>NC_088221.1:44444258-45118008 GCF_036934945.1 Oncorhynchus masou masou | reverse complement strand
GTGCTCAAGTTCAGAACGTCTGTCAGTCAAAACCCATACAGAGCTGTGAAGAGGCTGAGCTCAGACATCATGTATAGCATGTCACTGTACAGCCACCGTGTTCCAATGTAGGCACTTATCAGTGTCCAAATCTGACATTTTCAACTCAGATATGGGTACAAGTGCAAAGGGCTACCTTTTGATTTTTGGTGGAGATGGAGATGTGAATCCAACATATCAATAATTCATTTGTAGACAAACTGGAATTAAAGTCTGATTAAATCAGTGGCACAGCTGGAACTATCCAGTCAGAATATACATCTCCTTCACATGTTGATATTTGGTTGCGTTGACAACCAAACACAATTTAATATCACTTTTGAATTACAATAAATAGCCTATTAACTTGTCGACAAGTTAACAAATTGGTTTAAGCCAGTGTCTCAGATGGAATTATCCAAGCAGTAGATACATCTCCTTTAAGTAGATACATCTCGTATAAATGTTTAAATTTGGTTGCATTGTCAACCAAACACAATTCATTATTACGTTTGTAATACAGTAAATAGACTAGTTTGTAAGGCAGCCTTAACTTTAATGTAACATTCAACCTTAAAATGAGTAACATTCTGAGGTTACTGTAAGTATACATTTCTTGTTATGTAATCATATAAAGCATGCAGGATAAATAAAGACAGCATGCATACAGTAGGTCATCACAGGTCTGTAGAGATCTTCACAATTGCTATAATAATCTATGCAGAATCTCGAATGGCAGTGATCCATTGCACCTTGTACTTTTAATGTAATTTCAACTACAATCCAGGTCATTTGGGTCTTCTATTAGATGAAGCACAGTGATAACACTATAATCTGTTATAGAAATAGACAAAATATCTGACGCTGTATTCCCATTTGAATGTAGCTTTGCTTTTAAATGGTTGTAAGCGCAGTGATATACTGTACATTTGCGTGACAACTAAACCAAAAATCAGACTTTGTTTTTAATTTGTACCATTGTAATTTCAACCATTGTAATTTTTTTGTGCTTTTTACATGGTTGAAATCATAGTGATAAATCATCGAACATTTTTGGTTGTCTTTGTGAGTGGGTGAATATAGCTTGTAATTTCATTGATCAATGTTGTTTCAAACAGGTTTTCAAGGCAGTAATCAGTAGCTGAGTAGTGACAGATCACAGTCTTTGAGCTTGTCTGTAGAACTTAGTGTGTAGGTTCACCCTGCCGGTTTATTTAGCTGTGCGGTAACTGGGTTCCCCTCCCTCCTCTTGCAGGTGCTCAGTCACGTGGTCAATGTGAAACTGCAGGTGAACTGCTTTATGAACTACTGGGCCAAGCTGTCTGTCCGAGATGCCCCTCAAGAGGTAAGCCTCCTCCTCTGATCCTAATTAAACTTCCTGTCCATGTGCTGTAGTGTGGGTGTGTCTGACCACCCAGGAACTCTCTGAGATTGCATCACAGATGCTATCTGCTTAATTACATCACCTTATTGCTTATCACCTTATTGCTCTGGGCCTCCCCTGGTTCTTAAGGCAAATTGTTTTAAAAACATATTTGGTAGTGCATAGAGGTATGGTGGCAATAGAGAGATTTTAATGTATTCTCTCGATCAAATTGCCGCAATTGAGTGGCATTAACCTTATTTGTGGCTTCAGGAGAATATGGGCAAGCTTATGATAAGCCAATTTAGAGCACATGACTCCTTCCAACTGCAATGCCCCAGCAGTGACCGAGGGCTGCTAACTCTACTTTGCTGCTGGCGAGCACAGGTGCATTCCATCCTCTGCAATTGTGAGCACATTGGAATATCTTCCAAGACGTCCATAGCTTGAGGTGGATGGCGATGAGGATATTAGTTCAGTTGGCTGCCCGTCTTAAGCTCTTTCTTACTTTCTCTCTCTCTCTTACTTTCTCTCTGTTGAGAAATTGTTCACTCTTAGAGAGAGAGAGAGAGAGAGAGAGAGAGAACACAAACAAACACTCGGTTCGCAAATTATGTTCAGAGGTGCTAAGTACTCTCGGCCAGCAAATGCTATTGGTGTGAGTCTGAGCTCTACCTCTCTTCAGCAGCTCTGTGGCAAGTTAAACTGCTGAGAAATAAATTCACTTTTGAAAAATCTTCTTGGGAGGAAATGTGAGGATCAGTCTCTGGGACGGCAGTTTTAAATATGCAGAAAATATTTGAGTTGTATTGATCGTCTGCCGTGTTATCTTCACTAATTACGACTCCACTGTGTGAGAGGGCAGATTGAATCAAAGCTATTCGCATAAAGATTAGCAGACAATGGATATGTTCGAGAGCATCAAAATGACTGCAGGTGACTGCGGACTGAATGATCTACAAATCCCCTTGCATCATAAACAACTACTCAATTTACCCATGATACATTGCGGTTTTTATACTCTCAAACACGGCCTTTCAATGTGTGTTGCATTATGGAGATAAAAAATAGTCTCACTTGCATGTCGACTGCAGGACGTTTACAACAACCACGTTATCTAAGGTCATGAAGTTTCGACTGCAGTTGACTACAATTTTCTGCAGTTGCTCCTCACCAGTTGAAACTTGACTGAATTATGGGCGGCACTATTTGTCATTCATTAGACTGTTTTTGATTGACCCACGCGAACAGGGCCAAAGACATAACTGAAACAGAACGCTACTTTGCCAGGATTCATATGTATACAGTGGATTTGTACAAATTACGTTATTTGGCTAACAGGCCCACCTGTTAGCTTGCACGATTCTTGCCATTGTCCTTCAACGTTTCATCAATGAGATGTTTTCTCCCACAGGACTGTTACCGACTGGATGTTTTTTGTTTGTCGCACAATTCTCGTAAACCCTAGACACTGTCGTGCATGAAAAGCCCAAGAGGCCGGCCTTTTCTGAGATAATAGAGCTGGCTCGCCTTGCACAGATGATCATACCATGCTCAAAGTGGCTTTGGTCACTCGTTTTTCCCATTCTAGTAATCAATCAAACAGTAACTGAATGCCTCGATGTCTGTCTGCCTGCTTTATATAGCAAGTCACGGCCACATGACTCAATGTCTGTAGGAGTGAACCATTTTCGGAAATGAGGTGCTGTACCTAATACACTTCACACTGAGTGTGTATTTACAGTTTGTCAGTGTGTGATATGGGGGCTGAAGACATATTTTGACATTACAAATAAAAACCTTTACAAACAATGGCAACACTGCCATGTTGCGCTTAGCATCGCTGTTGGAAAACCACATCAGTGTCTGACTTTCAGCTGTGGCAGACGCGCCTCCCCTGACTTCACTCCTCTACTTTCGTCTTATCATAGCCTAGTGTTTAAGAGCATTGGGCCAGTAACCGAAAGGTTGCTGGTTTGAATCCCCAAGGCAGAAAGGTGTAAAATTCTGACGTTCTGCCCTTGAGCAAGGCAGTTAAACCCCAACAACAACTGCGCCCCGGGCTCTGATAATGTGTATGTCGATTTAGACAGCACCCCACCCATCTCTGATTCAGAAGGGTTAGGTTAAATGAGGAAGACACATTTCAGTTAAATGCACTCAGTTGTGCAACTGACTAGATACCCCCATTCAATTTCCCTGCAGTCGGTTGCTTCAGCCTTACCACTCAAACAAGCCCAATAACTTCAGAGAAGACTGGCTGACTAATACCATAGAAGACAAGCTGACGAATACCATAGACTCTAGATGACTAATACCATAGACTCTAGATGACTAATACCGTAGACTCTAGATGACTAATACCATAGACTCTAGATGACTAATACTCTAGATGACTAATACCATAGACTCTAGATGACTAATACTCTAGATGACTAATACCATAGACTCTAGATGACTAATACTCTAGATGACTAATACCATAGACTCTAGATGACTAATACCATAGACTCTAGATGACTAATACCATAGACTCTAGATGACGAATACCATCGACTCTGGATGACTAATACCATAGACTCTAGATGACTAATACCATAGATTCTAGATGACGAATACCATAGACTCTAGATGACTAATACTCTAGATGACTAATACCATAGACTCTAGATGACTAATACTCTAGATGACTAATACCATAGACTCTAGATTACTAATACCATAGACTCTAGATGACTAATACCATAGACTGTAGATGACTAATACCATAGACTCTAGGTGACTAATACCATAGACTCTAGATGACGAATACCATAGACTCTAGATGACTAATACCATAGACTCTAGATGACTAATACCATAGACTCTAGATGACGAATACCATAGACTCTAGATGACTAATACCATAGACTCTATATGACTAATACCATAGACTCTAGATGACGAATACCATAGACTCTAGATGACGAATACCATAGACTCTAGATGACTAATACCATAGACTCTAGATGACTAATACCATAGACTCTAGGTGACTAATACCATAGACTCTAGATGACTAATACTCTAGATGACTAATACCATAGACTCTAGATGACTAATACCCTAGACTCTAGATGACTAATACCATAGACTCTAGATGACTAATACCATAGACTCTAGATGACGAATACCATAGACTCTAGATGACTAATACCATAGACTCTAGATGACTAATACCATAGGCTCTAGATGACGAATACCATAGACTCTAGATGACAAATACCATAGACTCTAGATGACTAATACTCTAGATGACTAATACCACAGACTCTAGATGACTAATACCATAGACTCTAGATGACTGATACTCTAGATGACTAATACCATAGACTCTAGATGACTAATACTCCAGATGACTAATACCATAGACTCGAGATGACTAATACCATAGACTCTAGATGACTAATACCATAGACTCTAGATGACTAATACTCTAGATTACTAATACCATATACTCTAGATGACTAATACCGTAGACTCTAGATGACTAATACCGTAGACTCTAGATGACTAATACCATAAACTCTAGATGACTAATACCATAGACTCTGGATGACTAATGCCATAGAAGTGGTATCCTCAGCTGTCTCAAAAGAATGACTCCCTTCCCTAGAAAATTGTATGATTTGTCTGTCTATAGCTAATAAAGGCTATTCATTTGTGATGCATCTGTCTCAAATTACTTTGCTTCAAGTTTCAAAATGGCTCAAATAGGAATTTGAATGGTATTATATTGAGTGCTATGCCTATTATTTGTTCTGAAGTCGATTTCAGTTGATTTCAGCAGTTTTCTGAACTTTGTAAATCTATGCCTCTGGTATCGAAAATATATCTCTGATCACTCTCTCTATGTTACTTGAACCCGTGCTGTCAATATGGATACTCCCAGTTGAAAGCCAATCCTTGAGCCTGGATCTTGAAGCTACGGAAGGGGAAGTCAGAGGATATCTATCAAATTCTAGCGTGAGAGTAAACTCAGTCTACAGAGTCAATATTTTACTTGATTTTCCTACTGATTGAGAGTACATTTTCCTTTGAATCTCCCAGGCTCCTATCACAGTTTTTGCTCATCATATCATGTATTGATTTCACTCTGTTCAAGATAAAAGTTAGTATTTTCTGTGAAAGCATGCAGTGCCTGCCAGTAATTATCTGTTAACATCAGAGGTGTTTTACCTCGGTAACTGCTCGCTGGAGGTACCGTACCAAGCACATTGCTATGGTAACACAGGGAGCTGCTGATGAGTGCAGGGAGTTGTGCTGGAGAGAGAGAGAGAGAGAGAGAGAGATTCAGACATGCCATCTTCTCTAAACCCGGCGAAATCAGCAGCACAATATATTCCTGACCGTGTGGGTGTTTATTTAGTATCCCATGATATACATGCCTATTATTTGTTCTGAAGTCAATAACGCTCAAGACACAACTCACAGTACTGTGCATGGAAATCCTGGGGAATCTTTATCCATCTATATGACCCACTGACAATACTGAGTCCAATCAGATGGGGCAATTCCCTGATTCCGTCCATGGATCTGTTCAGCTCAGTGGTTCTCCCAGCGAAGCTATTGCCTGCTCAGCCATCTTCACATAGGGATGATTTAGGAAGCCTCCAGCCCTGAATTTATATCAGACAACAACATGGATTACCCAATCCTCCAGGTAAGCTAAAAGGTGATGTCATTCTTCACCTTGGCAGGGTCATTATTATTATCGACCTGGCCCGGGTATCCTGGAAGGATATTGACCTCATTCCGTTAGTAGAAGATGCCTGGTTATTCTTTAAAAGTGCTTTCCTCACAATCTTAAATAAGCATGACCCATTTAAAACATTTAGAACCAGGAACAGATACAGTGGGGCAGAAAATTATTTAGTCAGCCACCAATTGTGCAAGTTCTCCCACTTAAAAAGATGAGAGAGGCCTGTAATTTTCATCATAGGTACACTTCAACTATGACAGACAAAATTAGAAAAAAAATCCAGAGCATCACATTATAGGATTTTTAATGAATTTATTTGCAAATTATGGTGGAAAGTATTTGGTCAATAACAAAAGTTTATCTCAATACTTTGTTATATACCCTTTGTTGGCAATGACAGAGCTCAAACGTTTTCTGTAAGTCTTCACAAGGTTTTCACACACTGTTGCTGGTATTTTGGCCCATTCCCCCATGCAGATCTCCTCTAGAGCAGTGATGTTTTGGGGCTGTTTCTGGGCAACACGACTTTCAACTCCCTCCAAAGATTTTCTATGGGGTTGAGATCTGGAGACTGGCTAGGCCACTCCAGGACCTTAAAATGCTTCTTACGAAGCCACTCCTTCGTTGCCTGGGTGGTTTGTTTGGTATCATTGTCATGCTGAAAGACCCAGCCACGTTTCATCTTCAAATGCCCTTGCTGATGGAAGGAGGTTTTCACTCAAAATCTCACGATACATGGCCCCATTCATTGTTTCCTTTACACGGATCAGTCGTCCTGGTCCCTTTGCAGAAAAACAGCCCCAAGCATGATGTTTCCACCCCCATGCTTCACAGTAGATATGGTGTTCTTTGGATGCAACTCAGCATTCTTTGTCCTCCAAACACGAGGAGTTGAGTTTTTACCAAAAAGTTATATTTTGGTTTCATCTGACCACATGACATTCTCCCAATCTTCTTCTGGATCATCCAAATGCTCTCTAGCAAACTTCAGACGGGCCTGGACATGTACTGGCTTAAGCAGGGGGACACGTCTGGCACTGCAGGATTTGAGTCCCTGCCGGCGTAGTGTGTTACTGATTGTAGGCTTTGTTACTTTGGTCCCAGCTCTCTGCAGGTCATTCACCAGGTCCCCCTGTGTGGTTCTGGGATTTTTGCTCACCGTTCTTCACCGTTCTTGTGCTCATTTTGACCCCACGGTGTGAGATCTTGCGTGGAGCCCCAGATCGAGGGAGATTATCAGTGGTCTTGTATGTCTTCCATTTCCTAATAATTGCTCCCACAGTTGATTTCTTCAAACCAAGCTGCTTACCTATTGCAGATTCAGTCTTCCCAGCCTGGTGCAGGTCTACAATTTTGTTTCTGGTGTCCTTTGACAGATCTTTGGTCTTGGCCATAGTGGAGTTTGAGTGTGACTGTTTGAGGTTGTGGACAGGTGTCTTTTATACTGATGACAAGTTCAAACAGGTGCCATTAATTAATACAGGTAATGAGTGGAGGACAGAGGAGCCTCTTAAAGAAGAAGTTACAAGTCTGTGAGAGGCAGAAATCTTGCTTGTTTGTAGTTGTCCAAATATTTATTTTCCACCATAATTTGCAAATCAATTCATTAAAAATCCTACAATGTGATTTTCTGATTTTTATTTTCTCATTTTGTCTGTCATTGTTGAAGTGTACCTATGATGAAAATTACAGGCCTCTCTCATCTTTTTAAGTGCGAGAACTTGCACAATTGGTGACTGACTAAATACTTTTTTGCCCTACTGTATAGCCTGTGGTTCACTCCAGACCTGACTGCCCTTAACCAGCACAAAAACATCCCGTGACGTACCGCATTAGAATCGAATAGCCCCCGCGATATGCAACTTTTCAGGGAAGTTTGGAACCAATATACACAGGCAGTTAGGAAAGCTAAGGCTAGCTTTTTCAAACAGAAATTTGCATCCTGTAGCATAAACTCCAAAACGTTCTGAGAAACTGTATAGTCCATGGAGAATAAGAGCACCTCCTCCCAGCTGCCCACTGCGCTGAGGCTAGGAAGCACTGTCACCCCCGATAAATCCACGATAATTGAGAATTTCAATAAGCATTTTTCTACGGCTATCCATGCTTTCCACCTGGCCACCCCTATCATGGTCAACAGCTCTGCACTCCCCACAACAACTTGCTCAAGCCTCCCCATTTCTCCTTCACCCAAATCCAGAAAGCTGACGTTCTGGAAGAGCTGCAAAATCTGGACCTCTACAAATCCGCAGAACTAGACATTCTGCATCCTCTCTTTCTGAAATTATCAGCCAAAATTGTTGCAACCCCTATCGCTAGCCTGTTCAACCTCTCTTTTGTATCATCTGAGATCCCCAAAGTTTGAAAAGCTGCCGCGGTCATCCCCCTCTTCAACGGGGGAGACACCTGACCCAAACTGCTACAGACCTATATCTATCCTACCCTGCCTTTATAAGGTCTTTGAAAGCCAAGTTAACAAATCGATCACCGACCATTTCGAATCCCATCGTACCTTCTCCGCTATGCAATCTGGTTTCCGAGCTGGTCATGGGTGAACCTCAGCCATGCTCATGGTCCTAAATGATATCATAACCTCCATCGATAAGAGACAATAGACCTGGCCAAAGCTTTCATTCAACACATTCTTATCGGCAGACTCAACATCCTTGGTTTGTCAAATGGCTGCGTCGCCTGGTTCACCAACTGCTTCTCTGATAGTTCAGAATGTCAAAACGGAGGGCCTGTTGTCCGGACCTCTGGCAGTCTCTATGGGGGTGCCACAGGGTTCAATTCTCGGGCCAACTATTTTCTCTGTATACATTAATGATGTCGCTATTGCTGCTGGTGATTCACTGATCCACCTCTACGCAGAGGTCTGTCCAACACTGGTCCGACCAAGCTGACTCCACACTCCAAGACTGCTTCCATCACGTGGACTGGGACATGTTTCGTATTGCATCAAATAACAGCATTGACGAATACGCTGATTCGGTGTGCGAGTTCATTAGAACGTGCGTTGAAGATGTCGTTCCCATAGCAACGATTAAAACATTCCCTAACCAGAAACCTTGGATTGATGGCAGCATTCGTGTGAAACTGAAAGCACGAACCACTGCTTTCAATCAGGGCAAGGTGTCTGGCAACATGACTGAATACAAACAATGCAGCTATTCCCTCCGTAAGGCTATCAAACAAGCTAAGCGTCAGTACAGAGACAAAGTAGAATCCCAATTCAACGGCTCAGACACAAGAGGCATGTGGCAGGGTCTACAGTCAATCACGGACTACAGGAAGAAATCCAGCCCAGTCACGGACCAGGATGTCTTGCTCCCAGGCAGACTAAATAACTTTTTTTGCCTGCTTTGAGGACAATACAGTGCCACTGACACTGCCTGCAACGGAAAAATGCGGTCTCTCCTTCACTGCAGCCGAGGTGAGTAAAACATTTAAACGTGTTAACCCTCGCAAGGCTGCAGGCCCAGACGGCATCCCCAGCCGCGCCCTCAGAGCATGCGCAGACCAGCTGGCTGGTGTGTTTACGGACATATTCAATCAATCCCTATACCAGTCTGCTGTTCCCACATGCTTCAAGAGGGCCACCATCGTTCCTGTTCCCAAGAAAGCTAAGGCAACTGAGCTAAACGACTACCGCCCCGTAGCACTCACTTCCGTCATCATGAAGTGCTTTGAGAGACTAGTCAAGGACCATATCACCTCCACCCTACCTGACTCCCTAGACCCACTCCAATTTGCTTACCGCTCAAATAGGTCCACAGACGATGCAATCTCAACCACCCTGCACACTGCCCTAACCCATCTGGACAAGAGGAATACCTATGTGAGAATGCTGTTCATCGACTACAGCTCGGCATTCAACACCATAGTACCCTCCAAGCTCGTCATCAAGCTCGAGACCCTGGGTCTCGACCCCGCCCTGTGCAACTGGGTACTGGACTTCCTGACGGGCCGCCCCAGGTGGTGAGGGTAGGTAACAACATCTCCTCCCCGCTGATCCTCAACACTGGGGCCCCACAAGGGTGCGTTCTGAGCCCTCTCCTGTACTCCCTGTTCACCCACGACTGCGTGGCCACGCACGCCTCCAACTCAATCATCAAGTTTGCGGACGACACAACAGTGGTAGGCTTGATTACCAACAACGACGAGACGGCCTACAGGGAGGAGGTGAGGGCCCTCGGAGTGTGGTGTCAGGAAAATAACCTCACACTCAACGTCAACAAAACTAAGGAGATGATTGTGGACTTCAGGAAACAGCAGAGGGAACACCCCTATCCACATCGATGGAACAGTAGTGGAGAGAGTAGCAAGTTTTAAGTTCCTCGGCATACACATCCCAGACAAACTGAATTGGTCCACTCACACAGACAGCATCGTGAAGAGGGCGCAGCAGCGCCTCTTCAACCTCAGGAGGCTGAAGAAATTCGGCTTGTCACCAAAAGCACTCACAAACTTCTACAGAGGCACAATCGAGAGCATCCTGGCGGGCTGTATCACCGCCTGGTATGGCAACTGCTCCGCCCTCAACCGTAAGGCTCTCCAGAGGGTAGTGAGGTCTGCACAACGCATCATAGGGGGCAAACTACCTGCCCTCCAGGACACCTACACCACCCGATGTTACAGGAAGGCCATAAAGATCATCAAGGACATCTACCACCCGAGCCACTGCCTGTTCACCCCGCTATCATCCAGAAGGCGAGGTCAGTACAGGTGCATCAAAGCTGGGACCGAGAGACTGAAAAACAGCTTCTATCTCAAGGCCATCAGACTGTTAAACAGCCACCACTAACATTGAGTGGCTGCTGCCTACACACTGTCACTGACTCAACTCCAGCCACTTTAATAATGGGAATTGATGGGAAATGTTGTAAATATATCACTAGCCACTTTAAACAATGCTACCTTATATAATGTTACTTACCCTACATTATTAATCTCATATGCATACCTATATACTGTACTCTATATCATCGAATGCATCCTTATGTAATACATGTATCACTAGCCACTTTAACTATGCCACTTTGTTTACATATTCATCTCACATGTATATACTGTACTCGATACCATCTACTGTATCTTGCCTATGCTGCTCTATACCATCACTCACTCATATATCCTTATGTACATATTCTTTATCCCCTTACACTGTGTATAAGACAGTAGATTATGAATTGTTAGTTAGATTACTTGTTGGTTATTACTGCATTGTCGGAACTAGAAGCACAAGCATTTCGCTACACTCGCATTAACATCTGCTAACCATGTGTATGTGACAAATAAAATGTGATTTGATTTGATTTACCATTCTGTATAGTTCTGACCCTTCTTTGGACACTGTATTAACTAACCTCCAGTCGAGCTTCAATGCCAAACAACTCCCCTTCCGTTGCCTCCAACTGCTCTTAAATGCAAGTAAAACTAAATGCATGCTCTTCAACCGATTGCTGCCTGCACCTGCCCGCTAGTCCAACATCACTACTCTGGATGGTTCTGACTTAGAATATGTGGACATCTACAAATACCTAGGTGTCTGGTTACTATGTAAACTCTCCTTCCAGACACACATTAAGCATCTCCAATCCAAACTTAAATCTAGAATCGGCTTCCTATTTCGCAACAAAGCATCCTGCACTCATGCTGCCAAACATACCCTCGTAAAACGGACTATCCTACCGATCCTTGATATCGGTGATGTCATTTACAAAATAGCCTCCAACGCAGTGCCAGTGCCAACACAGTGCCATCAGTTTTGTCACCAAAGCCCTATGTACTACCCATCACTGCGACCTGTATGCTCTCGTTGGCTGGCCCTCGATTCATATTTGTCGCCAAACCCACTGGCTCCAGGTCACATATAAGTCTTTGCTAGGTAAAGCCCCGCCTTATCTCAGCTCACTGGTCACCATAGCAGCACCCACCCAAGCACGCGCTCCAGCAGGTATATTTCACTGGTCACCCCCAAAGCCAATTCCTCATTTGGCTGCCTTACCTTCCAATTCTCTGCTGCCATTGACTGGAACGAATTGCAAAAATCACTGAAGCTGGAGACTCATATCTCACTCACTAACTTTAAGCACCAGCTGTCAGGGCAGCTCACAGATCACTGCACCTGTGCTGTACATAGTCCATCTGTAAATTGCCCATCTAACTACCTCATCCCCATACTGTTATTATTATTTTTTTGCTCCTTAGCACCCCAGTATCGAAAGGAGAAAGGAGCTGAGTGGGAGTGTCTGTTCCCTTCTAGTCTCAAAGCCTGCTCTCTCCTGTAGCGAATTGTACGGGCAGGGCACGGACTGGCCCTGACAGCGATGAATGTGATGCCCAGCTCTCCTTGTAGCAGCGATACAAATTGATCTCTGGTCCTTTTCCTACCACAGACCACTAATGGTCTCGGCAGAGGCGACAGTGGACCAGTGCAAACCGTACAGCACTCTACAACGGGGGAAAATGCACTTTGTGCCCAATGAGGGCAGACATTTATCATAGTGATAAGGTTAATTCTCTGCCTTTAGTAAGCGTGGAAGTCATGATGGCTTGCAGAGCCATGACAGCCTATTGGTCATATGGTTGTGGGTTGGTTCAGTGATGTTCCAACCTTCAGACCCTGTGCACTCTCCACTGGACAAGGGTTAAGGATAGAGCAGTGGGCTGTCTTAAACAGTCAAAGCCAAGGCCAGTGGCCACATAATCGATACCACAGGTGTTTCCTTTAAAAAGATGTGCCAATAGATAACACAGAAAGCACGATTGGAAAGTAACAACTAATAAAATGGAATAAAGGGGATACTGAAGGATGAGAGGGAGGAATATGGTCTGAGCATGACCCTGGCAGAGTTCCCAGAATGGCCTGTTCCCATTATTCTGTTGTGTCAGTATGTGTGCCTTGTCGGCGGTCTCCAATGCTTTTCTCTCATCATGTTTCCTTCATGAACCTTTGTTGTTGTCCCTGTTTTTTTCCTTCCCTTTGGATTGATGGTTTTGGCTGGGACTGGGATGGGCTTCTTCAGTCATTAGTACACGTTAGCTGGTGGTACACGTGTACGGATACTACAATATGTACAACTCTACAGAGGGAAGGTATTTAGAGAATACTATGTTATAACTACTGAATTAGAACTATTTCACCATAATTGTTGACATGACAAGACCGATTCTCCTAAAGTTTATGGTAACTTTAAAGCTGTGCTGAACAGCTTCCATCGCTAAATCATCAATGTCAGGGTATGTATACTCTACCCACATACTGTGCCTTCAGAAAGTATACACACCCCTTGACTTTACCACATGTTGTTGTGTTACAGCCTGAATATAAAATGGATTAAACTGAGATTTTGTGTCACTGGCCTACACACAATACCCCATATTGTCAAAGTGGAATGATGTTTTTTAGAATTGTTTTCAATTTGATAAAAAATGAAAAGCTGAAATGTTCTGAGTCAATAAGTATTCATCCTCTTTGTTATGGCAAGCCTAAATACTTTCTGGAATAAACATTTGCTAAACAAGTTACATAATAAGTTGCATGGAATCCCTCTGTGTGCATTAACAGTGTTTAACATGATTTTTGAGTGACTACTGTACCTCATCTTTGTACCCCACACATACAATTATCTGTAAGATCCCTCAGTCAAGCAGTGCATTTCAAACACAGATTCCACCACAAAGATACAGTTGTCCTTTCTAACTCAGTTGCTGGAGAGGAAGAAAACTGCTCTGGGATTTCACCATGAGGCCAATGATGACTTTAAAACCATTAGGTGAGTACATCTGACAATGTGCTCTCCTGTCCATTAGACATTTTGTTTGCAGGAACTCGCTATTTTTCACTCGGTCCACTCGTCCAAGTGCCGATGTATTTGTGGCATGATGTGAACAGTACGAATTTGTGTCACTACCAAAGTCTCTAATGGTTTTAAATTACTCACTTGTAGAATTCGCTTGCACTAGGTCTCTTAAAAAAGAGAAGCCGTGCAAGGTTTTTAAACAGAGGTGCCTAGTTATTCTTCTTTGGTTGATATCAGGTAACGTGCAACCTAACCCTGGCAATGATATGCAATGTCTCCAAACCCCCTCTGATTTTAAATCAAGATCTGGTTTTGGTATTTTTCATTTAAATGTACGCAGCTTGTTGACAAAAATTGATGTGGTTAGGATTTGGGCTAAATCAACTGATGCTGATGTAATTTTTTGTATTTTTTTTGGTAATTTTCTGAAACATGACTCAGCAAGTCTGTTTTTGATAAGGATATTTATATAAGTGGTTACAATGTTTATCGCACTGATCGGGTTAAGAAAGGTGGGGGTGTGGCTATATACAGTATGTAAAAACTAAATTCCCTGTAAGTGTGGCAAAGTCTGAAACTATTGTAAACAGTTTTAATTTCTTGCTTTGAATATTGAGGTTTCAAAGGTCTCTCTAACTGTGATTGGCTGTTATAGACCCCCCTCTGCTCTTTAACTGTGATTGGCTGTTATAGACCCCCCTCTGCTCTCTATAACTGTGATTGGCTGTTATAGACCCCCCTCTGCTCTCTATAACTGTGATTGGCTGTTATAGACCCCCCCTCTGCTCTCTAACTGTGATTGGCTGTTACAGACCCCCTCTGCTCTCTATAACTGTGATTGGCTGTTATAGACCCCCTCTGCTCTCTATAACTGTGATTGGCTGTCATAGACCCCCTCTGCTCTCTATAACTATGATTGGCTGTTATAGACCCCCTCTGCTCTCTGTAACTGTGATTGGCTGTTACAGACCCCCTCTGCTCTCTATATCTGTGATTGGCTGTTATAGACCCCCCTCTGCTCTCTATAACTGTGATTGGCTGTTATAGACCCCCTCTGCTCTCTATAACTGTGATTGGCTGTTATAGACCCCCTCTGCTCTCTAACTGTGATTGGCTGTTATAGACCCCCTCTGCTCTCTAACTGTGATTGGTTGTTACAGACCCCCTCTGCTCTCTATAACTGTGATTGGCTGTTATAGACCCCCTCTGCTCTCTATAACTGTGATTGGCTGTCATAGACCCCCTCTGCTCTCTATAACTATGATTGGCTGTTATAGACCCCCTCTGCTCTCTGTAACTGTGATTGGCTGTTACAGACCCCCTCTGCTCTCTATAACTGTGATTGGCTGTTACAGACCCCCCTCTGCTCTCTATATCTGTGATTGGCTGTTATAGACCCCCTCTGCTCTCTATAACTGTGATTGGCTGTTATAGACCCCCTCTGCTCTCTATAACTGTGATTGGCTGTTGTAGACCCCCTCTGCTCTCTATAACTGTGATTGGCTGTCATAGACCCCCTCTGCTCTCTATAACTCTGATTGGCTGTTATAGACCCCCCTCTGCTCTCTATAACTGTGATTGGCTGTTACAGACCCCCCTCTGCTCTCTATAACTGTGATTGGCTGTTACAGACCCCCTCTGCTCTCTATATCTGTGATTGGCTGTTATAGACCCCCTCTGCTCTCTATAACTGTGATTGGCTGTTACAGACCCCCTCTGCTCTCTATAACTGTGATTGGCTGTTATAGACCCCCTCTGCTCTCTATAACTGTGATTGGCTGTTATAGACCCCCTCTGCTCTCTAACTGTGATTGGCTGTTACAGACCCCCTCTGCTCTCTATAACTGTGATTGGCTGTTATAGACCCCCTCTGCTCTCTATAACTGTGATTGGCTGTCATAGACCCCCTCTGCTCTCTATAACTATGATTGGCTGTTATAGACCCCCTCTGCTCTCTGTAACTGTGATTGGCTGTTACAGACCCCCTCTGCTCTCTATAACTGTGATTGGCTGTTACAGACCCCCTCTGCTCTCTATATCTGTGATTGGCTGTTATAGACCCCCTCTGCTCTCTATAACTGTGATTGGCTGTTATAGACCCCCTCTGCTCTCTATAACTGTGATTGGCTGTTATAGACCCCCTCTGCTCTCTAACTGTGATTGGCTGTTATAGACCCCCCTCTGCTCTCTAACTGTGATTGGTTGTTACAGACCCCCTCTGCTCTCTATAACTGTGATTGGCTGTTATAGACCCCCTCTGATCTCTATAACTGTGATTGGCTGTCATAGACCCCCCTCTGCTCTCTATAACTATGATTGGCTGTTATAGACCCCCCTCTGCTCTCTGTAACTGTGATTGGCTGTTACAGACCCCCCTCTGCTCTCTATAACTGTGATTGGCTGTTACAGACTCCCCCTCTGCTCTCTATATCTGTGATTGGCTGTTATAGACCCCCCTCTGCTCTCTATAACTGTGATTGGCTGTTATAGACCCCCCTCTGCTCTCTATAACTGTGATTGGCTGTTGTAGACCCCCCTCTGCTCTCTATAACTGTGATTGGCTGTCATAGACCCCCCTCTGCTCTCTATAACTATGATTGGCTGTTATAGACCCCCCTCTGCTCTCTGTAACTGTGATTGGCTGTTACAGACCCCCCCCTGCTCTCTATAACTGTGATTGGCTGTTACAGACCCCCTCTGCTCTCTATATCTGTGATTGGCTGTTATAGACCCCCCTCTGCTCTCTATAACTGTGATTGGCTGTTACAGACCCCCCTCTGCTCTCTATAACTGTGATTGGCTGTTACAGACCCCCCTCTGCTCTCTATAACTGTGATTGGCTGTTATAGACCCCCCTCTGCTCTCTATAACTGTGATTGGCTGTTATAGACCCCCCTCTGCTCTCTAACTGTGATTGGCAGTTACAGACCCCCCTCTGCTCTCTATAACTGTGATTGGCTGTTATAGACCCCCTCTGCTCTCTATAACTGTGATTGGCTGTCATAGACCCCCTCTGCTCTCTATAACTATGATTGGCTGTTATAGACCCCCTCTGCTCTCTGTAACTGTGATTGGCTGTTACAGACCCCCTCTGCTCTCTATAACTGTGATTGGCTGTTACAGACCCCCTCTGCTCTCTATATCTGTGATTGGCTGTTATAGACCCCCTCTGCTCTCTATAACTGTGATTGGCTGTTACGACCCCCTCTGCTCTCTATAACTGTGATTGGCTGTTACAGACCCCCTCTGCTCTCTATATCTGTGATTGGCTGTTATAGACCCCCTCTGCTCTCTATAACTGTGATTGGCTGTTACAGACCCCTCTGCTCTCTATATCTGTGATTGGCTGTTACAGACCCCCTCTGCTCTCTATAACTGTGATTGGCTGTTACAGACCCCCTCTGCTCTCTATAACTGTGATTGGCTGTTATAGACCCCCCTCTGTTCTCTATAACTGTGATTGGCTGTTACAGACCCCCTCTGCTCTCTATAACTGTGATTGGCTGTTATAGACCCCCCTCTGCTCTCTATAACTGTGATTGGCTGTTATAGACCCCCCTCTGCTCTCTATAACTGTGATTGGCTGTTTTAGACCCCCCTCTGCTCTCTATAACTGTGATTGGCTGTCATAGACCCCCCTCTGCTCTCTATAACTATGATTGGCTGTTATAGACCCCCCTCTGCTCTCTGTAACTGTGATTGGCTGTTACAGACCCCCTCTGCTCTCTATAACTGTGATTGGCTGTTACAGACCCCCTCTGCTCTCTATATCTGTGATTGGCTGTTATAGACCCCCTCTGCTCTCTATAACTGTGATTGGCTGTTACAGACCCCCTCTGCTCTCTATAACTGTGATTGGCTGTTACAGACCCCCTCTGCTCTCTATAACTGTGATTGGCTGTTATAGACCCCCTCTGCTCTCTATAACTGTGATTGGCTGTTATAGACCCCCTCTGCTCTCTAACTGTGATTGGCAGTTACAGACCCCCCTCTGCTCTCTATAACTGTGATTGGCTGTTATAGACCCCCTCTGCTCTCTATAACTGTGATTGGCTGTCATAGACCCCCTCTGCTCTCTATAACTATGATTGGCTGTTATAGACCCCCTCTGCTCTCTGTAACTGTGATTGGCTGTTACAGACCCCCTCTGCTCTCTATAACTGTGATTGGCTGTTACAGACCCCCTCTGCTCTCTATAACTGTGATTGGCTGTTACAGACCCCCTCTGCTCTCTATAACTGTGATTGGCTGTTATAGACCCCCTCTGCTCTCTATAACTGTGATTGGCTGTTATAGACCCCCTCTGCTCTCTATAACTGTGATTGGCTGTCATAGACCCCCCTCTGCTCTCTATAACTATGATTGGCTGTTATAGACCCCCCTCTGCTCTCTGTAACTGTGATTGGCTGTTACAGACCCCCCTCTGCTCTCTATAACTGTGATTGGCTGTTACAGACCCCCTCTGCTCTCTATATCTGTGATTGGCTGTTATAGACCCCCTCTGCTCTCTATAACTGTGATTGGCTGTTACGACCCCCTCTGCTCTCTATAACTGTGATTGGCTGTTATAGACCCCCTCTGCTCTCTATAACTGTGATTGGCTGTTATAGACCCCCTCTGCTCTCTATAACTGTGATTGGCTGTTACAGACCCCCTCTGCTCTCTATATCTGTGATTGGCTGTTACAGACCCCCTCTGCTCTCTATAACTGTGATTGGCTGTTACAGACCCCCTCTGCTCTCTATAACTGTGATTGGCTGTTATAGACCCCCCTCTGTTCTCTATAACTGTGATTGGCTGTTACAGACCCCCTCTGCTCTCTATAACTGTGATTGGCTGTTATAGACCCCCTCTGCTCTCTATAACTGTGATTGGCTGTTATAGACCCCCCTCTGCTCTCTATAACTGTGATTGGCTGTTGTAGACCCCCCTCTGCTCTCTATAACTGTGATTGGCTGTCATAGACCCCCCTCTGCTCTCTATAACTATGATTGGCTGTTATAGACCCCCTCTGCTCTCTGTAACTGTGATTGGCTGTTACAGACCCCCTCTGCTCTCTATAACTGTGATTGGCTGTTACAGACTCCCCTCTGCTCTCTATATCTGTGATTGGCTGTTATAGACCCCCTCTGCTCTCTATAACTGTGATTGGCTGTTATAGACCCCCTCTGCTCTCTATAACTGTGATTGGCTGTTGTAGACCCCCTCTGCTCTCTATAACTGTGATTGGCTGTCATAGACCCCCTCTGCTCTCTATAACTATGATTGGCTGTTATAGACCCCCTCTGCTCTCTGTAACTGTGATTGGCTGTTACAGACCCCCCTGCTCTCTATAACTGTGATTGGCTGTTACAAACCCCCTCTGCTCTCTATAACTGTGATTGGCTGTTACAGACCCCCTCTGCTCTCTATAACTGTGATTGGCTGTTACAGACCCCCTCTGCTCTCTATAACTGTGATTGGCTGTTATAGACCCCCTCTGCTCTCTATAACTGTGATTGGCTGTTATAGACCCCCTCTGCTCTCTAACTGTGATTGGCAGTTACAGACCCCCCTCTGCTCTCTATAACTGTGATTGGCTGTTATAGACCCCCTCTGCTCTCTATAACTGTGATTGGCTGTCATAGACCCCCTCTGCTCTCTATAACTATGATTGGCTGTTATAGACCCCCTCTGCTCTCTGTAACTGTGATTGGCTGTTACAGACCCCCTCTGCTCTCTATAACTGTGATTGGCTGTTACAGACCCCCTCTGCTCTCTATATCTGTGATTGGCTGTTATAGACCCCCTCTGCTCTCTATAACTGTGATTGGCTGTTACGACCCCCTCTGCTCTCTATAACTGTGATTGGCTGTTACAGACCCCCTCTGCTCTCTATATCTGTGATTGGCTGTTATAGACCCCCTCTGCTCTCTATAACTGTGATTGGCTGTTACAGACCCCCTCTGCTCTCTATATCTGTGATTGGCTGTTACAGACCCCCTCTGCTCTCTATAACTGTGATTGGCTGTTACAGACCCCTCTGCTCTCTATAACTGTGATTGGCTGTTATAGACCCCCTCTGTTCTCTATAACTGTGATTGGCTGTTACAGACCCCCTCTGCTCTCTATAACTGTGATTGGCTGTTATAGACCCCCTCTGCTCTCTATAACTGTGATTGGCTGTTATAGACCCCCTCTGCTCTCTATAACTGTGATTGGCTGTTGTAGACCCCCTCTGCTCTCTATAACTGTGATTGGCTGTCATAGACCCCCTCTGCTCTCTATAACTATGATTGGCTGTTATAGACCCCCTCTGCTCTCTGTAACTGTGATTGGCTGTTACAGACCCCCTCTGCTCTCTATAACTGTGATTGGCTGTTACAGACCCCCTCTGCTCTCTATATCTGTGATTGGCTGTTATAGACCCCCTCTGCTCTCTATAACTGTGATTGGCTGTTACAGACCCCCTCTGCTCTCTATAACTGTGATTGGCTGTTACAGACCCCCTCTGCTCTCTATAACTGTGATTGGCTGTTATAGACCCCCTCTGCTCTCTATAACTGTGATTGGCTGTTATAGACCCCCTCTGCTCTCTAACTGTGATTGGCAGTTACAGACCCCCTCTGCTCTCTATAACTGTGATTGGCTGTTATAGACCCCCTCTGCTCTCTATAACTGTGATTGGCTGTCATAGACCCCCCTCTGCTCTCTATAACTATGATTGGCTGTTATAGACCCCCCTCTGCTCTCTGTAACTGTGATTGGCTGTTACAGACCCCCCTCTGCTCTCTATAACTGTGATTGGCTGTTACAGACCCCCCTCTGCTCTCTATAACTGTGATTGGCTGTTATAGACCCCCTCTGCTCTCTATAACTGTGATTGGCTGTTATAGACCCCCCTCTGTTCTCTATAACTGTGATTGGCTGTTACAGACCCCCCTCTGCTCTCTATAACTGTGATTGGCTGTTATAGACCCCCCTCTGCTCTCTATAACTGTGATTGGCTGTTATAGACCCCCCTCTGCTCTCTAACTGTGATTGGCAGTTACAGACCCCCATCTGCTCTCTATAACTGTGATTGGCTGTTATAGACCCCCTCTGCTCTCTATAACTGTGATTGGCTGTCATAGACCCCCCTCTGCTCTCTATAACTATGATTGGCTGTTATAGACCCCCCTCTGCTCTCTGTAACTGTGATTGGCTGTTACAGACCCCCCTCTGCTCTCTATAACTGTGATTGGCTGTTACAGACCCCCCTCTGCTCTCTATATCTGTGATTGGCTGTTATAGACCCCCCTCTGCTCTCTATAACTGTGATTGGCTGTTACGACCCCCTCTGCTCTCTATAACTGTGATTGGCTGTTACAGACCCCCTCTGCTCTCTATATCTGTGATTGGCTGTTATAGACCCCCTCTGCTCTCTATAACTGTGATTGGCTGGTACAGACCCCCTCTGCTCTCTATATCTGTGATTGGCTGTTACAGACCCCCTCTGCTCTCTATAACTGTGATTGGCTGTTAAAGACCCCTCTGCTCTCTATAACTGTGATTGGCTGTTATAGACCCCCTCTGTTCTCTATAACTGTGATTGGCTGTTACAGACCCCCTCTGCTCTCTATAACTGTGATTGGCTGTTATAGACCCCCTCTGCTCTCTATAACTGTGATTGGCTGTTATAGACCCCCTCTGCTCTCTATAACTGTGATTGGCTGTTGTAGACCCCCTCTGCTCTCTATAACTGTGATTGGCTGTCATAGACCCCCTCTGCTCTCTATAACTATGATTGGCTGTTATAGACCCCCCTCTGCTCTCTGTAACTGTGATTGGCTGTTACAGACCCCCCTCTGCTCTCTATAACTGTGATTGGCTGTTACAGACCCCCCTCTGCTCTCTATATCTGTGATTGGCTGTTATAGACCCCCTCTGCTCTCTATAACTGTGATTGGCTGTTACAGACCCCCTCTGCTCTCTATAACTGTGATTGGCTGTTACAGACCCCCTCTGCTCTCTATAACTGTGATTGGCTGTTATAGACCCCCTCTGCTCTCTATAACTGTGATTGGCTGTTATAGACCCCCTCTGCTCTCTATAACTGTGATTGGCTGTCATAGACCCCCTCTGCTCTCTATAACTATGATTGGCTGTTATAGACCCCCTCTGCTCTCTGTAACTGTGATTGGCTGTTACAGACCCCCTCTGCTCTCTATAACTGTGATTGGCTGTTACAGACCCCCTCTGCTCTCTATAACTGTGATTGGCTGTTACAGACCCCCTCTGCTCTCTATAACTGTGATTGGCTGTTATAGACCCCCCTCTGTTCTCTATAACTGTGATTGGCTGTTACAGACCCCCCTCTGCTCTCTATAACTGTGATTGGCTGTTATAGACCCCCCTCTGCTCTCTATAACTGTGATTGGCTGTTATAGACCCCCTCTGCTCTCTAACTGTGATTGGCAGTTACAGACCCCCTCTGCTCTCTATAACTGTGATTGGCTGTTATAGACCCCCTCTGCTCTCTATAACTGTGATTGGCTGTCATAGACCCCCCTCTGCTCTCTATAACTATGATTGGCTGTTATAGACCCCCCTCTGCTCTCTGTAACTGTGATTGGCTGTTACAGACCCCCCTCTGCTCTCTATAACTGTGATTGGCTGTTACAGACCCCCCTCTGCTCTCTATATCTGTGATTGGCTGTTATAGACCCCCCTCTGCTCTCTATAACTGTGATTGGCTGTTACGACCCCCTCTGCTCTCTATAACTGTGATTGGCTGTTACAGACCCCCCTCTGCTCTCTATATCTGTGATTGGCTGTTATAGACCCCCCTCTGCTCTCTATAACTGTGATTGGCTGTTACAGACCCCCTCTGCTCTCTATATCTGTGATTGGCTGTTACAGACCCCCTCTGCTCTCTATAACTGTGATTGGCTGTTACAGACCCCCTCTGCTCTCTATAACTGTGATTGGCTGTTATAGACCCCCCTCTGTTCTCTATAACTGTGATTGGCTGTTACAGACCCCCCTCTGCTCTCTATAACTGTGATTGGCTGTTATAGACCCCCCTCTGCTCTCTATAACTGTGATTGGCTGTTATAGACCCCCCTCTGCTCTCTATAACTGTGATTGGCTGTTGTAGACCCCCTCTGCTCTCTATAACTGTGATTGGCTGTCATAGACCCCCTCTGCTCTCTATAACTATGATTGGCTGTTATAGACCCCCTCTGCTCTCTGTAACTGTGATTGGCTGTTACAGACCCCCTCTGCTCTCTATAACTGTGATTGGCTGTTACAGACCCCCTCTGCTCTCTATATCTGTGATTGGCTGTTATAGACCCCCTCTGCTCTCTATAACTGTGATTGGCTGTTACAGACCCCCTCTGCTCTCTATAACTGTGATTGGCTGTTACAGACCCCCTCTGCTCTCTATAACTGTGATTGGCTGTTATAGACCCCCTCTGCTCTCTATAACTGTGATTGGCTGTTATAGACCCCCTCTGCTCTCTAACTGTGATTGGCAGTTACAGACCCCCCTCTGCTCTCTATAACTGTGATTGGCTGTTATAGACCCCCTCTGCTCTCTATAACTGTGATTGGCTGTCATAGACCCCCTCTGCTCTCTATAACTATGATTGGCTGTTATAGACCCCCTCTGCTCTCTGTAACTGTGATTGGCTGTTACAGACCCCCTCTGCTCTCTATAACTGTGATTGGCTGTTACAGACCCCCTCTGCTCTCTATAACTGTGATTGGCTGTTATAGACCCCCTCTGCTCTCTATAACTGTGATTGGCTGTTATAGACCCCCTCTGTTCTCTATAACTGTGATTGGCTGTTACAGACCCCCTCTGCTCTCTATAACTGTGATTGGCTGTTATAGACCCCCTCTGCTCTCTATAACTGTGATTGGCTGTTATAGACCCCCCTCTGCTCTCTAACTGTGATTGGCTGTTACAGACCCCCTCTGCTCTGTGATTGGCTGTTATAGACCCCCTCTGCTCTCTATAACTGTGATTGGCTGTTATAGACCCCCTCTGCTCTCTATAACTGTGATTGGCTGTTATAGACCCCCTCTGCTCTCTATAACTATGATTGGCTGTTATAGACCCCCTCTGCTCTCTATAACTGTGATTGGCTGTTACAGACCCCCTCTGCTCTCTATAACTGTGATTGGCTGTTACAGACCCCCTCTGCTCTCTATATCTGTGATTGGCTGTTATAGACCCCCTCTGCTCTCTATAACTGTGATTGGCTGTTACAGACCCCCTCTGCTCTCTATATCTGTGATTGGCTGTTATAGACCCCCTCTGCTCTCTATAACTGTGATTGGCTGTTATAGACCCCCTCTGTTCTCTATAACTGTGATTGGCTGTTACAGACCCCCTCTGCTCTCTATAACTGTGATTGGCTGTTATAGACCCCCCTCTGTTCTCTATAACTGTGATTGGCTGTTATAGACCCCCCTCTGCTCTCTATAACTGTGATTGGCTGTTACAGACCCCCCTCTGCTCTCTATAACTGTGATTGGCTGTTACAGACCCCCCTCTGTTCTCGGTGATGCATTTTCTTCTTTGACGCACATGTCTAAACTTCTTTACAGTGAAATTATCTTCATTGGTTTTGGTTAAAGCCGGTGTCTGATGATTTAAAAATGTTTTGTAATTATATGAATCTTACCCAGTTGATTAACTCACCCACTTGCCCAAATCTTAAATGCCCAGATAAATCTACCCTGATTGATTTGATATTGACAAATGTTCCACATAAATATTCTGCGGTTGGTGTTATTTGTAATGATTTAAGTGACCATTGTGCTGTTGTTGCTGTTAGAAATGCTAAGGTTCCTAAGACAAACCCACGTTTTATTTGTCAGAGAAATATGAAGTGTTTTAATGAGCAGGCTTTCTTTCATGAGGATCCGTCTTTTTCAGCCATCTATTTCCTGCGTTTGAGGGATACAAAATCCACTTTTCACTTAGATCTCGCTTGATTGATTGCTTTCATTTTGCTCCTGAGACTCTTTCGTAGTCTTGCTTGTTCCTGTCAAATAGTTAAGTGAACGTTACGACTGCGGAAATGTTTGTGATGACCTGTCAGGGAGCTATTAGGGTCCCCATTAGCTTTTGCAAAAGCAGCAGCTCTCTTCCAGGGGTCCACAAAAAACATGAACATTATATAATACAGAACAATAATAAACAAGAACAGTGCAAGGACATAACTACATACACTTAAAAACAGCACACACAGCCTACATATCAATACACACACAAAAATACAGTTGAAGTTGGAAGTTTACATACACTTAGGTTGGAGTCATTAAAACTTGTTTTTCAACCACTACACACATTTCTTGTTAACAAATTAGTTTTAGCAAGTCGGTTAGGACATCTACTTTGTGCTTGACACAATTATTTTTTCCAACAATTGTTTACAGACAGATTATTTCACTTCATTCACTGTATCACAATTCCAGTGGGTCAGAGGTTTACATACACTAAGTTGACTGTGCCTTTCAACGCTTGGAAAATTCCAGAAAAATATGTCATGGCTTTAGAATCTCTTGATAGGCTAATTGACATCATTTGAGTCAATTGGAGGTGTACCTGTGGATGTATTTCAAGGCCTACCTTCAAACTCAGTGCCTCTTTGCTTGACATCATGTTAAAATCAAAAGAAATCAACCAAGTCCTCAGAAAATAAATTGTAGACCTCCACAAGTCTGATTCATCATTGGGAGCAATTTCCAAACGCCTGAAGGTACCATGTTCATCTGTACAAACAATAGTATGCAAGTATAAACACCATGGGACCACACAGCCGTCATACCGCTCAGAAAGGAGATGTGTTCTGTCTCCTAGAGATGAACGTACTTTGGTGTGAAAAGTGCAAATCAATCCCAGAACAACAGCAAAGGACCTTGTGAGGATGCTGGAGTAAACAGGTGCAAAAGTATCTATATCCAGAGTAAAACGAGTCCAATATCGACATTACCTGAATGGCTGCTCAGCAAGGAAGAAGCCACTGCTCCAAAACCTCCATGAAAAATGACAGACTATGGTTTGTAACTGCACATGGGGACAAAGATCGTACTTGGAGAAATGTTCTCTGGTCTGATGTAACAAAAATAGAACTGTTTGTCCATAATTACCATGTATGGAGGAAAAGGGGGAGGCTTGCAAGCCAAAGATCACCATCCAAACCGTGAAGCACAGGGGTGGCAGCATCATGTTGTGGGGGCGCTTTGCTGCAGGAGGGACTGGTGCACTTCACAAAATAGATGGCATCATGAGGTAGGAAAATTATGTGGATATAAGCAACATCTCAAGACATCAGTTAAATCGTAATCGCAAATGGGTCTTCCAAATGGACAATGACCCCAAGCATACTTCCAAAGCTGTGGCAAAATGGCTCAAGGACAACAAAGTCAAGGTATTGGAGTGGCCATCACAAAGCCCTGACCTCAATCCTATAGAAAATGTGTGGGCCGAACTGAAAAAGTATGTGCTAGCAAGGAGGCTGTGGCTGCTAAAGCATACAGGGTCAAATCATCAGCATACATAGACACACAGGCTTTGTTTAATGCCAGTGGCAGGCCATTAGTAAAAATAGAAAAGAGTAGAGGGGAAAAAGAGCTGCCCTGCAGTACACCACACTTTACATGTTCGAGGGCGCCAGGCTACCCGTCATCACACACACCTGTTACCATCATTACGAGCAGCTGCGCTCATTGGACTGACCTGGACTCCCTCACTTTGTTCATTGCATATCAACTCAGCAAAAAAAGAAACAGCCCTTTTTCAGGACCCTGTCTTTCAAAGATAATTCATAAAAATCCAAATAACTTCACAGATGTTCATTGTAAATGGGTTAAACACTGTTTCCCATGCTTGTTCAATGAACCATAAACAATTAATGAACATGCACCTGTGGAACAGTTTTTAAGGCACTAACAGCTTACAGATGCTAGGCAATTAAGGTCACAGTTATGAAAACGTAGGACACGAAAGAGGACTTTCTACTGACTCAGAAAAACACCAAAACAAAAATGCCCAGGGTCCCTGCTCATCTGCGTGAACGTGCCTTAGGCATGCTGCAAGTAGGCATGAGGACTGCAGATGTGGCCAGGGAAATACATTGCAATGTCCATACTGTGAAATGCCTAAGACAGCGCTACAGGGAGACAGGACGGACAGCTGATCGTCCTCGCAGCGGCAGACCATGTGTAACAACACCTGCACAGGATCGTTACATCCGAACATCACACCTGCGAGACAGGTACAGGATGGCAACAACAACTGCCCAAGTTACACCAGGAACTCACAATCCCTCCATCAGTGCTCAGACTGTCTGCAATAGGCTGAGAGAGGCTGGACTGAGGGCTTATAGGCCTGTTGTAAGGCAGGTCCTCACCAGACATCACCGGCAACAACGTCGCCTATGGGCACAAACCCACCGTCATTGGACCAGACAGAACTGGTAAAAAAAACGTTTACTGACGAGTCGGACTCGCGTTTATCGTCGAAGGAATGAGTGTTACACTGAGGCTTGTACTCTGGAGCGGGATCGATTTGGAGGTGGAAGGTCCGTCATGGGGCGGTGTGTCACAGCATCATCGGACTGAGCTTGTTGTCATTGCATGTAATCTCAACGCTGTGCGTAACTGGGAAGACATCCTCCTCCCTCACGTGGTACTCTTCCTGCAGGCTCATTCTGACATGACCCTCCAGCATGACAATGCTACCAGCCATACTGCCCGTTCTGTGCGTGATTTCCTGCAAGACAGGAATGTCAGTGTTCTGCCATGGCCAGCGATTGTTGATTGCCCCTGCATATATGCCTGCTCCTCTGTGTTGTTCCCTGTAGTCGTATTGTTTGTTGTGTTTATATCCAGATGCTGTTCTTGTTCTGTTTATATTAAATGGTTCACTCCCTGTACCTGCTTCTCATTTCCTGCGTTGGGCATTACACCATTAAAGAAAACCATCTGTGTTCCATTAGATAGATTACTCTTATTCCACAATATGGCAGAGGTAGTAAAGCCTTAACACGTACATTTTTTCAACAACAGGTTATGGTCAATAATATTATAGGCTGCACTGAAATCTAACAGTACAGCTCCCACAATCTTCTTCTTAGCATTTTCCTTCAACCAACTCATCAGTAATTTGTGTCAATGCAGTACTTGTTGAGTGCCCTGAAAGTCTGTTGTTAATTTGTTTACAGAGAAATAACATTTTTTTTTGCTCAAGCTGAGAACAAACATTTTTCTCCAGACTCAGATACAAAATATGACAAATAAGAGTGGCAACATTGTCCACTACCATCCTCAGTAGCTTTCCAAGTTGTCAATACCAGGTGGTTTCTCATTATTGAGGGACAACAATCATTTTTACACCTCATCCACACTAACTTTACAGAATTCAAAATGACAATGCTTTTCTTTCATTATTAGGTATTTCATGCATGAATATGATGAGTCACAGTTTGATGTTGGCATTTCATGCCTAAGTTTGCTTACTTTCAAAATAAATAGTGATTAACATAATTGGCAAAACCAAAAGGTTTTTGTGATAAATTAGCCATGTGAGTCAATAAAAGATGGAGTTAAACTCGTCTTTCTGTATTATCGTCTTGGTTTCATAGTACCATTTCTTATTCTTTTTGTCTAGTTTATACTTTCTCAATTGACAGTAAGTTTGCAAATCAGATGTGCAGCCATATTTATTCACCACTCCTTTTTTTCTCTTCCCACCATACCAGCTTTTCAATTCCTCATCGATCCACAGGGCCTTAACAGTTCTAAAAGTCTTTCTTAAATAGGTGCATGCTGATCAATAACTGTATCAAGTGCAGCATCTGGATGCTCCTCATTACACACATCAGACCAACAAATACTTTTTGTATCTTCAACATAGGAATCAGTACAAAACATTTTGAATGATCTCTTATAAACTATTTTAGATCTAGCCTTTGGAACTTGATATGGCCGCTATATTATGTTCAGTACATCCAATGGGAATACAAACTTTGGAAGCAGAGTTTTGTAGCTTTGGTGAAAAATGAGATCAATATACATGGATGATATAGAGTGCATTCGGAAAGTATTCAGACCCCTTGACTATTTCATCATTTTGTTACGTTACAGCCTGATTCTAAAATGTATAAAATACATACAAATCATAAGCAATCTACACACAATACCCTATAATGACAAAGAAAAAGCAGGTTTTTAGACATTTTAGAAAATGTATTAACAATAAAAACATGAAATAGCTTATTTACATAAGTATTCAGACCATTTGCTATGAGACTTGAAATTGAGCTCAGGTGCATCGTGTTTCTATTGATCATCCATGAGATGTGTCTACAACTTGATTGTGTGTAGATTGGTGAGGGGAGAAAATATTTAATACATTTTAGAATAAGTCTGTAACGTAACAAAATGTTGAAAAATGCAAGAGGGTCTGAATACTTTCCTAGTGCACTGTAGTTCCTGTACTCTTTGTAAACACCCTGGTAGGTTAATTAATAACCTGAACCAGATTACAGGCACTGGTTACAGTGAGCAGCTTCCTCTTGAGTGGACAGCTTGATGAAAACCAGTCAACCAGAAAATCTCTCCGTTAACATCACACACATTCCCAAGCGTTACACACATATTATCCAGATAATAAATCTTAGCACTTGGTGTCCTATAGCAGCACCCCAAAAGAATAGGCTTTACTGTAGATTATGATGTTAAGGCCGTATCATCAAAGGAAATATCTTAGTGAGTTTCAATGATGGCTAATATATTAATGTTATCTGATTTTAGCAAGTTATTGATTTGATAACCCTTATTTGTAAGGCTACATATATCAATATGGTCTAATTTTAACCCTTTCCTGTGTAGCCTATCAGAGACAGACATAATATGAAGAAGACAAAAAACACACAAAGCATGACAAGAACATTGTTTGGTTAATAGAGTCAGTCACGTGTGTGTGTGTGTGTGTGTGTGTGTGTGTGTGTGTGTGTGTGTGTGTGTGTGTGTGTGTGTGTGTGTGTGTGTGTGTGTGTGTGTGTGTGTGTGTGTGTGTGTGTGTGTGTGTGTGTGTGTGAGAGAGAGAGATGTGGGGCTGAGGGAGGGTGGACAATAAGCCTGTCGTAGCACATGTAAGCAATGTTCTCTGGCAGCTTGCATGGCTTGGATAAATTCTTTCTAGTCCTCGTTAAGACAGTTGTTGATTCCCTCTTTCTCCTCAGACACGGTCCCAGTTCTAATGTGAGGACACTGGTATCCATAACAACATTATTCCTCCTGGATGAATCTGTTTACCCAGTCGACGTTAATAATGAGTCATAGATAGTGATGATGTCATCTCTTGTGGACTTACAGTTTGTTGTCATCTTGCTGCAAGTCTCGTTCAGGACATCCACCTCTCCCTGTTCTTAAGATCTTGGGCCTCGCTGTTCAGATCGTCCATTATTTTGTTCTTTGAGTCCTTCAGTATTTGGACAATGCTCTTGAAGCTATTTTCCTTTTGTTTCAGCAACTGCTTGTAGAACCCTTTTTGTTCATTTAAAAGATCTTCACCTGGGATTTGTATTTTTTTTAATTTAACCTTTATTTAATTAGGCAAGTCAGTTAAAAAAACAAATTCTTATTTACAATGACAGCCTAGAGAAACACTGTCCTCCCACCGGATTTGGTTTGAACTCCACGCAGTTCCAAAGAAGGCAGGTCGCAGAGGGCAGATGGAAACAGCAACAAACAGCATGGATTTAGACAGCCCAGGACAATCCGTGGTCCCAGCCACAAGGGCTAACTGTGTCGCGGGCTGTGTTCAAGCTTTCAGGAAACTTTGCTAGCTTGATAGCTAGTTAGCAGCTAGGCTAGCTGCTTGATCAAAGCAGCTCTTCAGACTTTTGGTTGCCAGGATCCCTAGACCGATACAGCGGTCCCGCGTTCTGTGATCCAAATTCAAAAGGTAGCTAGTAACAAAACCTTTTCAATGAAAATGGACTCAGTGGAATACATGGTCTTTCCAATGACTCTATAAGAACACTAAAGCTTCGTCAGGGGTTTAGTTCACGGTATCGGCACATCACAAGAAAGAGAAGAATGACAATTCTTATTTGATGCGTGTTCATTAATTAAAAAAGCAATGATTTTATAAGGTTGACAATTTTACAAATTAGATGCGCTGAAATGATAGCAACGTCCAAAAATGAACACTCAGATTATAGTTATGTTATGGCTGATCTCGCAAACAATGTAAAGTATGTTTAGACAGGTATAATCTAGAGCCAACCTGCTGATTTTTAATCCGAGGGAATCCTGCTTTTGACACACTTGTTAAATTACGCAAGACAATGTGACAATGAGGCAGTCTAGACAGTGCAGGTGAGTGCAGGTAGGGTAGACAGAGTGTTTGGTGGCTGTTGCCATGTCCCACCCCTTTATGTTCATGTTTTAATATATGTAAATACACCCAGTGGATGTATGCAAATTAGGCACACCATTTTCTTTATTTTGACCCAATTTTTTTTAAAGAATACCTCATACAATAACAAAATGTATATATGACTACATTCTAATAACAAAAAAGTTGAATTTGACAATAAATTGAATGCCTGAATTCCCACCTAAATCCCTGAAATCTTTTATGTGCTAAATTTCAGTCAATAACTGATGAATTCTAAAAATTAGAAATGTCTGGAGTATCTTGAGCCATTGTCCAACTGTTGCATTAATTAATATTGTAAAAAAAATAATATTCAAAACATTACAATTTCGATGACCGTTGTTACTGACACACCCTACTTGTGTGATCGGTCTCCTCACAGAATGCTTGCTGTGAGAAGTGTTTGGAGCATTTTTGAGAAAAGGTAGGACATGTGTTGCTGCAACCACTTAACCTGTCAGTTTATCATACTGATTAACATAGTAGTGTCTTGTAAATATCGGTTGCTTTCAAGTCTCAGTTTCTAATGTGCTTTAAAAAAATTGTTTTCTATATTTTCTTAATATTAATGTCACACGCAGTTCAATTCCCGGTTATAAAGGCGTTATTTATTGAACATTATATTTTCTCATGACAAAAATATGCTTTGACGTAGAGAGTTCTGCTAGCCCTAGAACTGCCCCCACACACAGTAGAGTGATGATATTGTGGATGTAGCAGAAAGTGAAATGCAGAGAGTTAAAGTTCAGCTCTGGAGTTCCTCTTGGATCCTGCTCAGTTTGTGGATGGATGGACAACACTCTGATGGTGGGGTTATCTGGGTCCAAACCGGCCCTCACCTGACTAGTAATATAATAATACGTTATGGCCTATACTTTAACAAACCTAGAGCAATGGTACATCTAAGGCTCAGGCCTATATTTTAACAAACCTAGCGCAATGGTACAGCTAAGGCTCAGGCCTCTACTTTAACAAACCTAGCGCAATGGTACTTCTAAGGCTCAGGCCTCTATTTTAACAAACCTAGCGCAATGGTACAACTAAGGCTCAGGCCTCTATTTTAACAAACCTAGCGCAATGGTACATCTAAGGGTCAGGCCTCTATTTTAACAAACCTAGCGCAATGGTACATCTAAGGCTCAGGCCTCTATTTTAGCAAACCTAACGCAATGGTACATCTAAGGCTCAGGCCTCTATTTTAACAAACCTAGCGCAATGGTACATCTAAGGCTCAGGCCTCTACTTTAACAAACCTAGCGCAATGGTACATCTAAGACTCAAGCCTCTATTTTAACAAACCTAGCGCAATGGTACATCTAAGGCTCAGGCCTCTATTTGAACAAACCTAGCGCAATGGTACAGCTAAGGCTCAGGCCTCTATTTGAACAAACCTAGCGCAATGGTACATCTAAGGCTCAGGTCTCTATTTTAACAAACCTATCGCAATGGTACAGCTAAGGCTCAGGCCTCTATTTTAACAAACCTAACGCAATGGTACAGCTAAGTCTCAGGCCTCTATTTGAACAAACCTAGCGCAATGCTACATCTAAGGCTCAGGCCTCTATTTGAACAAACCTAGCGCAATGGTACATCTAAGGCTCAGGCCTCTATTTGAACAAACCTAGCGCAATGGTACATCTAAGGCTCAGGCCTCTATTTTAACAAACCTAACGCAATGGTACATCTAAGGCACAGGCCTCTACTTTAACAAACCTAACGCAATGGTATATCTAAGGCTCAGGTCTCTATTTTAACAAACCTAGCGCAATGGTACATCTAAGGCTCAGGCCTCTATTTGAACAAACCTAGCGCAATGGTACATCTAAGGCTCAGGTCTCTATGGTACAGCTAAGGCTCAGGCCTCTATTTTAACAAACGTAGCGCAATGGTACAGCTAAGGCTCAGGCCTCTATTTGAACAAACCTAGCGCAATGGTACATCTAAGGCTCAGGCCTCTATTTGAACAAACCTAGCGCAATGGTACATCTAAGGCTCAGGCCTCTATTTGAACAAACCTAGCGCAATGGTACATCTAAGGCTCAGGTCTCTATTTTAACAAACCTAACGCAATGGTACAGCTAAGGCTCAGGCCTCTATTTGAACAAACCTAGCGCAATGGTACATCTAAGGCTCAGGCCTCTATTTTAAAAAACCTAACGCAATGGTACATCTAAGGCACAGGCCTCTACTTTAACAAACCTAACGCAATGGTACATCTAAGGCCCAAGCCTCTATTTTAACAAACCTAATGCAATGGTCCATCTAAGCGTAGGTGATAGGTGATAGGTTAAAGGGTGTGTCAGAAATATTTTAGCTATTTTCACTATCACAATTATTGGCGCACTTGAACCCATTTGCAGTCCACGTTGTTCTAAGTAAAAAAAACATTGTCAATCAGTAAGATTACATTGATTATTGATACGGCCTAAAACGAAAACGAATCATTCTGATCAAATTCTAAACAAAAGAAGAAGAAAAAATAACAGTGTTGACTTCTTCCCAATAGGCAGACAAGAAATTGCCTCAACTGGTTATTACATGCACCAAAAACACATTAGGCTACTCTTGTTCCATGTGCATATGGGCAGTGTGCCTCACCGATGGAGAGGGTGCGTTTCAGTTGTCAAAACTCATGACATAACCAACTGCGTTACCGATAAAACCAGCTTTTGGTTGGTATTAAATATCTTTCTCAGCGCTGCCTGAAATTAGCACTTTGGATCATGTTTTTAAGGAAACACTTCAAATATTTCCAGCCCGCCCATCTGAGCGCAAGGAGCTGATTTAATACAGGTAAATTGCCAAACCTGGTGCTAGGGCTGGGTAATGCCAGTGTGCCAGTGTTTCATTGATGAAATTGCAAACCAACATGTGCTTGACACTAGCACTGCTTTAACGCAAGACAAACATAGAGCCCTATATATTTAGCAGACGCATTTGTCCAAAGAAACTTAGTCATGCATACATTTTACGAATGGGTGGTCCCAGGTATCAAATCCACTACCCCGGCATTATAAGCTCCATGCTCTGTCAACTGAGCTACAAAGGACCACTGAGGCACTCTCCCTTTCTCTCTACTGTTGTCTCACCCTCTGAATGCTCGGCCAAGAAATGCCAAATAACATTTACTCCTGAGGTGCTGACCTGTTGCATAACCATATTGATTATTATTTGAACCTGCTGGTCATCTTTGAACGTTTGAACATCTTGAAGAACAATCTGGCCTTAATGGCCATGTACTCTTCTAATCTCCACCGGCACATGCATAAAAGGACTGGCCACCCCTCAGAGCCTGGTTCCTCTCTAGGTTTCTTCCTAGGTTCCTGCCTTTCTAGGGAGATTTTCCTAGACACTGTGCTCCTACATCTGCATTGTTTGCTCTTTGGGAATTTGGGCTGGATTTCTGTAAAAGCACTTTGTGAAATAAATATGCTGATGTACAAAGGGCTTTATAAATATATTTGATTGATTATCAGGGGTCCTGCTGGAGTGGAGCGTTGCAGACGGAATTATCTGGCCTCATATTTGAGTCCACCCCTCGCCTCTCACCCCTCCACCCCTCGCCTCTCGCCCCTCCAGCCCTCGACCCTCCAGCCCTTCATAATGACAGGCTTAGCACTGTGGCTCTTGTATGATAATGATGAGACAGTAGAACTGAGGGTGGTTCTAGTATGATAATGAGACAAGGAGGGATAGAAGAGAGGGAGAAAGCTGAGCGTTAGAGAGCAAGAGCGAGAGAGGCAAGCTCTAGCCTTGTGTGAGATGTAGAGGGCTGCAAGACAGGCTTGTGTGTGTGTGTGTGTGTGTGTGTGTGTGTGTGTGTGTGTGTGTGTGTGTGTGTGTGTGTGCGTGCGTGCGTGCGTGCGTGCGTGCGTGTGTGCGTGCGTGCGTGCATGTGAGAGAATAGGAAGACTTCTATTTTGTGAGAGATACAGACAAGTTGGGCAGACTTGTTGGACCGGGAGAGAAAAAGACAGGTTTCTACAGTATTGTGTGTGAGAGAGGGCAGACAGATATAGACTTTCTCTGCCCTGTTAAATTCTATGCACTGGAGCCTGTGGGCCTTGCTCACTCTGTTGATGGAGTGTAGGAGGAGAGACACACTCAGAGGTGGTAATGGGTTTGCACTCAAAAGGATGTCGCACGAAGCTTACTTCATTATTCAATGTTTTAATTTGTTTTTACTGCATCAGGGACACAGATGTTTTGGCTTTACAGCCGTCTTCACTGTGTGGGTACAATTTTCTTTTAATTCAAAACAATATTTTGAAGTAACTACAGAAGAGCAGCAGGTGGTTCTAATCTGGGTTGTCACTCACCTGCCAATCAGGGATGTGGCTTTTCTGCTATACCCGTAAACAAATTAGTCACAAAGAGATACAGAACTGTAGGGTATGGGAGCGGTAATGAATCAATCCCCCCCCAGGTGTCCGCTCACCTAAATACATCACATCAATTCATGAGATAGCCTACCACAAAGAGAGACACACTCCCCTCATCAGCAGTCTGTTACAGAGGACGACACAGTTTGACTGACATCACTGCCCCAAGCACAGGCCCTGATTTGTTCCCACCAAATGTGCCCTGCATGATCCAATGAGTTTGGACAGTGCCTGGATTGATAAACACATGCCTGGTCTGTCCTACTACCTATTATTTTAAGTGTTTTTACAGTGCTTACACATGGTAATGATTTCAGTGTTTTTATACTACTGCTGTTATACTGCACACTATCAGATCACATTTAGATTTTGCCCCTGGTATGAATATTGAATAGAATCGGGATGCAGCACTTTCAACTGCATCACATTAGTGGAAACCAAGACTGTTCTCATGGCAGATCTGCCAGTTTTGACCAGCAGAAGTTACTTTTTTAAAAATATTTTATTTGACTAGGCAAGTCAGTTAGGAACAAATTCTTATTTTCAATGATGGCCTAGGAACAGTGGATTAACTGCCTTGTTCAGGGGCAGAACAACAGATGTTTGATCTTGTCAGCTCGGTGATTTGATATTGCAACCTTTGGGTTACTAGTCCAACGCTTTAACCACTAGGCTACCTGCCGGTTTGGAGAACATATGCAGCAGGTAAGGAGAATTAACGTGGCAAGTTTGGAGAATTAACATGGTTAAGAGAAATAGGTTAAGGTTATGAAAAGGGTTGGGGTTGGGGTCAGCTAAAATGATCCCCAACGTGTATCTAGCTGTAGTATCTTGCTGCCCTGAGAACAGTCTTGATTTACATTAATACAATTAATACAACTTCTCTTCTATGGCGGCTTCTGGGGTATCCAGTCTTCTGCAATACTCTGTTCACATGCCATGTCCAGAATAGATCCAGTTAGTCAATACATCCCAAAGGTCTTAGCCAGTTAGTCAATGACTATCCCAGAGGTCTTAGCCATCTCAAGACTGAGTCCAAAAACGATTTGCCATTAGCAGCCGAGTGTGGATAGACAGGAGCTATTGCTCTAGAGGTGTTGTGAGAGACTAATTATCTGCTCTTTATTTGACATCTGCGTAGGAAAACAGAAGGGGCCCTATAAAAGCTGTCTTCAGTGGGTTTCTGCTGTAATCAGTTGATTACTCTGGAGAAGAGCCAGCAGGAGAGCAGCTTTCTGCTGTAATCAGTTGATTACTCTGGAGAAGAGCCAGCAGGAGAGCAGCTTTCTGCTGTAATCAGTTGATTACTCTGGAGAAGAGCCAGCAGGAGAGCAGCTTTCTGTAATCAGTTGATTACTCTGGAGAAGAGCCAGCAGGAGAGCAGCTTTCTGCTGTAAAAGACACAAACAAGTTGATCTGATTTTGGATGGTAATTGGCAAGCCAAATGACCGCAGTCTCCGTAACAACCTTTCAAATAACCTTTAAACACATTGTCTCCTTTCCTCCGCTCCTCCGGACTGCATGTTCTTCCATAGAAATAGAAGGAATAGAACTGGCGTCCCCATTCAAGTCAATGATGGCTTGATGTTTGAACTGGTGGCCATAGGAGGCAAAGCACAAAGTAAACGCTAGGTTGAAGGTTAAGACAACGGCGTCACAGTAATGCAGAGGTCCTACCACTCTGAATTTGTATATTTTCAAAAACTACCTCATGGACTTATTACAATGATTGTATTTTTACCTTCTTTTTTTTACCTAGAGCAAAAGCAGGAAGTGTACCCATGAATCTGTCCTGTGATTTGTTGATTCAACTCAACTGACATTATTAAAAAAATTGATTCCATTCCATAAGCCGCATTTCAATTTGGATGAGCGTGCTACAATACTGTGGAAATTATTGCATCACAATACTAGGCAGCCATTGCGGGTGTACCCATGAAATTGGGTACCAGCCAATTAATTGGGTACCAGCCAAAGGTTCCAAGCCCTGTCTATTTATCATCTGCTACAGCACCTTGCTTGTTTCAGCAAGGAGCAACAAAGTTTCATCACGTTGTTAAGTCCATGCTATCGCAGAAACGGACTCAACCGCACAAATTCCTGGCTGTCCCGTCTTCTGCCAGCTGTTTGTTCCAATTTTATTTCATGACATTCTTCGTCCATAACCGTCAATTCAATTTAATTTATTTCAAAGGGCTTCATCACCATGGGAAAGATATGGTTACATTGCCAAAGCAAGTAAAATAGACAATATACCAAAGTTAAATAAACATTCAAATGTCATATTGTGGCTATCTATAGTGTTGTAACAATGTGCAAATAATTAAAGTACAAAAGGAAAATAAATATGTGTTGTATTTAGAATGATGTTTTTACTCCACTGGTTGCCTTGCTGCTGTCTTGCTGCTGTGATGGCACACTGTGGTATTTCACCCAAAATATATTAGAGTTTATCAAAATTGGATTTGTTTTCAAATTCTTTGTGGATCTGTGTAATCTGAGGGATATGGTCATACATTTGGCAGGAGATTAGGAAGTGCAGCTCAGTGTCCACCTCATTTTGTGGGCAGTGTGCATATAGCCTGTCTTCTCTTGAGAGCCAGGTCTGCCTACGGCGGCCTTTCTCAATAGCAATGCTATGCTCACTGAGTCTGTACATAGTTAAAGCTTTCCTTCATTTCGGGTCAGCCACGGTGGTAAGGTATTCTGCCAGTGTGTATTCTCTATTTGAGGCCAAATAGCATTCTAGTTTGCTGAGTTTTTTATATTAATTCTTTCCAATGTGTCAAGTAATGATCTTTTGGTTTTCTCACGATTTGGTTGGGTCTAATTGTGTTGCTGTCCTGGGGCTCTGTGTGCTCTGTTTGTGTTTGTGAACAGATCCCCAGTACCAGCTTGCTTAGGGGACTCTTCTCCAGGTTCATCTCTCTGTAGGTGATTGCTTTCTTGTGGAAGGTTTGGGAATTGCTTCCTTTTCGGTAGTTGTAGAATTTAACTTCTCTTTTCTGGATTTTGATAATTAGCGGGTATCGGCCTAATTCTGATCTGCATGCATTGTTTTGTGTTTTACGTTGTGCACAGAGGATTTTTGGGCAGAATTCTGCATGCAGAGTCTCAATTTGGTCTTTGTCCTATTTTGTGAATTATTGGATGGTGAGTGGACCCCAGACCTCACAGACATTAATTCTTGATACTCCCCATCCCGGATCCGGGATTGTGAATAAAGCCTCAGGCTCATTAGCATAACGCAACGTTAACGATTTCTGAAAATCGCAAATAAAATGAAAATAATGCGCCTGCTCTCAGGCTTAGCCTTTTCTTAACAACACTGTCATCTCAGATTTTCAAAATATGCTTTTGAACCATAGCAAATCACTAATTTGTGTAAGAGTATGCTAAGCTAGCTTAGCATTTTGAGTAGCATTTAGCACGCAACATTTTCACAAAACCCAGATAACCAAATAAATAAAATCATTTACCTTTGAAGAGCTTCGGATGTTTTCAATGAGGAGACTGTCAGTTACATAGCAAATGTTCAGTTTTTCCTGAAAGAATCTTTGTGTAGGAGAAATCTCTCCGTTTTGTACATCACATTTGGCTACCGAAACGAACCGAAAATTCAATCACCAAAACGTCAAACTTTTTCCGAATTAACTCCATAATATCGACCGAAACATGGCAAACGTTGTTTAGAATCAATCCTCAAGGTGTTTTTTCACATATCTCTTCATTGATATGCAGTTCGTGGAAGCCTGCTTTCCCCTCAGAATCGCATGGAAAAATACCAGCAGCTGAAAAAGACGCACCAATTTCGACGGAGGACACCGGGCGGACACCTGGAAAATGTAGTCTCTTCTGGTCAATCTTCCAATGATATGCCTACAAATACGTCACAATGCTGCAGACACCTTGGGGAAACGACAGAAAGGGAAGGCTCATTCCTCTCACATTCACAGCCATATAAGGAGACAATGGAAAACGGAGCCTCAAAAATCCTGCTGGTTTCCTGGTTGCCGTTTCATCTTGGTTTTGCCTGTAGCTCCCGTTCTAGCGCACCCACAGACAATATCTTTGCAGTTCTGGAAAATTCAGTGTTTTCTTTCCAAAGCTATCAATTATATGCATATTCGAGCATCTTTTTGTGACAAAATATCTTGTTTAAAACGGGAACGTTTTTCATCCAAAAATGAAATTGCGCCCCAGAGTTGCTTAAGGGCAATGGGTTCTATAACTGATTTCAAGTATTTTTAGCCAGTTATTAATTGGTATGTCAAATTTTATGTTCATTTTGATGGTCTAGTAGGCCCTTCTTGCATTGTCTCTCAGATCGTTCACAGCTTTGTGGGAGTTAACTATTACGATGAGTTTTAGGCCGAGGTATGTATAGTTTTTTGTGTGGTCTACGGCAACGGTGTCTAGATGGAATTTGTATTTCTGGTCCTGGCAACTGGACCTTTTATGGAACACCATTATTTTTTTGTCTTACTGAGATTTAGTGTCAGGCCCCAGGTCTGACAGAATCTGTGCAGAAGATCTAGGTGCTGCTGTAGACAATCCTTTTTTTTTTTTTTTACAATTTTAAACATACTCTTGTTGTTTGTGTACATGGGATTGCATAATGTTGTATGTTTTTCCCCCAACACTGCTTTCCATCAATTTGTATAGAAGACCCTCATGCCAAATTGAGGCAAAAGCTTTATTTGAAATCAACAAAGCATGAGAAGACTGCCTTTGTTTTGGTTTGTTTGTCAATTAGCGTGTGTAGGGTGACCACGTGGTCTGTCGTACAGTGATTTGGTAAAAGCCAATATGACCTTTGCTCAGTACATTGTTTTCACTGAGGAAATGTATGAGTCTGCTGTTAATGACAATGCAGAGGATTTTCACAAGATTGCTGTTGACGCATATCCCATGGTACTTATTGGGATCAAATTTGTCTCCACTTTTGTGGATTGGGGTAGGGATCAGTCCTTGGTTCCAAATATTGGGGAAGATACCAGAGTTGAGGATGATGTTAAAGAATATAAGTATAACCAAATGGAATTTGTGGTCTGTATATTTGATCAATTCATTGAGCATACCATCAACACCACAGGCCTTTATGGGTTGGAGGGTTTGTATTTTCTCCTGTAGTTCATTCAATGTAATTGGAGAATCCAGGGGGTTCTGGTAGTCTTGTTTTTGCTGGTTGTTCTTTGTGATAGAGCCAAAAAGACTGGAGACGGGATTTATCCATATATCTCTGTTTTGGATAGATCAAATCAAATGTTATTAGTCACATGCGCTGAAAACAACAGGTGTAGACCTTACAGTGAAATGCTTACTTACGAGCCACTAACCAACAATGCATTTAAAAAAAATACAGAGTCAATGTGAGGGGGCACCGGTTAGTTAAGTTTATATGTACATGTAGGTAGAGTTATTAAAGAGACTATGCATAGATGATAACAACAGAGAGCAGCAGCGGTGTAAAAGAGAGGGAGAGGGGGGCAATGCAGGTCGTCTGGATAGCCATTTGAATAGATGTTCAGGAGTCTTATGGCTTAGGGGTAGAAGCTGTTTAGAAGCCTCTTGGACCAAGACTTGTCTCTCCGGTACCGCTTGCCGTGCGGTAGCAGAAAGAACAGTCTACGACTAGGGTGGCTGGAGTCTTTGACAATTTTTAGGACCTTCCTCTGACACCACCTTGTATAGAGGTCTTGGCAGGAAGCTTGGCCCCAGTGATGTACTGGGTCATTCACTCTACCATCTGTAGTGCCTTGCGGTCGAAGGCCGAACAGTTGCCATACCAGGCAGTGATGCAACCAGTCAGAATGCTCTAGACGGTACAGCTATAGACCATTTTTGAGGATCTGAGGACCCATTCCAAATCTTTTCAGTCTCCTAAGGGGGAATAGGTGTTGTCGTGCCCACTTCATGACTGTCTTGGTGTGCTTGGAAGATGTCAGTTTGTTGGTGATGTGGACACCAAGGAGCTCTCAACCTGCTCCACTGCAGCCCCGTTGATGAGAATGGGGGCATGCTCGGTCCTCTTTTTCCTGTAGTCCACAATCATCTTCTTTGTCTTAATCATGTTGAGGGAGATGATGTTGCCTTGGCCCCACACGGCCAGGTCTCTGACCTCCTCCCCTCTGGCTGTCTAATTGTTGTCGGTGATCAGGCCTACCACTGTTGTGCCATCAGCAAACTTAATGATGGTGTGGAGTCATGCCTGGCCGTGCAGTCATGGGTGAACAGGGAGCACAGGAAGGGACTGAGCACGCACCCCTGGTGGGCCCCTGTGTTGAGGATCAGTGTGACGGATGTGTTGTTACCTACCCTTACCACCTGGGGGCAGCCCGCCAGGAAGTCCAGGATCCAGTTGCAGAGGGAGGTGTTTAGTCCCAGGGTCTTTAGCTTGTTGATGAGCTTTGAGGGCACTATGATGTTGAACGCTGAGCTGTTGCCAATGAATAGCATTCTCACATAGGTGTTCCTTTTGTCCAGGTGGGAAAGGGCAGTGTGGAGTGTAATAGAGATTGCATCATCTGTGGATCTGTTGGGGCGGTATGCATTATTGGAGTGGGTCGAGGGTTTCTGGGATAATGGTGTTGATGTGAGCCATGACCAGCCTTTCAAAGCATTTCATGGCTACAGACGTGAGTGATATGGGTCGGTAGTCATTTAGGCAGGTTACCTTAGTGTTCTTGGGCACAGGCACTATGGTGCTTTGAAACTTCTTAGGGCTGCAATCCTGTTAATGATATGACAACAGCCAGTGAAAGTGCAGGGCGCCAAATCCAAAACAACAGAAATCTCATAATTAAAATTCCTCAAACATACATGTATCTTATACCGTTTTAAAGGTAATCTTGTTGTTAATACCACCACAGTGTCCGATTTCAAATAGGCTTTACAGTGAAAGCACCACAAACGATTATGTTAGGTCACCACCAAGCCAAATAAAAACTCAGTCATTTTTCCAGCCAAAGAGAGGAGTCACAAAAAGCACAAATAGAGATAAAATTAATCACTAACCTTTGATGATCTTCATCAGATGACACTCATAGGACTTCATGTTACACAATGCATGTATGTTTTGTTTGATAAAGTTCATATTTACAGTGGGGCAAAAAAGTATTTAGTCAGCCACCAATTGTGCAAGTTCTCCCACTTAAAAAGATGAGAGAGGCCTGTAATTTTCATCATAGGTACACTTCAACTATGAAAGACAAAATGAGAAAGAAAAAAATCAAGAAAATCACATTGTAGGATTTTTTATGAATGTATTTGCAAGTTATGGTGGAAAATAAGTATTTGGTCAATAACAAAAGTTTTTTCAATACTTTTTCTGTAAGTCTTCACGAGGTTTTCACACACTGTTGCTGGTATTTTGGCCCATTCCTTTGGCCCATTCCTCCATGCAGATCTCCTCTAGAGCAGTGATGTTGTGGGGCTGTTGCTGGGCAACACGGACTTTCAACTCCCTCCAAAGATTTTCTATGAGGTTGAGATCTCGAGACTGGCTAGGCCACTCCAGGACCTTGAAATGCTTCTTGTGAAGCCACTCCTTCATTGCTCGGTGGGTATGTTTAGGATCATTGTCATGCTGAAAGACCCAGCCACGTTTCATCTTCAATGCCCTTGCTGATGGAAGGAGGTTTTCACTCAAAATCTCACGATACATGGCCCCATTCATTCTTTCCTTTACACGGATCAGTCGTCCTGGTCCCTTTGCAGAAAAACAGCCCCAAAGCATGAGGTTTCCACCCCCATGCTTCACAGTAGGTACGGTGTTCTTTGGATGCAACTCAGCATTCTTTGTCCTCCAAACACGAGGAGTTGAGTTTTTACCAAAAATATCTATTTTGGTTTCATCTGACCATATGACATTCTCCCAATCTTCTTCTGGATCATCCAAATGCTTTCTAGCAAACTTCAGACGGGCCTGGACATGTACTGGCTTAAGCAAGGGGACACGTCTGGCACTGCAGGATTTGAGTCCCTGGCGGCGTAGTGTGTTACTGATGGTAGGCTTTGTTACTTTGGTCCCAGCTCTCTGCAGGTCATTTACTAGGTCCCCCCGTGTGGTTCTGGGATTTTTGCTCACCATTCTTGTGATCATTTTGACCCCACGGCGTGAGATCTTGCGTGGAGCCCCAGATCGAAGGAGATTATCAGTGGTCTTGTATGTCTTCCATTTCATAATAATTGCTCCCACAGTTGATTTCTTCAAACCAAGCTGCTTACCTATTACAGATTCAGTCTTCCCAGCCTGGTGCAGGTCTACAATTTTGTTTCTGGTGTCCTTTGACAGCTCTTCGGTCTTGGCCATAGTGGAGTTTGGAGTGTGACTGTTTGAGGTTGTGGACAGGTGTCTTTTATACTGATAACAAGTTCAAACAGGTGCCATTAATACAGGTAATGAGTGGAGGACAGAGGAGCCTCTTAAAGAAGAAGTTACAGATCTGTGAGATTCAGAAATATTGCTTGGTTGTAGGTGACCAAATACTTTTTCCCACCATAATTTGTAAATAAATTCATAAAAAATCCTACATTGTGATTTTCTGGATTTTTTTCTTGTCATTTTGTCTGTCATAGTTGAAGTGTACCTATGATGAAAATTACAGGCCTCTCTCATCTTTTTAAGTTGGAGAACTTGCACGATTGGTGGCTGACTAAATACTTTTTTGCCCCACTGTATATAAAATAATCTGAGTTTACATTGGCACGTTACGTTCACTAGTTCCAAAAACATCTAGTGATTTTGCATAGCCACATCGATTCAACAGAAATACTCATCATACATGTAGATGATAATACAAGTTATACACATGGAATTATAGATATACCTCTCCTTAATACAACCGCTCTGTCAGATTTAAAAAAAACTTTACGGAAAAAGCAAACCATGCAATAATCTGAAACAACTCTCAGAAAATAAATGACATTTTCCGCCATGTTGGAGTCAACAGAATACAGAAATCACATTATAAATGTTCCCTTACCTTTGATCATCTTCATAAGAATGCACTCCCAGGAATCCTAGTTCCACAATAAATGCTTGATTTGTTCGATAATGTCCATTATTTATTTCCAAGTAGCTACTTTTGTTAGCGCGTTAGGTACACATATCCAAATGCTTGTGCAGGTCCTGCATAAATTCGGACAAAAACTTCAAAAGGTTATATTACAGGTCGAAGAAACATTTCAAACTAAGTATAGAATCAATCTTTAGGGTGTTGTTATCAAAAATCTTCAATAAAGTTCCAACCGGAGAATTCCTTTGTGTCTAGAGAAGCAATGGAACGCAGGTCGATTTCATGTGCAATGCGCGTGACCAGGAAATGTCTCTCTGCCAGTAACCTGACTCATTCAGCTCTTATTCAGGCCCACAAGTGGAAGCCTCATTCAAGTTTCTAACGACGGCTGACATCTATTGGAAGCCCTAGGAAGTGCAACTTCATCCATATCCCACTGTGAATTCAATAAGGCCTGGGTTGAAAATTGACCAATCTCAGATTTCTCACTTCCTGGATTTCTTCTCAGGTTTTTGCCTGCCATATGAGTTCTGTTATACTCACAGACATCATTCAAACAGTTCTAGAAATTTCAGAGTGTTTTCTATCCAATACTAATAATATTACGACGACGTCGTCGATGCACTTATTGAGGAAGCCAATGACTGATGTGGTGTACTCCTCAATGCTATCGGAAGACTCCCGGAACATTTTGCAGTCTGTGCAATCAAAATAGTCTTCTAGCTTAGCATCTGCTTCATCTGACCACTTTTGTATTGATCTAGTCACTGGTGCTTCCTTCTATAAATTTTGCTTGTAAACCGGAATCAGGAGGACAGAATTATGGTCAGATTTTCCAAATGGAGGGAGAGGGAGAGCTTTGTATGCATTTCACAGTTTCCTGGGTCTCTATGTTTTGGTTGGATAGGTTTCTTATTTCATTTCTCATTTCTAATTTCTTTCTTAGGTTTTTGCATTCTTCATCAAACCATTTTTCATTGTTGTTAATTTTCTTATGTTGTCTACTAGAACTACATAGATTGGATAGGGAATCTAAGAGGTCAAATATACTGTTTCGATGTTCTTCTGCCAAGTTTACACCTTCACTATTACAGTGAAACATTTTGTCCAGGAAGTTTTTTTATTAAAAGGTTTGAATTTGTTGTTACCTAGTTGTTTTTTGGTAGGTTTCTGCACTTCCTTCCATCTATAGCATTTTTTAATATTATGCAGTTCCGTTGGCTTTGATGCCTCAGGATTGAGTATTGCTCTGCTCATCAGATTGAGTATTTTGCTGTGATCTGATAGGGGTGTCAGTGGGTTGATTGAACACTCTGAGAGACTGTAACGGCCGTTGTTGTTGGAAGAAGGTGAGGACCAAGGTGCAGCATGGTATATGTCCATATTTATTTAAATGAACATGGAAATAACAAAAATACCAAAGAGAAACGACCGAAAACAGTTCTGGCTGGTGCAGACAAACAACAGAAAACAGAAAATAATCACCCACGAAACACAATAGAAAACAGGCTACCTAAATATGGTTCTCAATCAGGGACAACGATTGACAGCTGCTTCTGATAGAGAACCATACCAGGCCAAACACAGAAATAGCAAATCATAGAAAAACTAACATAGACAACCCACCCAACTCACGCCCTGACCATACTAAAACAAAGACATAACAAAAGAACTAAGGTCAGAATGTGACAGAGACTTTGGGTTGAGGTCAGTGATAAAGTAATCTACAGTACTAATGTCCAAGGGATGGGCTGTAGGTGTACCTACCGTAAGAGTCCCCTCGAAGCCTACCATTGACTATGTACAGACCCAGCATGCGACAGAGCTGCAGGAGTTGTGACCTGTTTTTGTTGGTTGTTTTCTCATAGTTGTGTCTAAGGGGACATATTTTGGAGGGAATGCTGTCACCTCCAGGTAGGTGTTTGTCCCCCTATGTGCTAAGAGTGTCAGGTTCTTGTCCAGTTCTGGCATTTAGGTTGCCAAAGACTAGTACATGTTCCTGGGCCTGGAAATTTTTCTCTGCTGAGATAATTTCCTTATTCATTTCTCGCCAGATGTGTTCCTGTTTTGACTAATTTAATAGAGTGGGTTAGGTCTGCTCTTTCCCAAATTAGCATACTCCTCTGAGTATGTTCCCTGCTCTCTGTACTAGCTCTCTGTAACTTAGAGGGCAACCAGTGGGTCCGTTTCTTGTAGGATGACAATGTCTGTATTTCCAATTTCTTCGATGAAGTCTGGGTTCCTGCTCTTTAGGCCAAAGGCAGATGACCTCAAAACTTATATTAGAGGATGAGATAGTGACATCTTTGTGTTCCATAGTGTCTACTCTCTCTCTCTCTCTCTCTCTCCCTCTCTCTGTCCCTCATACTCTCTTCTGGTCTTAAGGCTCCAAGCACCTTTTAACTGTAATTAGCCCTCATCCTCTGAGACTTACTCCTTCCTTCCCTCCCTCTCTCTTTCTCCCTCCATCTCTCTCTCTCCCTACCTCTCATTCTCTTTCTTACTTTCATTCGCTCTCTTCCTGTTCCAGAATAATGCTGCTGTCCGCCCTCTAGCACACCAAAACCCCTGTCAAGTTTTGGTTCCTCAAGAATAACCTCTCTCTCACCTTCAAGGTAACAGCCCCACGGCTTGACTCCATGCAAACTTTCTCCCTTCCTACCTTGTCGTGATAACTTTCTCCTTGCTCCAGCGCGACCCCTGGGAGAAATAGAATTGTTTGTGTTGAAGGATGAAAGGAATGGTGGGATGCCTTCTCCTCTCCTTCTTATCTGTTCCTCCTATAGGGATGAGTCCATATACATTAACGCCTACTAAGCTACATCATATGTATCTAAAATTAACAAGCCATGGGAAAGGGGGAGTATTAGCAACATTTTCTGCATTTGGAATGTTTCACTATTTATGAAATATTTTTTCAGATTCAAACTATTTTATGTCTTGAGGCCGTTGAGCTCGGTCCATTAAATGTTTATTATCAAGTGCTCAGCGTCTATTTATATATTTCAATTGATCAAGTGTAGCCTATTTTCGAAGAATTCTAGCTGTTTTTTTCGGACAATTTCTCACAGTAATTATTTTCTAATACCAAATGGCAGCACATATTGTACATTTTCTCATACACCTGAAGAAGAACATCAATAACTTCTTCTGCAAGGGGCTATCACATTTTCCTCATAAGATGTTTGTGTCTGCACAAATGCATACCTTACATGGCTCCAGCAGCAGACTGAGAAAGAGATTCTTCTGGGGATACAAGATCTTCTTCCTGGATGTTTTCATCCAACTGGCTGTGGACAAAATCATATTTGTGGACACTGACCAGGTAACTGACTAGTGACACTGACCAGTGACAAGATACTGCTGTACAAATAAATATATGTCACCTAGAATTGGACTTGCAGGATTTGTGCCTGCCAACCTATTGGTTTTACTGCTGTCCTTTACTGTTGATCCTTGTCCTCGCAGGGCAGATCTGAGAGATTTGAATCTGGAGGGCGCCACCTATGGGTACACTCCGTTCTGTGATCGCAGTAAGGAAACGGAGGGCTACTGAGCTTCACACCTGGGGAACCGCACCAGGTACACAATGATTCAATACCTACACTGTGTAAACACTGGGACTCCTGAGTGGCACAGCGGTCTAAGGCACTTCATCTCAGTGCTAGAGACATCACTACAGACCATGGTTCAATTCCAGGCTGTATCACATCAGGGGAACCGCGCTAGGTACACACTGGGGCTCTCAAGTGGTGCAGCGGTCTAAGGCATTTCATCTCAGTGCTAGTGGCGTCACTACCAACCCTGGTTCGATTCCACGCTGTATCACAACCGGCCGTGATTGGGAGTCCCATAGGGCGGGCACAATTGGTCCAGCATCGTCCGGTTTAGGGTTTGTCTGGGGTAGGCCTTCATTGAAAATAAGAATTTGTTCTTAACTGACTTGCCTAGTTAGATAAAGGTTGAATAAATAATAATAAAAAATACCTACACTGTTTGAAAATGTAATTTTGTAGCGCTGTTGTGTGTGCCATTGAGAATGTCCACCAGCCACTGGATTTGCATTTTTACAATGTTACTATTGCGTAGTAAGCACACATTATTTGCTCATTCGTACCAGCTTGACAGTTATGGTATCCTCCTCTTTTTTCATGGTATTGATATTGCACGTAAGGAAAATATATTTCAAGGACAATGTGTTTCCTCTCAATGTATTCTGCAGAAGAAATGCATTCATTTGAAAGGTTTTTGACAGTGGCTTCTTTGAGTCGCGTATTGACTATCCCGAAAATGCATCAATTATTCCTTGTTCTTCACATAGAGTAACAACATGGTCCTCAGAGGAAAAAGTGGACGATGCAGCAGGATGAAATCGTCTCTGCATAAATGAATTACGTTTTCGGATAAAACATTCCTTTTATCACAAACACTCACACCAGAATATTTACGACAGAATCACACCACTATAGTCTGCTTGGGGTTGGTCTTTGTTGACATGTTGTGTTAGTCGTTGTATTCTACGAGACGGAACCAAGAAAGCCATAGAATATGTATGTGGAGCACGACATTGAAGAGACTTCCAAAAGAGATAAAATGTGTTTACTTGAGTCGCATTATTTATGGCCCTGTATCCGTATTACTGATCTATGAGGGGCAAATTCCAATTTAGGAATTAACGCCTTTCCTACGCACTTACCAACTATGCAAATTCTCAGTATTTGGTATTCAGAATTACTTTATTCAGCTGCATAATACGCTCTGCAGGTGTGGCTACCTAGAGTGCTCTGAATACATTTCACTCATTTAGTCCTTGTACCATTTAGCCTTTAAACACAGGACAGATTTTCAATCCCAAACAGTGCTTTACCATTTAGTCCCTTTAAACACCATTTAGTCCCTTTAAATCCAGTGTACCATTTAGTCCCTTTAAATACAATGTACCATTTAGTCCCTTTAAAAATACAGTGTACCATTTAGTCCCTTTAAACACAGTGTACCATTTAGTCCCTTTAAATACAGTGTACCATTTAGTCCCTTTAAACACAGTGTACCATTTAGTCCCTTTAAATACAGTGTACCATTTAGTCCCTTTAAATACAGTGTACCATTTAGTCCCTTTAAACACAGTGTACCATTTAGTCCCTTTAAATACAGTGTACCATTTAGTCCCTTTAAATACAGTGTACCATTTAGTCCCTTTAAATACAGTGTACCATTTAGTCCCTTTAAACACAGTGTACCATTTAGTCCCTTTAAACACAGTGTACCATTTAGTGTACCATTTAGTCCCTTTAAATACACCATTTAGTCCCTTTAAACACAGTACCATTTAGTCCATTTAGTCCCTTTAAACACAGTGTACCATTTAGTCCCTTTAAATACAGTGTACCATTTAGTCCCTTTAAATACAGTGTACCATTTAGTCCCTTTAAACACAGTGTACCATTTAGTCCCTTTAAACACAGTGTACCATTTAGTCCCTTTAAATACAGTGTACCATTTAGTCCCTTTAAATACAGTGTACCATTTAGTCCCTTTAGTCCCTTTAAATACAGTGTACCATTTAGTCCCTTTAAACACAGTGTACCATTTAGTCCCTTTAAACACAGTGTACCATTTAGTCCCTTTAAATACAGTGTACCATTTAGTCCCTTTAGTCCCTTTAAATACAGTGTACCATTTAGTCCCTTTAAATACAGTGTACCATTTAGTCCCTTTAAACACAGTGTACCATTTAGTCCCTTTAAACACAGTGTACCATTTAGTCCCTTTAAACACAGTGTACCATTTAGTCCCTTTAAACACAGTGTACCATTTAGTCCCTTTAAACACAGTGTACCATTTAGTCCCTTTAAACACAGTGTACCATTTAGTCCCTTTAAATACAGTGTACCATTTAGTCCCTTTAAATACAGTGTACCATTTAGTCCCTTTAAATGTACCATTTAGTCCCTTTAAACACAGTACCATTTAGTCCCTTTAAACACAGTGTACCATTTAGTCCCTTTAAACACAGTGTACCATTTAGTCCCTTTAAACACAGTGTACCATTTAGTCCCTTTAGTCCCTTTAAATACAGTGTACCATTTAGTCCCTTTAAACACAGTGTACCATTTAGTCCCTTTAAACACAGTGTACCATTTAGTCCCTTTAAACACAGTGTACCATTTAGTCCCTTTAAACACAGTGTACCATTTAGTCCCTTTAAATACAGTGTACCATTTAGTCCATTTAAATACAGTGTACCATTCCCTTTAGTCCCTTTAAACACAGTGTACCATTTAGTCCCTTTAAACACAGTGTACCATTTAGTCCCTTTAAATACAGTGTACCATTTAGTCCCTTTAAACACAGTGTACCATTTAGTCCATTTAAATACAGTGTACCATTTAGTCCCTTTAAACACAGTGTACCATTTAAACACAGTGTACCATTTAGTCCCTTTACCATTTAGTCCCTTTAAACACAGTGTACCATTTAGTCCCTTTAAATACAGTGTACCATTTAGTCCCTTTAAACACAGTGTACCATTTAGTCCCTTTAAACACAGTGTACCATTTAGTCCTTTAAATTGTACCATTTAGTCCCTTTAAATACAGTGTACCATTTAGTCCATTTAAACCAGTGTACCATTTAGTCCCTTTAAATACAGTGTACCATTTAGTCCCTTTAAACACAGTGTACCATTTAGTCCCTTTAAACACAGTGTACCATTTAGTCCCTTTAAACACAGTGTACCATTTAGTCCCTTTAAACACAGTGTACCATTTAGTCCCTTTAAATGTACCATTTAGTCCCTTTAAACACAGTGTACCATTTAGTTTTTAGTCCCTTTAAACACAGTGTACCATTTAGTCCCTTTAAACACAGTGTACCATTTAGTCCATTTAAATACAGTGTACCATTTAGTCCCTTTAAATACAGTGTACCATTTAGTCCCTTTAAACACAGTGTACCATTTAGTCCCTTTAAACACAGTGTACCATTTAGTCCATTTAAATACAGTGTACCATTTAGTCCCTTTAAATGCAGTGTACCATTTAGTCCCTTTAAATACAGTGTACCTTTTAGGTAGAATTTTGTTGACAGACTTGACTATATGGAGCGAACGGCTTCAGAATATTCGGGATCAGTGAAAGAAAGCCATCTAAATATATGCATATTCATCTCTCAAATCCACCAATTGGTCGATTTAAAAAATACTCTGGTCTTGTAGGTTATTTAGGTTTAGGAAAGTATTTATGAATTATAAAAAACAGGTGTGGAGAGCCTTTACGCACAAAAGAAAGAAAACGCTAGTTTAATTCTGAATATTATCACATTCAGTTCTTCAACCCATCGTAATGTTGGAAGATTACTGTACATAGAATTATAATAGGGACAATAGTTTACTATAGTAAGCTACAGTTCTTTCAGAAAGTATTCACATCCCTTGACTTTTTCCACATTTTGTTGTGTAACAGTTGGATTAAATTGGGATGTTTTTGTCACTGGCTTACACACAATACCCTTTAATGTCAAGGTGGAATTATGTGAAAAAATAAAATAATGATAATAATAATAATAAATAAAACAAAAATTAATAAATTCATTTAAAATAAAAATCTGAAATATCTTATCAGTAAGTATTCAAACTGTGAGTTATGGCAAGGCTAAATTAGTTCAGGAGTAAAAATGTACTTCACAAGTCATATAAGTTGTATGGACTCACTCTGTGTGCAATAATAGTGTTTAACCTGATTTTTGAATGGCTACCTCATCTCTGTATCCCACACACACAATTATCGGTAAGGTCCCTCAGTTGAGCAGTAGATTTCATACACAGATTCAACTACAAAGACCAGGGAGGTTGTACAATGCCTCACAAAGAAAGGCACCTATTGCAGACATTGAATATTCCATTGAGCATGGTGAAGTTATTAATTTCACTTTGTATGAAAGTAACGACAAAGATACAGGCGTCCTTCTAACTCATTTGCCAGAAGGAAACCACTCAGGGATCTCACCATGAGGCCAAAGGTGACTTTAAACAGTTAGAGTTTAATGGCTGTGATAGGAGAAAACTGATGATGGATCAACAACATTGTAGTTACTCCACAATTTTAATTTATAATTATTTTTATTTTACCTTTATTTTATGAAACTCTGGGGGCGCTATTTCATTTTTGGATGAAAAACGTTCCCGTTTTAAACAAGATATTTTGTCACAAAAAGATGCTCGACTATGCATATAATTGATAGCTTTGGAAGGAAAACACTCTGAATTTTCCAGAACTGCAAAGATATTGTCTGTGGGTGCGCTAGAACGGGAGCTACAGGCAAAACCAAGATGAAACGGCAACCAGGAAACCAGCAGGATTTTTGAGGCTCCGTTTTCCATTGTCTCCTTATATGGCTGTGAATGCGAGAGGAATGAGCCTGCCCTTTCTGTCGTTTCCCCAAGGTGTCTGCAGCATTGTGACGTATTTGTAGGCATTTCATTGGAAGGTTGACCATAAGAGACTACATTTTCCAGCAGTCCGCCCGGTGTCCTCCGTCGAAATTGGTGCGTCTTTTTCAGCTGCTGGTATTTTTCCATGCGATTCTGAGGGGAAAGCAGGCTTCCACGAACTGCATATCAATGATGAGATATGTGAAAAAACACCTTGAGGATTGATTCTAAACAACGTTTGCCATGTTTCGGTCGATATTATGGAGTTAATTCGGAAAAAGTTTGACGTTTTGGTGACTGAATTTTCGGTTCGTTTTGGTAGCCAAATGTGATGTACAAAACGGAGCGATTTCTCCTACACAAAGATTCTTTCAGGAAAAACTGAACATTTGCTATGTAACTGAGAGTCTCCTCATTGAAAACATCCGAAGCTCTTCAAAGGTAAATTATTTTATTTATTTGGTTATCTGGTTTTTGTGAAAATGTTGCGTGCTAAATGCTACTCAAAATGCTAAGCTAGCTTTGCATACTCTTACACAAATTAGTGAATTGCTATGGTTCAAAAGCATATTTTGAAAATCTGAGATGACAGTGTTGTTAAGAAAAGGCTAAGCTTGAGAGCAGGCGCATTATTTTCATTTTATTTGCGATTTTCAGAAATCGTTAACGTTGCGTTATGCTAATGAGCCTGAGGCTTTATTCACGATCACGGATCCGGGATGGGGAGTATCAAGAGCGGTTAAGAACAAATTCTTACTTTCAATGACGGCCTAGGAACAGTGGGTTAACTGCCTGTTCAGGGGCAGAACAACAGATTTGTACCTTGTCAGCTCGGGGATTCGGCTACTAGTCCAACGCTCTAACCACTAGGCGACCCTGCCGCATTTACTAACATAAATGACAGAGTGAGAAGAAGGAAGCCTGTACAGAATAAAAACACTCCAAAACATGCACCCTGTTGACAACAATGCACTAAAGTAATACTGCAAAAAATGTGTTTGGTAGCAAATCTGATACAACACATTACTGAGTACAACTCTCCACATTTTCAAGCATAGTATTGACTGCATCATGTTATGGATATGCTTGTAATCATTATGGACTGGGGAGTTTTTCAGGATAAAAAATCTACGAAACGGAAGCCTGTTTCAGTCTGCTTTTTCCAGACACTGGAAGATGAATTCAAATTTCTGCAGGACAATAACCAAAAGCTTAAAGGCCAAATTTACACTGGAGTTGCTTACCAAGAAGACAGTGGATGTTCCTGAGTGGCCGAGTTACAGTTTTTACTTAAATCTGCATTAACATCTATGGCAAGACTTGAAAATGGTTGTCTAGCAATAAATCAGCAACTAATTTTACAGCGCTTGAAGAATTTGAAAAGAATAATGAGCAAATAATATACAATCCAGGTGTGCAACGCGCTTAGAGATTCACAGCTGTAATCGCTGCCAAAGGTGATTCTAACATGTATTAGCTCAGTGGTGTGAATACTTCATATATTTGCAAACTTTTCTAAAAACATGTCACTTTGGCATTATTGGTTATTGTGTGTAGATAGGTGAGATTTTTTTTAAAATTCATTATGAATTCAGGTTGTAACACAACAAAATGTACAATAAGCACCCTATATCCTCATGTATTGGCTCCACTAAGCCTGGAACTGTGTGATGACATGTCCAAGTAGTGCGCCATTGCGTCGGGTGTCAATCTGGTATCGCTTGGTATGCGCTCCGCTCCATAACAATTTGATCAGCCATCATGTCTTTTCTTATATTATCAACTGTTGTTAATGATCCTCAGCAGCAGCCACAACACAGTGTTTTTACAGTGGAAGACAATTCATGTAAACTAAACAATGGAACGGTAATGTAGGCTATACGAACTGAAGGGTAATTATATGGAACGGTAATGCAGGCTATACGAACTGAAGGGTAATTATATGGAACGGTAATGCAGTGTATACCAACGGAAGGGGAATTATATGGAACGGTAATGCAGGCTATACCAACGGAAGGGGAATTATATGGAACGGTAATGCAGGCTATACGAACTGAAGGGTAATTATATGGAACGGTAATGCAGGCTATACCAACTGAAGGGGAATTATATGGAACGGTAATGCAGGCGATACCAACTGAAGGGTAATTATATGGAACGGTAATGCAGGCTATACCAACTGAAGGGTAATTATATGAAATGATAATGTAGGCTATACCAACTGAAGGGTAATTATATGGAACGGTAATGCAGGTTATACCAACTGAAGGTTAATTATATGGAACGGTAATGCATGCGATACCAACTGAAGGGTAATTATATGGAACGGTAATGCAGGCTATACCAACTGAAGGGTAATTATATGGAATGGTAATGCAGACTATACCAACTGAAGGGTAATTATATGGAACGGTAATGTAGGCTATACCAACTGAAGGGTAATTATATGGAATGGTAATGCAGGCTATACCAACTGAAGGGTAATTCTATGGAACGGTAATGTAGGCTATACCAACTGAAGGGTAATTATATGGAACGGTAATGCAGGCTATACCAACTGAAGGGTAATTATATGGAACGATAATGTAGGCTATACCAACTGAAGGGTAATTATATGGAACGGTAATGCAGGCTATACAAACTGAAGGGTAATTATATGGAAGGGTAATTATATGGAATGGTAATGCAGTGTATACCAACTGAAGGGTAATTATATGGAACGGTAATGCAGGCTATACCAACTGAAGGGTAATTATATGGAACGGTAATGTAGGCTATACCAACTGAAGGGTAATTATATGGAACGGTAATGCAGGCTATAACAACTGAAGGGTAATTATATGGAATGATAATGTAGGCTATACCAACTGAATGGTAATTATATGGAATGGTAATGCAGGCTATACCAACTGAAGGGTAGTTATATGGAACGGTAATGCAGGCTATCCCAACTGAAGGGTAATTATATGGAATGGTAATGCAGACTATACCAACTGAAGGGTAATTATATGGAACGGTAATGTAGGCTATACCAACTGAAGGGTAATTATATGGAATGGTAATGCAGGCTATACCAACTGAAGGGTAATTCTATGGAACGGTAATGTAGGCTATACCAACTGAAGGGTAATTATATGGAACGGTAATGCAGGCTATACCAACTGAAGGGTAATTATATGGAACGATAATGTAGGCTATACCAACTGAAGGGTAATTATATGGAACGGTAATGCAGGCTATACAAACTGAAGGGTAATTATATGGAAGGGTAATTATATGGAATGGTAATGCAGTGTATACCAACTGAAGGGTAATTATATGGAACGGTAATGCAGGCTATACCAACTGAAGGGTAATTATATGGAACGGTAATGTAGGCTATACCAACTGAAGGGTAATTATATGGAACGGTAATGCAGGCTATACCAACTGAAGGGTAATTATATGGAATGATAATGTAGGCTATACCAACTGAAGGGTAATTATATGGAATGGTAATGCAGGCTATACCAACTGAAGGGTAGTTATATGGAACGGTAATGCAGGCTATACCAACTGAAGGGAACTAACAATAAATTGGCAGTTGAATATGTGTGGTTATTAGGCCTACAGATGGTCGGTGCTGATAGTGGCTATTATTTAATTGGTTAGAAATAGGAGACAGAGAATGTCGGAGTTGCCTTTAACTAAGACATTCGAGAGTGCCCATCCCTGCAAGTTAAAAGGCTGTACATCTTAATTAAATTCTGTATAATGGCAGAACCTTTCATAAACTTTACTGTGGAAAAGTATGTTGATATGCTTCAGTTTGCTGCATATTACTTTTTCACATTTGTCTCCAGCGATTATAAGGTCAAATTGATCTTAAACAAGGGTCATTTAAATGTACAATTTCCGAACAAATTACTAATTTTCCTACAGCTCGTCTTATCAATAACTCTTATCAATTTATGAATTACAGTGCATGGAGAAGGGTGCTATTTCTAGCTTTTTCCACTTGGAACCGGCAGGTTCTCAAGACCTTATTCATGGTTCTCTTGCGTTCATGGTTCTCTTGCGTTCTCTTGCGTCTCTCACCATGGTTCATGGTTCTCTTGCGTCAAGGTCAGAATACGGTGTATCTCTAGACACACCTCGATTCATTCAATCTCCAGGCCAAATGCAGCTGGCACTGGCTGAACAGATGATGCTACCCAGCTAGTTGCTCTATCCACAAGGTCAGGGCCAGAGCAAGAGTCCACTGACTGGGAAGATAGCTGGAATAAAAGGCCTCCAGCAAAATCATGAAATGTTTTATTCCAGCAGGCTGAACAGCTGCATGGGGACAAACGGTTATTGTTTGTAACTTATCTTGTACATAATGTTGGTCTATTATGACCGAAAATGGCTTCTGGACATCAGAACAGTGATTACTCACCTCAAACTGGACGAAGATGTTTTTCTTTAATGAGTCCGAGGCAAAGGATATACTGCTTCCCCGAGACCAGGCCCAAATCCCTGTCATTCGTGTGACGTAGGTCGGGGTGCCTTGCGAAAATTTGTTGGCGAGTTGGTAAACCGCCTCTACCATCCGTACTATTGGCCACTGGAAATAAACTGGATGATCTACGATCAAGACTATCCTACCAACGGGACATTAAAAAGTTGTGGCAGAACATCGACACGGATAATATAAAGCTGGGTGGGGTTTCCGTGCATCGGCAGGACAGAGCAGCTACGTCTGGTAAGACAAGTGGTGGGGGTGTGTGTCTATTTGTCAATAACAGCTGGTGTGCGATATCTAATATTAAATAAATCTCAAAGTATTGCTCGCCTGAGGTAGAGTACCTCATAATAAGCTGTAGACCACACTACCTACCAAGAGAATTTTCATCTATATTATTTGTAGCTGTGTACTTACCACCACAAACTGATGCTGGCCCTAAGACCGCACTCAACGAGTTGTTTAAGGCCATAAGCAAACAAGAAAATGCTCATCCGGAAGCAGCGCTCCTGGTGGCCAGGGACATTAATGCAAGGAAACTTAAATCCGTTTGACCTCATTTCTACCAGCATGTCCAATGTTCAACCAGAGAGAAAAAAACTCTAGACCACCCTTACCCCACACACAGAGATGCATAGAAAGCTCTCCTCCACCCTCCATTTGTCGAATCTAACCATAATTCTATACTTCTGATTCCTACTTAAAAAATAAATAAAGCAGGAAGTACCAGTGACTAGCTCAATACGGAAGTGCTACGCTACAGGACTGTTTTGCTTGCATATACTGGAATATGTTCTGGGATTCATCCAATGGCATTGAGGAGTATACCACCTCAGTCACCGGCTTCATCAATAAGTGCATCGACATTGCCACAGTGACTGTATGTACATATCCCAACCAGAAGCCATGGATTACAGGCAACATCCGCACAAAGCTAAAGGCTAGAGCTGCCCCTTTCAAGGAGCGGGACACTAATCCAGACTTATATAAGAAATCCCGCTATGCCCTTAGACTAACCAAATGTCAAAAAGGACTAGGATGAATGCTATTACACCGGCTCTGACACTCGTCGGATGTGGCAGGGCTTGCAAACTATTACGGACTACAAAGGAAACTCAGCTGCGAGCTGCCCAGTGATGCGAGCCGAACAAACGAGCTAAATGCCTTTTATGCTCGCTTCGAGGCAAGGAACACTGCATGAGAGCACCAGCTGTTCCGGACAACTGCGTGATCACTTTCTCCTTAGCTGATGTCAGCAAGACCTTTAAACAGGTCAACATTCGCAAAAAAGTGGTGCCAGACGGATTACCAGGACGTGTACTCAGAGCATGCATGGACCAACTGGCAAGTGCCTTCACTGACATTTTCAACCTCTCCCTGACCGAGTCTGTAATACCTACATGTTTCAAGCAGACCGCTGTGCCCAAGAAAGCGAAGGTAACCTGCCTAAATGACTACCGCCCTGTAGCACTCACGTCGGTAGCCATGAAGTACTTTGAAAGGCTGGTCATGACTGATATCTACACCATCATCCCGGATACCCTAGACACACTCCAATTCGCATACCACCCCAACCGATCCACAGGTGACACAATATCAATCACACTCCACATTGCCCTTTCCCACCTGGACATAAGGAACACCTATGTGAGAATGCTGTTCATTGACTACAATTCAGTGTTCAACACCATAGTGCCCACGAAGCTCATTACTAAGCTTAGGACCCTGGGACTAAACGCCTACCTCTGCAACTGGATCTTGGACTTCCTGACGTGTGGCCCACAGGTGGTAAGGATAGGCAACAACACATCTGCCACGCTGATCCTTAACACAGGGGCCCCTCAGGGGTGCGTGCTTAGTCCCCTCTTGTACTTCCTGTTCACCCATGACTGCGTGGCCAAGCATAACTCCAAAACCATCAATAAGTTTGCTGACGACACAACAGTGGTAGGCCGGATCACCGTCAACGATGATACAGACTATAGGGAGGAGGTCAGAGACCTGGCAGCGTGGTGCCAGGACAACAACCTCTCCCTCAATGTAAGCAAGGCAAATGAGCTGATCGTGGACTACAGGAAAAGGAGGGCAGACAGGCCCCCATTAAAACGTGTTATGGCTGCAATCCCACTAACGGGATAAGTGTCTTCAACAACCGCTGAATTGCATAGCTCTACATTCAATAAATATTACTATAAATATTTATATTCATGAAATCGCAATATAGGAAAACACAGTTTAGCCTTTTGTTAATCCACCTGTCGTGTCAGATTTAGAAATTACGCTTTACAGCGAAAGCAATCCAAGCGTTTGTGTAAATGTATCGATCGCACGACAAAACATTAAGTACACTTAGCATCAGGTCGCTTGGTCACGAAAATCAGAAAAGCAATCAAATTAATCATTTACCTTTGATGATCTTCAGATGTTTTCACTCACAAGACTCCCAGTTACACAACAAATGTTTATTTTGTTCCATAAAGATTATTTTTATATCCAAAATACCTCAGAAATCCATTTGTTCAGAAATCCACAGGAAAGAGCGATCATGACAACGCAGACGAAAATTGCAAATAGTTTCCATAATGTCCACAGAAACATGTCAAACGTTTTTTTGTAATCAACCCTCAGGTTGTTTTTAAAATATATAATCGATAATATATCAACCGCAAATGTCTTTCACAGTAGGAGAGGGAAAAGCAATACCCATCCAAACTCTTGCGTGAGCAAAACTCATGTGACCACTTGACGCGATGTTATCGTTCTGGCTCATTATTCAAAATAAAAGCCTGAAACTATGTCTGAAAACTGTTGACACCTTGAGGAAGCGATAGGAAAAGGAATCTGGTTCATATCCCTTTAAATCCAACAAAGGGAGGCTATGGAACATGGAGTTATCAAAATAGAAGCCACTTCCTGTTTTGATTTTTCTCAGGGTTTCGCCTTCAATTTCAGTTCTGTTTTACTCACAGACAATATATTGACAGTTTTGGATACCAATACTAATAATAATATGCATATATTAGCAACTGAGACTGGAGGAGCTGGCCGTTTATAATGGGCACCTTTTCATCCAAGATACTCAATACTGCCCCTGCAATTGTTAACATCGACGGGGCTGTAGTGGAGTGGGTAGAGAGTTTCAAGATACATTGGTGTCCACATCACCAACAAACTATATTGGTCCAAACACACCAAGACAGTTGTGAAGAGAGCACGACAACACCTTTTCCCACACAGGAGACTGAAAAGATTTGGCATGGAATTGAATAATAATAATATAAGTAATAATTGAAGTTGAAGACGAAGCCTCTCTCTTAGGGCTCACTGGTAGTTGAAGTTGAAGACGAAGCCTCTCTCTTAGGGCTCACTGGTAGTTGAAGTTGAGGATGAAGCCTCTCTCTTAGGGCTCACTGGTAGTTGAAGTTGAAGATTAAGCCTCTCTCTTAGGGCTCACTGGTAATTGAAGTTGAAGGGTCCGGAGTTGAAGGGGGTTTAAAGCCCTGGAAACCGCTGTGGAAGTTCTGATGATGGTGGTGACCTGCCTGCTGGCTCTCTGTGTCCATGGCGTCCTCGCCATGGTCAAACGTCTGCCTCATCTCTGCACAGGCAGACAGACAGACACAACAACAATGTTAAAGCTAGAATCCTTAATTGAAACAATAACAGAGCTGTCACTCAGCCTCTGATTTGGAAAAATGTTATGATTTGGCCTGGAGAAATGTAACCAATTCCTAGACAACTATCAATTCATAGACCAAATTATAGTTGTAATCTTTTTTTGAGGCTATACAGTGTTTGATTACATTTAAAAGTAAAACAAGCTTATACTATTGTTTCTCATGAGGTGTGACAGTTGATCAAACCTCAAAGGCAGTTCTAAGTTATATTCTTCAAGAATCAGTGGATATATACTGTATAATAAATAAGTCCAAAAATGGATATAGCAGTTCATAGTGTCTATCTTTATGCCGCACACCAGAGAGCATCAATGGACTGAGTGGAAATATTCAGCGTTTTATAACTGTGAAAATCTAGTTCAAAACACAGAGGTCGAGAGCAGTTAAGCTGCCTAGACAAGAGTCTAGACAGTTTATATGATATTAATTGAAAGGGTAGGTAGACAGCCTTGAGTCCCTACCAATAGCATGATACAAGGGTATTGCTAAATCAATACAATTCTAAAGCACAAATGGAATAACCATTGAGGTTTGACCATCCAGCAGGAAGTGGAAGAAAAGTGGTGGTTAAGAGGATTATACAATATGCAGAAAGAAGCGCTAGAAGTACACTAAAAGGGAAATTGGAATCTCATGACGTATTGGCTTGTAGATGAAGTATTAATATTTCTGCTGCTTTGAAAATGCACTATAGAGAACTAAGAAAGGGCGTAACGGTACACATATTCCAATACGTACTGAACCCTTAAACTTGTGCCTGTACAGAGTTGTGAATGATGACCTGTGGTATATCAGATAATCACTAGAACAGGCATAACAGCTGCCAATGGGGAGTAACCCTGGCCCATATGACATTTACCTGGATCAGTGAGCACTACCTTGTCCTGGGCAATGACAATTAACTTCTTCTCTGTCTTCTCTTCAGAGTCATGGAAGTTGTCGGACTGCCACTGCTGCACCATTTCCCTGTAGGCCTTTATGATCTCCTTCTTCTGAGTACTCCTGTGACAGGGTCCAACAGAGGTAATACAATTACATTCTGCTACACAGTATTCTACATGGTCTATACAGTGGTTCCCAACTTTTTATAGTCCCGTACCCCAACATTCAACCTCCAGCCCCCGTATCGCCTCTAGCACCAGGGTCAGTGCACTCTCAAATGTTGTTTTTTGCCATCATTGAATGCCTGCTACACACACACTATACGATACATTTATTAAACTTAAGAATGAGGATGAATGTTTGTCACAACCGGCTCGTGGGAAGTGACAAAGAGCTCTCATAGGACCAGGCCACAAATAATAATATAATAATAATCAATAATTTTGCTCTTTATGTAACCATCTTACATATAAAACCTTATTTCTTCATTCAAAATTGTGAATAACACAACACAGGTGAAGGCTGTGCTTGAAAGGCACATAACTCCGTAATGATGGTTTGTATTGGAGAGAATCATTCTCTCCACACAGTCTGTGCCTGTATTTAGTTTTCATGCTAGTGAGGGCCGAGAATCCACTCTCACATAGATACGTGGTTACAAAGGGCATCAGTGTCTTAACATCGTGATTTGCCAAGGCAGGATACTATGAGCGCAGCCCAATCCAGAAATCTAAATACAATTTTCACAGAAACGCTTGTTGCAATTTCGATGAGGCTCTCTTGTTCAGATATCGGTAAATGGACTGGAGGGAGGGCATGAAATGGATAAGGAATGTGTCATCCGTTTCGGGAAAGTACCTGTCACACCCTGACCATAGTTTACTTTGTATGTTTCTATGTTTGGTTGGTCAGGGTGAGATCTGAGTGGGCATTCTATGTTGGATGTCTTGTTTGTCTATTTCTATGTCTGGCCTGATATGGTTCTCAATCAGAGGCAGGTGTTAGTCATTGTCTCTGATTGGGAACCATATTTAGGTAGCCTGGGTTTCACTGTGTGTTTGTTCCTGTCTCTGTGTTTTCCACCAGATAGGGCTGTTTTCGGTTTTCGCACGTTTGTTATTTTGTTAGTTTATCGTGTATAGTTTCTTTAATTAAATAAAAGGAATAACAACCAGGCTGCATTTTGGTCCGCTCCTCCTTCCCACAACAAAAGCTGTGACAGTACCTGCGTAATTGTGCCCCCAACTCAGGTGTTCGCTATATCACATTTGACATTGTCCGTAAGCTTGAGTTAATTTGCGCACCAAAAAATTATGCGATGGAAAGACCTGTGTGTTGTCATTGTTAATGTAGACAAAGAGCTCCAACTTCTTAATCATATCCTCCATTTTGTCCCCCACACTGAATATAGTTGCGGAGAGTCCCTATAATCCTAGATTCAGATCATTCAGTCGAGAAAAAACATCACCCAGATAGGCCAGTCGTGTTAGAAACTCTTAATCATGCAAGCGGTAAGACAAGTGAAAATGATGGTAAGTAAGGAACATTAACTGTTGAATCTAGGGGACACTATTTTCATTTTTGGATAAATAACGTTCCCAAAGTAAACGGGCTATTTTGTCAGGACAAGATGCTAGAATATGCATATAATTGACAGCTTAGGATAGAAAACACTCTAAAGTTTCCAAAACTGTATAAATATTGTCTGTGAGTATAACAGAACTGATATTGCAGGCGAAAGCCTGAGAAAAATCCAATCAGGAAGGGACTCTTATTTAGAAAGCTCTGCGTTCCTATGCGTCCCTATTGAGCAGTGAATGAGATATCAACCAGATTCCCTAATGTGTCTAGTGTCAAAATACATCGTTTCAGGCTTTTATTTTGAGCCTGAACGTCAACATTGTGTCAGTGTTCAGCTGGAGGCTCTCAGAGTTTTTTGTGCGTAAAAGACAAATGCGGCCATCGTTTCTCTCTTTCCTACTAAGAAGCCACCTGTCCCGGTTGATATATTATTGAATAGATATTTGAAAAACACCTTGAGGCTTGATTATAAACAACATTTGCCATGTTTCTGTCCATATTACGGAGATAATTTGGAATATTTTTCGGCGTTGTCGTGAACCGATCGTTTTTTCTCAGCCAAACGTGAAGAACTAACGGAGCTACAAAAATGGCTACAAAAATATTTTTTCTGGAAAAAAGGAACATTTGCTATCTAACTGGGAGTCTTGAGTGAAAACATCCGAAGCTCATCAAAGGTGAACGATTTAAGTTGATTGCTTTTCTGATTTTCGTGACCAGATTGCCTGCTGCTAGCTAGGCATAATGCTATGCTAGGCTATCGATAAACTTACACAAATGCTTGTCTTGCTTTGGCTGTAAAGCATCATTTAAAACTCTGAGATGACAGGGTGGTTAACAAAAGGCTAAGCTGTGTTTGAATATATTTCACTTGTGATTTCATGAATATGAATACTTTCTAGTAAGATTTTTTGTCCGTTGCGTTATGCTACTTAGTGTCAGTTGATGACAATTCTCCCGGATCCGGGATGGATAGATCCAAGAGGCTCTCAATTAAAAACAAAGTGTCAATACGTTGTCCCTTGAAAACCAGCGCACTTCTGTATGTTGCAAAAGTGTTACATGGTCGCTGCCCATATCATTGCATAGAGCAGAAAATATACGAGAGTAACAAAGTTAACCATTTTCACTGCAGTGTCCAAAACGTCTTTAAAGCTGTTAGGCATTCCTTGGCATCAAGAGCCTCTCGGTGGATGCTACAGTGCACCCAAGTGGCGTCGGGAGCAACTACTTGCACGCGCGTTACCAATCCTCTCCCTGTCATGACTTTTGTGCCATCAGTACAGATACCAACATGAGCTGCAGCTACGTTTGGCAACATACTAATGGAATTCCCACAAGAGAATAATTGTTAATGTGATTGGATGTTAATTATTTGACGAGGCTACCTGTATTTGACATTGTTTTATTTTGCTGAACACTAGATGGTTTCATTTTATTTTTGACAATCAAATGAGGCTACTCAGAAGAGAAAAAACTCACCCAAATGTAATAGCCCCGTTGGAAAATATAAATGGACTGTTTGAAATTGTGAGGAAGAAAAATGTATAATGATGTTTAAAAAATAATATTTGTATTTTTTATTTGGCGTACCCACGACGGCATTATGCATATCACAGTTTGGGAATACCTGGTCTATGACAAGCAGAGCAGGCCACCCCACCCCACCCTAACCAAACCTATCCAACCCAACCCTACCACACTCTACCCTACCCCATCGTACCCTACCCCACCACACTGTACCCCATCACATCCTATCCCACCAAACCCTACCCTACCTTAACCTACCCCACCACACCCTTATCCACCCTACCCTACCCCATCCTACCCCACGACACCCCACCTTAACCCTACCCTACCACACCCTTATCCTCCCTACCCCACCACACCCTAGCCCATCACATTACCCCACGCCACCTTAACCCTACCCTTCCACAACCTACTCCACCTCATCCTACCCCACCCCACCACACCCCACCTTAACCCTACCCCACCACACCCTACCCCACCTTATCCTACCTCACCTCACCTCACCACACCCCACCTTAACCCTACTCTACCACACCCTACCCCACCACACCCCACACTACCTCACCACAGCTTACCCTACCCTATCCACCTCAACCCACCCCACCCTACCCCACCATAGCCTACCCTATCCTACCCCACCTTACCCTACGCTACCCCACCACACCCTACCCTATCACATCCTACCCCACCAAACCTTACCATACCCCACCCCACCACACCCCACCTTAATCCTACCCTACCCCACCTCACCTTACCCCACCCCACCTCACCACAGCCTACCCCACACTCCTTTATCCACCCTACCCACCTCATCCTACCCTACCCCACCTCATCCTACCCCATCCTACCCACCTTACCCCACCCTACCCTACCCACCTAACCCTACCCCACCATACCTCACCACAGCCTACCCCACCCTACCCTACCCCATATAACCCTACCCCACCACATACTACCCTATTCTACCTCACCCAAAATTACTCCACCTAACCTTGCCCTTACCCCACCACAGCCTTCCCTATACTGCCCCGACTCACCCCACCCTTCCCTACCTCACCACAGCATACCATCCTACCCGACCACACCCTACCGTATCCTACACCACTCTAGACTAGAATTATTTACTCAATAGAAAAAAATATCTAATGCATTGTGTTGTTATAGCCTATGTGTAATCCTTTTCCTGTTCCAGATTTTGAAGCTGTGTTCCCTGCGGGACCTGGAGTGCAGCCTGGGAAGCACGCTGTCCTAGGTTACCTGTAATTTCCTAATCTCATTTTAAAATGTTTTATGTTTCACCTTGAGAATAATTAATTGGGAATAGGCTATTGTCACTGCAGTATTAGGCCTAAAATGGGTTGCATACACGTCTAACTACCGTACCAGTCAAATAATATAAAACTAAATACTAAATATAACAGTGTTGCAAGTGGTCGCACAGGACAGGCAGAGAGATGAGCGCAGTGAAAAGGAAGATCCAAACTAATTGACAGTCGTTTGAAAAATGGAAATTACTTGCAAACCACTTGAGCAACGAGGCAAGCAATGACTCGATGTAAAAGGTGCTCAGGCCAAACAGCGTTTGTAGTTGAATTGCTACATTTAAATATGAGTTTTATATTATTTCTCATTACATGTCCATTGAAGTATTATTTTCAGTTTTCACTATGACAATGAACATACCCTGAGTGTCACGTCCTGACCTTAGTTCCTTTTTTATGTCCCCGTTTTAGTTTGGTCAGGGCGTGAGTTGGGGTGGGCATTTGATGTTTTTGTTCTATGTGTTTTGTGTTTCTGCTTTTGGCCTGGTATGGTTCCCAATCAGAGGCAGCTGTCTATTGTTGTCTCTGATTGAGAACCATACTTAGGTAGCCTGTTTTCCCACTCTTGTTTGTGGGTGGTTATTTTCCATTTCAGTGTTTTCACCATATGGGACTGTTTCGGTTTTCCTTTATTCACTTGTTCGTTTGTTTTCTGTGAAATAAATATGACGAACACTTACCACGCTGCATATTGGACCGATATTTCCTACTCCTCCTCCTCAGAGGAAGACGACAACTGTTTAACTGAGGCACTGAATGGTCCTGTTACCACCTTATTAATAGGCCTACTGTGTTGTAGTATGCATTAATAAGTTGATTGACAGGTGTAGCCTCCTGCAGAAAGATACACTGTCCACGGGTGTGGATGTCTGCCAGCTTTTATAATTATGTGTAATTGATCGCTATAGTTATCATCCTTGGTGTGGATGGATCTTGAGTATCTGCTCAAAATAATGGATCATCTGTGATCACACATGATAACTGAAATGTTAGACATATGGGATATCTCATTTGGCCCAAGTGGGGGGGGTACTGCATCATTCGTGAGGGATGACATGTTTACTGTTGCCTTGGTTACTATTTAATTCTACATCCTTGACTAGTCTTTCAATGATTTGTAGTGAGCATTTTGTAGTGAAAATTGTTTGTCTAACATAGCAGTAGAGTACATATCATGGATTTGAAAGTACACAGCTACACTGTAGCTATTCCAGAGACCACCGGTAAGGCTAATATTGACTTGTGTTTCACACAAGGACAATTCCACCCATCTTTTGGTATTTGTTTCATTAGTCCGTTGTTGATATAGTCCCAAAATATTTTGTATGTCAGCTATCAAGTTGTCAAAATATGGCCTGGAGCAGATAGCTACACTAAGTGTGTGTGTACATGTTTTACTAGAAGAGCCGGAAGTCTTCACAAAAATAGTAAACCAACTAAAATTCTGAGAAGTGTGGACATTTTGCTGGTCCTCACTTGTAAAAAGGCTATTCTAAGTTTAGTGGTTAGGGTTAAGATTAGGGGTTAGGGTTAGGGAAAATAGGATTTTGAATGGGAATCAATTGTTGGTCCCCAAAAAGTCCTCACAAGTAGACTAAGCCATAGCTGTGTGTGTGTGTGTGTGTGTGTGTGTGTGTGTGTGGCACTTGACACTGCCAACATTGAATTGCTAGCGGCTTGATTAGCGTGTGGCTGCGCTTAACTTCAGCTGGGGAGGCAGCACAGCTATCACACCAGGTTGGACTTCCTGCTTACTGGGGTCCAGACTAGAGGGGGAATGCACCCTCTGCATTTATAATGATATTGCTGTGTTTTTAACAAAGAAAACTAGTTAGGGGAACATTTTAATTTTATTGTATAAGCAAATCAGTGTTTCACGGATCATTTAATCCGATATGGACGGACTACACATTCTTTCTCTGTTTCTCTTAATGGTAAAATAATGCCCTCTACTGTCATCCTACAGAATAACACATCTGTCTACAAACCCAAGACAACAATCAAGAAAAGCTACTGCCAAGACAATGGCGAACAGCACACCTGACAAGATTCCATTGTTGGGCATGTTGAATGGACAAGCCTCAACTAAGACAGGAATGCCATTACAGAAGAGTTGAGTTCCTCTCTTACTATGTAAACGTGCTTTATTAAGCAATGCAAAGTACTATATAAATCCATTAAATTATGAAATATTCATTAGATCTCACCTTCCCCGTACTGTTCATCCAGGAGGTAACCCTCAACATGTTCACATTCTGAGGGTCAGACTGAAGTACCGGACTGCACACTGATGGCTCTGCTTGCATCTTGCCGCCCAAACTCAGTCAAAATGCACAAATGTCTAGGTTCCACCTTATAACAATTGGTGTTCAACAATAATTATATTTCAAAAGCTTTATTGTCCTGTCAAATCTACATTAGCTGGGATTTTCGTGACTTGAAGAGTTGGTTGAAGGTGACAGGCAGGCCAGACAGTGGAAGGTGCGCTCCTTGGTGTGACATGGTTGAAGGTGACGGACAGGCCAGACAGTGGAAGGTGCGCTCCTTGGTGTGACATGGTTGAAGGTGACGGACAGGCCAGACAGTGGAAGGTGCTCTCCTTGGTGTGACACGGTTGAAGGTGACAGGCAGGCCAGACAGTGGAAGGTGTGTGGTGTGAGTACTAGGGCACATATGGCTCTGTCTTCAGTATTGCATCTCCGTACCTACACGTGGGTTTGCGGTAAAAACAGATGTTTTAGTGAAATCTTGTCAACAAAATTGCACTCTTATACAATGTACACCGATGACATCACTACACCCACCGCTATACAGGGCATTCGGAAAGTATTCTGACCCCTTGATTTTTACAAATTTTGTTATGTTATTCTAAAATAGATTAAATAGTTTTTCCCCTTGTCAATCTACACACAATATGTCATAATGACAAAGCAAAAAGTGTTTTTTTTTTTAAATGTTGCACATTTTAAAACACTGAAACACTTACAAGAAATTAACACTGAAATTTCACATTTACATAAGTATTCAGACCCTTTACTCAGTAATTTGTTGAAGCACCTTTTGTCAGCAATTATAGCCTTGAGTCTTTTTGGGTATGACTCTTGTCACGACTTCCGCCGAAGTCGGCTCCTCTCCTTGTTCGGGCGATGTTCGGTGGTCGACGTCACCAGCTTTCTAGCCATCGCCGCTCCATTTTTCATTTATCCATTTGTTTTGTCTTGTTCCCTGCACACCTGGTTTTCATTCCCCAATCAATCTACATGTAAGATTGTTTGTGTTGTGTGTGTTTTGTTGATGCGCCAGACTGGCTTGTTTTTTCCGTTTTATTTTTTCACTGTGTTTATTGTTAAACATAATTCTTGTGACTGTTTTGCCCATTTTGCACATTTTCCTAAATAAAGTGTGCGCCTGTTCACAAATCTCTGCTTTCCTGCACCTGACTTTGCTACCAGTACGCACACATCTGACAACACTAGAAGCTTGGCACACTTTCTCTGTAGATCATCTCAAGCTCTGTCAAGTTAGGTATTTTCAGGCCTCTCCAGAGATGTTCGATCGGGTTCAAGTCTGGACTCTGGCTGGGCCACTCAGTGACATTCAGAGCCTTGTCCCGAAGCCAATCCTGCGTTGTCTTGGCTGTGTGCTTAGGCTCGTTGTCCTGTTGGAAGGTGAACCTTCGCTCCAGTCTGAGTTCCCGAGTACTCTGGAGCAGGTTTTCATCAAGGATCTCTCTGTTCTTTGCTCAGTTCATCTTTCACTCGATCCTGACTAGTATCCCAGTTGCTGCCGCTGAAAAACATCCCCACAGCATGTGGCCACCACCATGCTTAACCGTAGGGATGGTGCCAGGTTTCCTCCAGACGTGACCCTTGGCATTCAGGCCAAAGAGTTCATCAGACCGGAGAATCTTGTTTCTCATGGTCTGAGTCCTTTAGGTGCCTTTTGGCAAACTCCAAGTGGGCTGTCAGGTGCCTTTTACTGAGGAGTGGCTTCTGTCTGGCCACTCTACCATAACAACCTGATTGGTGGAGTGTTGCAGAGATGCTTGTCCTTCTAGAAAGTTCTCCCATCTCCACAGAGGAACTCTGGAGCTCTGTCAGATTGACCTTCGGGTTCTTGTTCACCTCCAAGGCCCTTCTCCTCCGATTGCTCAGCTTGGCCGGGCGGGGGTCATCCCTTCTCCCTCTGATCTGGCAGTCTCACTAAACACAAATGCATATTTTGTAAATATTGTGTGCCCAGGGCTATCCATACATTTTAAAAACAAGAAAATGGTGCCACCTGCTTTGCTTAATAGAAGGAATTTAAAACGATTTATACTTTTACTTTTGATACTTTTGGTATATTTGAGCAATTACATTCACTTTTGATACTTAGGTATATTTAGAACCAAATACCTTGTTTTACTGAAGTAGTATTTTACTGGGTGACTTTTACTTGAGTAACCTTCTATTAGGGTATCTATAATTTTACTCAAGTATGACAATTGAGTACTTTTTCCACCACAGATTTTTTGGTACCCTTCCCCAGATCTGTGCCTCGACACATCCTGTCTCTGAGCTCTACGGACAATTCCTTCAACCTCATGTCTTGGTTTTTGCTCTGACATGCACTGTCAACTGTGGTACTTTATATACACAGGTGTGTTCCTTTCTAAATCATGTCCAATCAATTGAATTTGAAGATAAAAGAGAGCCACACACTCTAGGAGCTCAGATGCAAAAATTGAATTTCCAACGTTTTGACAGCCAAGCTCGTCTTCAGCTACACTGATGAAGACAGCTTGGTTGTCGAAACGTTGGTAATTAGATTGTTGCATCTGAGCTCCTAGAGTGTGCGGCTCTCTTTTATGTTCACGTTTTTTACTCCGCTAGCCAGCACCTCGCCTAAATAGGTGTGCGTTTCTTTTTCTTCTTGTTCAATCAATTGAATTTAGCACAGGTGGACTCCAATCAAGTTGCAGAAACATCTCAAGGATGATCAAGGATGATCAATGGAAACAGGATGCACCTGAGATAATTTAAGTCTCATTTCAAAAGGGGTGAATACTTTTGTAAATAGGCTATTTCTGTTTTTTTATATATATATATATATATACATTTAAAGAAAAAATAAGCAGTTTTTACGCTTTGTCATTATGGCAGGCTGTAACGTAACAAAATATGGAAAAAATTAAGGGGTCTGAATACCTTCCTCATATGTATTCTGAACAAAAATAGCAACACAACATATAAAGTGTTGGTCCCATGTTGAAATATAAGAAATGTTCCGTACGCACAAAAAGCGTGTTTTTCTCAAATTTTGTTAAAATTTGTTTACATCTGTCAGTGAGCATTTTTCCTTTGCCAAGATAATCAATCAGGTGTGGCATATCAATAAACTGCTTAAACAGCATGGTCATTACACAGGTACACCTTGTACCGGGGACAATAAAGAAAAATGTGCAGTTTTGTCACACAACACAATGCCGCCGATGTCTCAAATTTTGCCTGCAATTGGCCTGCTGACTGCAGGAATGTCCACCAGAGCCAGAAAATGTTACGTTAATAATTCCTCTTCCATAAGCCGCCTCCAACATCGTTTTTAGAGAATTTGGTAGTACGCCCAACCAGCCTCACAACCGCAGACCACGTGTAACCACGCCAGCCCAGGACCTCCACATCTGGCTTCTTGACCTGCGGGACCAGCCACCCGGACAGCTGATGAAACTGAGGAGTATTTCTGTCTGTAATAAAGCCCTTTTGTGTGGAAAATCTCATTCTGATTGGCAGGGGCTGGCTCCTGTGGGTAGGCCTATGCCCTCCCAAGCCCACCAATGGCTGCGCCTCTGCCCAATCATGTGAAATCCATTGATTAGGACCTAATTAATATATTGTAATTGAATGATTTCCTTATATGAAACTGTATCTCAGTAAAATCGTTGAAATTGTTACATGTTGTGTATATATTTTTGTTTAGTATACAACCTATGTACTTGAAAGACAGTAACACATTCCTTCAAAGGATGAACGCTCTATTGCAAATACACTTCCAATAACTTTAACTCTTAAAAGCTTTACCTATGATTCCTCTCCTTACTCAGTTCTGATCCCTGAACCCTTTCCCAATGATTATCTCCATCCTAATGGTCAACATCTCCATGATAGCAATCATAGTTAATGTGACATACTTTACAAATAGAGTTGGCTATCCTATTAGGATTTCCTGCTAGCTCAGCCCTGGGAGGTGAGTGATTAATCACAGTGATGCAATAAACCATGCCTGTGTAATAGACTGCTGAGCTTGCAGGACAGCATGCACCTCTAGGCAGAGCCGTCGACATCATACTGGCAAAAATATGGTACAAATAATACTGTACCGGTCCAAATGCATATTTCCCGGCTCTGACTGTGACTTTGGCCCAGTGCCCCCCAACAGTTGAGGCATGAACATTGACTTAAATTATGAAACTTTCAACACCTTAAACAGTCTGTTAAATTTACTTTTTACTAGTATTTTAAAAAGCGGCATTACAGCAGTAGTACCACAGCATTACAGCAGCATTACAGTGGTCCCCCATTTGTACCTGCTTAGCCACCTGGAAAGTCTCTCTGAATATTCTATTTAAAGCCAGACATAAAAAAGCACTGACTATCTCCATCATTTCTATTCTAATAAAGGACATGATTTTGCCTAGTGCTACTTATTGCGCCCCCTGGATGTATCTGAAGAGGGATGTGTAAATGGAGACACCCTGATAAACATGGCCCAGGCCAGGAAAGAACCTGCTAAACATGGCCCAGGCCAGGAGAGACCCTGCTAAACATGGCCTAGGCCAGGAAAGACCCTGCTAAACATGGCCCAGGCCAGGAGAGACCCTGCTAAACATGGCCAGGAGAGACCATGCTAGACATGGCACAGGCCAGGAAAGAACCTGCTTAACATGGCCAGGAGAGACCATGCTAGACATGGCACAGGCCAAGAGAGACCCTGTTAAACATGGCCCAATCCAGGAGAGACCCTGCTAAACATGGCCAGGAGAGACCATGCTACACATGGCACAGGCCAGGAAAGAACCTGCTTAACATGGCCAGGAGAGACCATGCTAGACATGGCACAGGCCAAGAGAGACCCTGTTAAACATGGCCCAATCCAGGAGAGACCCTGCTAAACATGGCCTAGGCCAGGAAAGAACCTGCTTAACATGGCCCAGGCCAGGAGAGACCCTGCTAAACATGGCCAGGAGAGACCATGCTAGACATGGCACAGGCCAAGAGAGACCCTGTTAAACAAGGCCCAAGACCGAACCTGATAAACATGGCCCATGAGAAACCCTGCTAAACATGACCAAGGGGGCTGCAGTACCTGAGCTGACACAACTGACAGTCAACTTTACTGTAAGAGAAATGACTATATAAATGTTTTCTGCCCTGGGTATACGCTATTCCCAGAGTAGTGCATGCAATATAAATAATGTAGCTAGGGCTGTGGCGGTCATGACATTTTGTTAGCCGGTGATTGGCAAGCAAATAACTGCTGCTGTCACCGTAATTGACCATTAATTAACATAAACATGTTTAGCATTTCCGGGCTTCCACACATAGCCTACAAGCCACCGATGCAGACCCACCATACACCCACCTGAGAATACTCAGCCTGGATTCAAATAAATAAATGTAGAACTGCAATTGCATTTATCTCTTCTAGCAATGTTATGAGGCTTCGGGCAGAATGGTAATACTAATGGAAAATCTGTCAGTGATTTTCACTCTTTATCCTTAATGGGCACCTGAAAACTGTCCCTGCTGGGCAGAAGGTGAGCTAACTAGCCATCTAATTTAGCTTGGGTTGTACATGTAACTGCCAAAATAAAGGAAACATCTACAGTGGCTTGCGAAAGTATTCACCCCCTTTGGCATTTTTCCTATTTTGTTGCCTTACAACCTGGAATTAAAATAGATTTTATAGGGGTTCGTATCATTTGATTTACACAACATGCCTACCACTTTGAAGATACAAAATATTATTGTGAAACAAACCAGAAATAAGACAAAAAACTGAAAACTTGAGCGTGCATAACTATTCACTCCCCCAAAGTCAATAGTTTGTTGAGCCACCTTTCACAGCAATTACAGTTGCAAGTATCTTGGGGTATGTCTCTATAAGCTTGGCACATCTAGCCACTGGGATTTTTTCCCATTCTTCAAAGCAAAACTTCTCCAGCTCCTTCAAGTTGGTTGGGTTCTACTGGTGTACAACAATATTTAAGTCATACCACCGATTCTCAATTGGATTGAGGTTTAGGCCATTCCAAGACATTCAAACGTTTCCCCTTAAACCACTTGTGTGTTGCTTTAGCAGTATGCTTAGGGTCAATGTCCTGCTGGAAGGTGATCCTCCATCCCAGTCTCAAATCTCTGGAAGCCTGAAAAGGTTTCCCTCAAGAATTTCCATGTATTTAGTGCCATCCATCACTCCTTCAATTCTGACCAGTTTCCCAGTCCGTGCCGATGTAAAACACAGTATTCTAGGGGTGATGAGAGGTGCTCGATTGCGCCAGACAGCGTTTTCCTTGATGGCCAAAAAGCTACATTTTAGTCTCATCTGACCAATGTACAATCTTCCATATGTTTGGGGAGTCTCCCACATGCCTTTTGGCGAACACCAACTGTGTTTGTTTATTTGGCTTTTTTTCTGGCCACTCTTCCGTAAAGCCCAGCTCTGTGGAGTGGACGGATTAAAGTGGTCCTATGGACAGATACTCTAATCTCCGCTGTGGAACTTGGCAGCTTCTTCAGGGTTATCTTGGTCCGTGAGTCTGGTCCGTGAGTTTTGGTGGGCGGCCCTCTCTTGGTAGGTTTGTTGTGGTGCCATATTCTTTCCATTTTTTAATAATGGATTTAATGGTGCTTCATGGGATGTTGAATGTTTCAGATATTTTTTATAACCCAACCCTGATCTGTACTTCTCCACAACTTTGTCCCTGACCTGTTTTGAGAGCTCCTTGGTCTTCATGGTGCCGCTTGCTTGGTGTTGCCCCTTGCTTAGTGGTGTTGCAGACTCTGGGACCTTTCAGAACTGGTGTATATTAATATACTGAGATGTGACATATCATGTGACACTTAGATTGCACGCAGTTGGACTTTTTTAACAAATTATGTGACTTCGCATAGGGGGTGAGTAGATATGCCTGCACCACTTTTCTGTATTTTATCTATTCACATTTTTTTAAACAAGTTTTTTGGGGATTTCACTTCACTAATTTAGACTATTTTGTGTATGTCCATTAAATGAAATCCAAATTAAAATCAATTTAAATACCAGGTTGTAGTGCAACAAAATAGGAAAAACCACAAGGGGGATGAATACTTTTGCAAGGCACTGTAGATACGTGTCTTAATAGGGGGTTGGGCCAACACGAGCCACCAGATCAGCTTTAATGTGCCTTAGCGTAGACTCTATACGTGTCTGGAACTCTACTGAAGGGATGCGACACCATTCTTCCACAAGGAATTCCATAATGTGGGGTTTTGTTGATGGTGGTGGAAAACACTGTCTAGGCTGCAGCTCCAGAATCTCCCATAAGTGTTCAATTGGGTTGAGATCTGGTGACTGGCACACACACACACACACACACACACACACACACACACACACACACACACACACACACACACACACACACACACACACACACACACACACACACACACACACACACACACACACACACACACCCTTTAAACCCCCTTTGCTCTTTTGTCACTGAGATCTCTGCTTCTATTATAGCCATGGTAGTGCAAATGCATTAGGTCCATGTGTTCCAATAATTTCCCATGGGATGTACTGTACTATAGACTGAGCTGTTTCCACTGGACAATACTGACATCTCCTGGCTGCTGCTGCTCCTTCATTTTTCTATTGAACAAGTCACTTCCAGAGAGTGTTAATTTATATTGACATTACTGACCACTTTAATAAAACCGCTCTCTGCTTCATCTATTCTCCCCTGCTTCAGGAGTAGATTCCCTTTCCGAAGTCTGACTTGTTGGAAGAGTGAGATGACTGAGAGATGAGATAAGTGTGTTTTTTTCTACTCTACACAGACATTCATTTATGAACAGTATTTCATTAACAGTTGTTTATTAACTGTAGTTTAGGGCAGCGCACAATTGGCCCAGCATCGTCCAGGTCAGGTTTTGGCCAGGGTAGGCGGTCATTATACATAATAATTTGTTCTTACCTGACTTGCCTAGTTAAATAAAGGTTAAATAAATAAAACATATAATTATTAACAGTAATTTTTTAACAGTAGTTTGTTGTTTCTGTAAGTATATGGTGCACTCACCGGAGTCTAGTTTGAGTTTAATTACTTTGTGGTGGTCTCACCGATATGAAGTGTAGTTTGAGTTCAATGACATTGCTCTGGCCATGTAATTCATTGGGTCTCCATCTGAGGATGATCTAACACAAGCAATGGCAAAACAAAACAAGAAATATGCTGAACAAAAATACAAATGCATGTATAGTGTTGCATGTATAAAAATGTATTAAAATACATGTATAGTGTTGTTCCCATGTTTCATGAGCTGAAATAAAATATCCCAGAAATGTTCCATATGCACATAAAGCTTAGTTCTCTCATATATGGTGCACAAATGTGTTTCCATCCCTGTTAGTGAGCATTTCTCATTTACCAAGATAATCCTAACAGGTGTGGCATATAAGAAGCTGATCAATACACATTAAACATCATTACACAGGTGCACCTTGTAGTGGGGACAATTAAAGGCCACTCTAAAATGTGCAGTTTTGTCATACAACACAATGCCACAGATGTCTCAAGTTTTGAGGGAAGTTTGTAATTGGCTTTCTGACTGCAGGAATGCCCACCAGAGATATTGCCAGAGAATTTAATGTTCATTTCTCTACCACAAACTGACTCCAACATCGTTTTAGAGAATTTGATAGTACGCCCAACCAGCCTCATAACCACGCCATCTGACCACTTCGTTGGACCACTTCTGTATTGAGCATGTCACTGGTACTTCATGTTTGAGTTTTTGCTTATAAGCATGAATCAGGAGGATAGAGTTACACTTTGATTTGGCAAATGGATGTTGAAAGATAACTCTGTATCTGTTTCTGTGTGTGGAGTAAGGGTGATGTAAAGTTTTCTCCACTCAGGTGACTTGCACAGGTGACAAGCTGGTAGAAATGACTTAATAAGATGGATTTCATTTTCCCTATATTAAAATCACTGTCCACTCGGAGTGTCGCCTCTGGGTGAGCGTTTACTTGTTTATTTATGGCCCTGTACAGCTCACTGAGTGTGGTCTTCGTGCCAGCATAATTTTGTGTTGGTAAATAGACAGCTTCGAAAAAATGTAGATGAAAACTCTTGGTAAATAGTATTGTCTAAAGCTTATCATGAGGTATTCTAACTGAAGCAAGCAGAACCTCAAGACCACCTTAATATTAGAGATTGTGCACCAACTGCTGTTAATAAAGAGACACAAACCTCCCCCTTGAGCTACCTGACGCTGCGGTTCTGTCTTTCCGATGCATAGAAAAACCAGCTAGATGTACACTACCGTTCAAAAGTTTGGGGTCACTTAAAAATGTCCTTGTTTTTGAAAGAAAAGCTCATTTTTTGTCCTTTAAAATAACATCATATTGATCAGAAATACAGTGTAGACATTGTTAATTGTTGTAAATTACTATTGTAGATGGAAACTGCAGATTTTTTTGGGATATCTACATGGGTGTAAAGAGGCCCATTATCAGCAACCATCACTCTTGTGTTCCAATGGCAAGTTAGCTAATCCAAGTTTATCATTTTAAAAGGCTAATTGATCATTAGAAAACCCTTTTGCAATTATGTTAGCACAGCTGTTTGTTCTGATTTAAGAAGCAATAAAACTGTCCTTCTTTAGACTAGTTGAGTATCTGGAGCATCAACATTTGTGGGTTTGATTACAGGCTCAAAATGGCCAGAAACAAAGGACTTCCTTCTGAAACTCATTAGTCTATTCTTGTTCTGAGAAATGAAGTGATTCTTCGAAGTAGCCACTCTTTGCATTGAGGACAGCTTTGCACACTCAAATCAAATCAAACGTTATTCATCACATGCGCCTAATACAACAAGTGTAGACCTTACTGTGAAATGCTTCTTTACAAGCCTTTAACCAACAGTTCAAGAAGAGTTAAGAAAATATTTACCAAATAAACTCAAGTGAAAAATAATAAAAAGTAACACAATAAGTAACAATAACAAGGCTATATACAGGGGGTACCGGTACCGAGTCAATGTGCGGGGGTACAGGTTAGTCGAGGTAATTTGTGCATGTAGGTAGGGATAAAGTGACTATGCATAGATAATAGTGAGTAGCAGCGTACAAAACGGGGGGGGTGAAGCGGGGGGGTGTCAATGTATATAGTCCGGTGGCCATTTAATGAATTGTTCAGCAGTCTTACGGCTTGGGGGTGAAAGCTGTTAAGGAGCCTTTTGGTCCTAGACCTGGCGCTTGCCATGCGGTAGCAGAGAAAATACTCTATGACTTGGGTGACTGACAATTTTTGGGGGCTTTCCTCTGACAACGCCTATTATATAGGCCCTGGATGGCAGAAAGCTTGGCCCCAGTGATGCACTGAGCTGTACGCACTGCCCTCTGTAGCGCCGTACAGGTCAGGTCAGATGCCAGGCAGTTGCCATACCAGGCTGTGATGCAACTGGTCAGGATGCTCTCGATGAACTTTTTAAGGATCTGGGGACCCATGCCAAATCTCCCGAGGGGGAAAATGTGTGGCATGCCCTATTCAGCACTGTCTTGGTGCGTTTGGACCATGATAGTTTGAACTTGAAATTCTCGACCCGCTCCACTACAGCCCTGTCAATGTTAATGGGGCCAGTTCGGCCCAGCCTTTTCCTGTAGTCCAAGATCAGCTTCTTTGTCTTGCTCACATCTTGGCATTATCTCAACCAGCTCATGAGATAGTCATCTGGAATGCATTTCAATTAACAGGTGTGGCTTGTTAAAAGTAAATTTGTGGAATTACTTTCCTTCTTAATAATGCATTTGAGCCAATCAGACTTGTTGTGACAAGGTAGGGTTGCTATACAGAAGAAGACCGAGTCCGTATTATGGTAAGAACATCTCAGATAATCAAAGAGAAACGACATTCCATCATTACTTTAAGACATGAAGGTCAGTCAATGCGGAACATTTCAAGAACTTTGAAAGTTTCTTCAAGTGCAGTCGCAAACTTCATCAAGCGCTATGATGAAACTGTTCCTCATGAGGACCGCCACAAGAAAAGAAGAATCAGAGTTACCTCTGCTGCAGAGGATACGTTCATTAGAGTTACAAGCCTCAGAAATCATCAATAAACTGCACCTCAGATTGCAGCCCCAAAAAATGCTTCACAGAGTTCAACAGACTAATCTCAACATCAAATCAAGTCAGATGTCATTGGTCACATACACCTATTTAGCTGATGTTATTGTGGGTGTAGCAACATATTTGTGTTCCTAGCTCCAACAGTGCAACACACACAAATCTAAAAGTAAAATAATGGAAATATAAAATATTAGGACGAACAATGTCGGTGTGGCATTGACTAAAATACAGTAGAATAGAATACAGTATATACATATGAAATTTGTAAAGTAGTATGTAAACATTATTAAAGTGACTAGTGTTCCATTATTAAAGTGACTGGTGATTCCATGTCTATGTAAAGTTGAAGTTGGAAGTTTACAAACACAGGTTGGAGTCAATAAAACTTAATTTTCAACCACTCCACAAATTTCATGTTAACAAACTATAGTTTTGGCAAGTAGGTTAGGACATCTACTTTGTGCATGACTCAAGTAACTTTTCCAAACATTGTTTGCAGACAGAGTATTTCACTTATAATTTACTGTATCACAATTCCAGTGGGTCAGAAGTTGACATACACTAAGTTGACTGTGCCTTTAAAAACAGCTTGTAAAATTCCAGAAAATGATGTCATGGCTTTAGAAGCTTCTGATAGGCTAATTGACATAATTTGAGTCAATTGGAAGTGTACCTGTGGATGTATTTCAAGGCCTACCTTCAAACTCAGTGCTTGACATCATGGGAAAATCAAAAGAAATCAGCCAAGACCTCATAAAAAAATTGTAGACCTCCACTAGCCTGGTTCATCCTTGGGAGTAATTTCCAAACGCCTGAAGGTACCATATTTGTCTGTACAAACAATAGAACGCAAGTATAAACACCATGGGACCACGCAGCTGTCATACCGCTCAGGAAGGAGACGCGTTCTGTCTCCTAGAGATTAATGTACTTTGGTGAGAAAAGTGCAAATCAATCCCAGAACAACTGCAAAGGACCTTGTGAAGATGCTGTTGGAAACAGGTACAAAAGTATCTATATCCATAGGAAAATGAGTCCTATATCAACATAACCTGAAAGGCCAATCAGCAAGGAAGTAGCCACTTCTCCAAAACCGCCATAAAATTGCCAGACAACGGTTTGCAACTGCACATGGGGACAGATCGTACTTTTTGTAGAAATGTCCGCTGGTCTGATGAAACAAAAATAGAACTGTTTGGCCATAATGACCATCATTATGTTTGGAGGAAAAAGGGGGAGGCTTGCAAGCCGAAGAACACCATCCCAAACATGAAGCACGGGGATGGCAGCATCATGTTGTGGGGTGCTTTGCTGCAGGAGGGACTGGTGCACTTCACAAAATAGATGCCTTCGTGAGGAAGGAGAATTATGTGAATATATTGAAGCAACGTCTCAAGACATCAGTCAGGATGATAAAGCTTGGGCGCAAATGGGTCTTCCAATTGGACAATGACCCCAAGCATACTTCCAAAGTTGTGGCAAAATGGCTTAAGGACAATAAAGTCAGGGTATTGGAGTGGCCATCACAATGCCCTGACCTCAATCTTATAGAACATGTGTGGGCAGAACTGAAAAAGCGTGTGCAAGCATGAAGGCCTACAAACCTGACTCAGTTACATCAGCTCTGTCAGAACAATTGGGCCAAAATTCACCCAACGTATTGTGGGAAGACTGTGTAAGGCTACCCAAAATGTTTGACCCAAGTTAAACAATTTAAAGGCAATGCTACCAAATACTAATAGAGTCTGTGTAAACTTCTGATCAACTGGGAATGTGATGAAAGAAATAAAATCTGAAATAAATCATTCTTTCTACTATTATGTTGGCATTTCACATTCTTAAAATAAAGTGGTGATCCTAAAACAGGGAATTTGTCATAGCATTAAATGTCAGGAATTGTGAAAAATCTCCGACTTCAAATGTATATAGGGTAGCAGGCTCTAATGTGCAGAGTTGAGTTACTGGTTGGTAGCCGGCAAGTGATTGCTGTTTAACAGTCTGATGGCTTTGAGATAGAAGCTGTTTTTCACCACTCCACCAGGTTCCTCACCTCCTTCCTGTAGGCTATCTCGTCATTGTTGATAATCAAGCCTACCACTGTAGTGTCATCTGCAAACTTGATGATCGTATTGGAGGTGTGCATGGTCACTCGGTCATGGGTGAACAGGGAGTACAGGACAGGGCTGAGAACACACATTGTGTGGCCCTTGTGTTGAGGATCTGTGAAGTGGAGGTGTTGTTTTCTACCTTCACCACCTGGGGGCTGCCCATCAGGAAGTCTAGGACCCAGTTGGACAGGGCGGGGTTCAGACCCAGGGCCCCGAGCTTGATGAGAAGCTTGGATGGTACTAAGGCTGAGCTATAGACAATGAACAGCATTCTTACCTAGGTATTCCTCTTGTCCAGATGGGATAGGGCAATGTGCAGTGTGATGCCAATTGTATCATCTTTGGATCTATTCGGGCTGTAAGCAAATTGAAGTGGTTCGAGGGTGTCAGGTAAGGTAGAGTTGAGTTCATATGATCCTTAACTAGCCTCTCAAAGCACTTCATGATGACAGAAGTGAGTGCTACGGGGTGATAGTCATTTAGTTCAGTTACCTTTGCTTTCTTGGGTAAAGGAACAATGGTGGACATTTTGAAGCAAGTGGGGATAGCAGACTGGGATAGGGAGAGATTTAATATGCCTGTAAACATTCCAGCCAGCTGGTCTGCGCATTCTCTGAGGACGCTCCTCTGGGCCCGAAGCCTTGTATTACTCACTTTCGCCACGGAGAACGAGAGCCCACATTCCTTGGTCGTTGGCTGCATCTATGGCACTGTGGTATCCTCAAAGCGGGCAAAGAAGTTGTTTAGCTTGTCCGGGAGCAAGACATCGGTGTCCGCGACGTGACTGGTTTTCCCTTTGTAATCCGTGATTGTCTGTATACCCTGCCACATACATCTCGTGTCTGAGCCATTGAATTGAGACTCCACTTAGTCTCTGTACTGACGTTTTACCTGTTTGATTACCTTACTGAGGTAAAAACAAAACAATCTTGAAGCACGGATTCCAATTAGTCGTTGAATAGACCTTAGCACGAGTACTTCCTGGGTTACTTCCTGTTCAGGGGAAACTCTTTGAATCAGGCATGGTCGAATTGCTGCAAAGAAACCACTACTAAAGGACACCAATACCAGATACTTGCTTGGGCCAAGAAACACGATCAATGGACGTTAGACCGGTGGAAATCTGTCCTTTGGTCTTTGTGAGACGCAGAGTAGGTGAATGGATCTCCGTATGTGTGGTTCCCACCATGAAGCATGAAGGAGGAGGTGTGATGGTGTGGCGGTGCTTTGCTGGTGACACTGTCTGTAATGTATTTAGAATTCAAGGCACACTTAACCAGCATGGCTTCAACAGCATTCTGCAGAAATACACCATCCCATCTGGTTTGTGCTTAGTGGGACTATAATTTATTTTTCAACAGGACAATGACCCCAAACACACCTCCAGGTTGTGTAAGGGCTATTTAACCAATAAGGAGAGTGATTGAGTGTTGCATCAGATTACCAGGCCTCCACAATCACCTGACCTCAACCCAATTGAGATGGTTTGGGATAAGTTGTACCACAGTGTGAAGGAAAAGCAGCCAGCAAGTGCTCAGCATATGTGGGAAATCCTTCAAGACTGTTGGAAAAGCCTTCCAGGTGACTACCTCATTAAGTCTGTTGAGAGAATGCCAAGAGTGTGCAAAGCTGTCATCAATCCAAAAGGTGGCTACTTTGAAGAATCTCAAATTTAAGATATATTTTGATTTGTTTCACACATTGTTGGTTGCTACATGATTCCATATTTCATAGTTTGGATTTTATCCTTTCTATTATTCTTCACTATTAAAGAAAAAGCCCTTGAATGAGTAGGTGTGGCCCAACTTATGACTGGTACTGTATATTTTATGGACGATGCACCATGCTTCCTTGTTGACTATATGACCAAGTGGCACAGATTACTGTTCAATTTGAGAAGGACGATTCTCCTTCACCGCTTTTGCCCATTCACGTCATTGACAATACACAAATCCACAAATAGTTTAAAAATATATATATTTGGCACACCAGTTGTGGGTCACTCTGATTGGACCATTTGTTGAATCTCCCCCCCAAGGGTCGAGCCATGGCAGCAGAAAAGTAAGCAGCAGCTGCGTGTCATTCAATGAGGGCCAGAGGCTGTTAAAGTGCACAACTGTAGCTCAGTCACAGTTCTATTTCATTGTGAATTAAAGTCTATGTCACAAATTCAATATTTGCCTCTGCTGTACCCTAAACTGATGATGATTGATTAAAGTGAATCGATTGATATGGGGGTGCAATGGAAATCAAGTATGAGGTTAGGTAGTATTTAGGTTAGGTAGGGTTTCATGACTAAAAACATGATCATTTGTTTGTGATCTTTTATTCACAAATAAAATGCAGGACAATACAAAGCAAACAATGGATAAAAAAAGTACACAATTGTCAAACTTATAAGCTATGGAGCTATTATTAAATTGCAACTTCACTAACCATTCATTCACAGTCCCTTACAGTTTAAGGCTTTACACAGCAATATGGAGAGAATACAGAATAGCTTATTAAGTCAAACTGTAGGCTACTTGAGCAGGTCACACATACACGTTCAAACTGGAGAGTGTCTTGCTACTGCTCTCACTTCTCCTAGTCTCACTGCTGACTCTGCTGGTCTTGGACTCCTTGCTCTCTCGCCCCTCTGTGAGTGCTGTTGACACCGGTCTGTACGTCTGTTTAGCTGGAGGTGCCACGTCGGCGTCAGGGAGCTTGTAGACAGGCATGTGTTTACTCTTTGAGCTGTGAAGGTTGGATTGGAGATCAAACCATCATTAGATTCCCTTTATTATGCACATTCATTGAAATGTAGAGCATGTGATTTCTTATATGAAATGCATAGAAAAAAACACACCTTGATTGACATGCTTCCTTCCCAGCAAAGACACTGCAAATGAGGCCTCCAATGACCAGTAGGGTGGAGCCACCCCAGCCAATGTACACAGCTACTCCGATTTCAAATCTGTCAAAATGAGACATGAAGTTGTCCCATGCCTTTTCACTGTAAACACCTTACCATCCCTTATACCATAATAATATTTTCATATATTACTGAATACAAAATCAAAACCCCTTTTTAAGCATTTTATCTACATTAGAATTGATAAATGTTACTCACTTTTGTGCCTTGAAATTGGGATCCTGAAATTCCGCTCTTATTTTGTTTCCATAATAAGAGAATGCAATCATGGAACACAACCCTGGAACAAGACAACTCGACTGTTAGACTTCACCCAGGAATCCAATCAGAATAACCACATGAACATCAAGACAAATACAAATGTTTACCAGACACAAGATAGTTCATCCCTCCAGCAAAAGTCACTCTTGCGTTTGCAACCTCAGATCCTCCTATCTTAGTGCACTTCATTCCGACTAGGACCAGAATGGCCCCGAAGAATCCCAAAATAATAGAGATGATGATCAGAGCCCGGCACATATGGATATCCCCTGTCCAGGAGGAGGAGGAAGGAGGTTATGGTTTGGTCATGATAGTTTAAATTCACTTCTGCGCAATACCTCATCCATTGTTCCACAGCCTTATGGTACCTGGGTACAGCTTCCTCTTGTCTCTCGAAGAACCTACTGCAGGTGTTTTATTATTTTGACATGCTGTTATAATTTAAAAAAAGGCTCCTTCACCCACTTGAATTCATCACTTACAGTTGAGTCCGAACATCGATGGGATACCCTTGCAATCGGATACTCCAGTTGAATCAGAAACGCAATCCTTCCAGAGGTTGGAGAAGTAGTTTGAACTGGTCAGAACGATGCTTTCCACCTCAGACCAGGTCCATATTTCAGTGGGCATTGTAGAGCAGACCAGGATCCATCCACTCACACAGACCACAAAGCAGCCAATCTCCATGTACATTACTACTGTCCTGTAATTCATGGCTGCCTCTGTGTGTGCAAAGACAACAGACAGGAGGGAGGAAAGGCGGCAGTAGAGTTGCTCCTGTCAGAACCCAAACGGGGGAGAAATGTGAGCTAGTGTGGAGAAAGACAGCTCACCTCCACCAACTCCGCCCCTTCGCCACCGGCGAGTCTGTCTTTGTGTATATCATCACACCTACTTGCTCCACACTGATGGAAGAAGATGCAAGGTGTTTGCTGACCCATGCCATGTTTGTTATTGGTATAGTATCCAGGATCCTACCACCATAAAGTTAGTTTCGTTTATGCCTAAAAACACAGGTTGTGTTCATGTTATCGTCATGATTTTCCATAGAGGTTTCAAGAGCCTGTGCTGTTTTACAAAATAGTAAGGTGACCGCAATCTCTGCAATAATGACTCCATTTGCATATCGAAAGTTTTATTTACATGAATTTATCAAAATCATATACAATTTCAAACACTACATACAAAGATCACCTTTTTTTCAACCTTAACTAATCAAGTCAGTTACGAACAAATTCTTATTTACAATGCTGCCCTGTGGGACTCCCATTCACGGTCGGGTGTGATACAGCCTGGAATCGAACCAGGGTCTGTAGTGAAACATCTAGCACTGAAATACAGTGCCTTGGACAGCTGCGCCACTCGGGAGCCCATTCTTATGTCTTGCTAGCATAGAAACTCGTTATTTTCTGGGTGCATCAACCATACAGACAGAAAACAGTATGTGGGAAGTTTGTAAAGGAAAACTCAGACGTCAAAGCAATGTACATTGATCTGAAAAGACAATATCAAAGTATGTACTTGGAAAAAAAACTATGTTCATAATTTTCCATAATAGACTTCACTTCAATGGTATATGTGAACAACTGCCTTTATTTGGTCTTATTAGGAAAATTTGAAATTATGTTTTTGTACATTGGATAAAAGCAGAGACATAGAGCTACAAAATGGTATATCATAGACTAAATTTGAGGAATAATGGGAAATAAATTCTGCTTTGAAAGTTGATAAACTTGTGAACTCACGTTTGAGAAAATGGCCTTTAGATGTTGTGCTACCTACTGGAGAGCCCTTCTTTGTCTTCACCCATTCAGCATCGTTCACACCTTCTTAAGCTTTAGCCCCACCCATCTCTTTAAGGGTTGATCCGAGTGTTCTGTACTAACAACAGCAGGCAAGCACCCCAGCTATCTGCTAGCTATTTACAAACACAGCTCACTGACCATTTTACTTGCCCTAGTGGGGCTGGTTAAGCTGTTATCCAGAGCGTTGGTGACTGCAACTGTGCTTCTGGCAACAATTTATGTTTTTTTTGCCAACGTTTACTGACACAGGCCATATTCAATGGGTGTTGAGCGTTCGTAAATGTGTCAGTTATTCTGCGCTCTGGCACACTCAGACGAGAGTGCTCTGAAATTGGAGTAGATAGCCAGAGCAAATTCACTAGCTACATCTATCAACGGTTTTCAGTCACATTCTACACTGCTCAGAAAAATAAGGTGATATTCTCCTCAATGCCATTGGATGAACCCCGGAACATATTCCAGCCTGTGCTAGCAAAACAATCCTGTAGCATAGCATCCGCATCATCTGACCACTTCCGTATTGAGTGAGTCACTGGTCCTCCCTGCTTTAGTTTTTGCTTGTAAGCAGGAATCAGGAGTATAGAATTATGGTCAGATTTGCCAGATGGAGGGTGAGGGAGAGTTTTGTATGCATCTCTGTGTGTGGAGTAAAGCTGGTCTAGAGGTTTTTTCCTCTGGTTGCACATGGGACATGCTGGTAAAAATGTTTACACTCTGGTATTACTGTGTAACCCTAAGCTTTAGTGTCTATCTCAATGCACGGAAAATAGCTTCCACGCCAGTCACCAAATGCTTTTGCGAATGGGAGGAAAAATTAAGGGCAATGTTTAAGTTTCATTCAATAAGAGAAAAGCTGTGAAATAGAGAGTTGAAAATAAAGATAAGGAATGGCCAGGAAAACATTGTTTAAGAAAGATTTATTGAAGTGGTAAAAGAGGATGATAGCAGTGAATACTATGTGTGATGATTGTGAAGTGTGAGGCGATATACAAATTCAGGACTGGGACATCAGATAGGCCTGTGACACTTCAAGGGAACTGTAGCCTACTGTTCAGATGGGTTGAATGGAAACTGAAATCTGGAATCTGAATGTAGGTCTATAACCTCTCACATAGCCTTAATATTAACTCCTGCTGAATTAAGCAGTTCTTGCAGTAAAATGATACACAAAATGTATTTTTGCAGATAAGGACCGTCTGTAGAGGTGTTATCTTTATCAGCATCATAAAAGCTGATAGTATTTCAACCACATAAAATATGCTTCCAAGCCACACTGTTATCTTATCAGAAACATTTTGGGTCATTTTCTATTTCCTTAAACTGGTTAAACTGATGTCATTTGGATATTTTGAAGAGAAAATCTTTCTTTAACTCTGGGATAGGCACCAGTGGGACACCTGTCGACAACTTCTGGTGAAATTGGAGGGCGCGAAATTCAAATACATAATCATAAAAATGATGGATATTAAACATCTAGGTATATAGAAGTGTCTTATATCAGTTAAAAGCTTAAAGTCTTGTTAATCTAACTGCATTGTCAGATTTACAATAGGCTTTACAGCGAAAGCATGCCATGCGATTGTTTGAGGACGGCGCCACCCATCAAAATATTTTTCAACCAGCACAGGCTTCGTAAAATGACAAATAGCAATTAAATATTCACTTACTTGTTTTCCCACTATGAGTTATGGGTAGTTGTTTTCCAACTCTGACTCCCAGTACCAAAACTCAAAATCCTTCCTCATTTGGGAAGAAACAAGCCTGAAACCTTGAACATAGACTGTTCACATCTAATGGAAGCCATAGGAATTGCAATATGGAGCTGGAATTGCATGGGACCCATAGCTTTCCATTGAAAGAGCATGGGCTCTCAAAAACCCCCAATTCCGGTAAGTTTTTCTTTGGATTTTCTCCTACCATGTCAATTATGTTATAGTCTCATACATTATTTAAACATTTCTACAAACTTCAAAGTGTTTTCTATCCAACTGTACCAATTATATGCATATCCTGGCTTCTGGGCCTGAGTAACAGGCAGTTTACTTTGGGCATGTCAGTCAGACAGGAAGTGGAGAAAAATAGACCCTAGCTTGAAGAAGTGTTAAAAAAAATAAGTACAAATTCCCTGGTCCCCAAAAGTCTTTGCTCTGCGAAAGAAGCAGAAATGACAAGGAACTTTAACGATGTCATATAGATTGAAGCATTTATTTCGTTCTATCGATTCATTAAATTATTCTACCGAGCAAGGGTTTATTTAGTCCTCTAGGGCAACATATAATGATTGAAGAGAAGCTGCATGTATCTAATTACAGACAAGTTGACAAACAAAATGTAGGAAATTCTCAGCAGAAACATCTAAATTAGGCAAAAAACTAACAACCCTGAACCCTCTTCAAAAAATCATTTGGCCATCTCTGACTGTAGCCTGCAGCACATTTTCTATGTTTGCGGTATAGGGTCGGGTGCGGGCCTTTCATATATATCTGGGGAGGTTGCAGCCGAGTTATTAATAATTGCAGGCGGGTGCGGGTGAACAAGCAGATCACCCACGCACCACTAGTGTGCTAACCCACCACACTGCTCCTATAGGAGCTCAGAACACTGCTGCAGGATGTCTATGCTTGTTGTGATATCAGGTCTCTCTGGACTGGATGACATGATGTGTATAGAGAAGAGTGTCAATATGGGCTCTGTGTTGAAACCATGGTGGAATCTGTTTACTGTAAACTGTAATGAGCATGGCTCCAACAACACTGACATCTTTGAGTCGTGCCTGTTTAATCAGTTTATTTAATTATATAACATTCCCGAAACAACTATTATTATAGAATGTCTGTATTTAGTGTAAGAAATGTACTAAATTGTATGAGTGACATCATTTTACATTTTTGTAATTTAGCAGACACTCATATCCAAAGCGAGTTATGGTGAATTACATGGGAATCAAACACACAATGACCACATAATAATAATAATAATAATAATATTAATAATAATAACAGTAATAATAATAATAATAGCAATAATAATAACAACAATAACAATAATAACAATAATAATAATAATAACAATAATAATAATAATAACACTAATAATAACAATAATAATAATAATAATCACAATAATAATAATAATCACAATAATAATAATCGCAACAATAATAATAATCACAATAATAATAATAACACTAATAATAATAATAATAATAATCACAATAATAATAATAATCACAATAACAATAATAACAATAATAATAATAATAACAATAATAATAATAATAACACTAATAATAATAATAATAATAATAATCACAATAATAATAATAATCACAATAATAATAATCGCAATAATAATAATAATCACAATAATAATAATAACAATAATAATAACACTAATAATAATAATAATAATAATAATAATAACAATAATAATAATAACAATTATTATTATTATTGTTACCTTTTCTTTTTACGGGGAGAGGATTCATTCAAACACGCAAAAAACACATGATTTTGTTATAGGCTAAATAAAAAACTAAATGATTCTCTGAAATAGGCACCCGTTGATTTTTTAAATTAATTATTTATTTTAAGACTGCCATAGGACTGTAAATAATGTGTTAACAAAATATATGAGTTACTGTAAATGGATAGCACTTTTACACATACTGTACTGTACATACTGTACTGTACTGTACTGTAGTTTAAAGGTTATGGTAGGTTAAAAACATGACGTGTCCAGAAATCGTTTAAATGTTTTGTCATTATTGATTAACAGCATTTTAAGGAGTGTCTTAAAATTAAAGAGACGTTCAAGAGAAATAGCAACTCATATACACTTTAATGTCAAAAACAAAATCTATTCAAGTGTATACAAAGTGCTTCATGTTGATGCTCTATTGTAATGTGTGCTCTCACATGTTGTATTTTTCAAATTAATAATATATTTAATTTCTTGCATGAAAAAAAGCTAAGGGATCGAGAAATGTAACCACTCCCAAATTCATAGACAGAGCTATGGATGCAAGGACTGATCTTTAATGATAACAAGATTATAGTTTTTTTACCATGTTTTGAGGCTGGGTTCTGATGGGGTAATGACAGCTGAACTCAGAAGTTATTTTCTTCAAGATGTATCATTCATTTATAAGTCCAAAAATGGATGGAGCAACTGCAGATTGCTCCTTTAACTTCTGTCACGAGAATGTCAGACAAAAAATATCAGCTTGTCTCTTGTGAACTAACAAAAGGCTATGATTTCCATTCGACTCTGAATGGAAATTAATTCCCTTATAAATAGGTGGACAGCAGGATCCACTCCAATATCCAGTGATTTCTCTCTGGGCAATCGTGATTTGTGACACAATGGGCCAGCCAGTCACGTAGCACATTCTTTCTCTCCTTTTAACTGGATTGGCGATGAGTCTTCCTCTGTTCCAGATCTGCATTTTCCCTATCATCCCTTACACATAGGCATTCTTATCAAAATGCTGTGCTCTGGAGGAGCTGCTGTATTTGGGTGGAGGCCGCTGGCTCATGGGCTGTGCTTGCCCTCTCGGGTGGGAAGAGACATGGGAGGTGGAGGCAGGTCCTCCGTAGGCATAGCCTGTGCGACTGGAGCTGTGAGAGAGAAAGAGTGAAAGACAAAGAGAGAGCGACTTAGTGAAGTAAACTGATCATGTAATTTACTAAATGACAATTACATGTATATGCACATCATCATTGATGTGTGACTCACCTTCTAGTGGAACTATCTACTACGGAGAAGCAGAATATCGCCCCTCCCAGAACACACAGGATAGATCCTGCCCAACCAATGAACAAGGCTACTCCCAGTTCATACCTGGAAGACAGGAGACTGGTTAATGAACAGCAACATTACTTCATCCAGGATCATGTGAGTCACTCCAATGTATGTCTGGTCCTATACGTCAAATGGGTTTTACTCACTTCTGAGCAACAAACATGGGGTCAAAAAACTCAGATGTTATTCTGTGTGCGTACAGGGAGCATGCGGACAACGAGCAGAGACCTGCAGAGAGGAAAATAACGTTCAGTTCTGCATACTACGCCATTATTGTACATCAACGGCTGTGACATGTCAAGTTACCGCTGAGTATGAAATTGACCCCGGCGAAGCAAGCCATTCTGGCTTTGCTTTGGTCTGATCCCCCAATCTTGGTGCACTTCATTCCGACCAGGGCAAAGACAGCACCAAAGAAGCCCAGGCAGACAGCAGCGATCATCAGACCCCTGCAGGCCTGAATATAACCTGGAATAAAGAGCACATACCATGTGAGATATATGTTACACACTTTTAGACCGGGCCGGCCCGCTCATTAGGCAGCTAGGCATCCGCCTATGGCGGCAGATTGAAGAGGGCTGCATTTTCTGATCTAAACTGACCCAAGAAGCACCTCCAACAACACATTAAACCTCACATAATTCTGCCCCAAACAATTACAATGTCTCTCTCAACCAGTGGCATATGCGCTTTTTAAGTGAGCGCTGATTCCGCCCTGTGTTAAGCAGTGCCCTCCTTGTTGAAGGCAGAATGCCTCTCCAGGGTGCTGTTGAAGAGACGCATCGCTGCAGCGCTCCACCAACATTCCATCCCAAAAAATTATCTAACGTAAATCATGTACTGTAGCAGATAGAGCATATGGTAGAAATAGTATTTGGTATTTTCTGTAGCCTACAGGCTGGAGATAAAATGTATGACATTGTAATGAGACAGAAACGTTTTACATCTGCAAGTTTCTCCTATCAAATAGGCTCATCTAAATGGTGCCCAATCAAATAAAACATGTGCTCACGTGTTAAAACAAACATATCCTAATAACAGGACAGGTCAAAGTAAAATTGACAATACGGAATGGACAATCAGGCTACAATACTTCTGCATTTCCAACTGTGTAAACGCATTGCAAATGGGTTCAGGATAACTCCTCCTGATTAAGTTGGGTAGCTGATATTCAGAGCTTCAATAGCACAGGAATTAGGACTAATAAAGCCAATGCAACAAACTGTTTTACAAATGATGGGCCTACCACATGGATGGGCATTTCTAAAATTCCATTGTGAGCCGACATGGTAGGCTACACCCCAGTAAGCATGGACAGACGCTGAATTCTTTTATACGATTTCTTTTGGTCCTGTCCAAACCGTCCGTCTTTTTATGTGCAGACGTCTGTGTTTAGTTCAGATTTTGTCCGGTCTGGACCAGCCTTGATTTGGCCCAAACATACATGTCTATAAAATGTATTTTCAACTTTCATTCAGAACCCGAAAATTAACATGATTTCAACATCGGAAAATGTGTATTTTCAAAGTCTGGAAAAATAAGTATTTTAGACATCTTTTCAAGTTAATTTTGCTTACTGGAATATTCTAGTAGAGGAGGCAATTTTTGGTCTCGCCAAGGGTGGCAGAATGGCCAGGACCTGCGCTGCCTTTAGGCAATGCTTCTTGATTTTATGTAGACCTATAGTCAGCAAAGTCTATGGTTCTAAGCATTAGCTAAATGTCCCCCAGCCATTTCCTCCAATGCCCTCCACATCTCGTTCCACTCACAAACCATACAGGATCACAAGACCTTAATTGGCTTGGCTAACGGTGCAAGCAACTAATTGGTTCAGTATGAGAAAACAATCATTTGTTATGCTAAGGATGTCAAAGTCTTGGCATTGGAGCTGCCTTTGAGACGTGATTTACAGGCATATATTAGCTTGGTGGTTAACCCCTGAAACTAGCCAACCATGGAAAATCAGCCCCAGGCTCCCAGTAAATCTAATTTATAGCCTCCCATGATGTTAGGCTAAACATTGACATCTCTGAAGGTAGATGAGTTGTCCCTGGGAGAACACTTGCATTGTGACTTCCCCACAAATCTATTAGCACTGTCAAGCTCCGAGCACTATATCTTTCCAAGTAATGAGAAATTGAAACTGTGGCGCAGTTACAGCGAGGTGGCGGATCCACTGACCCTCATCTGAGACCGACGATGAAACACTGCTAGTCTGCAGACTCTGCACTTCTGTTAACGTCTATGAAATCTAATACAATCCATGTCACACGTTTGTACAGCTAGTCCATGCCTACTGAATGCATTGAGATGTAATTGCTTGATCTACTGGATCAAAAAGTATATATTTACACAATGAGGGCATTAGAATCACAATCATTTTCTGTTTGGTTAAGGCAAAACTGAATCGGGTTGGCTTAGAATGTTGACAGCATGTAAACTATATTTATTATCCAATGTTTATTGAAAGCATAAGTAAATTTGCACAATGAGCATGTCACGCTGGTTTCAATGATTCGGGAGACAAGCGTGCATAATGAAAGTTCCTGAGGGATCAGTGACAGTACCAACCCCCCGCCGAAGTTGTGGCAGAGTCGGACGGACTAGTATTAGTGGTGTCGGACGGACCATTCCAACTGTCTCCCTTAATGGTCCATTATTCTGTCAAGCTGGTATCAATGATTCGGGAGACAGGCGTGTGTAATGAAAGTCCCGGAGGGATCTGTGAAAGAGCACTTGTTGTCTCTTATCCCTCCTCTTGTGTTCCTATCGAATTGGACCAATTTACAAGATTTCTCTCTGAAAAATGTAGTTAATTTAATCTGATTGTCATTAGGTTCCATGACTTTGTCCACACAGGGCATCTGAACACACAAAATACATTTTGAATTTTCATTAAATTTGGGTTGTTTTATTTAACTTTTGTACACTGGTGTTCCCGGTCAAAGATTACAGGTCATTAGAAATGAATGGGTGAGACTACAATTGGTGTATCAAATTGAGTTCAGGCACATGCCCATTCATCAGATGGACACACTTCCTCTCCCAGACCCCCATATGCATGTGTGTTTGAGCACACACACACACACACCTGCCTCCCCTTCTTGGCTTCCATGGCAACCCCCACGGGAATCTTTCACCCATGGGAACCACACCTGTTGGCATTCTCACAAACAATCGCAACAATGTTTCAATAATATATAGACATTTTCTTGCAGCTCTGGTATATAAAGCTTTTTTGAGGCCTTGCTCACAATTCATTCTGTGGCAGCACAATGACCAAATTATATACTGTATGTGAGGCTTTTGATCATATCTTTGATCATGACACTGGTGAGGAGGAGAGAGGCCAGGAAACTGACAGGGAAGATGCGTTGGAGGAGGAAGTGTCAAAAGTTGAAGACAACACAGAATATGATCCAGACCAAGAGACAACCGATGTGGAACCATCCATTGATGAGGAAGAGCGCCCTTCTGAGATTGTTGTTACATTCTGGTCAAAGAACGGGAATTTGTCATGGTCTTCATCCCCATCTGAGAGGAGAGGTCGGCTGTCGGCTGAAAATGTTATCAGGGTGTCCCCAAGGCAACGAGATACGCCATGTCCCGGGTTGATGACATAACATCCTGCTTCGAACTGTGCTCTGTGCTAACAGAGTCAATCAAAATTGTAGTGATAAACATGACCAACTTGGAGGGGAGACACAGTCACAAAGACAACTGGAAGGAGGTAGACCAGACACACGTCCAAGCATATGTGGGTTTCTTGATTTTGACTGGTGTGTTTTATTTATTTTACTTTTATTTAACTAGGCAAGTCAGTTAAGAACATTTTCTTATTTTCAATGACAGCCTAGGAACAGTGGGTTAACTGCCTGTTCAGGGGCAGAACGACAGATTTGTACCTTGTCAGCTCTGGGGTTTGAACTTGCAACCTTCCAGTTACTATTCCAACGCTTTAACCACCTGGCTACCCTGCCGCCCCAGGTCATGTGTGTATAGATCCAGAAACTAATCTGCCACCAGTTTATGGGCTACATAGTCTGGTCGGGCATTGTTTCGTGCCACTGTGTCACTCCAGACATTTCACGTATTGTCCCAGGGGGGTTATCTTCAACAACCGTGATACAAAACCGGACCGCTGACAACAAGACAAGCTGGCAGCAATCAGAGAGGTTTGGCCAGTTGGTGGAGCACTTGCCACTCATCTATAACCCAAGACATCACAGTGGATGACCGTCTGGTCTCTTTTAGTGGAGGCTGCCCATTCTAACAGTACATGCCAAGCAAACCTTCTAAATTTGGAATAAAGATATGGGAAGCATGTTATTCCAGGTTACGGTTATTTACACGTTACGCCTGAAATATGCAGGTTTACACCAGGAAACCTGCTGACGGTGTTCCCGAAGGGAACCAGGGGAAGCAGGTGGTCCTGGAAATGACTGCAGGTCTCCAGGGGAACAACATGACGTGACAATTTCTTCACCTCATATGGTCTTTGTCAGGAGCTGCTCAAAAAAAAATATCATAGTGGGGACGGTCAGAAGGAACAAGCCTGAGTGGCCTCCTGCCTTACTCACTACCAACGACAGGGATCGTTTTTCCTCATTGCCTTCACCGATACACACACTCTTGTGTCCTAGTGCCCGAATGTGCTCCTGATGACAACTCTGCACAGGGATGCCGCTGTGAGTACCAGGGAGGACGGAAAGCCCAACGCTGTCCTGGATTACAACAGGAACAAAGGGGGAGTTGACAACCTTGATTGTTACTTTTTATCTCATGTACTTTTTGTTCTATTACCAGATTAGTTTTATCTGCACTATAAAAATAAGACATGTTGTTGTTTGGTGAAATGCTCATTGAATTTGTGAACAATATGGAGTCAGTTCTATTCATTTGAATATGTAAATATGTTTTAGATGTGATAAATTAAAACACCACGTTGATGTAATTTTTCACGTTATCACTTGTACGTACTCATTATTTTATTTACTGATTGTTGCGCTTTTGCTGGTTACTGGCACGTACTCTTGTAAGAGAATGAGGACACGTTGGCCCATGGTGATGTACTTCAACATCCTAGATGTGTCGGCCTACAAGGCGTTTGTGGTGTGGATGAAGGTGAATCCACCTGGAAGTAGGGATTCCTCAAGAGGAGATTATCCCTAGAAGAGTTGGAGAAAGCCATGGTGGCACCCCTCATTCAAAGGTGCCAGCACCTTCCTCCAACACCATCTTCAGCTGAAGCGATATACAAGGGCCAGAAGCAAGATCTACGGCCGCCAGAAACAGAAGATACAGAAGGAAGAGGTGAGATCTGTGTGCACCAAGAGATGTCAAAATGAACATTATGTTCCATAAATGTAGTACATATATTTGCAAGGCACATGCAACAACCACCACGTATTGCACAACATGTAATGAGAACACATAACATGTAACCACTGTTGATTAACAGATTGTGAACATTTTAATGTCTTTGTTATTGTTAATAATACTGTTATTTTTTGTTGTTGTTCTTTAATGTGTTCAGACATTAATTTTGTAATATGGTAAAGTTTTCATGTGTAGTTTTGTACCTATGTCCTTTCTTTACAAATAAAATCGTACTGGTGTGTTTTGACCAGGAACACAACATATGTTATTTTGTTCCACTATTTAAACATATTAAATAGTTTCAAAACAAATGTCCTTGTTAAACTTTGATACAAAATAGCACAATATGTTTCATCTGAGTATTTGTTATAGTCAAAATAATCCATATATTATGCTTTTTTTAAACTCAAAAACTAGTTGTATGAGCTCAGATCAATGAGGCCTACAGGCAATAAATAGCAAATATAAGTTCAAAACATGTAATGTTCACAAGAACCTAAATTGATTCAAAAAATATAAGACAACATTAGGTGATAATATATATATTATTATGGATTTATAATCAGCTATAATAGGGCGGTCATTTTAAACTGGGAACACAGAATAAATTAACATGAAGGAACACAACAGGAGGGTTATTAAATACATTATTACAGTTGTACTTAGCGAATTCTAGCCATAATTGTGTTGACTTGAAATTAGTCACCGCACCTAAAAACAAGACATGGTGTTACGCCCTGGCCATAGAGAGGCTTTCATTCTCTATTTTGGTTAGGCCAGGGTGTGACTAGGGTGGGCATTCTATGTTCATTTTCTATGTTTTATATTTCTTTGTGGTTTGGCCGTGTGGTTCTCAATCAGAGGCAGCTGACTATCGTTGTCTCTGATTGAGAACCATACTTAGGTAGCCTTTTCCCACTGGGTTTTGTGGGTAGGTAATTTCTGTTTTTCACAATGCAGGACTGTTTCGGGTTTTCCCTTTGTTAATTCAGTGTTCAGTTCAATAAAGAAATATGAACACTTACCAAGCTGCGCTTTGGTCCGAATACTCTTCCTCATCTGACGACGAAAGCCGTTACACATGGTAACAAGAACAAGATAAAACTGGTTCTTGTTACCAGGTGTAACATGGCAGTTACTTGTCATTGTTCTTAGCGACAGTATCTGGCCATCCAGAAACACAGCAACTCACAGACTTCTGCCCAATTGAAGCGTGCACATCGTTTTCCTGCCGTTCTCAGTTAATCCTTCTATAAGAAGTTCTTACATTTTAAAAGCTGTATTGCAGGGGTAGGCAACCCTGTTCCTGAAGTGTCGCAGGCACTGCAGGATTTTGTTCCAACTAGGCAACACACCTGACCCAACTGAGCTAATCGATCAGTTCAGGGATTGCCTAAATTCAACACCCTTAGTCTGCCAGGTTGGTTCAATCAAAAACATGAAGTGGCCCTCCAGGACCAGGGTTGTCCCTGCAGTTTTGTAGGACAGTAGGCCAGGAGACCAATAGGCCAGTAAGCCAGTAGACCAATAGACCAGTAGACCAATATTTCAGTAGACCAGTAGACCAATAGACCAGTAGACCAATATTTCAGTAGGCCAATAGACCAGTAGACCAGTAGGCAGTGGTGGAAAAAGTACCCAATTGTCAAACTTGAGTAAAAGTAAAGATACCTTAAAACCTCTTGAAACTAGGGGGCACTATTTAAATTTTTGGAAAAATAACGTTCCCAAAGTAAACGGGCTATTTTGTCAGAACAAGATGTTAGAATATGCATATAATTGACAGTTTAGGATAGAAAACACTAAAGTTTCCAAAACTGTAAAAAATATTGTCCGTGAGTATAACAGAACTGATATTGCAGGCGAAAGCCTGAGAAAAATCCAATCAGGAAGGGACTCTTATTTAGAAAGCTCTGCGTTCCTATGCGTCCCTATTGAGCAGTGAATGAGATATCATACAGATTCCTTTTTCTATGGCTTCCCTAATGTGTCTAGTGTCACAATACATCGTTTCAAGATTTTATTTTGAAATATGAGCCTGAACGACAACATTGCGTCAGTGGTCAGCTGGAGTGTTTTGTGCGTAAAAGACAAATGCGGCCATTGTTTCTATCTTTCCTACTAAGAAGCCACCTGTCCCGGTTGATATATTATTTAATAGATATTTGAAAAACACCTTGAGGATTAATTATTTTAAAAAAACGTTTTCCCATGTTTCTGTCAATATTATGCATCTAATTTGGAATATTTTTCGGCGCTGTCGTGATCGCAGTTTCCGGTGGATTTCTCAACCAAACGTGAAGTACAAACGGAGGTGTTTCGGCTCTAAAAATATTTATGGGACAAAATGAACATTTCCTGTCTAACTGGGAGTCTCGTGAGTGAAAACATCATCAAATGTAAACGATTTAAATTGATTGCTTTTCTGATTTTCGTGACCAAGCTGCCTGCTGCTAGCTGGGCATAATGCTATGCTAGGCTGTCGATAAACGTACACAAATGCTTGTCTTGCTTTGGCTGTAAAGCATAATTTCAAAATCTGAGATGACAGGGTGATTAACAAAAGGCTAAGCTGCGTTTCAATATATTTCACTTGTGATTTCATGAATATGAATATTTTCTAGTAATATTTTTTGTCCATTATGCTAATTAGTGTCAGTTGATGACAATCCTCCCGGATCCGGGAGAGGGAGTTCCAAGAGGTTTTAATAGAAAATGACTCAAGTAAAAGGGAGTCACCCAGTAAAATACTACTTGAGTAAAAGTCTAAAAGTATTTGCTTTTAAATATACTTAAGTATTGAAAGTTTAATGTATTTGCTAAAATGTACTTAAATACAAATATAAATAATTTCAAATTCCTTACATTAAACAAAGCAGACCGTCACATTTTCTTTTATTTTTATTTACAGATAGCCAGGGACTCCAACTCTAAAATATGATTTACAAATGAAGCATTTGTGTTTAGTGAGTCTGCCAGATCAGAGGCAGTAGGGATGACCAGGGATGTTCTCTTGATAAGTGTGTGAATTAGACCATTTTCCTGTCCAGCTTAGCATTAGCATTAAAATGAACGAGTACTTTAGGGTGTCAGGGAAAATATATTACAGTAAAAAGTACATAATGTCCTTTAGGAATGTAGTGAAGTAAAAAGTTGTCAAAAATATTAATAGTAAAGTACAGATACCCCAAAAAACAACTTAAGTAATACTAACATATTTTTACTTAAGTACACCACTGCCAATAGACCAGTAGGCCAGTAGGACATTAGACAAGTAAACCAGTAGGCCAATGTTGCTAAACAGAAACTATAACACACAATGACAAAAAAGTTACTTTGAGCAGACCGTCCAGTGCCAGCATAGATGGAAAGTCCTTGCAGTTGGAGACTCCTGTTGAATCAGTGACACATGCCTTCCACAGGTTGGACCAGTAGGTAGCTGTGGTGATGACTGTGCCATCCAGAGAGGACACCTTCCAGTAATCCGTGGGTATGGTGGAGGAGATCAGGACCCAGCCAGATGTGGTCAGAATAAAGGCCAAAATCTCTGTCACCATGTCACTCATCGCGTACAGTACACCAGCGCTTACTACTGAAGTTGGTGAGAAATGCAGAGGTCACGGAAAAGTAGCAATGTGACTGACGGTCCACTGGCCAATGAAGCTTGTTGAAGACAATCTCAGGCATGGGCTGTGGAGCAGTAACTCAGGTTAAATGGCCATGGTGGGATTGATGGTTAATATGTTCTGGAATGTTTCCTATTCATCAAGGAGGGGTTTAGCCCTAATTGTCAATGACTGACCAATGGTATCTAGCTTCCTCCACCCCCTCACTTCACACACATCACTCACTGTGATAGAGTTGATGGGGGTTAACTGTACAGAAAGGTCAAAGGTGGAGGATGCACTGTCATGATGTGTCAAAATGTGTCACGATGACTTCATATATGATGCCTCACATAACAAGAGGATAAATATACGCGATTCAGAAGATTTCAAACTTATAGGCCTAGAACTTAGATGACGTAGCACAACCAGCCTGCACATCTCAAAGGGGATCATCACATTTAGCATGGGGGACATGATACAGACACTTTCGACTGTTGTCATAACAACCTGCTCATAGGGAAAAAGTGAGTTATAGAATAATACTGATCATTAAATAACAAGAAAAAGAGACCAGAAGGTTATTCAATGACATGCTAGAATAATATTGTCTGATTTGACAAACAATGGGAAGGAACTATTAACCTGCACTAGTTAACAAAACATGGACTGATGCTTCAGAAGGAACTAGAACAAAACAGAGAGAACTAGTTAGCAGAAGAACTAGTTAGCAAAACAGAAGGAACTAGAGCAAAACAAAACAAGAAGGAACTGTCATTCAATGACATGCTAGTTAAAAATGAAGTATTGTCACATCTGATTTGACAAACAATGGGAAGGAACTAGTTAACAAAACAGGAAGGAACTAGTTAACAAAACAAGAAGGAACTAGTTAACATAACAGGAAAGAACTATTTAACATAACATGAAGGAACTAGTTAACAAAACAGGAAGGAACTAGTTAACAAAACAGGAAGGAACTAGTTAACAAAACAAGAAGGAACTAGTTAACATAACAGGAAATAACTATTTAACATAACATGAAGGAACTAGTTAACAAAACAGGAAGGAACTAGTTAACAAAACAAGAAGGAACTAGTTAACAAAACAGGAAGGAACTAGTTAACAAAACAAGAAGGAACTAGTTAACATAACAGGAAAGAACTATTTAACATAACATGAAGGAACTAGTTAACAAAACAGGAAGGAACTAGTTAACAAAACAGGAAGGAACTAGTTAACAAAACAGGAAGGAACTAGTTAACAAAACAAAACAGGAAGGAACTAGTTAACAAAACAGGAAGGAACTAGTTAACAAAACAAGAAGGAACTAGTTAACATAACAGGAAAGAACTATTTAACATAACATGAAGGAACTAGTTAACAAAACAGGAAGGAACTAGTTAACAAAACAAGAAGGAACTAGTTAACATAACAGGAAAGAACTATTTAACATAACATGAAGGAACTAGTTAACAAAACAGGAAGGAACTAGGAAGGAACTAGTTAACAAAAGGAAAGAACTAAACATAACATGAAGAACTAGTTAACATAACAAAACAAAACAAGAAGGAAAGTTAACTATTTAACATAACATGAAGGAACTAGTTAACAAAACAGGAAGGAACTAGTTAACATAGTTAGTTACAAAACAAGAAGGAACTAAAATAACAAAAACTATTTAACATAACAGGAAGGAACTAGTTAACAAAACAAGAAGGAACTAGTTAACATAACAGGAAAGAACTATTTAACATAACATGAAGGAACTAGTTAACAAAACAGGAAGGAACTAGTTAGCAAAACAAAACAAGAAGGAACTAGTTAACATAACATAACATGAAGGAACTAGTTAACAAAACAGGAAGGAACTAGTTAACAAAACAAGAAGGAACTAGTTAACATAACAGGAAATAACTATTTAACATAACAGGAAATAACTAGTTCACATAACAGGAACGAACTAGTTAACAAAACAAGCAAACAAATGGCTATACATAGTCATAGTTCCTATAGTACATTCATAGGGATACAGAAGGAATGCTTTCTTCCTAACTGTTTTTTACAGTTACGTCAGTGGCCCATCTAGTGGTAAACTATTGTATATGTGCACAGTTTCAAGCACCACCACATGAGGGAGTTTTGAGAGATCAACGTGCACTTGACATGCACAGAATGCAGCCCAAAAAAGGCAGTATCAAAAAGCGCTACATTTCAACGTTTCCAAAGTAATGATCCAGAAACTGAAAAGAAAGTAATGATCCAGGCATATGATGATTGCCTGTGTCACTGGGAGTTTATCCTTTATAGCCTCTGTACTTTGGGACCACAGAGAGATATCATGGTGTCAATTCCCTTTTCAATGTCCTCAGAAGAGATTGAACCCAGCTGAATAATATATCTCAGCAATGTTATAACTACAATTACTAGTTCTTCTCAACCAAGCCTATAATGGCCACTGCATTTGGCAGAGCTATGTCTCTATTTTTACATGTTGTCCTGTACACTGGCATGTGCCTCATACAGGAGCCACTGTGATTCAGTACATGTACCGCCTGCTCTCTCAGTCTTTCCTGAGGATTACACATCACCTGGATTACACATCACCTGGATTACACATCACCTGGATTACACATCACCTGGAACACAAATATGTAAGAACATGAATTGTTCTTATAGATTATATTTAAAATTCCACAATGTGATCAAATCCACTAGTGGTAAACTACATTTAACAAATATAACAAACTGTAACAACTGCCAAATTACTTTCTGTCAACGAAGAACAACATGCTCCAAATGGAATGATCTGATAACCTCCAAAATATTTTCCACAAGATAATGCATTTTTATCTGACAATTTGCATTCACAAAATCAGTGGCATTATAACATACGCGTGAATAAAGGATATTTAAGAAAATATCTACAAATGGACAAGGACTATTGGATATACGAATGTTGAGGTTTTGTGTTACAAAATGTTGCTGTTTCATTTTAGTTTCTTCTTTTTGTAGAGCGCATCACCTGTGGGCGCAGTTTATTAATGAATAAAATGCATATTATGCACGTATCATATGATTGTCAGTCAATTCAATTTAATGTACTTAACAACTTTTGCACAGTATGATCATACGGATTAGACAGGAGCATGAAACACAGTAAAGAAAGGATGTTTTTCATTCTGTGAACCAGGATGTTTTTCATTTCGTCAACCTGCATAAAATAATGCCACAGGTCGGACCCTTGTTGGTTGTCACCTTACATGATCTCTGTGTGATGTGGATGGAGGGACCCTCCTCACCCTACCTTCCAGTTTGAAGATAGTGTGCTGTGGTCTGCAGTGCAGTGCTCCAATGGCGTTTCCAGCACAGTTATTCCACAGTCCCTGGAGGACCCATGTGGCCGTGATGACAGAGGAGGCTCTGCTGGTTGTCCTCCATTCGTTGGACAACGTGGCGCAGAAGGTGGCACCAAGCCCAACCAGGCCGCCCAGGAAAGCCAAGATCTGGATGCCTGACATTTTGGAAAAGGGTGAATTTAAAGGGTTTTTCAAAGTCTTTCAGCAGATTAAAAAATGAGAAGAAATTAAATGCCCAGGCGAGCAAATTACACAAGGGACATGTGTTCATCAGAGATGATTTACACTGAGGACATCTAGTCTCGCACCATTTACTGAGCAGAGGGATGGACAGAGTGAAAGAGTAAATGAAGTCAACTGACAGTTAGTTATTCACGCAGCATTTGAAGAGGTTTTCCTTTTTTGTATCTTTTGTGCTCACCAGATTTGGTCTAGTGTCATATTAACATTAAAGAAATAAAGGACTAATCAGTAAGCCATAAGACAATCAGCAATGTGACAAAGTTCAGTTACTAGTTCAACTATTCCTGTTTACAGAGTTGGCCAAACCTTAGAGAAACTTAGGATGGGCTATAAGCTCAATATTATACAATGTACATGTGTGACAAAGATTCCCCCCCAAAAAATGTGTTCTGGAACACGAAACAGGAAGCTGTAGACACGTACCGCAGCAGTTGTCCCAAAGAGTAATCTCCTTGTTTTGTGTATTGACATCTGAACTCGACCTTATCTCAATGTATTTGACCTTTAACCTATACTCATCTTACCTAGAGTGCTTCACCCCAATACTATTGAATGCAGTGAGAATGTTTGCAGTGATACTTTATTTGACCCTGCTGGTCATCTGTGAAAGTTTGAACATCTTGGCCATATTCTGTTATAATCTCCACCCGGCACAGACAGAAGATGACTGGCCACCCCTCAGAGCCTGGTTCCTCTCTAGGTTTCTTCCTAGGTTCCTGCCTTTCTAGGGAGTTTTTACCTAGCCACCGGGCTTCTAAAACTGCATTGTTTGCAGTTTGGGCTTTTAGGTTGAGCTTCTGTATAGCACTTTGTGACATTGGCTCATGCAAAAAGGGCTTTATAAATACATGTGATTGATTGATACTTTATTTGCCACTATGTGTACAGTATTGAGGCTACAACTAGCTAGAAGGGGAAGCTGGTTAGAGCGGGGGACAGGGTTAGGAGATCTGCTATTCCACCTGTTAATTGTTAAGTTCAAGCCTGTGGAAAATAAAGCTGCGTTCATACCTTAACACCTTGACTTATTCCACATGTTGTTGTGTTACGGCCTGAATTCAAAATGGATTAAATATGTTTTACACATCTACACACAATAACCTATAATGACAACGTGAAACCACGTATTTAGACATTTTTGCAAATGCATTTAAAATTAAATGCATTTATCTAATTTACATAGTATTCACACCCCTGAGATAATACATGTTAGAATTACATTTGGCAGTGATTACAGCTGTGTGTCTTTCTGGTTAAGTCTCTGAGGGCTTTACACACCTGGATTGTACAATATTTTCACAGTACTCTTTTTTTAAATTCTTCAAGCTCTGTCAAGTTAGTTGTTGATCACAGCCATGTTCAAGTCTTGCCATGGCGTTTCAAGCTGATCTAATTCAAAATTGTAACTAGGCCACTCAGGAACATTCAATGTATCTTGGTAAGCAACTCCGTCGTATATTTGGCCTTGGTGAATTTGTCTCCCAGTGTCTGTTGGAAAGCAAAACTGAACCAGGTTTACCTCTAGGATTTTGCCTGTGCTTACCTCTATTCCGTTTATTTTTATCCTAAAGATCTCCCTAGTCCTTACCGATGACAAGCATACCCATAACATGATGTTTCCACCAACATGCTTGAAATTATGAAGAGTGGTACTCAGTTATGTGTTGTTTTGGATTTGCCCCAAACATAATGCGTTGTATTCAGGACATAAAGTTAATTTCTTTGCTAAATTTTTGCAGTTTTACTTTAGTGCCTTGTTTCAAACAGGATGCATGTTTTGGAATATTTGTATTCTGTACAGGCTTCCTTCTTTTCCCTCTGTCAATTACAATGTTGTTGATCCATCCTCAGTTCTCTTCTCACAGCCATTCAAATCTATAACTGGTTAAGTCACCATTGGCCTGGTGAAATCCCTGAGCGGTTTCCTTCCTCTCCGGCAACTAAGTTACGAAGGACACCTACCGGTATCTTTGTAGTGACAGCGTGTATTGATACACATCCAAAGTGTAATTAATAACTTCACCAAGAGATATTCAATGTTGTTGTTTTTTACACAAATAGTTTTTCTACCAGTCATTGGAAAACTTCCCTGCTCTTTTAGGTTGAATCTGTGTTTCAAATTCATTGCTTGACTGAGGGAGCTAATTGTATGTGGGGTACAGAGATGTTAAACACTATTATAACACTATTAAAATCATGTTAAACACTATTATTGCACACAGAGTCCATGCAACTTATTAATGTGACTTTTACTCCTGATTGTTTTTTTTAGTATTGCCATAAAAAAAAGAGTTTGTAAAAACTTGTCAAAAATTCTAAAAACATCATTCCACTATGACATTATGGGGTATTATGTGTCAGCCATTTTGAATTCAAGCTGTAGCGTAACAAAATGTGTAAAAAGTCAAGGGGTGTGAAAACTTGTGGACCACCCAGACGTGGGTGACAGTGTACTGTGGACACCATCCCCCACACATGTCCTTTCTGATCCCCTGGGAGAGCACACAGCTTCCTGTTCTGTCTTGTTTGTCAGAATAATTAAAGAGGATTATATCTCAGCAGTAGCTTCCTGAAATGGCACCCTTTCCCTTTATTTCTTTACTTCTGAACAAGTCCCATAGAGCTCTGGTCAAAAGTATTGCACTAAATAGGAAATACCTCTGGTCAAATGTAGTGCACTAAATGGTGAATATGGTGCCATTTGGAACAGAGACGGTCTGTATCAAACCAACGAGAGCTGTTAAGTTAGTTGAACACGGTGTTCTTTACAAGGTAAAAACTTTTGTCTGCTGCTTCATCTTTGCTCCCACTGGAGGGCAGTATATATTTTCAGTTTGTCTAACTTCACACTCGGCCTACATATAAAGAGTAACTCAATGATTTGCATGACTATTTGGGTGTATTTAGCCCGTTAGCAGGTGCTAACATCCTGGTTCTCCTGGCCCCGGTTTTCCTCAATCTACTGTCAATGGCTCTGCAATTACATGTGACACTAGAACATATTCAGGCTATTTCAATGTTCTTTTTTAAGTTGGGGTAGCTATATATTTTGCATTTTCAAAAATAGTCTAAAGTATGAGAATAATTATTATAACTACTATAATGTGAAAGTGATTTTCATATGTATTTTCTAGATCAAATATATATCAAATATATATTCTCAAGTGCTGGTGGCTGGCTTACTGGTGAGAAATGTTTTGAATCAGTGAAAACCTATATTCAGTTGCTGAAGAAAATAATATTGACTTTCTGAACATTATAACATGTTTGCTTACAAATTAATGAAATAATTGGTCTGAAGTCGGAACCTTGTGAGAAGTCATGATTAGTTTTCTTAAATACAACAGATCAATGTTATTTCTTTACGTTGATGATGTGTTGTCATTCAGGTTGACCCTGTATCCCGGATCAGGAACATATTGCTTTGTACTCTACCTCCAGCATCCTACTTTCTATTGATGGAATTGGTGTTTATTTGTCCTTGTGGGTTTGATTCCTTTGTGCCGGGCAGAGCCTCTGAACAGGAGCGCCTCATTGTGACAGAGCCCATCCTCAATGACAGCAGTGCCACTCTGCAGCTGGACCTTGACCTTTCCTTGGGTGTTTACGCAGGTGAGTCACAGTGAACGCAGCTCCCTTTGTCTGCCATTGAGACTCCGCACAACCCAGACACTCACTGAGCACATCCCCGGGCTTTGGCTGGAGCCCAAGGCCTTCAAGGCCCAGTGTCTATACTCTGTGTTTACAGGGCCTCAGCTGCTAGAAAAGATAGGAGTGCTTTTCTTGTCTTCTAGTGTTGGATTGCTCTCAGGTCTGATGTGATTGTCTTCCCATGACTACCCACCTCTTCAGTTTCCCACTCAACCTGTGTTCACAGTCCATAGTCAACTATTGGCAGCTCAACCTTTGAGAATAAAAAGTGAATCACTGAGGGAGAGATTGATGTGGAATCTAGCCCCATTTTGAGTTTTCAGGCCCAACAATGGTACAGTGAAGTCTACAGCTGACCTAACTGGAGCAGGAAGATGGAAAAGTATTACTGCACTCTCCTGGTGTGTTTATTTCACATTGTTTTGTTGGTATGTAGGCTTGACAGGTGCCACCATCATATTTGCCTTCCTGCATAGTCTTGTGTTCTTCAAGAACCTGGTGAGCTCAGTCCAGCCTCCACAACTGCACGTTGACCGCGATCCTCTACACCCCTGTTCGCTTTTTTTACTTTAATCCAATTGGTAAGGGGCCAGGCCAAATCTGTTGTAACCACAAACCACATCTATTATAACCACAAACCACATCTGTTGTAACCACAAACCACATCTGTTGTAACCACAAACCACATCTGTTATAACCACAAACCACATCTGTTATAACCACAAACCACATCTGTTATAACCACAAACCACACCTGTTGTAACCACAAACCACATCTGTTATAACCACAAACCAGATCTGATATGACCACAAACCACATCTGTTATGACCACAAATCACATCTGTTGTAACCACAAACCAGATCTGTTATGACCACAAACCACATCTGCTATAACCAGAAAATGTTAATGTTTCAAGACCAGATAGCATCATTACTTTTTTAGTTTAACATTTAATTGTGCTTACATTTTAGAGCCCTCATCTTAAATTACCATTCTGTCCACTAGAGTGCAGACTATTCCTGGGACATGCCAGCTCCTGACTTGGCAGCAGCATACCACCCTGCAGTCAACTGCTGGCTTGCCTCTGAAGCCTAGCAGGGTTGGTCCTGTATGGGAGACCAGATGCTCCTGGAAGTGGTTTTGGGGGCCAGTAGGAGGCTCTCTTTCTTTTGATCTAAGCAGACCCAATGCCCCAGGGTAATGATTGGGGACATTGCCCTTATTTTGGTGCTGTCTTTCAGATGGCAATTTAAACAGGGGTACTGACTCTATGTGGTCACTAAAGATCCCATGGCACTTATTGTTAACCCCGATGTCCTGGCTATATTACCAATTTGGCCCGCATACCATCATGGCCACCTAATCATCCCCAGCTTCCAATTGGCTCATTCATCTCCCCCTCTTCTCTCCTGTAAAAAACATGTAAAATGTGTTCTCAGTCAATTTACTGGGAAAATAAGGGTTGAATTAACAATCCAGTAGACCAGATACATACATATGCCTGTCCCCACTTTACAATTACACTCTGCTGAGGTAAACAAGATAAACAAAATACACCTTTAGACAATGGTTTTGCATCTGTTAAAACTCCAATAATTTCTCTTTAATACATAATATACATGCACTAGTCTTAGTAATATTTGTTACCTATTTGTGTAAATAAATCATTCACCTAGTAATACACCTGCTAGAATGACAGGAATATTCAATGCTCATTTAGGACTGTAGCCTAAATGGCTGGAATGGCTGGAATGTTACTCAGATTTAAAAAAATATATAATTTCATAATTAATAAACATGAGTTATTTCAACAAACCCACCAACAAACCCACCAACCCACCAGTGTTTCAATTTCAAACGGTTTTGTTATATTTCATTCTTCTGTGATGTATAAAGTATGATCCTGGGATGCAAAATCAAAACATAACACATTTTAACTCCATATCTGACATGGTACAGGGGTCTTATTTTTGTTAAGCCCATAACCATGTGTGTGAGCTGTATACTTTTGTTTCAAAGTAGATGTGTTTAAAACTACCAAAAAACACTCTGTGCGACCTTGATTTAGCCCAGTTCAGAAAAGGTCATAGAGTTATGTGCTACTAGTTTGATGGGTATTGTTTGGGGTTTTTGGTACAGCACTACATCGCAGAGTCCATTTAGTTTAAAAGAAGCTTCATATAAACTGAAATCATCAATCGTCGGTGAGTGTCAGAGCTCCAAGTCAAAAACATGTGAAATTAATCTTCTGTATATTGAGGTGTAACATCTTTTAGAAATGAGTGAGAAGAGGGTTATCTATGAACCGTGAGCCTGAACAAAAAAAAAAGGCAAACAATGGTATTGAATGAATATTGTTTGCTCTAGATCTTGGAGTAGTGTGGTATTTTAACGACAGAGCGGACCAAACACAGGTTGATTTGCCTTGTGAACTATATCAGAAATCTTTGATTATTTCACTAGCTTTGTAGACTGTATCTGTTTTGAACAGAGCGGAGTGGAGTGGGCAGATGGACATGACCTTAAAACTGAACGAACAATACAAAGATAACCTGCTCTAGAAGAGACTTCCCTTGTGTTTTTATTACAAGGCTGCTTCACAATACACCTCCATATTAAGGTGATTTAAACAACTGACTTCTATCTACTTATTATTTTTTTTAATTTGAAGACGAAAATAAATTCTTCCCAATTAAATTGGACAATTCTTGAAACAATTGTTGCCATTTCTGTGGTAAAATCTGTTTCTAAATGTATGTTTAGTTAATATGATGTCACTGTCCTTTTTCATTCATAACCCAAGTAAAATGTCAAATGGGCCACATTGATAACTAGTGTTTTTCTAGGCCTTTGTTCACCTGTCAGCACATAATTACTCAGGCTAATCTCTCCATAGTGACATGCATGTACAGCACAATCAGCACAGTTGGGAATGTTCTCAATGAAGGAAACTTGGATCAGTATAATGAGTCATAGTAAACTTGTAGCAAAACTACAAGTATGATTTGAGGGTGTTCTTCGGCAGCTTGTGGTTTCTGCTGACATTAGAAGTGGGTGTAGCGTGGAGGTTGTGTTTGGAGCAAACACTGTGGGTCTTAATCTTTGAGTTTGGTTTGTACTGCTGCCGTTCGGTTGTGTGTGTCTACGTTACGGCTTATCTTGCCGCGTACCTCCCTGGTAATCTACACATAGGAGGAGCACAAACAGTTTGAGTAATGTAATCATCTGTTTACTAGCGCAGTAAAGGGGGGGTTTAACAGACAATCTGATTGCTGTTGTGCTGGTATCAGGAAACATTGTAATGACGGTCCAATAATTCCGTCTTCGGCCCGAGAATCCAAACACTCCACTATGTCTGACTGGATTCAGTTCAGACACAACAACGTCACGTCGTTTAAGAACTTTGGGGTTCACCTGTGGTATTGCACCCCCCCCCCAAAAAAAGGGCATTACAAACAAACCACAGAACTTACAAGTATGTTTTATTTTACCCTTATTTAACTAAGCAAGTCAGTTAAGAACAAATTCTTATTTTCAGTGTTGGGCTAGGAACAGTGGGTTAACTGCCAGACAGATTTTTACCTTGTCAGCTCAGGGATTCAATCTTGCAACCTTCCGGTTACTAGTGCAACACTCTAACCACTAGGCTACCCTGCCGTCCCTAAGACTGACGTCATCCTTAATGCTCTTTTGAATGGGATTCCCAAGTTTTTTTCTCATTCTGTCATTTTATTTAACTCGGCAAGACAGTTAAGAACAAATTCTTATTTACAATGACGGCCTACCCCGACAACTCTTGGCCAATTGTGCGCCGCCCTATGGGATTCACAGCCAGATGTGATACAGCCTGGATTCTAACCAGGTACGATAGTGATGCCTCTTGCACTGAGACCGCTGCACCACTCTGGAGCATATGTTATGTAGTTACGTAGTCTCCTGAATCATGCTTTTCTTTCCCCATGCTGTAACTAAGAAGTGCGTACTCCCCTCGATTTAATAGAACAGATGATACACAGAGGTATTGTCATTAGGGCAATTGCCATCTCTGCTCGTACTGCATCTCTGTTCTATTTCTTTCTCAGAGGCTTCTTTTTCTCAGCAAAATTTCTGTGTGACATTCCCTTGTGTTGCCAACACAAGTGTGCGTGATGCACTTGTAAATGTGCATGCGTTGTTATTTAAATATTTGAGAACTTTTTGAGAATATGGCTGCTGCTGCTGAACAGGCCCTGTGTTTGGTACGGTCTTGGCTGCCACACGGTCGGTCATACTGGGAGTTAAATATCACCCTGCCATGCTCTAGGTTTCTACTAACAATTGAACCAATCAATGGATGGATTGTGATTGATGAATAGATTTTGTAGATAGATCCTGTAGCTCTGTAATACTGTATGTTTGGCTGAATGACTTTCAATGGGAGATTTTTTTTGTGTACTGCAGGAGTTATTAATTTGTTTGACAATCATAGAATTTATAGTTTAGATAGAGTTTGGTCCAGTTATGACGTGTAAAATAGGTCAAATGCTGCTGTAAGGGAACAACCAACAGGATAATTATCAACATGTTTTGTGATTTATCACTGTGTTCCATTGGGAGCAGCAACACACAGCAGGGGATGTCTTCGGCTGACGTTGATCCCTGTAATTTAGCTAGTGTCGTTGAGTGGGCTAATCCCCTCTGAGACTGCAGGCACGGGCCTCAGCTCATCAGCACTGTAGCATAGTGGGGTATCAGTGATCACACACATGTGCAGGCACACACACACAGGCAGAGACACACACGCAGACACAGACAGACACAGACACATGAATGCACACGTGCAGGCAGACACACACACACACACACACACACACACACACACACACACACACACACACACACACACACACACACACACACACACACACACACACACACACACACACACACACACACACACACACACACACACACACACACACACACACACACACACACACACACACACACACACACACACACACACACACACACACACACACTCCATCTTTAACCTCTGCCCTCACATATCAGCCCAGGTAGGTCACATCCGTGTCAGGTGTCAGTGTCTGTCATTGACTCAGAGAAATGGCAATATGTATATCTAACATTTATATGCACATATATGTATATGTAACATCAATCTAATTGAGGGAATGTTTTTTAATGTCTATATTTGGACCTTCAGTATCAGTGTAGCAGAGAAGTGGTAAAAGTACCGCAGAGAGGACCAAGATATCGGAGTGTGCAAATTGAATGTGGAGATGGTGCCGTGTGTGCAGTGGGGCTGATAGGGCTCCCCTTTGCTCACCACTTCCACTATTTAATTGCATGAAAGGGAAGTGCAGGAGATTGCAGGACCCTGGTGTGTGAACGGAGAGAATGGATTTAGAATGTATTAGTATTGGCAGCAAGGTTCCTGTGGTGGGGTGGAGAGACAGCCTTGGCCCCATGCCTCTGGGTCTTTATGAGAGTGCAGGTGAGCTGTAGCCCAGTAGCCCACCACCTCAGCATCCTCCAGCCATAGCAGCAGTCAGCCTCAGTGAAAGGCTGGCCCAACAGCAACAGGGCCTATGTTATCTAGATGTTTACAGGGAACAGAGATTTGTCACAGTCCCCTGCTCCAGCTCCAGACCACACTGTTCCTCTTCTTCAATTCTGATCGCAGAGCCCTGCCTACCTAATGTCACCACCCAAGGGGCCTCCTCCAACCAGGTTGGGAAGACCTGACATTTCGGCAGCCCCCACAAAGTGGAGCAAATCACCCCCGGAGACTAACACCATGATTCATGTTTTTATATTAATGCTACTGATTTCTTGAAATGTCTATCCCCTCTACCACACAATAGGCAATATTGTTGACAGCAACCAGTGGTGATTAAAGGCATTGTCCCAGACCTGTCTTAACTCACAGACATTTTCATGACCTGAATGTCTTTGTGTAACCACATCACTGTAATGGATCCTGCCTAATAGTTTGTGGAGGGATTTTACCTGATTACAGTAGAAACAGTGAGCTGCTAGTTAAACAGCTGATGCCTCTGTGATGCTCTCTGGTGCCAACCCCCTGAATCCATGGTATGATGTAACTTGGGGTAATGTATCCTTTACCTGTGTGCTTTGTGTATTGATTCACATGGATTACAGGTCCTCTATGGTTAAGACAAATTATAGGGTCCTCCACAATCACAGTTTGACAATAACTCACTCCCTCCTGAGAGACTATACCCACACAGGAAAATAACAACCGTGAGCCGGTGTTATTCCCCTCTTGGTGAGAGGCCTCTCTTCAGGAAGACTGCATGCTAAAGGGACACTCACACTGTGAATAAGATGAGTCTGCCCCAGTGTACAACATGCTTACGCGACTTGACTTTGAATCAGTGCTTATTTGGAAGCATTGCTGGTTTGTAAAGGGGAATAATGCTGCGGCTGAGTTTATGCAATGCTAGCTTTGGAAAGCCCTCTCCTGCACGCACATTGCAGGGACTGGCAGTGGTGGTTTTGGATGAAGCTGTAAGCTGCTTACGGCCTTGGAGAGAAGTGATTACAGGGCCCACCACCATGGGACCCTCTGGGAGCCACCGAGATAACTTTTAGGTCAGCAACCTCGACTCCGCCGCTATGCCTCCAAACACAATACCTCCACATCCTGCCAAACCTCCACTCCATCCTTCCTACCCTCCAAACATGTCAGCTAGCTTCCTCCCTACCTTCCTATAGTATCAGCTAGCTTCCTCCCTACCTTCCTATAGTATCAGCTAGCTTCCTCCCTACCTTCCTATAGTATCAGCTAGCTTCCTCCCTACCTTATAATCTCAGCTATCTTCCTCCCCACCTTCTTATAATCTCAGCTAGCTTCCTCCCTAATTTATAATCTCAGCTATCGTCCTCCCTACTTTATAATCTCAGCTAGTTTCCTCCCTACCTTCCTATAGTATCAGCTAGCTTCCTCCCTACCTTATAATCTCAGCTAGCTTCCTCCCTACCTTCCTATAGTATCAGCTAGCTTCCTCCCTACCTTATAATCTCAGCTAGCTTCCTCCCTACCTTATAATCTCAGCTATCTTCCTCCCTTCCTTCCTGTAGTCTCAACTAGCTTCTTTCCTGCCTTCCTTAAATCTCAGCTAGCTTCCTCCATACCTTCCTATAATCTCATCTAGCTTCATCTCTGCCTTTATATATTCTCAGCTAGCTTCCTCCCTGCCTTCCAATAGTCTCAGATAGCTTCCTCCTTACCTTCCTATAGTGTCAGCTAGCTTTCTCCCTACCTTCCTGTAGGATCCGCTAGTTTCCTCCCTGAGTGCCTATAATCTCAGTTAGCTTCTTCCCTGCCTTCCTATAGTCTCACCTACAGTGTTTCCTCCTTTAAAAATTAATGAAGCCTAATGTAAGTCGCTCTGGATAAGAGCGTCTGCTAAATGACTTAAATGTAATGTAAATGTAATGATAGAGTAGAATAGAATAACTTTATTGTGCCAAGGGTGCAAGTCTTATATACATGTACTGTCGGTATTAACATGTGTGAGATCCCCACATTGTAGCCTGTACAGTGAATATATTCGCTTATCATGAACTCTTCCTTAAAGGTGTGGTTTAGGTATGAATCTCTGTGAGACATCCTTTTGACGTCATATCCAATACCAGGTATATCAAACTCCATTCTTTGAATGATGCTGTTTCTGCGTGTATATATTACAATTATACACTTCAACAGTGTTTACCACCCCTGCACCTGGGACATCAATGATTACACAGTGTAACTATGCAATAAACTAGAAACATGATTTAAGTAAAGGCTGATTTGTAATTCATATACATAGAAGAAAAACAGTACACTAAACTTCCTGTGCATATCTAACTCTCTTCATCTGCATTAATCTGAGGACACAGGATAGGTGTAACATTTCAATAAGATACCCGTCATATACCCGTGGAGATTTCAATTTCAACCAGTGGAGAATGTGAAATGCTTTATTGAAAGAAGTTCATTATCCAAGTGTTATAAATACATAATACATGCATTATAATTATGACAATTGTAATATTACTTCAATGGACATATGGTATGCATTATAAAAAAGAGGAAGAAAGAGGAGGTGGTGAGAGAGGCTGGCTGGCTGGCTGGCTGACTGGCTGGCTGGCTGGCTGGATGGTCCGTCCGTCCGTCCAGCCAGCCAGCCAGCCAGCCAGCCAGCCAGCCTCTCTGCCTGTGGCTTTGGGATAGGCTATGACTGGGCTCAGCAGTAAGGTGTGTGTGCGCGTGTGTGTGTGTGCTGTGTGAGTAATCTTATGTGCTCGGGGATCAGGCTGGGGAGCCCTGCTCCCTCCGTCTTCCTCCTACTTCAGGATAATGAACACCTGAGCAGATTGGACGCAACTCTACTCAACGTCATTGACACTGGCAGTTCGGACAGAAAGGCCGGTACAGAGGTTCTGTTACCCCTTTGTTCCCAAACAAAAGGGTCCCCAACGTATTCAGTCTAGAGTAGGGCAGGCGTTATGCAACCCAGACCAAATAATGATTCATTGTTTGATTTAGATAGGCCTCTCTATTTGTCCATCTGATATCTCCCTCATAATACACCATGCTATCATTATAGCAACCACTTTTTAACAGAGATTAATTTAAATGAAAGCAGCAACTGACTGTTGAAAAAAAATTCTAAAACATTTTTGAGTAACGTCTTACATTGTGTGCAGAGTCTGAGAACAGATTAGCCCATGGATTAAAAATGTTATGCTCTTTTGATATGCGGTTTTGTTCCTCCCAATGTACGACAAGCTCACCTAATGGTGCGCTTCAACAGAAGTCGAAATGAGTCATGTGTTTGCACTCCTCCCTGTAAATATACCGACTTGAAAGTTTTAGACATGATCAAATCAAACTTTATAATGTTAAACTGACGGGATGCTCAAATAATCAAAACACCATTTTTCCATTTTATTTTCGTTCTTGTTTTTTAACTCTAATAATAAACAACTTCACATATCATAGTGAAACTACAAACTACTGCACACACATGGTGCTGAATGCCTAATCTATAACCTACGTGCTCCATCTCCTGTTGTGAAAAACACTCAACTAAAGCAGGAAATACCAGTGACTCGCTCAATAAGGAAGTGGTCAGAGGACCCAGATGCTAAGCTAAATGACTGTTTTGCTAGCACAGACTAAAACATGTTTTGGGCATCTTCCGATGGCATTGAGGAGTACACCACATCAGTCGCTGGCTTCATCAATAAGTGAATCGATGACGTCGTCCCCACCGTAACCGTAATCTTACGTACATTCCCCAACCAGAAGCCATGGATTACAGGCAACACCCGCACTGAGCTAAAGGGTAGAGCTACTGCTTTCAAGGAGCGGGACTAACACGGACACTTATAAGGAATCCCAGCTATGCAGTCCTTCGAGCCATCAAACAGGCAAAGCGTCAATACAGGAATAAGATTGAATGGTATTACAACGGCTACGACACTCGTCTGATGTGGCAGGGCTTACAAACTATTACAGACTACAAAGGGAAGCACAGCCGCAAGCTGCCCAGTGACACGGGCATTCCAGACGAGCTAAATGACTTCTATGCTCGCATTGAAGCAAGTAACACTGAAGCATGCATGAGAGCATCAGCTGTTCCGGACAACTGTGTGATCACACTCTCCATAGCTGATGTGAGTAAGACCTTTAAACGGGTCAATATTCACAAGGCCACAGGGCCAAACGGATTACCAGGACGTGTGCTCCGAGCATGCACTAACCAACTGGCAAGTGTCTTCACTGACATTTTCAAATTGTCCCTGACCGAGTCTGTAATACCAACATGTTTCAAGCAGACTACCATAGTCCCTGTGTCCCAGAACACCAAGGTAACCTGCCTAAATGATTACCAACCCATAGCACTCACGGCTGTAGCAATGAAGTGCTTTGAAAGGCTTGTCATGGCTCACATCAATACCATTATTCCAGAAACCCTAGACCCTCTCAAATTTGCATACCGCCCCAAAAGATCCACCAATGATGCAATCTCTATTGCACTCCACACTGCCCTTTCCCACCTGGACAAAAGGAACACCTACGTGAGAATGCTATTCATTGACTACACCTCAGTGTTCAACACCATCGTGCCCTAAAAGCTCATCACTAAGCTAAGGGCCCTGGGACATAACACCTCCCTCTGCAACTGGATCCTGGACTTCCTGACAGGCCGCCCCCAGGTGGTAAGGGTAGGTAACAACACTTTGCCACGCTGATTCTTTCCATGGGGCCCCTCAGGGATGTGTGCTCAGTCCCCTCCTGTACTCCCTATTCACTATTGAGTGCATGGCCAAGCATGACTCCAACACTATCACTGACAACGATGAGACAGCCTACATGGAGGAGGTCAGAGACCTGGCAGTGTGGTGCCAGGATAACAACGTCCCCCTAAACGTGATCAAGATAAAGGAGATGACTGTGGACTACAGAAAAAGGAGGACCGAGCACACCCCCGTTCTCATCGACAGGGCTGTAGAGGAGCAGGTTGAGAGCTTAGAGTTTCTTGATGTCCACATCACCAACAAACTATCATGGTCCAAACACACCAAGACAGTCGTGAAGAGGACATGACAAAGCCTATTCCCCTTCAGGGGACTGAAAATATTTGGAATGGGTCCTCAGATCCTCAAAACATTCTACAGCTGCACCATCGAGAACATCCTGACTGGTTGTATCACCAAATGGTATGGCAACTGCTCAGCCTCCTACCGCAAGGCACTACAGAGAGTGGTGTGTATGGCCCAGTACATCACTGGGGCCAAGCTTCCTGCCAACCAAGACCTCTAAACCAGGCAGTGTTAGAGGAAGGACCAAAAAATTGCCAAGGACTCCAACCACCCTAGTCATAGATTGTTCTCTCTGCTTCCCAACGGCAAGCGGTACCGGAGCGCGAAGTGTACTTCCAAGTCTAGCTTCCTAACAACTTCTACCCCCAAGCCATAAGACTCTTTCTTGAACAGTTAATCAAATGGCTACCCAGACGATTTGCATTGTCCCCACCCACATTTTTATGCTGCTGCTACTCTCTGTTTATTATCCATGTATGGTCACTTTACCTCTACCTACATGTAAAATATTACCTTGACTAACCGGTGCCCCCACACATTAGCTCTGTAGTGGAAGCCCCTGTTTATACCCTTGCAGCTGTTATTTTATTGTTGCTCCTTAAGCATTTATTATTTTTCTATCATATATATTTTTTCTTAAAACTGCATTGTTGATTTAGGGTTTGTATGTAAGCATTTCACTGTAAGGTCTACACCTCTTGTATTCGGTGCATGTGACAAATACAATTTGATTTGATTTGATATGATATAGGAAGAATCCTCAATAGGTACTTTAAGGATAACTGTCACCTGGACTCTGCTGCCCTGCACCTTGTGAACTTTATCCAGCTCAGTCTCATCTCACCAGGTTCCTAATGCCTTCCTCTCTCTACTTCTGCTTTCCTCTCTCTACTACTGTATGGGGAGGTTCCTACTGACTTCAATCATTCAATTAACTTCTGACTTCCTCTCACTGCTACTGCATGAGGAAATTCCTACTGCTTCCCTCTCACTGCTACTGCATGGGGAGGTTCCTACTGCTTTTGTCACGACTTCCACCAAAGTCGGTTCCTCTCCTTGTTCGGGCAACGTTCGGCGGTCGACGTCACCGGCTTTCTAGCCATCGCCGATCCACCTTTCATTTTTCCATTTCTCTTGTCTTGTTTTCCTGCACACCTGGTTTCAATTCCCTCAGTATTAGACTTGTATATAACCCTCTATCCCCCAATGTCTGTGTGTGGAATTGTTTGGTGTTTTGTGTATGTGCAAGCTAGACTGGATTGCGCTGGGTTATGTCAATCCATATTGTGTTTAGTATTCTTAGTGCCATGTGTTTAGTTCGCCAAAATGAGGCCGTGTGTTTAGTTCGCTAAAAAAAGGCTCCTTTGTCTCCCCAACTTCTGCTCTCCTGCGACTGACTCCCTTACAGCCAGTTACGCATACCTAACAGAATTCCACACCAAACCATGGAGTCAGCAGGAGCAGGTAACGCGGTTATAGGAGTTGAGGAGTGCATTAGAGAACACGCGGCGATGCCACAACATCTTGGCGATGGATCGCGTCGTTCAGACCATGGTCCGCTGAGAGAGACAGAGTCCCTCCAGCGCCTCCACCAGCACAACAGGGGTTACCACTACTTGTCCCTCCTGTACCCGTTCCCAGTGGGATGCATCTCGCCCTTCCCAGGGAGTATGATGGGACGGCGGCACGGTGCCAGGGTTTCCTGCTATAGCAAGACTTATACCTGGGCACCGTTTACCCAGCTCACTCGGGAAGGGAGAGGGTGACCGCCCTCGTCTCGTGCCTCTCGGGGAGAGCTCTGGAGTGAGCTAACAGGGGAAATGCGGCGTTGGACGACTTCAAGGAGTTCACCCGGCGGCTCCGGTCAGTCTTCAACCATCCGCTCGAGGGTAGAGCGGCGGGTCAACATCTCTTCCACCTGAGGCAGGGGACGACGAGCACCCAGGAGTTCACCCTGGAATTTTGGACCCTGGCCGCAGGAGCGGGATGCAACGACAGGGCCCTCATCGACCACTACCGCTGCAGCCTGCGCAAGGATGTCCGTCGGAATTTGGCCTGCAGGGATACCACCCTCACCTTCAACCAGCTGGTGGACCTGTCCATGCGGCTGGATAAACTGCTGGTCACCCGCGGATGTACAGAGAGGGCTCTGTCGACTCCCCCTCCCAGCACCACCAGTGCCTATGGAGCTGGGAGGTGCTGCACTCAGGGAGGCCGGAGGAGGGGATTTCACGTTTACCATCTGTGGCCGGAGAGGTCACACTGCTGGTCGGTGCCGAGTTGGTTCCTCTAGGGGTCGAGGCAGCAGGCTGAGAACTCTGGCGTCGCCTCAGGTGAGCCTGCATCACTCTCATCCAGAGCCCTCTGTTGTACACCTGTTTGCGCATGTTTACTTTCCTGAGTTTTCCCCGCATTCCCAAAATAATGCGCTCATCGATTCAGGCACAGCTGTGAATTTAATCAACAGAGAATTCGCCCATAGGTTAGGGATCCCTATTGTTCCAGTGGTTAGGCCTTTCCCAGTTCATGCTCTGGACAGTCGACCATTAAGGTCTGGGTTGATTAGGGAGGCTTCCATTCCCCTGGGCATGGTGACGCAGGGGGGTCACGAGGAGAGAGTCAGTCTCTTCCTCATTGACTCTCCTGCCTTTCCCATGGTACTAGGCCCTCCCTGGTTAGCTCGTCATGAGCCCACTATTTCATTGCAACAGAGGGCTCTCACGGGGTGGTCACGAGAGTGCTCAGGGAGGTGTTTAGGGGTTTCCATTGGTGCTACTATGGTGGAAAGTCCAGACCAGGTCACCACCGTGCGCATTCCCCCCGAATATACCGACTTTCGCCTTCTCCAAAAAGAAGGCGACTCAATTACCACCCCATCGACGGGTGGATTGTGCAACAAATCTCCTGGTAGACACCGCACTTCCCAGGAGTCACGTGAATCCCCTGTCACTGCCGGAGACGTCAGCTATGGAAACATATGTCTCTGAATCGCTGCGTCAGGGGTACATTCGGTCGTCCACTTCACCCGCCTCCTCGAGTTTCTTTTTTGTGAAGAAGAAGGAGGGAGGTCTGCACGGTGAGGTACAGTTACCCACTACCTCTTATCGCCACTGCGATTTAGTCAATGCACGGGGGCGCGCTTCTTCACCAAATTAGATCTTAGGAGCGCTTACAACCTGGTGCGTCTCCGAGAGGGAGACAAGTGGAAGACGGCGTTCAGTATGACCTCAGGGCATTATGAGTACCTTGTCATGCCGTACGGGTTGATGAATGCTCCATCAGTCTTCCAAGCCTTTGTAGAAAAGATTTTTAGGGACCTGCACGGGCAGGGTGTAGTGGTGTATACAGTATTGATGACATTCTAATATACTCCACTGCACGCGCCGAACATGTGTCGCTGGTGCGCAGGGTGCTTGGTCGACTGTTGGAGCATGACCTGTACGTCAAGGCTGAGAAATGTCTGTACTTCCAACAGTCCGTTTCCTACAGACTTAGTTACAGCATTTCCACCTCAGCGGTGGAGATGGAGATTGACCGCATTTCAGCCGTGCGTAATTGGCCGACTGCCACCATGGTAAAGGAGGTGCAGCAGTTTCTAGGGTTTGTCAACTACTACCGGAGGTTTATCTGGGGTTTTGTCGGGTAGCAGCTCCCATTACCTCACTGCTGATGGGGGTAACGGTGCATTTGCAGTGGTCGGCTGAGGCGGACAGGGCTTTTGGTCACCTGAGGGCTCTGTTTACCTCACATGCTTTTTCATCCGGATCCCTCTTTGGAGTTCATAGTGAAGGTGGACACGTCCGAGGCTGGGATAGGAGCCGTGCTCTCTCAGAGCTCGGGTACGCCACCGAAAGCTCCGACCCTGTGTCTTCTTCTCGAGGAAGCTAGCCCGGCAGAGTGAAACTATGACGTGGGGCACCGGGAGCTGTTGGCTGTCATCAAGGCTCTGAAGGAAACACCATGATCCTGGTTGTTGCGATCGTTTCTCTAAGTCCTGCCGTCTCCTTCCTCTGCCCGGTCTCCCTACGGCCCTACAGGTTGCGGAGGATATAGTGTCTGATCAGGGTCCCCAGTTCACTTCGAGGGTCTGGAGGGCGTTCATGGAACGTCTGGGGGTCTCGATCAGCCTTACCTCGGGTTTTCACCCTGAGAGTAACGGGCAGGTGGAGAGAGTTAACCAGGATATGGCTAGGTTTCTGCTTTCTTATTGCCAGGACCGGCCAGGGGAGTTGGCGGCGTTCGTGCCCTGGGCAGAGATGGCCCAGAACTCGCTTCGCCACTCCTCCACTAACCTCTCCCCCTTCCAGTGCATACTGGGGTACCAGCAGGTTCTGGCTCCTTGACATCAGAGTCAGACCGAAGATCCTGCGGTGGACGACTGGTTCCAGCGCGCAGAGGAGACATGGGACGCCGCCCATGTTCACCTTTAGCGCGCTGTGCTGCGCCAGAAAGCCAGTGCAGACCGTCACTACAGTGCCTCTCCGCCTGCCCTGCCGGAAGCTGGCTCCATGGTTTGTGAGGCCGTTCAAAGTCCTGTTGAGACTGAACGAGGTGTGTTACAGGTTACAGCTCCCCCGATTCCATGTGTCTCCCCTCAGGCCAGTGGTGGCTGGCCTGCTCCAGGAGTCTGAGGTGTGGGAGGTTCCTCTGCCCCCTCTGGACATCGAGGGGGCCACGGCATACACCGTTCGCTCCATACTGGATTTGAGGCGTCGGGCGAGGGGCCTTTAGTACCTTGTGGAGTGGGATTGGTACGGTCTGGAGGAAAGATGCTGGGTTCTGGTGGAGGACATGTTGAACCCTTCAATGCTGCGGGATTTCCACCGTCTCCGTCCGGACCGCCCTGCACCTTGCCCTCCGGGTCGTCCCCGAGGCCGGTGTCGGCACACAGCTGGATCCGTGCGTCAAGGGGGGGGATACTGTCATGACATCCGCTGAAGTCGGTTCCTCTCCTTGTTCGGGAGGCGTTCGGTGGTCGACATCACCGGCTTTCTAGCCATCGCCCATCCACCTTTACTTTTCCATTTGTCTTGTCTTGTATTCCTACACACCTGGTTTCAATTCCCTCAGTATTAGACATGTACAGTGCCTTGCGAAAGTATTCGGCCCCCTTGAACTTTGCGACCTTTTGCCACATTTCAGGCTTCAAACATAAAACTTTTCAGTTTTTGATTTGTTAAAAAAGTTTGAAATATCCAATAAATGTCGTTCCACTTCATGATTGTGTCCCACTTGTTGTTGATTCTTCACAAAAAAATACAGTTTTATATCTTTATGTTTGAAGCCTGAAATGTGGCAAAAGGTTGCAAAGTTCAAGGGGGCCGAATACTTTCGCAAGGCACTGTATATAACCCTCTGTTACATTTACATTTACATTTAAGTCATTTAGCAGACGCTCTTATCCAGAGCGACTTACAAATTGGTGAATTCACCTTCTGACATCCAGTGGAACAGCCACTTTACAATAGTGCATCTAAATCATTAAGGGGGGGGGGTGGTGAGAAGGATTACTTATCCTATCCTAGGTATTCTTTGAAGAGGTGGGGTTTCAGGTGTCTCCGGAAGGTGGTGATTGACTCCGCTGTCCTGGCGTCGTGAGGGAGTTTGTTCCACCATTGGGGGCCAGAGCAGCGAACAGTTTTGACTGGGCTGAGCGGGAACTGTACTTCCTCAGTGGTAGGGAGGCGAGCAGGCCAGAGGTGGATGAGCGCAGTGCCCTTGCTTGGGTGTAGGGCCTGATCAGAGCCTGGAGGTACTGCGGTGCCGTTCCCCTCACAGCTCCGTAGGCAAGCACCATGGTCTTGTAGCGGATGCGAGCTTCAACTGGAAGCCAGTGGAGAGAGCGGAGGAGCGGGGTGACGTGAGAGAACTTGGGAAGGTTGAACACCAGACGGGCTGCGGCGTTCTGGATGAGTTGTAGGGGTTTAATGGCACAGGCAGGGAGCCCAGCCAACAGCGAGTTGCAGTAATCCAGACGGGAGATGACAAGTGCCTGGATTAGGACCTGCGCCGCTTCCTGTGTGAGGCAGGGTCGTACTCTGCGGATGTTGTAGAGCATGTTCCCCCCATGTCTGTGTGTGGAATTGTTTGGTGTTTCGTGTATGTGCACGCTAGACTGGTTTGCGCTGGGTTATGTCAACCCATATTGCCTGACTGCTTTTCTCTCACTGCCTCTGCATGGGGAGGTTCCTACTGCTTTTCTCTCACTGCCTCTGCATGGTGAGGTTCCTACTGCCTACACAGATTTAATACATGTGCCCAGGGAACATGTCAGGACACCAACAGAGTGATTGGAAGAAAGAAAGAAATAATGGCTGCAACAGGTAGATGGGGTAGATGTTGACGCGTTAGGAAGGAGAAGGTTGGAGGATCTCTGGAGTGGCAGAGGGAGAGTGAGTAACATCCATGTAATATGTGATGGATGGATGGATGGATGGATGGATGGATGGATGGATGGATGGATGGATGGATGGGTGGGTGGGTGGCTGGATGGGTGGGTGGGTGGCTGGATGGACGGATGGACAGAGGTGCTGGAAGGAAACAGCAGAGGAGGACTGGAACAGATCAGTTGAAACAGAGAAAAAGAAGACTACCATCTACCATCCTTCTCCTTCTAGTCTCCTGTAATCCTGGTAGCCAAGGGCCACCCTAATGCATAGTCTAATAAAGATCCTACAACCCACAACACGCCACCCTGATGCATAGCCAGGTAAAGTTACCCAACGCCATCACACAGCAGCGCAACAATCATCTCCCTGGAGAGAAAGGCCCATGAAGATGGGCCCGCTCATGCACCTAGCACCACAAAGGAGGGAATGTTCGCCACACAATCCAGTTTTGGGCAACAGACGTGGCTCCTTGGTTAGGTTCAAAGAAAGGCTACAAAGCGGGACTGAAAACGAATCCGTCATCCACAATGCCCGAGTGATGTTTGTGGCAGATACCCATCTCACAATAGACAAAAGCCATCTTAAATGGTGAAAGCACAAAAGATCATACGCACAAAGGCTTTTTGTCCACCATAGTTTCCCCATTTTAATAACAAGGTGGATAATGGGCAGAGTAAAATAAGAACGTTGCGGAAAGCCTTTAGCACCAACTGATAAAAAAATGGTGGAGGCCAGTCTAGATCATGACAGAACAGAGGCTGTATCTCAATGTTTATCCATCTGTTATTGTAGAAACACAACAGAAGTTTAATTAACAATACTCAAATAACATACATTATCTTTTAATTATTGTAATTTGTTCATCATTGTTTTTGCTGTGAGAAAATCTGTGTAGCCAAGGCAACCCATGTTAGAGCTAGGCTTTTGTTGATTTGAACTAGCTGGTCAAAACTAAGATCACAGTGCAGATACTGTGCTGGTGTTGTATGTAAAAACAATGTAGTCTTTTGGTGCGATAGAAAATGGAAACTCATTGTGTGAGGGATAAAGATGGCATCATTTGGACAAAGGGCTTTTGTTTGCCAGCTCTTTCTGCCCTTGTTTGCAGGTGCCTTTTATGTTGCACTCTTTAATGCTTTCAGGAAAGAAGATTTTCAGTCTTTTTTATGAAACTATTAGCTGGACCGATAAGCTGCTGATCCTGACCATTGTTGCTCCTTCTCAGAGGGACATTTCCCCACTGTCGTTGTTTCAAATCAAATGTATTTATTTAAATTGTTGTAAGGGGGGTCATAAAGGTAAACTCCATAAACAATGGCCAAACTGGTTTATCTCCCTCTGTCGGGAGAGGCCACCTTTGTGTGGGGATTTGCATCAGAGCCGGGTCCTTAATGGTGGAAGGAGCACTTCACAACCATCGACACTCCCCCATACACTCCCTAATAGTGGGACTCCTCAACTTGGGGAAACCAGTTACATCTCAAAGCAATATTTTTTTCACAGGTCTCATTTATGCGCAATTTAGTATAGTGAAAAAAGTGCCCTTTTCTCTTCCCTCTTTATGTTAGAGGGACAAAGACAGAAATGTCAATTAAAACACTTCAGGCAGTGGGGACGGCTGGCTTTTGTGTGGACTTGACCTTCAAATCCTGGGTTGCCTGTGCTTTGAGTGAGGGGGCAGGACAATACAGGGCCTCTGAATGGACCCATCCTTGTTAAGGCTCTTGACCAAGTTACCACTAATTGTAGGGTCCCTACATTCATTGGCCGTCAGTTAAAATTGAGTTTGTCAACAGAAACCTACTGAGAGACCAAGTCTGTTTGGACCATAGTGGAGGGCTATTCATCAAGTGACTTCAGAGGGATATTGGGCATTTAGTATGTAGTTATTCTATCCCTAAATTTTGCGATGTTTGAATTTTGTCCAAATACATTTTCCAATTATTATTATTATTATTATTATTATTATTATTATTTAAAAAAAACATTTTTTGGGGGGGCTGTTCCGGGTCTCACCCTGGCCTCATCCTGCCTTTACCCTGGCCTCACCAATGTTAGTTTGAGTGGGGTTGACCTTGGCCTCACCAGTGTTAGTTTGAGTGGGGTTGACCTTGGCCTCACCAATGTTAGTTTGAGTGGGGTTGACCTTGACCTCACCAGTGTTAGTTGGAGTGGGTTTGACCTTGGCCTCACCAGTGTTAGTTTGAGTGGGGTTGATCTTGGCCTCACCAGTATTAGTTTGAGCAGGGTTGACCCTTGCCTCACTAGCGTCTGTGGGGTAACAAACAGAGACCAAGGCAGCCCCATGTCATAAACTACAGAAGCGTTGGTCTGGAGGAGGGAGGAGAAGAGTCTTTCTGGGTGTAACACAAACACCCTGAAGACAGACACACAGGGCAGTGGATGGTCATTGTTTTGAAACACTGGCGGGTGGACCTGTGATCGCTGTGTGATACTGTATATTGTGGCACATTGTGTGCCGGGCCTCTTCTGTGGCTTTGTGGGATATGACGTTACTTTGAGTACTCTGTAGGATGGGATTTCACCGGCTCTCGCTGGTGCTTTTACCAGCCGGAAGACAAAGGAGGGGAAGAATGGCTCCAGGCACAACACACACCAGGTTAGGCAGAGAAACACTAGAGAAGGATCCACTATGGAAATATACATTGTTATCTGACAGGACCATTGTCTTGCTGCGCATGGTGGAAAAACACAAGAATGAGGCCAAAAACATTCAGTGAGATACCTTTTTTTGTCTTTTATTTAGTTGTTGCACTACATAAAGTCCACTTTTATTGTTTATATGTCTCTCTCTCTCTCTCTCTCTCCCCTATCTCAATTCAATTCAAGGGATTTATTGGCATGGGAAACATATGTTAACATTGCCAAAGGAAGTGAAATAGATATTAAACAAAAGTGAAATAAACAATACAAATTAATTGTAAACATTATACTCAGGGAAGTTACAAAAGAATAAAGACATTTCAAATGTCATATTTTGTAGCGATATGCAAATAGTTAAAGTACAAAACGGAAAATAAATAAACATAAATATATATATATGTGTGTGTCTCTCTCTCTCGTGGGGGGGGGGGGGGGGGGTTGTAACTCCGACCCAGCAGTACCACTGGTGGTCATGTGATGGCGGATAGGCACTGGCTTCCTGTGAAAAGGTCCCACAATGTCTGTGTGGCCTGGGCGCCCATGGCACTGCGGTCTGGCACCTCTCCTGCCTCAGCCAACCACTGCTATGAGCCTTTGAACCCAGATCCCACACACTGGTCTTTTCCCCTGAGACAGCTCCAACAACTCTGGAGGAGAATGACACAAATGATGGCTTTGACTATGAAGTTGCTATTTTGTTATTGACCTGCATTGTGGTTTGCTTCCTGTTTCTACGGAAATGCTTGTCTTTTGGAGTTTATGGTTTTATTGATGAGAGAGAGAAAGAAAGAGAGAGAGAGAGAGAGAGAGAGAGAGAGAGAGAGAGAGAGAGAGAGAGAGAGAGAGAGTGAGAGAGTTTGGGGCTGAGTGTATGGGCTTTTGGTGGATGCTAGTGATTTATAGAAGAGAGAGACAGAGACAGAGAGACCGAGAGAGAGAGAGAGAGAGAGACAGCATTTCAAAGCTTTTCTCTTATTTCCAAAATGTGGGTGGAAATCAGCAGCTTGACTGAGCTCAAATAAGTGACTTCTCTTAACTTTTCTCAGCACACAATGGCCTAATCCTGGGACAACTTGAGCCACCAATGTAGACAGTGACCGAGACCACCACAATATGTGTCAGGCCCCCTTCACCACACACAAAACACATTGACTGCAGCTTTATGAAGTGAAAATGGCCCAGTAAGGAGGTGTCCACAGTCATTTCTCCCAAAGAAAGGCCCCAGCATCTGGGCCTTTAGGGGTAAACTAAAGGCCCAATGCAGAGAAGAATGAATTGGGTCACTCCTATTGTCTACGTGCCCGAGTGGAACGGCCTTGGTTTGTTTCAGTAGCACTGACCCCTACATGCTATTGTGCCTGTTCTGTCAGGGAAACCCTAACCCTACTCTGTCAGGGAAACCCTAACTCTACTCTGTTAGGGAACCACTAACCACACTATGTCAGGGAAACCCTACACTGTCAGGGAAACCCTAACCCTACTCTGTCAGGGAACCACTAACCAGACTATGTCAGGGAAACCCTACTCTGTCAGGGAAACACTAACCCTACTCTGTCAGGGAAACCCTAACCCTACTCTGTCAGGGAACCACTAACCAGACTATGTCAGGGAAACCCTACTCTGTCAGGGAAACCCTATTCTGTCAGGGAAACACTACTCTGTCAGGGAAACCCTAACCCTACTCTGTCAGGGAAACCCTAACACTACTATGTCAGGGAAACACTAACCAGACTAAGTCAGGGAAACCCTATTCTGTCAGGGAAACACTAACCCTCCTTTGTCGGGAAACACTACTCTGTCAGGGAAACACTAACCCTACTCTGTCAGGGAAACACTAACCCTACTCTGTCAGGGAAACCCTAACCCTACTCTGTCAGGGAAACACTAACCCTACACTGTCAGGGAAACACTACTCTTTCACGGAATCACTAACCCTACTCTGTCAAGGAAACCCTAAACCTACTCTGTCAGGGAAACCCTACTCTGTCAGGGAAACACTAACCCTACTCTGTCAGGGAGACCCTAACCCTACTCTGTCAGGGAAATACTAACCCTACACTGTCAGGGGAACACTAACCCTACTCTGTCAGGGAAACACTAACCCTACACTGTCAGGGAAACACTAACCAGACTATGTCAGGGAAACACTAGCCCTACTCTGTCAGGGAAACACTAACCCTACTCTGTCAGGGAAACACTAACCAGACTATGTCAGGGAAACACTAACCCTACTCTGTCAGGGAAACACTAACCCTACTCTGTCAGGGAAACACTAACCCTACTCTGTCAGGGAAACACTAACCCTACTCTGTCAGGGAAACACTAACCCTACACTGTCAGGGAAACACTACTCTTTCACGGAATCACTAACCCTACTCTGTCAAGGAAACCCTAAACCTACTCTGTCAGGGAAACCCTACTCTGTCAGGGAAACACTAACCCTACTCTGTCAGGGAGACCCTAACCCTACTCTGTCAGGGAAACACTAACCCTACTCTGTCAGGGAAACACTAACCCTACTCTGTCAGGGAAACACTAACCCTACTCTGTCAGGGAAACCCTAACCCTACTCTGTCAGGGAGACACTAACCCTACTCTGTCAGGGAAACACTAACTCTACTCTGTCAGGGAAAGGGTGTGGTTAACTATTTTTCTCCCTCTATTTCCCTTTTTGTTTGTGTTTTTTTCTCCAGCGGCCTTCTCTCTCTCTCTCTCAAAAACCCTACACACTGTCCCTAAATTACGGGGAGGATGAAAAAGTGTTCTAAAGAAGCATGCATAATCCTCATGTCTGGAGGGATGTTTAATTGTCGGCAAGTGTTTATGTTCCACTGTGGAGCAACAGTCACTATCAGTGCCCAGCACAAATATAGCAATTAACTTCAATTTTCTACATTTATTTGACATCAAAGACCTGATGGTATCGCCTCCAAAATAAAGAAATTAGTGGTCAGTATAGATGTGAATGGTCTTTGGGCTCAGCAGTGTGACTGTTGGCCTGAATGGGATGCATCGCATGCCTACAGTAGCTTTTTTCTCTGGCTAAATAGCAAATAAAGGTAATGCTTTATTTAAACTGTTTATATACAAAAGCTTTTATCCACTTTCATGTGCAGCGGGCTATGGCTCGCCTCGGACCGGCAGAGGAAGGGGATGGGTTTGTGGCTATGTGATGTGGATGTGGACAGGGGCTTGGTGGGGAGGGTGTGGGTCTGTGCTTATCCAGGCTTATCTGTGTGTAGTTTGGGTGGGTGGGCCATAGATTTCTCTGATGATGACGTGATAAGAGGCAGACCAGGCTGAGATCAAACAGCTAGGGCCTTGGCGACAGTGCTGCCCTGGGGAGAAGGAGAGGCAGTAAGCAGGGGTCCTCCCTCTCTCTCTCTCTCTCTCTCTCTCTCTCTCTCTCTCTCTCTCTCTCTCTCTCTCTCTCTCCCTCTCTCTCTCTCTCTAATAGATCCTGCTTCATATCTCCTTCCTCTGCCTCAAATGACCCTACTGTCAGACATTCATACTAGACAGTAGTGTCCACTGGGAACAGCAGCAGTAGACCAGTACTTTGCACAAGACCATAACCACGCCGGTTTGGTCCCATCCTAGACATGTGAAAAGGACTGTGTTACATGCTACTGTACATCATGACTTATCACTGTGGTGAAACACAAAAGAAAAGTTAGTTGAAATAATGGCCATGTCCGAATACCCATACTTGCATTCTAAATAGTAAGCATTTGGGGTCTTTTTATAGTTTTATAGGTATTCCAGTGTTGTTGCTGAACAACCAACCCGTCTATTGAGAAAGAGAATCGTATTTTGACACCAACGTATTTCTGACAACAGATGATAATCAGAGGAAGAGACACGCTATACGGACGGAATCAACGCATTTGCGCATTAGATGACTCATTCTGGGGTGGCAGGGTAGGTTATGGTGTCGGGCCTGTAACCGATAGGCTGCTGGATTGAATCCCAGAGCTGACAACGTCAAAATCTGTTGTTCTACCCCTGAACGAGGCTGTTAACCCACTGTTCCCCGGTAGGCCATCATTGTAAATAAGAATTTGTTCTTAACTGACTAGTTAAATCAAGGTTGAAAACAAATGTATCTGAAGGATGAGCCTAGCTATTTGTTGCTTACTGCATTCAATTTTTAAAGAACAGTAGGTTCTAAATATTGTATTATGCAGTACAATTAGTCACACATTTAAATAAGTAGTAGTGAAGCCAGATTTCAGACACAGCCATAGTATCATATCAGTTTGACATGAAATAAAATAGACATTTGTTGAAATGTGTAAATACTTGTGCCAGTTACTGGCTGAATCCCAAATCACCCCTTTTCCCCTCTCCCTCTCCCTCGGTCCTCCATTTGCACTTGTGCCTCCGCCATCTCCATATTGTTTTTATTTACTTTTCTGTTCTTTTGCACACCAGTATTTCTACTTGCACATCACCATCTGCTCATCTATCACTCCAGTGTTAATTTGCTAAACTGTAATTACTTCGCTACTATGGTCTATTTATTGCCTTACCTCCTCACGCCATTTGCACACACTGTATATAGACTTTCTTTTTTCCCCTTTTTTTCTATTGTGTTATTGACTATACGCTTGTAACTCTGTGTTGTTGTTTGTGTCGCACTGCTTTGATTTATCTTGGCCAGGTCACAGTTATAAATGAGAACTTGTTCTCAACTAGCCTACCTGGTGAAATAAAGGTGAAATAAAAATTAATTAAATACATTTGCACAAGTGACCTTCAGATAGCCACTTTGACCGAGCCAGCAAGGCTGCAGGCTTCAGAGCTAAATGCTATCCAAACACGCATTGTGATTTGTTTTGGAATTTGTGCAATTTCATACAAAAGAAGGGAGAAGCTTGTTTAATTATATGTCACGTGCATTTGTGTATGTCTGATCTTGAGTCTTGACACATGCGGCAGATTAAATTTAATTAAATGTTTAACTTTTACAGGGGTGATTTCTTCAAGCTCGTTTTATTATTTAAAAGTGGAACATGAATTGCGTCATTCAAGTCAGGAGTGTGTCCCGAAGTTGATGGATCTATTGATCCCATCGCCACTCTCTGGTAGTCACCTCTGGAGTTTCGTCAGCAACACCTGACAAAGGAGGGCCCTCTGCAACCAGATCGTTCAAGACTGAAGGTGAAATTTGACGTTTATCCATTTCCGGAGGACGTCGGGAAAGGACTTCAAAACCGTCCACTTGGGGCAACAGTGAGCACTATTACCATCAAGTAGGCTTGGGTTTTGCTAGGGCGTTGTGGACGTGGGTGGTGGGTGGTGGATGTAATCCCATGACTCTGGATCAGAAGCGTTTTGGGTCCCAGACGTGGATACTCTTTTTTTTAACCCTATCCTAAACCATGAAAACAAATCAAATCCAATTGTATTTGTCACATACACATGGTTAGCAGATGTTAATCTGAGTGTAGCGAAATGCATGTGCTTCTACTTCCGACAGTGCAGTAATATCTAACAAATAATTAAAATTTTCCCCCAACAACTACCTAATACACACAAAACTAAAGGGGTGAATGAGAATATGTACATATAAATATGTGGATAAGCTATGGCCGAGCGGCATAGGCAAGGTGCAATAATTGGTATAAAATACGGAATATACATATGATATGAGTAACGTAAGATATGTAAACATTATTAAAGTAGCAGTATTTAAAGTGGCATTGTTTAAAGTGACTAGAGATCCATTTATTGAAGGGCCCAGTGATTGGGTCTCAACCCTTACCTTAACCATAAGAATGCCTAAACATAACAATTAACTTTTAAATTTGAGGTTTGGAGAAATGGAAGGATACAGAGCAGCAGAAGCAACAACAACCAGTGCTTGACTTGGGCAGTACCTCACCGAACCTGAATAGCGACACCTCAAAATGTTCTACTGCTTGAGCTCCTGTTCCTCTTATAGAGTATTAGCTCAAAAGTATTGTTGAGCTCCTGTTCCTCTTATAGAGTATTAGCTCAAAAGTATTGTTGAGCTCCTGTTCCTCTTATAGAGTATTAGCTCAAAAGTATTGTTGAGCTCCTGTTCCTCTTATAGAGTATTAGCTCAAAAGTATTGTTGAGCTCCTGCACCTAAATCTAAACAGCACCAGCACCCAAAATGAGTACGGGCACATATGTCAGTCCAATTCAAACACTAACAAAAACACTTTGATATTTGACGTTTGTAGCAACTTTGAAATGTAATGTTTAGAGAACGTGGATGAACGTCTAATTCTGCAGAAAGACTGTGGGAGCTTGTTGCCCTCCGAGTGAGTTGGTAGGGATGGCATTCACCGACTCAGTGTGAGCTTGGATAACATGCGGTAATAGTATGTGTCACTCTCATCTCACTTTGCAGTCCGGTAGCCTTCCATCACGGCCCAGATTGAAACTGATGTACTGTGAAATTCTGGGGATCAGTTGTGCTCAGTAGTTTTCACTCACTGTTTGATTGTGTGTGCTGCAGCGCGGCTATGGTGACACTGGTAATACCCTCTTATCTGCACTGTCAACGGAATTGAGTGGCTTTTCATCATAAAACGACATTGAAAGTGATCATGCTTAAATGTGCGCTTAAACGCCCGATAACATCCGTAATTAAGGTGCTAAATGAAATGTTCATCTGGGAGTGTTAGTTTGAGACCATAGAAGGTAACAATCTGATCCTAACCTGTTCCCCTCTTAGAAGTCATCTCAGATGTTGTTTCTAATTTCAGGGCGTGAGGTTACCATTTTATCAGCAATCTAGTGAATATAAAATATGTGGTGGCAGTATATCTTTATATATGTCATATATATATTATATATATCTTTATGTCTTTATCTTTAAGGTCTTGCAGGACCTACTACCTCATAATTCAATCTACGAACTTAAGCTGTTTAGTTCAATTGAAATTGTTTTCAGATTCAGAATTGTATTATTGTTTGTACTTTAAGAATACCACGGTCAATAGTACTGTGTACTCTATCCACAAAGTTAAAACAATGACAGTCGTCTGATACACAGTACAGTGAAATCACTGCAATGCTCTCACTCTCCTGTCGTCGGCCAGAACACAGATGTGTCTGTAGCCGCCAGGGTTCCTGTGCTGCTGTGTCACCACCTGCAGTCCCTCTCGTTCAGGCATCAGATTGCATATGGCCAGTGGTCTACTTGTGTCAGGTGGCCATTAACAAGAGTGACAAGTCACTGTGTGTTATTGAGGCCTATATGAGGGCTCTGCGGCCGGTATATGCTGCTGTATCAGACACCAAAAGTGTAGTTCCCACAGCTCTCAGCCTGTCACAGTGATTATACGATGCCTACTGGCTGGGGCCACAGCCACTCGTCAAAGGAAGCTGAAACCTCAGGTGTTGAAGGGAAAGCCCCTGGGGGTTAGGGAGTTGAGTCACAGAGGAAGAGCTCCCCAGATAGCACATGAACATGTCAGTTGGGGCCCCCCTGGAGAACGAGGTCCCCCCAGATAGCACATGAACATGTCGGTTGGGGCCCCCTGGAGGTTGAGCCCCCCCTCCCCCCCCAGATAGCACATGAACATGTCGGTTGGGGCCCCCTGGAGGTTGAGGTACCCCCAGATAACATATGAACATGTCGGATGGGGCCCCCTGGAGGTTGAGGTCCCCCAAGATAGCACATGAACATGTCGGTTGGGGCCCCCTGGAGGGCGAGGTACCCCCAGATAGCACATGAACCTGTCGGTTGGGGCCCCCTGGAGGTTGAGGTCCCTCCGAAATAGCATTTTAAACCGTCATAAGCCACAGCAAAATGTGTAGAGTTGGAGGAATTAGTTTAAAAATTACACAATTTTTCTCTCAACCACGTAAAAAAATAGCTTGAGATTAGCTCTAAACGACACATTCTCTTTCTCTGTGTTCTTTTGTTCTCCCAATTTGTAATACCTAACCATTAAATGCCGTCTGCATTACACCCTGAGAGAATTCTCTTCATCATCGTCAAGGTCGTGCATATTCCTCCTCAAGCCGTCACCGCGACGCCTTTCAAGAAACTATGGACTTAGTACAAACTGGAAACCGCATATGCTGAGGCCGCATTTATTGTAGCTAGGGACTTTAATAAAGCAAATCTGAGGAAAACACTTTTATCAATACATCTCCTGCGCTACTCGCTCATTGAGAACTGTTGACCATTGCTCCACTAGTGGGACAGCTACAAGGCCCTCCCCGACCTATCTTCGGCAAATCAGATCACACCTCCATTCTGATTCGCCCCTTCTATAGACAAAAATTAAACAGAAACTACCCGTGGTAAGGACTGTTCAACGTTGGTTTGATCAATCAGAATCTATGCTTCAAGATTGTTTTGCTCTCGTGGACAGGGATATGTTCCGGGTTGCGTTTGAGAAGAACATTGATGTATACGTTGACCTGGTGACTGAGTTAGTCAGAAAGTGCATAGAGGATGTTGTTCCCAATGTGACGATAGAAGACAGCATTCACACAAAACTGAAAGCGAGAACCAGTGCATTTAACCACGGTAAGGTGACTGGGAACATGGACGAGTATAAACAGTCCAGCTATGTCCTCCGTAATATATCAAACAGGCAAAACATCAGTACAGAGACATAGTGGAGTCGCAATTAAATGGCTCAGGCACGAGAGGCAGGGACTCTCATGCCTGGGGGACTCCAGACAATCACAATTATAAAGGGAAAGCCAGCCACATTGCGGACACCAACGCCTTGCTCCCAGACAAGCTAAACACCTTCTTCACCCACTTCGAGGAAAACACAGTGCCGCCGACACGTGCCACCACCACTCACAAGGACTGTGACATCTCGTTCTCCATGGCCGTCTTCAGTAAGACATTTAAGTGCGTTAACCCTGGCAACAAATAGGCGGCATCCCAAGCCGTGTACTCAGAGCATGTGCAGACCAGCTGGCCGGAGTGTTAACAGACATATTACATTTATCCCTATCCCAGTCAGTCCCCACTTCCTTCAAGATGACCACCATTGTTCCTGTACCCAAGAAAGGGAAGGTAACTAAACAAAATAACTACAGCCATGAGTCAGCCGTGAGTCTTTCTGGGTAAGTCTCTAAGAGCTTTGCACACCTAGATTGCACAATATTTGCATAAAAAAAATACTTCAAGCTCGGTCAATTTGGTTGTTGATCATTGATAGACAGATATTTTCATGTCAATTTAAGTCAAAACTATAACGAAGCCACTCAGAAACATCAATGTCGTCTTGGTCAGCAACCAGTGTATATTCGGCCTTGTGTTTTTGGTTGTTGTCCTGCTGAAGGGTGAATTTGTCTCGAGGTGCCTGTTGCAAAGCAGACTGAACCAGGTTTTCGTCTAGGATTTTCCCTGAGATTAGTTCTATTCCATTTATTTTTATCCTAAAAAAACTCCTCAGTCCTTTCCGATGACAAGCATACATTTGCACACACTGTATATTGATTTTTCTATTGTGTTATTGACTGTACGTTTGTTTATCCCATGTGTAACTCTGTGTTGTTTCTGTCGAACTGCTTTGCTTTATCTTGGCCAGGTCACAGTTGTAAATGAGAACTTGTTCTCAACTGGCCTACCTGAATAATATATATTTTTTTAAATACCGATGACATGATGCAGCCACCACCATTCTTAAAAATTTGAAACATGGTACTGTGTTGTGTTGGATTTGCCTCAAACATAACACTTTGTATTTAGGACATCAAGTGAATTTCTTTCCAAATGTTTGCAGTTTTACTTTAGTGCCTTAATGCAAACAACATGTATGTTTCAGAATATTTTTTATGCTGTACTGTGCTTTTTTATTTTCACTCTGTCACTTAGGTTGGTAGTATGGAGTAACTGCAATGTTGTGGATCGATCGTCAGTTCTTTCCTATGACAGCCACTAACCTTTTACTACAGTGGATTAAATCAGGGTCACACAGAGTGATTCTTGGTAGTCTTAAACAAATATACTTAAAGTATACATCTCAAACACAAGGTTATGGGCTTAAAAAAGGAGACACCTGTACCATGTCAGGTATAGAGTTAAAATGTATTTAATTTTGAGTTTGCATCCCAATATTACACTTTATATACAGTACTTCACAAAAGACTGAAATATAACAAAACTGCTTGACATAGAAACATCAGATTTTCTGCTGGGTTTTTAAATAATATTTATTAATTATGAAATGATTAACAAAATTAATAACATTCCACGCATGGGGCCACTAGGTCATTTGACTGCAGGAAAGGGCTAAACTTTTGTTAATTTAACTGCTTTAATTTAAAGTCACCATTGGCCCAATGGTGAAATCCCAGTACGGTTTACTTCCTCTCCGTTAACTGAGTTAGGAAGGACGCCTGTGTCTTTGTAGTGATCCCCTGGATCCTGATAGCCCAAAGGCACACAGAAGGACAGGTGTGAATATAGCCCTTTCCTTCAGTCAGTGACCAAAAGCCTCCTATTTGGCCTCTTGTGTGAAATCCTAATAATATGGTTCAGAATTAATGAAGGATTATTAATAAAAATTACAATCAAATCAAATCAAATCAAATTTTATTTGTCACATACACATGGTTAGCAGATGTTAATGCGAGTGTAGCGAAATGCTTGTGCTTCTAGTTCCGACAATGCAGTAATAACCAACAAGTAATCTAACTAACAATTCCTAAACTACTGTCTTATACACAGTGTAAGGGGATAAAGAACATGTACATAAGGATATATGAATGAGTGATGGTACAGAGCAGCATAGGCAAGATACAGTAGATGGTATCGAGTACAGTATATACATATGAGATGAGTATGTAAACAAAGTGGCATAGTTAGTGGCTAGTGATACATGTATTACATAAGGATGCAGTCGATGATATAGAATACAGTATATACGTATACATATGAGATGAGTATGTAAACAAAGTGTCATAGTTAAAGTGGCTAGTGATACATGTATTACATAAGGATGCAGTCGATGATATAGAATACAGTATATACGTATACATATGAGATGAGTATGGAAACAAAGTGGCATAGTTAAAGTGGCTAGTGATACATGTATTACATAAGGATGCAGTCGATGATATAGAATACAGTATATACGTATACATATGAGATGAGTATGTAAACAAAGTGGCATAGTTAAAGTGGCTAGTGATACATGTATTACATAAGGATGCAGTCGATGATATAGAGTACAGTATATACGTATGCATATGAGATGAATAATGTAGGGTAAGTAACATTATATAAGGTAGCATTGTTTAAAGTGGCTAGTGATATATTTACATCATTTCCCATCAAATCCGATGTTTCTCCATCAGTTGTGTTATATTTCAGTCCTCTGTGATGTATATAAAGTGTAATATCGGGATGCAAACTCAACATTGAATACATTTCAACTATATATATCTGACTTGTACAGGTGTCTTCTTTTTTTTAAGCCCATAAACATGTGTGTTAGGTGTATACTTTTGTTTCGTGGAGTAGATTTGTTCAAGACTACCAATACTCACTCTGTGTGACCCTTATTTAGCCCACTGCAGTAAATTTAAGAACACAAGTGGCTATTTGTCACGTTCTGACCTTTATTTCCTTTGTTTTGTCATTATTTAGTATGGTCAGGGCGTGAGTTGGGGTGGGCAGTCTATGTTTGTTTTTCTATGATTTGGGTATTTCTATGTTTCGGCCTAGTATGGTTCTCAATCAGAGGCAGGTGTCATTAGTTGTCTCTGATTTAGAATCATACTCAGGTATCCTGGGTTTCACTGTGTGTTTGTGGGTGATTGTTCCTGTCTCTGTGTTTGCACCAGATAGGGCTGGGTTTTTTTTTTTTTTTTTAATTCTCTCTCTCTCTCTTTTCGTTTCTTTTCTATTTCTTGTTTTGTTAGTTTATTCATGTATAGTGTCTTTATAAATTAAAACATGAATAACCACCACGCTGCGTTTTGGTCCGCCTCTCCTTCAAGTAAAGAAAACCGTGACACTATTAATAAATTTCAATGGAACATTCAGGCTTTATCACAGTTTTTGTTTGGAGGACAACAGGAACGATCAAATTTGTAATTTCCTTCAGAAAGTTTCTCTCAGAATCACTGCTATTGTTAGCCAGGTATACAGGAAAATGTATGGGAAAAGTGCATAAAGGGTTTCACCTCCATTTGACATCTGATTTGTTGAACAAAACGCATCTCAATAGGTGATCCAGGTATGAGACGGAGGTCTTTCCTCTTTTCTCCTTTGTTGTTCCTGAAAGTTTGCAGTTGTGTCAACAACAACAAACTATTTTGCTCAAAACATTTTTTTCTGACCATTTAGTGTGTTTACGTTACTGTATTTAAACGTGGGATATCGTTTTTAAACACAAACTGTTCCAAAATACCTGGAGTGTGTCTTTAACTATTATGTCATCCCAGCTTTTACAGCCTTACAATGGCAGAATATACAATTCAATTATTTATTTTGCCTGTATTCAAGTGGGATTTAACCAGCTTTCTACAGAACAGCAAAAGGTTGTGACATCTAACTACAACTCTAATGACATAATTACAATCTGATATTGTGTAATGTAATATAGTTATTAATCATGCTATGTTTGCTGAATGAGGCCTGGTTCTTAGTCCTGACAAAATCGCGATGGTTCACTATGTGTCTGGATGGCATCTGCTCCATATTTATCAGCGTCACTACCTTAAGCAGCCTGTTCCTCAGGGATGGGACAGTATGGTATGGCTGCTATATTAACCATAGGATAACCAATATATATACGACAGGCTATGAGCCTCTGCAGTACTGAGAGGAACATAGAGTTTAGTGAGTGAGTCTCTCTCTCTTTATCAGCAGGTGCTGACTGGGCCTGGCTGAGTGGGCCTGGCTGTGTGGGCCTGGCTGAGTGGGCCTGGCTGTGTGGGCCTGGCTGTGTGGGCCTGGCTGTGTGGGCCTGGCTGAGTGGGCCTGGCTGAGTGGGCCTGGCTGTGTATGCCTGGCTGAGTGGGCCTGGCTGAGTGGGCCTGGCTGTTTGAAGCTGTGTGGGCCTGGCTGTGTGGGCCCCGCTGTGTGGTTCTGGCTGTTTGAGGCTGTGTGGGCCTGGCTGTATGCGTCTGGCTGTTTGGGCCTGGCTGATTGAGGCTGTATGGGCCTGGCTGTGTGGGCCTGGCTGTTTGAGGCTGAGTGGGCCTGGCTGTGTGGGCCTGGCTGTTTGGGCCTGGCTGTTTGAGGCTGTATGGGACTGGCTGTGTGGGCCTGGCTGTGTGGGCCTGGCTGTTTGAAGCTGTGTGGGCCTGGCTGTGTGGGCCCCGCTGTGTGGTTCTGGCTGTTTGAGGCTGTGTGGGCCTGGCTGTATGCGTCTGGCTGTTTGGGCCTGGCTGATTGAGGCTGTATGGGCCTGGCTGTGTGGGCCTGGCTGTTTGAGGCTGAGTGGGCCTGGCTGTGTGGGCCTGGCTGTGTTGCCCTGGCTGTTTGAGGCTGTGTGGGCCTGGCTGTATGAGCCTGACTGTGTGGGCCTGGCTGTGTTGCCCTGGCTGTTTGAGGCTGTGTGGGCCTGGCTGTATGGGCCTGGCTGTGTGGGCCTGGCTGTTTGAGGCTGTATGGACCTGGCTGTGTGGTTCTGGCTGTTTGAGGCTGTGTGGGCCTGGCTGTATGTGTCTGGCTGTTTGGGCCTGGCTGTTTGAGGCTGTATGGGACTGGCTGAGTGGGCCTGGCTGTGTGGGCCTGGCTGTTTGAAGCTGTGTGGGCCTGGCTGTGTGGGCCCCGCTGTGTGGTTCTGGCTGTTTGAGGCTGTGTGGGCCTGGCTGTATGCGTCTGGCTGTTTGGGCCTGGCTGCTTGAGGCTGTATGGGCCTGGCTGTGTGGGCCTGGCTGTTTTGAGGCTGCGTGGGCCTGGCTGTGTGGGCCTGGCTGTGTTGCCCTGGCTGTTTGAGGTTGTGTGGGCCTGGCTGTATGAGCCTGACTGAGTGGACCTGGCTGTGTTGCCTTGGCTGTTTGAGGCTGTGTGGGCCTGGCTGTAAGGCCTGGATGTGTGGACCTGGCTGTTTGAGGCTGTATGGGCCTGGCTGTGTGGTTCTGGCTGTTTGAGGCTGTGTGAGCCTGGCTGTATGCGTCTGGCTGTTTGGGCCTGGCTGTTTGAGGCTGTATGGGCCTGGCTGTGTGGGCCTGGCTGTGTGGGCCTGACTGTGTGGGCCCGGCTGTTTGAGGCTGTGTGGGCCTGGCTGTGTTGCCCTGGCTGTTTGAGGCTGTGTGGGCCTGGCTGTATGGGCCTGGCTGTGTGGGCCTGGCTGATAGAGGCTGCGTGGGCCTGGCTGTGTGGGCCTGGCTGTGTTGCCCTGGCTGTTTGAGGCTGTGTGGGCCTGGCTGTATGGGCCTGGCTGTGTGGGCCTGGCTGTTTGAGACTGTATGGGCCTGGCTGTGTGGTTCTGGCTGTTTGAGTCTGTGTGGGCCTGGCTGTATGCGTCTGGCTGTTTGGGCCTGGCTGTTTGAGGCTGTGTGGGCCTGACTGTGTGGGCCCGGCTGTTTGAGCCTGGCTGTGTTGCCCTGGCTGTTTGAGGCTGTGTGGGCATGGCTGTATGGGCCTGGCTGTGTTGCCCTGGCTGTTTGAGGCTGTGTGGGCCTGGCTGTATGGGCCTGGCTGTGTGGGCCTGGCTGTTTGAGGCTGTGTGGGCCTGGCTGTATGCGTCTGGCTGTTTGGGCTGTGTGGGCCTGGCTGTTTGAGGCTGTGTGGGCCTGACTGTGTGGGCCTGGCTGTTTGAGGCTGTGTGGGCCTGGCTGTGTTGCCCCGGCTGTTTGAGGCTGTGTGGGCCTGGCTGTGTGGGCCTGGCTGTATGGGCCTGGCTGTGTGGGCTTTGTGGGCCTGCTATTGTTTTCCTTGGATGTGTGGTCGTGGCTGTATGGGCCTGGCTGTGTGGGCCTTACCCTCATTGGAATGTTCCAGTGCAGAGTCAGACAGAGAGGTGGAGAACTTGTTACAAACTAATTTACTAAAACGTCTATGCGTTGACGTACCTGGTTAAAGAATAGTTCAACAAATACAAAGATAAAACATTCAAATAATATGTGAAATGTCACTCTAGTAGTTTCTAGTCATGCTAATGTATAGCTGATCCTGTTCATGGCCACAGAATAACACTGGTTCTGTAATAATGTTCTGACTGTCCAGATGATATCAGTGGAGAGGGTGCTGGAGTACACAGAACTGGAGAGTGAAGAACACTGGGAGATGGACAAACACTCTCCGCCTGATTGGGCCAGGCATGGCTTCATCACCTTCGACCGGGTCAACTTCTCCTACAGCGCGGACAGTCCTGTGGTCCTGAAGAATATAGTCGCAGTCTTCAGATCCAGAGAACATTTCCCAGGTAGCAATCTCCTGAAATGTGTCACATTTTGATGACCGTACACACACACGCACATATGCACACTCACTCACACACAAAAAAAACACACACACCAGTGTAATAGGTGTGGTGTTGTTCCTCTCTATGTGTCATTATTTTTCAAATCAATTATTTAGGGACACCTTATTGGGCCGCTGTTTCCAGGGCAATATACCCTTTGTGATTCATGGTATACAGATCATGTAATAAAGACTGGTCATTTGTTCTGATATGCATTAGGAGACCTGACGGTGACAACTCTTTATTCACTAAATGAGAGAGAGATAGAGAGAGTAGAGGAGAAGAGAGGGTGTGGAAGAGAGTAGAGGAGAAGAGAGGGAGTGGAAGAGAGTAGAGGAGAAGAGAGGGAGTGGAAGAGAGAGTAGAGGAGAAGAGAGGGAGTGGAAGAGAGAGAGAGAGAAGAAGAGAGGGAGTGGAAGAGAGAGAGAGAGAGAGAGAGAAGAGAGGGAGTGGAAGAGAGAGAGAGAGAAGAAGAGAGGGAGTGGAAGAGAGTAGAGGAGAAGAGAGGGAGTGGAAGAGAGTAGAGGAGAAGAGAGGGAGTGGAAGAGAGAGAGAGAGAGAAGAAGAGAGGGAGTGGAAGAGGGAGAGAGAGAAGAAGAGAGGGAGTGGAAGAGAGAGAGAGAGAAGAAGAGAGGGAGTGGAAGAGGGAGAGAGAGAAGAAGAGAGGGAGTGGAAGAGAGTAGAGGAGAAGAGAGGGAGTGGAAGAGAGAGAGAGAGAAGAAGAAGAGAGGGAGTGGAAGAGGGAGAGAGAGAGAGAGAGAGAAGAGAGGGAGTGGAAGAGAGAGAGAGAGAGAAGAAGAGAGGGAGTGGAAGAGAGAGAGAGAAGAAGAGAGGGAGTGGAAGAGGGAGAGAGAGAGAGAGAGAAGAGAGGGAGTGGAAGAGAGAGAGAGAAGAAGAGAGGGAGCGGAAGAGAGAGAGAGAGAGAAGAGAGGGAGTGGAAGAGGGAGAGAGAGAATAGAGGGAATGGAAGAGAGAGAGAGAGAGAGAGAAGAGAGGGAGTGGGAGAGAGAGAGAGAAGAACAGAGGGAGTGGGAGAGAGAGAGAGAGAGAGAGAGAGAGAGAGAGAGATGGAGTGGAAGAGAGGGAGTGGAAGAGAGAGAGAGAGAGAAGAAGAAGAGAGGGAGTGGAAGAGAGAGAGAGAAGAAGAGAGGGAGTGGAAGAGAGAGAGAGAAGAAGAGAGGGAGTGGAAGAGAGAGAGAGAAGAAGAGAGGGAGTGGAAGAGGGAGAGAGAGAAGAGAGGGAGTGGAAGAGAGCGAGAGAGGAGAGAGGGAGTGGAAGAGAGAGAGAGAAAGAAGAAGAGAGGGAGTGGAAGAGAGAGAGAGAAGAAGAGAGGGAGTGGAAGAGAGAGAGAGAGAAGAAGAAGAGAGGGAGTGGAAGAGAGAGAGAGAAGAAGAGAGGGAGTGGAAGAGAGAGAGAGAAGAAGAGAGGGAGTGGAAGAGAGAGAGAAATGAAGAGAGAGAGAGAAGAGAGGGAGTGGAAGAGAGAGAGAGAAGAAGAAGAGAGGGAGTGGAAGAGAGAGAGAGAAGAAGAGAGGGAGTGGAAGAGAGAGAGAGAAGAGAGTGAGTGGAAGAGAGAGAGAGAGAGAAGAAGAGAGGGAGTGGAAGAGAGAGAGAGAAGAAGAGAGGGAGTGGAAGAGAGAGAGAAGAAGAAGAGAGGGAGTGGAAGAGGGAGAGCGAGAAGAGAGGGAGTGGAAGAGAGAGAGAAGAGAGGGAGTGGAAGAGAGAGAGAGAGAGAGAGAGAGAGAAGAAGAGAGGGAGTGGAAGAGAGAGAAGAAGAAGAGAGGGAGTGGAAGAGAGAGAGAGAGAAGAAGAGAGGGAGTGGAAGAGAGAGAGAAGAAGAGAGGGAGTGGAAGAGAGAGAGAAAAGAAGAGAGAGAGAGAAGAGAGGGAGTGGAAGAGAGAGAGAGAGAAGAAGAAGAGAGGGAGTGGAAGAGAGAGAGAGAAGAAGAGAGGGAGTGGAAGAGAGAGAGAAGAAGAGAGGGAGTGGAAGAGAGAGAGAGAAGAAGAGAGGGAGTGGAAGAGAGAGAGAGAAGAAGAGAGGGAGTGGAAGAGAGAGAGAAGAAGAGAGGGAGTGTAAGAGAGAGAGAGAAGAAGAGAGGGAGAGAGAAGAAGAGATGGAGTGGAAGAGGGAGAGAGAAGAAGAGCAGGAGAGAGAAGAAGAGATGGAGTGGAAGAGGGAGAGAGAAAAGTGGAGATGGTTGAGAGTGATTGAAACCCAGCGTTTAATGCAGAGGGTGTATTCTGCATGGCCACGGTTCACCAGTGTGGTTGATTTCACAATGGATGGGTTGATAAGTGCAAAGGCCTTAGGTCTGACAGCACATGGGAGGGATCCTCACCTGATGCCGCGGGCCTGAACAGGTTTTGTGCATCCTGACAGTCCCCCTGAGACAACACTTTCACAGGAAACCAATACCTATCTTTCTACACACACACACACACACACACACACACACACACACACACACACACACACACACACACACACACACACACACACACACACACACACACACACACACACACACACACACACACACACAGAGATACAGACTCAGAGAGACACATGATTCAATACAGCAGGAACACACCAAAGGACTCAAGACCTTCACTAGTTGGCCTGACTCTTGACTTAATTTTCTTACATTTCTTTATATACAATTTCCATACTTGCATGTTGTGTATCCACAAGGTGATTTCTAGATTGTATTTAGATAGCTTTTTATATTCTTTGTTTCAATGTAATATTTCTGATTATTTAGAAGCTTATCTTTGGGAATCTGAATCCAAGCATATTGGTTATAGTGGGATGGGAATATGTGATTGATCAATGTGGAACATGGTTGATAATACCGGCAGACAGACACTGAAATGCATTACGTTATGGTAGCATCTTGTACCATCATGTACATTTTTGCGTAATTCTGCTGTTTTAATATCATTGTGGGGCTGTGTCACGTTAACAACTGATACCTACTAGACAGGAAGGAACATCTCCACAAACATAATCTTTCTTTCTCTCATTCTGCTGGAAAAGTGAAAGGCAAAGGACATAGATGATTCAGTTTACAATGACACAATGGGAAGTGAAGTAAACCTTGAATTTAGCACTTTGTTCAATGAAGTGGTAGGTCTTGGCTAATATGTGTTGAATGGTGTTCAAGTTCTGTAGTAGAGAAATTATTTGAGAGTAAAAAAACGAATTACAACGCTAATAAAATACAACACTAATTCTCTGAATGTTTGACTCTAGGTTGGCATCGTGGTGCAGACTGACGCTGGTAAAATCTCCCTGATACAACGCTAATAAAATACAACACTAATTCTCTGAATGTTTGACTCGAGGTTGGCATCGTGGTGTGGACTGACGCTGGTAAAATCTCCCTGATACAACGCTAATAAAATACAACACTAATTCTCTGAATGTTTGACTCGAGGTTGGCATCGTGGTGCGGACTTGCGCTGGTAAAATCTCCCTGATACAACGCTAATAAAATACAACACTAATTCTCTGAATGTTTGACTCGAGGTTGGCATCGTGGTGCAGACTTGCGCTGGTAAAATCTCCCTGATACAACGCTAATAAAATACAACACTAATTCTCTGAATGTTTGACTCGAGGTTGGCATCGTGGTGCAGACTGACGCTGGTAAAAGCTCCCTGATACAACGCTAATAAAATACAACACTAATTCTCTGAATGTTTGACTCGAGGTTGGCATCGTGGTGCGGACTGGCGCTGGTAAAAGCTCCCTGATACAACGCTAATAAAATACAACACTAATTCTCTGAATGTTTGACTCTAGGTTGGCATCGCGGTGCGGACTGACGCTGGTAAAATCTCCCTGATACAACGCTAATAAAATACAACACTAATTCTCTGAATGTTTGACTCGAGGTTGGCATCGTGGTGCGGACTGATGCTGGTAAAATCTCCCTGATACAACGCTAATAAAATACAACACTAATTCTCTGAATGTTTGACTCGAGGTTGGCATCGTGGTGCGGACTGGCGCTGGTAAAAGCTACCTGAGCTGAGCTCTATTCCGCCTGCCTGACCCTGACGGCAGGATATCCATCGAAACGTTCTCGCCTCCGAGATCGGCCCGCATACCCTGCCTCAGAGATCGGCCCGCATACCCTGCCTCAGAGATCGGCCCGCATACCCTGCCTCAGAGATCGGCCCACATACCCTGCCTCAGAGATCGGCCCGCATACCCTGCCTCAGAGATCGGCCCACATACCCTGCCTCAGAGATCGGCCCACATACCCTGCCTCAGAGATCGGCCCACATACCCTGCCTCAGAGATCGGCCCACATACCCTGCCTCAGAGATCGGCCCACATACCCTGCCTCAGAGATCGGCCCGCATACCCTGCCTCAGAGATCGGCCCACATACCCTGCCTCAGAGATCGGCCCACATACCCTGCCTCAGAGATCGGCCCGCATACCCTGCCTCAGAGATCGGCCCACATACCCTGCCTCAGAGATCGGCCCACATACCCTGCCTCAGAGATTGGCCCACATACCCTGCCTCAGAGATCGGCCCACATACCCTGCCTCAGAGATCGGCCCGCATACCCTGCCTCAGAGATCGGCCCGCATACCCTGCCTCAGAGATCGGCCCGCATACCCTGCCTCAGAGATCGGCCCACATACCCTGCCTCAGAGATCGGCCCGCATACCCTGCCTCAGAGATCGGCCCACATACCCTGCCTCAGAGATCGGCCCACATACCCTGCCTCAGAGATCGGCCCGCATACCCTGCCTCAGAGATCGGCCCACATACCCTGCCTCAGAGATCGGCCCACATACCCTGCCTCAGAGATCGGCCCGCATACCCTGCCTCAGAGATCGGCCCTCATACCCTGCCTCAGAGATCGGCCCACATACCCTGCCTCAGAGATCGGCCCGCATACCCTGCCTCAGAGATCGGCCCGCATACCCTGCCTCAGAGATCGGCCCGCATACCCTGCCTCAGAGATCGGCCCGCATACCCTGCCTCAGAGATCGGCCCGCACACCCTGCCTCAGAGATCGGCCCGCATACCCTGCCTCAGAGATCGGCCCGCATACCCTGCCTCAGAGATCGGCCCGCACACCCTGCCTCAGAGATCGGCCCACATACCCTGCCTCAGAGATCGGCCCACATACCCTGCCTCAGAGATCGGCCCCCATACCCTGCCTCAGAGATCGGCCCGCACACCCTGCCTCAGAGATCGGCCCGCATACCCTGCCTCAGAGATCGGCCCGCATACCCTGCCTCAGAGATCGGCCCCCATACCCTGCCTCAGAGATCGGCCCGCATACCCGGCCTCAGAGATCGGCCCGCACACCCTGCCTCAGAGATCGGCCCGCATACCCTGCCTCAGAGATCGGCCCCCATACCCTGCCTCAGAGATCGGCCCGCACACCCTGCCTCAGAGATCGGCCCACATACCCTGCCTCAGAGATCGGCCCACATACCCTGCCTCAGAGATCGGCCCGCATACCCTGCCTCAGAGATCGGCCCGCATACCCTGCCTCAGAGATCGGCCCGCATACCCTGCCTCAGAGATCGGCCCACATACCCTGCCTCAGAGATCGGCCCACATACCCTGCCTCAGAGATCGGCCCACATACCCTGCCTCAGAGATCGGCCCGCATACCCTGCCTCAGAGATCGGCCCACATACCCTGCCTCAGAGATCGGCCCACATACCCTGCCTCAGAGATCGGCCCACATACCCTGCCTCAGAGATCGGCCCACATACCCTGCCTCAGAGATCGGCCCACATACCCTGCCTCAGAGATCGGCCCGCATACCCTGCCTCAGAGATCGGCCCACATACCCTGCCTCAGAGATCGGCCCACATACCCTGCCTCAGAGGATCATCCTTCTGGTAACTACATTGTTTGCTGCCTAGTGTAGTCTAGTTGCTAGGCAGCACTGTGTAACACAGTTACTTCAGCATCGTCCTGTACATCCATTAGGGATCCACTTACAGTACACATGATTATATAAGCCTTAGAATCACTAAAGCTTGTTGCATCATTATAAAGCATTGTGTAGAACAGTTCAAGGTTGAATGTGTGGTGGGCCAGGATGGTAAGGTGTATAGTGCTACTGACTTGTCTCCTAAGGTGACTTGACTGAGGTGGTCCCTGACGCATTCTATAAGGTTACATTACACAACGAAACAAGTACTACTGGTCTTAGTTTTATCACACGGTCTACTGCCCAGTTATATGGTAAAGTGCCAGAAAGAAGAACATAGGCAAATTCCAGTTGGCCCAGAACAGAGCAGCACAGCTGGCCCTTAAATGTACGAGGAGCGCTTATATGATAATAACATGCATGTCACCTCTCCTGGCTCAAAGTAGAGGAGAGTTTGACTGCATCACTACTTGCATTTGTGAGAGGTATTAAACGTGTTGAAAGCACCGAACTGTCTGTTCAAACAGCTAACCCACAGCTCAGACACCCATGCATACCCCACAAGACATGCCACCAGGGGTCTCTTCACAGTCCCCAAGTCCAGAACAAACTCTGCGAAACGCACAGTACTACATAGAGCCATGACTACATATAACCCTCTTCCACATCAAGTAACTCATGCAAAATATAAAATCTGATTTAAAAAAACAGAAAAAACAACACCTGTACAATGGGAACTGTAAGGAGACACACACACACATACACACACACATTGTAATGTTGTGGTATTTTTGATTTTATATTGTAAATGTGTGATATTAGAGTAAAAGTTTACTGTATGACGTATTATGTTATTGATGATGTAGTTTGTGATTGTGTTTTGATGTGATGTAACCGTTTTAACCCTGTTTGGATCCCAGGAAGAGTAGGTACTGCAGCAGCTATTGGGGATCGGCAGCGTAGCCTAGTGGTTAGAGCGTTGGACTAGTAACCGGAAGGTTGCAAGTTCAAACCCCCGAGCTGACAAGGTACAAATCTGTCGTTCTGCCCCTGAACAGGCAGTTAACCCACTGTTCCTAGGCCGTCATTGAAAATAAGAATTTGTTCTTAACTGACTTGCCTAGTAAAATAAAGGTAAAAGAAAAAGAAAGATCCTAATAAACACTACAAATATGTCTTTAGCATTTCCCAGATATGTTGCACAGTCGCTGATTAGGTGGATTATTACAGTCATCGGATTTTGGAAAGTGAGGCAAACGGATGCCTTGAGACAGTTTAACTTTATTTTTGCTAGTTGAAAATTATATGGATTTAGGAAAATGCCGTCCCGCGGGTAAGTGTCAGTGCTCTGCGGCAATGTGGGGAAAAGACTCCCATGGCCCAGCTCTGAGAGGAGACGAGAGCAGAGTAAAGCAAATCCACTCCCTTTCCCTTCAGTGACAGGAGATGAGCCCTCCACCCCCGAAACATCAGCTAAGCTGCTTAGGAGACTTCTCTCTTCTCCACCACCCCCATCCTCACAGTCCCCCATATAGTCCTACCAACATCATTTAGAACATGATATAGTACTACCAACATCAATTTCAGTTGAACATTTCATACACTTGAAGCCAAGATTTCTCAAAGCAAGTGAATTATTAATTGAAGGTTTTGTTATGATGACTTTGATGGGTTTTTGGCATCAATAGCTTACCAGATAAAGTTTCAATCCTGTATTAAAACTGTTTTCGTTTTTCTGAGTGATCTGGAAGAGATGTTTTCATTTTGGGCACTGCTCTTTCTGACAGGGGTACAGGCAGTTGTATCTCCCGACCCCTCCTGTCTCAGCCACAGTATTTATTTGATTATTATTATCTGTTATAATCCCCACCCAGCACAGCCAGAAGAACCCACCACTTATAGCCTGGTTCCTCTCTAGGTTTTTTTCTTAGGTTCCGGCCTTTCTAGGGAGTTTTTCCTAGCCACCGTGCTTCTACACCTGCATTGCTTGCTGTTAAGGGTTTTAGGCTGGGTTTCTGTACAGCACTGTATGACATCAGCTGATGCAAGAAGGGCTTTAATTATTTTATTTATTTATTTCGCCTTCATTTAACCAGGTAGGAAAGTTCTCATTTACATTTGGGAAGAGGGAGTTGTTTGGGCTAAATTATAGATGGGCTACGTACAGGTGCAGTAATCTGTGAGCTGCTCTGACAGCTGGTGCTTAAAGCTAGTAAGGGAGATAAGTGTTTCCAGTTTCAGAGATTTTTGTAGTTTGTTCCAGTCATTGGCAGCAGAGAACTGGAAGGAGAGGCGTCCAAAGGAGGAATTGGTTTTGGGGGTGACCAGAGAGATATAGCTGCTGGAGCGCGTGCTTTAGGTGTGTTCTCCTATGGTGACCAGCGAGCTGAGGTAAGGGGGACTTTACCTAGCAGGGTCTTGTAGATGACCTGGAGCCAGTGGGTTTGGCGACGAGTATGAAGCGAAGGCCAGCCAACAGGAGCGTACAGGTCCCAGTGGTGGGTAGAATATGGGGCTTTGGTGACAAAACGGATGGAATTGTGATAGACTGCATCCAATTTATTGAGTAGGGTATTGGAGGCTATTTTGTAAATTACGTCGCTGAAGTCGAGGATCGGTAGGATGGTCAGTTTTACGAGGGTATAGTTAGCAGCATGAGTGAAGGATGCTTTGTTGTGAAATAGGAAGCCAATTCTAGATTTAACTTTGGATTGGAGATGTTTGATGTGAGTCTGAAATGAGAGTTTACAGTCTTGCCAGACACCTAGGTATTTGTAGTTGTCCACATATTCTAAGTCAGAACCGTCCAGAGTAGTGATGTTGGACGGGCGGGAAGGTGCAGGCAGCGATTGGTTGAAAAGCATGCATTTAGTTTTACTTGTATTTAAGAGCAGTTGGAGGCCATGGAAGTAGAGTTGTATGGCATTGAAGCTCGTCTGGAGGGTTGTTAACAGAGTGTCCAAAGCAGGGCCAGAAGTATACAGAATGGTGTCGTCTGCGTAGAGGTGGCTCAGAGACTCACAAGCAGCAAGAGCAACATCATTGATGTATACAGAGAAGAGAGTCGGCCCAAGAATTGAACCTTGTGGCACCCCCATAGAGACTGCCAGAGGCCCGGACAAGAGGCCCTCCGATTTGACACACTAAACTCTATCAGAGAAGTAGTTGGTAAACCAGGCGAGGCAATCGTTTGAGAAACCAAGGCTATCGAGTCTGCCGATGAGGATGTGGTGATTGACATCGAAAGCCTTGGTCGAAAGCCTTGGCCAGGTCAATGAATATGGCTGCACAGTGTTGTTTCTTATCGATGGCGGAAAGATACGCTCAAGGTTTAGGACCTTGAGCGTGGCTGAGGTGCACCCATGACAAGCTCTGAAACCAGATTGCATAGCGGAGAAGGTGCGGTGGGATTCAAAATGGTCGATAATCTGTTTGTTGACTTAGCTTTCGAAGACCTTAGAAAGGCAGGGTAGGATAGATATAGGTCTTTAGCAGTTTGGGTCTAGAGTGTCTCCCCCCTTTGAAGAGGAGGATGACCGCAGCTGCTTGCCAATCTTTGGTAATCTCAGACAACACGAATGAGAGGTTGAACATGCTAGTAATAAGGGTTGCAACAATTTCGGCAGATAGTTTTAGAAAGAAAGGGTCCAGATTGTCTAGCCCGGCTGATTTGTAGGGGTCCAGATTTTGCAGCTCTTTCAGAACATCAGCTGAACGGATTTGGGAGAAGCGGAAATGGGGAAGGCTTGGGCAAGTTGCTGTGGGGGGTGCAGTGCTGTTGACCGGGATAGGGGTAGCCAGGTGGAAAGCATGGCCAGCCATAGAAAAATGCTTATTGAAATTCTCAATTATAGTAGATTTATCGGTGGTGAAAGAGTTTCCTATCCTCAGTGCAGTGGGCAGCTGGGAGGAGGTGTTCTTATTCTCCAGGGACTTTACAGTGTCCCAGAATTTTTTTAAGTTTGTGTTGCAGGAAGCAAATTTCTCCTTGAAAAAGCTAGCCTTGGCGTTTCTAACTGCCTGTGTATATTGGTTTCTAACTTCCCTGAAAAGTTGCATATCACGGGGGCTGTTCGATGCTAATGCAGAACGCCATAGGATGTTTTTGTGTTGGTTAAGGGCAGTCAGGTCTGGAGAGAAACAAGGGCTATATCTGTTCCTGGTTCTAAATTTCTTGAATGGGGCATGCTTATTTAAGATGGTGAGGAAGGCATTTAAAAATAATAATAACAATAACCAGGCATCCTCTACTGACGGGATGAGGTCAGTATCCTTCCAGGATACCCGGGCCAGGTCAATTAAAAAGGCCTGCTCGCTGAAATGTTTTAGGGAGCTTTTGACAGTGATGAGGGGCGATTGTTTGACCGTAGACCCATTACGGATGCAGGCAATGAGGCTGTGATCGCTAAGATGTTAGTTGAAGACCGCATAAGTGTATTTGGAGGGCAGGTTGGTTAGGATGATATCTATGAGGGTGCCCGTGTTTACAGCTTTGGGGTGGTACCTGGTAGGTTCATTTGTGTGAGATTGAGGGCATCAAGCTTAGATTGTAGGATGGCTGGGGTGTTAAGCATGTCCCAGTTTAGGTCACCTAGCAGCAAGAGCTCTGAAGATAGATGGGGGGGGCAATCACTTCACATATGGTGTCCAGAGCACAGCTGGGGGCAGAGGGTGGTCTATAGCAGGCGGCAATGGTGAGAGACTTGTTTTTAGAGAGGTGGATTTTTAAAAGTAGAAGTTCAAATTGTTTGGGTACAGACATGGATAGTAGGACAGAACTCTGCAGGCTATCTCTGCAGTAGATTGCAACACCGCCCCCTTTGGCCGTTCTATCTTGTCTGAAAATGTTGTAGTTAGGGATGGAGATTTCAGAGTTTTTGGTGGTCTTCCTAAGCCAGGATTCAGACACGGCTAGGACATCCAGGTTGGCAGAGTGTGCTAAAGCAGTGAATAAAACAAACTTAGGGAGGAGGCTTCTAATGTTAACATGCATGAAACCAAGGCTATTACGGTTTCAGAAGTCATCAAATGAGAGCTCCTGGGGAATAGGAGTGGAGCTAGACACTGCAGGGCCTGGATTCACCTCTCCATCACCAGAGGAACAGAAGAGGAGTAGGATAATGGTACCGCTCAAAGCTATGAGAATTGGTTGTCTAGGACGTCTGGAACAGAGAGTAAAAGGAGGTTTCTGGGGGCGATAAAATAGCTTCAAGGTATAATGTACAGACAAAGGTATGGTAGGATTTGAATACAGTGGAGGTAAACCTAGGCATTGAGTGATGATGAGAGAGATATTGTCTCTAGAAACATTGAAACCAGGTGATGCCCTCGCATGTGTGGGTGGTGGAACTGAAAGGTTGGATAAGGTATAATGAGCAGGGCTAGAGGCTCTACAGTGACATTAAGGAGAGGCATGCTTAGCTGAGTGATCATAAGGGTCCAGTGAGTAGTGAGGTTGGTTGGGGTCACGGCGATTCAGACAGCTAGCCGGGCCATGGGTAGCAAGCTGGCATAGGATGGAGGTCTGTTTTTAGCCACCGCGTGCGTTTCCGTCAGTAGATTAGTGGGGTTCCGTGTGGTAGAGAGGACCAATCCAATTGGCAAAATAGATATAGTTATAGTGACCCAAGCAAATTGTCCGATGGACCTATTCAGATAGAAGCCGATAAGACAGCTAAAGATTAGCGGGCCACATATGGGCGTTCAGGTAACGTCGCGACGGAGGGGCCAGTTGGATAACTCCCTCGGGCAGATAACGTCGGTATTCCAGTCGTGAAGGCCCGGTGGGGCTACGCGTCGGCAGTAAAATGGGTCCGGATAGGTGATTGTAGCCCAGGAGTGGCTGATGGAATTCTTTAGCTGGCTAGCTCCAGAATAATTGATGTTTGCTCCGGGGATATGCTCCGGGGAAATGGAGAGAACAGTATGCTCTGGTCTGAGTCGCGTTGTACAAAACTGGCGATAGCTTTTCGAGCTAAAGGATAGCTGATGAACGCCAACCGTGGTTAGCTGAATACTAACGTTAGCCAGCTTCTGGCTAGCATCTGGCTAGCTTCTGTTGTGGATTTCAAATTGGAGGTGAATAATACTTTTTTATATAAATAGGTGAGGCGGGTTGCAGGAGAGTGTTTTGAAGTTGAGTTTTTAGAAGAAGAAAAAATATATATATATAAAATATATGCGAAGAAAATATGTAAATATATATACGGGACACGACAAGACGAGGACAAAGGACGTCTGACTGCTATGCCATCTTGGATGCAAACAATAAAATAAATAAATAAATGATAAATACATTTGATTGATTGATATCATGGGTAAGGCATGAAACAGGGTGGGATGGGATGGGGGCTATTAGATGACTTCTGTTCTAAACTAATAAGTGACGTGACTCAGAGTAGCAGCTTCTGTACACACACAGAATAGAGATGATCTATGGGTAAAGATTCATGACTTATTTTCCTCTGTAAAAATCGTTGTTTAATTAACTCAGGAACCACACCTGTGTGGAAGCCCCTGCTTTATTTTTTATTTCACCTTTATTTAACTAGGAAAGTCAGTTAAGAACAAATTCTTATTTACATTGACGTCCTACGCCGGCCAAACCCAGACGTCGCTGGGCCAATTGTGAGCCGCCTTATGGGACTCCAGATCTCAGCCGTTTGTGATACAGCCTGGATTCAAACCAGGGTGTCTGTAGTGATGCCTCTAGCACTGAGATGCAGTGGCTTAGACCGCTGCGCCACTCGGGAGCCCAAATATACATACTTTTATCACTCATTTAATAATTTGTTTCCTTTATTTTTGCAAGAATTAAATACACGGAGTATGATTGGTAATACCAAGATTTGATTTATTCTGCCTATATTTACATTTTTTACATCGTCCCTTACAAATGGAAAAGGTTGCATTTGCAAATGTACATTTGAAATGACTTTTTAATATATCAATCAAATGTATTTATAAAGCCCTTCTTACATCAGCTGATGTAATCACAGTGGCTGTAGAGGGTGCAACAGGTCAGCAACTCAGGAGTAAATGGCAGTTGGCTTTTCATAGCCAATCATTCTGAGTATCTCTACCGCTCCTGCTGTCTCTAGAGAACCCCTGCCATATCTCCTAGTATAAGTGATATTCACACAGCCTTTCAAATAGAAAATAACTTGATATAAGATGCTTGTGGCCATGATGTGGAATCTTCAGATTCTGATATGTATTCCGTAAATTGCCAATGAGAACTTTTATTATTGTCCAGCTTCCCTCAGATTTGATTATGATAAACTTGTATTAGTATGGCATTAAACGTTTATAAACTGTAGGTTCTATTGAAATCTCAGGAATAAAATCTCAAAATGGATTTGTCAGTAAACAAAGGGGATATTATTGTTGGAGTACAGAATCGTTATTTGGAAAGCTGTAGTTGAAAGGTGTTTTTCCAACGTAACATTGAGTACAAAACTAGCTTGAACCTAGCTTGAAACTAGCTTGGGACCTGAGCTGGTTTAATGACAAGGCAGTCTGCTGGTGGGAAAGGCTGATTGGGCGTAGAGAGGTGGGTCCATTTTCAGGGTATAGAGGGAAAGGGATGAACTCCTGAATGCTTCAAATTCATAGCTTGTTTCCAAGGGATCTGTTTAAAGTTGAACACTTACCATGGGTTTTTCGAGACTGACACAAAAGTTTGTTGACTTGTGTTTGTTTGTGAGCGCGTGTGTACATGTGTATTCACACAAATTCTATCATGCCGTTTCAGATGAACATTCTTATCTTAATATGAGGTCAGATTAGCATCTGGAGTAAACTTGATTTATTATGATCCTCCCTCCACTGCATTGTGGATTGGGACAGTTTCTCACTGTCCTCCTCCATCTCTACTGCTCCTGCACAGGCCGAAACATACTCATTAAGGGTTTTTAAATGTTCGTTATGACTATTAAAGGCCCAAATACTCTGTTTTGTGTCACAGAAGAAAGCCCTCAAGTATTTAGTGATAAAATAATGAGGAAATGACCTTGTTATCTAGCCTTTTAGTGTTGGGGAGTAGTGAACTATATGTAGTTCAACTAGTAATTTAACTACATTTTGCAGTAGCTTGGAGGTAGTTGAACTAACTTCTAATCTAGGTTGTGTTTTCAGTAGTTAATTAATGTTCTACCGTGTAGTGATGTAGCTAATTACTGGCATCAGACCTCCCTAATTCTCACTTGAAACATTTTTGTGTCCCTAATTTTCACTTTTTGTTTTACTGTAATAGACTAAACTCTACATTCTGTTAACATCTGACTACAGAGTGATCTGTTTCTGCAATCTGTAGTCTATGACATTCTAGACGTACATTTTTCACTCAGTAGTTTGAAACTTCAGTTAAGTAAACTATATTTTTCTTAAGGGCAGCTTTAGTGTAGCTTCACTTCTTCTAGTGTGAAGTGATTGGTAGCTTGGTAGACTACAGTATATTTTCAGAGTAACTTCCCCACAACTGCTACCTTTATAGTGTTCCGTGAATGGCCTGATGTAATTCTCATGGCTAGAAAGGAGAGTCCACTGGAAGAGTTCTGTAGATCACTTCTACATTGGTGCAGGATTTCTGAATAAATATATTCTAGGAGACTTGACATGATTATTTACATTTAGTCATGCTCTTGTTTGCCAGGTTACAGCAAACACAAGGGCCTGCTGGAACAATGCCTTCTGCGTGGCGAGCTGTTTTGACTGCATTACAATAAAGAGCTGTATTTATTATTTTAAGGGTGATTGTACAACTGAACCTTGATACAGGTGGACAGCTCACTGTGAATACACACAGAACTGCTCCAAGCTGCATTTTATGTCAACCAAGTGAAGGATTACTTCTTTTTACTCATGCACACGTACAGGTAACTGCCCAGATAAAGGAAACATTGTTGTTTTAATAGGGAGTTGGGCCACCACAATCCGCGAGAACAGCGTCAATACGCCTTGGCAAAGATTCTACAAGTGTCTGGAACTCTATCGAAGGGATGCGAAACCATTTCACAAGAATTTCCTGAATTTGGTGTTTTGTTGATGGTGGTGGAAAACACTGTCTCAGACCCCTCTCCAGAAACACCCGTAAGTGTTACATTGGGTTGAGATCTTTTAAATATATATTTAATTTGTATTTTATTTAACTAGGCAAGTCAGTTACAAACAAATGCTTATTTACAATGACGGCCTACACCGGCCAAACCCGAATGACACATACTTTGTATCCCTCATTTACTCATTTGTTTCCTTTTTTTGCAGCAAGTACCTGTATTTGTCAACTAAAAACAAGGGAGTTTGAAGCAGGTTTTGAACTGTAATTTAGAGAGAGCATCTATCTTCGTGTAATGTATTTGAATGAACATTGCTAATTTTCTTCATTCTATAAAATGTACTTTTGAGACGAGATATGTTTTTAGTTTGTTTTGCATTTACTAAATGATGGTATAGTTTACCTTTAAGTAATTTGACAAATACTTGTAGAATGTTGTTTGATTGCAAACATTGTAGCTTATACACTATTCTACATCCGGATAACCTCTATGCACCCTTTACTTTCAACCAAGATCCCAGCACAAACTACAGTATTCCAAAGTAAAAAGATCAACTTAATGTTGCATAGTGTGCTGGAGGCCAGCATTGAATGGGGCTCCTGAGTGCAGGCTCCATTGTGAACACCTCTCCCTCACACACAGCGCTGCTCTATGAAGGCTGTCTTAACCCTTTCAAATGTCTCCCCCTCGTCATTATCCTAACTGGCCGTGGCCTTCTCTTTCTACATTCATCCACCCCCATGCAGGACCCGGTCCTCTTCACCTGGACCCTTTCAGTCAGCACACAGACGAGGACCTGTGGAATGCACTGGAAGAGGTGCTGCATCGTTGTGCTCAGAATGCATCCCCCTCTGCGACGCGTTGGGGGATCTGTCATTCCAGCTGCACAATGCTGCCATTCAGCCTGCCTGCTCGCCACAAGACAAGGGGGGGAAATCCCATTAGGGCCATGGGGCCATGTCAATGTGCGGCTTGTAACTGGGAGCCATTCAAAGTCCTGGGGAGAAGCTGTGTTGTGTTGGGCGAAAGGGGATGAAGGCAGGCTTCCCCCACAGTGAGGAGCTCCAGCTCCTGGTCCCCAGTCTCCCGGCTCCTCAATGGGTTTGCTGGCTTGGATAAAAGCAAGAGGCAGTGGCCAAGGTCATCCATGGACCTGGCCCTACATTGTGCCAGCTGGTTAATGGTGTGTTGGATGGCTCTTTAAAGAGATCCCCCCAAGAGGCCTTTCTCCAGAGGTAATGGAGGGTCCCTGCTCCCTCTCATCTCTTTGAAGGTGCAGTAGAGGGCCGTCCTGGAGGAGCTACCTGCCAGGCTGGTGACGGTATTCGCTGTTAAGCGGCAACTTCAACGTGGGTCAGAGGCAGCTGGTCTGTCTGACCAGGGCCATCCTCAGATGAAACTGGATCCTTATCGTGGATGAGGCCACCAATAACATGACCCCCAGTAAGAACACTGTTAACATGAACCCCAGTAAGAACACTGTTAACATGAACCCCAGTAAGAACACTGTTAACATGAACCCCAGTAAGAACACTGTTAACATGAACCCCAGTAAGAACACTGTTAACATGAACCCCAGTAAGAACACTGCTAACATGAACCCCAGTAAGAACACTGCTAACATGAACCCCAGTAAGAACACTGCTAACATGAACCCCAGTAAGAACACTGTTAACATGAACCCCAGGTTGGAAGACTGGAAATACAAAACCCTGGTTAGAACACTGCTAACATGAACCCCAGTAAGAACACTGTTAACATGAACCCCAGTAAGAACACTGTTAACATGAACCCCAGGATAGAACACTGTTAACATGAACCCCAGTAAGAACACTGTTAACATGAACCCCAGTAAGAACACTGTTAACATGAACCCCAGGATAGAACACTGTTAACATGAACCCCAGTAAGAACACTGTTAACATGAACCCCAGTAAGAACACTTTTAACATGAACCCCAGTAAGAACACTGTTAACATGAACCCCAGTAAGAACACTGTTAACATGAACCCCAGTAAGAACACTGTTAACATGAACCCCAGTAAGAACACTGTTAACATGAACCCCAATAAGAACACTGTTAACATGAACCCCAGTAAGAACACTGTTAACATGAACCCCAGGTTGGAAGACTGGAAATACGAAACCCTGGTTAGAACACTGTTAGCATGAACCCCAGGATAGAACACTGCTAACATGAACCCCAGGTTAGACCACTGCTAACATGAACCCCAGGTTAGAACACTGCTAACATGAACCCCAGGATAGAACACTGCTAACATGAACCCCAGGTTAGACCACTGCTAACATGAACCCCAAGATATAAACAATGTTAACATTTAACATGAACCCCAGGATGGAACACTGCAACATGAATCCCATTTTAAAACACTGCTAACATGAAACCCAGGATAGAGCACACTGCCCATTTTAAAACATGAACCCCAGGATAGAACACTGCAACATGAACCCCAGGATAGAGCACTGCAACAAAACCCATTTTATGAACCCCAGGATAGAGCACTGTCAGGATAGAGCACTGAACATGAACCCCAGGTTAACATGAACCCCAGGATAGAGCACTGTCAATATGAACATGAACCCCCCCAGGTTATAACACGGTCAACATGAACCCCAGGTTATAACACGGTCAACATGAACCCCAGGTTATAACACGGTCAACATGAACCCCAGGTTATAACACGGTCAACATGAACCCCAGGATAGAGCACTGTCAACATGAACCCCAGGTTATAACACGGTCAACATAAACCCCAGGTTATAACACGGTCAACATGAACCCCAGGATAGAGCACTGTCAACATGAACCCCAGGATATAACACTGTCAACATGAACCCCAGGTTATAACACGGTCAACATGAACCCCAGGTTAGAACACGGTCAACATGAACCCCAGGTTATAACACGGTCAACATAAACCCCAGGTTATAACACGGTCAACATGAACCCCAGGTTAGAACACGGTCAACATGAACCCCAGGATAGAGCACTGTCAACATGAACCCCAGGATAGAGCACTGTCAACATGAACCCCAGGTTATAACACGGTCAACATGAACCCCAGGTTATAACACGGTCAACATGAACCCCAGGTTAGAGCACTGTCAACATGAACCCCAGGTTATAACACGGTCAACATGAACCCCAGGTTATAACACGGTCAACATGAACCCCAGGTTAGAACACGGTCAACATGAACCCCAGGATAGAGCACTGTCAACATGAACCCCAGGTTATAACACGGTCAACATGAACCCCAGGTTATAACACGGTCAACATGAACCCCAGGTTAGAGCACTGTCAACATGAACCCCAGGTTATAACACGGTCAACATGAACCCCAGGTTATAACACGGTCAACATGAACCCCAGGTTATAACACGGTCAACATGAACCCCAGGATAGAGCACTGTCAACATGAACCCCAGGTTATAACACTGTCAACATGAACCCCAGGTTATAACACGGTCAACATAAACCCCAGGTTATAACACGGTCAACATGAACCCCAGGTTAGAACACGGTCAACATGAACCCCAGGATAGAGCACTGTCAACATGAACCCCAGGATAGAGCACTGTCAACATGAACCCCAGGTTATAACACGGTCAACATGAACCCCAGGTTATAACACGGTCAACATGAACCCCAGGTTATAACACGGTCAACATGAACCCCAGGTTATAACACGGTCAACATGAACCCCAGGATAGAGCACTGTCAACATGAACCCCAGGTTATAACACGGTCAACATGAACCCCAGGTTATAACACGGTCAACATGAACCCCAGGTTAGAACACGGTCAACATGAACCCCAGGTTAGAACATTGGAAACACGAAAGTCAGGTTATAACACTACTAACATGAACCCCAGGTTAGAACACTGCTAACATGAACCCCAGGTTAGAACACTGCGAACATGAACCCCAGGTTAGAACACTGCGAACATGAACCCTCGGTTAGAATGCTAACATGAACCCTCGGTTAGAACACTGCGAACATGAACCCCAGTTTAGAACACTGTTGACATGAACCACAGGTTAGAACACTGCTAACATGAACCCCAGTTTAGAACACTGTTGACATGAACCCCAGGTTAGAACAATGTTGACATGAACCCCAGGTTAGAACACTGTTGACATGAAACCCAGGTTATAACACTGCTAACATGAACGCCAGGTTATAACACTGTTAACTGTTAACGTGGACCCTGCTTGTTGTCACTGTAATGTTGTGAGTCGTGTTGTAACTTGTGTTGTAACATTAGTCCTTCCCATACATTCAATTTTCCCTTCATATGACAAAAACATAATGAACAAAAAGATCAAACTAAAACCTTGGTGCATAAAGCTATGGCCTCTGGTACTCTGTGACAGTGTAACTCTATCCTGTGAACGTCAGTACAGCTGCACATACCTGGCTAAGGATTAGCCATTGTTTTGATGTGTGAAGTAAAATCCCTGCCCAGGGGTGATGGAAGACAGTATTGTTTCTGTGTGGATGCTGAGATATTCTCTTTCCCTGCTCCTGTAGAACTTACTGCCTCATCCAGCAGACCATTTGGGAGACTTTCAGAGAGTGTACTGTGCTCACCATCGCCCATAGACTCAACACCATCAACATTGACTGTGACCGGATCTCGGTGTGGCTTGCAATGCGTCTGCACATCTTCTTAGGCAAAGTCATAGCCCTTCCTCATCTTCACTGAGTCACTGACAGTACTGTAGATACAATTGATATTAACTAGCTTGCAGACATTTCTTCTTCCTACTGTACAATATCGAAGAATAGCTCAGGGTCAGACTTTTTACAATCAGCCATTGAAGCAAATTACTACACAGAGTTTGGCTGTAAGTGATTAGTTTAGTTTATTAATTTGACCATTTTAAAAAACAAGAACACATAAAACTTGAGAAAGCCATGCAGGCACATGAGAAAAATCATCGAAGATAACACGTAATAAAGTCTGGGACTTATTTCCATTGTGGTCATCTTAAAAATAGATGGCTAGGTAAGATCCAACATGGTTGAACACAGTATGACAGCGAGATAATAAAACATAAAAACAAAGAAGAAGAACATCTATCTTATCATTGCGGTTATATCGCAGAGGCACAGCAGACATCAAACAGTTTTGTAAACTTATTTTTAAGCTGCCCAGATAGGACATTGTTGTTATGGGCAGAGGGAACTCTGAGTCTCAAGTATATACAGTACCTTGCAAAAGTATTCATCCCCCTTGGCATTTTTACTCTTTTGTTGCAGTACAACCTGTAATTTAAATAGATTTTTGGGGGATTTCATGTAATGGACATACACAAAATAGTCCAAATTGGTGGTGAAGTGGTGAATGCAAAACTGGTGCCTGTATTCACCCTCTTTGCTATGAAGCCCTGAAATAAGATCTGGTGCAACCAATTACCTTCAGAAGTCATATAATTAGTTAAATAAAGTCCACCAGTGTGCAATCTAAGTGTCACATGATTTGTCACATGATCTCAGTATATATATACCTGTTCTGAAAGGCCCCAGAGTCTGCAACACCACTAAGCAAGGGGCACCACCAAGCAAGTTGCACCATGAAGACCAAGGAGCTGTGTGGAGAAGTTGTGGAGAAGTACAGATCAGGGTTGGGTTATAAAAAAATATCAGAAACTTTGAACATCCCACGGAGCACCATTATTAATCCATAATAACAAAATGGAAAGAATATGGCACCACAACAAACCTGCCAAGAGAGGGCCGCACAAAACTCACAGACCAGGCAAGGAGGGCATTAATCAGACAGGCGACAAAGAGAACAAAGTTTACCATGAAAGCGCTGCAAAGCTCCACAGCGGAGATTGGAGTGTCTGTCCATAGGACCACTTTAAGCCGTACAATCCAAAGAGCTGGGTTTTGCAGAAGAGTGGCCAGAAAAAAAGCCATTGCTTACAACAACAAAAAAGAAAACATGTTTGGTGTTTGCCAAAAGGCATGTGGGAGACTCCCCAAACATATGGAAGAAGATACTCTGGTCAGATGAGACTAAAATTGAGCTATTTTGCCATCAAGGACAACGCTATGTCTGGTACAAACCCAACACCTCTCATCACCCCGATAAATACCACCCCCATCCCCACAGTGAAACATGGTGGTGGCAGCATCATGCTGTTTGGATTGTTTTTTATCGGTAGGGACTGGGAAACTGGTCAGAATTGAAGGAGTAATGGATGACGCTAAATACAGGGAAATTCTTGAGGGAAACCTGATTCAGTCTTCCAGAGATTTGAGACTGGGACGGAGGTTCACCTTCCGGCAGGACAATGACCCTAAGCATACTGCTACAGCAACACTCGAGTGCTTTATGGGAAAACATTTAAATGTCTTGAAATTATCTAGTCAAAGCCCAGACCTCAATCCAATTGAGAATCTGTGGTATGACTTAAAGATTGCTGTACCCCAGCGGAACCCATCCAACTTGAAGGAGCTGGAGCAGTTTTGCCTTGAAGAATGGGGGAAAAATCCCAGTGGATAGATATGCCAAGCTTATAGAGACATACCACAAGAGACTTGCAGCTGTAATTGCTGCAAAAGGTGGCTCTACAAAGTATTGACCTTGGAGGGGTGAATAGTTACGCACAAAAAAGTGTTTGCTTCACAATAAAAAATATTTTGCGTCTTCAAAGTGGTAAGCATCTTGTGTAAATCAAATGATACAACCCCCCAAAAAATCTATTTTAATTCCAGGTTGTAAGGCAACAAAATAGGAAAAATGCCACAGGGGTAAATACTTCCGCATGCCACTGTAAGACATTACCTTTCCCAGCATTACTCCTGAACCTGTATAAGCACACATTATCAACACCTGATCTGGTGCTGTGATTGTGTGCATCCCTAACATGGGGAAAGTATTCAGTTATATATCTGGGCGCAGAACCATAAATACTCCTGTCAACCAAACCCAGTCTATTCTGGGACACCCTATAGCCTCAACAGGGAGGCAGTTGAGTTCCTGAAAGAAGCCAGTACTAGCACTCTCATGGAGTCCTTATCAAGCAGCTTGGACTTTCTCGCCAAAAATGTAGTCCTGGCATTATCCTCCCCTAGCACCTTATTGGCCATGCTCACACCTCCCAAGCTTCCAATCAAGGATGCATCCCAGGTAGCTAACAGAGGTTTATGTGACAGCCGGACCCATTACTCCTTTGTCATACCCCCTCTTAGTGAGGCCAGATGGAAAGAGAGGTACCCAGGCCAGCCCCCTCTTAGTGAGGCCAGATGGAAAGAGAGGTACCCAGGCCAGCCCCCACTTAGTGCGGCCAGATGGAAAGAGAGGTACCCAGGCCAGCCCCCTCTCAGTGAGGCCAGGCGGGAAGAGAGGTACCCAGGCCAGCCCCCTCTCAGTGAGGCCAGGCGGGAAGAGAGGTACCCAGGCCAGCCCCCTCTCAGTGAGGCCAGGTGGGAAGAGAGGTACCCAGGCCAGCCCCCTCTCAGTGAGGCCAGGCGGGAAGAGAGGTACCCAGGCCAGCCCCCTCTCAGTGAGGACAGGCGGGAATAGAGGTACCCAGGCCAGCCCGTGGCCCCTGTGCCACTTTGCCCTCTTCTAGCCACTGCCTGCAGAAGTGCCAATTAGTGCTGTTTGTGGCAGCATTTGTTTCCTGTCTGCCAGGACATTGGCTGGCTGGCAATTGACAAGGGCGAAGAGAAAAGCTAAATGCCACTCCGCAGGGACATTTCCACAACAGTCCCCATGTCAAACGCCCCGCAGATTGTCACGCTGTTTGGTAGAACAGACTTGGGACACACCTGAATTGCCTCATCCAAATGATTAAGCTGCACCCCTGATGAGCTTTCTTGAGTAGGAGGCCTGCATGTATTCTATGGAGCTAGCTAAGGCAGAGATACAGTGTTCTGTTGTTGATGACACTAGTTCTATAATACTATGTGTTACTGTTCCTTAATGAGTCTTAAGATGTTATAGAGTGGGCATTGTCTGTTGTACCTTGTTTAAAGGTAGCCAGAATGTAATTCTAGGCCTTTATGGACATCCTAGAAAACAAGCTACTCTTTAACTGGTTTACGTTGTGATGTCAGACACATGGTAATTTTCTTAAGTGTGCTGAAGGTGCGATTGTTGCCTTTGGCACAGTTGAGGACCACCCTTGCGGTGCTGAAATGCATGCATGGATAACAATGCTTAGGCCTGATCTTCTGTGTGACACTCTTTTACAGCTTCAACAGGGAATGTTTACAGCCCTGTCAGGCAGAAACAAACCCTGGTGTTTGGTGTTGGCGTGAGTCACATGAAATGGATGGTTCTGAGACAGTAGAGAACTACTGTTTCCCACTCACCCTCTATTGTCTGTGTGGATCACTCAGCAGTGAAACAGCTGAAATGTTTGTTTTTAAGCAGTAAAGTATATAGGCAGTGTTGCCCTCGCCCTATTACTCTCCCCTGTGTCTGATTGCAGGTTCTAGATCCTGGGAGGATCCAGGACTTTGATGAGCCCTACGCTATGCATCAGATCCAGGAAGGAGTGTTATACCACATGGTCGAACAAACAGGCAAGGCAAAGTCAGCCTCCCTGGTCCACTCAGCCAACCAGGACGCAGACTACCTGCTCCACACAGCCAATCAAGAGGCAGTCTCCCTGCTCCACACAGCCAAACAGGTAACCAACCCAGCCAACCAGGAGGCAGCCTCCCTGCTCCACACAGGCAAACAGGTAACCAACCCAACCAACCAGGAGGCAGCCTCCCTGCTCCACTCAGAGAAACAGGTAACCAACCCAGCCAACCAGGAAGCAGCCTCCCTGCTCCACACAGCCAAACAGGTAACCAATCCAACCAGGAGGCAGCCTCCCTGCTCCACACAGCCAAACAGGTAACCAATCCAACCAGGAGGCAGCCTCCCTGCTCCACACAGCCAAACAGGTAACCAACCCAGCCAACCAGGAGGCAGCCTCCCTGCTCCACACAGCCAAACAACCCAGTCAACCAGGAGGCAGCCCCCTGCTCCACACAGCCAAACAGGTAACCAACCCAACCAACCAGGAGGCAGCCCCCCTGCTCCACACAGCCAAACAGGTAACCAACCCAACCAACCAGGAGGCAGCCTCCCTGCTCCACACAGCCAAACAGGTAACCAACCCAACCAACCAGGAGGCAGACTCCTTGCTATACACAGCCAAACAGGTAACCAACCCAAACAACCAGGAGGCAGCCTCCCTGCTCCTCACAGCCAAACAGGTAACCAACCCAACCAACCAGGAGGCAGCCTCCCTGCTCCACACAGCCAAACAGGTAACCAACCCAACCAACCAGGAGGCAGCCTCCCTGCTCCACACAGCCAAACAGGTAACCAACCCAACCAACCAGGAGGCAGCCTCCCTGCTCCACAGCCAAACAGGTAACCAACCCAACCAACCAGGAGGCAGCTTCCCTGCTCCACACAGCCAAACAGGTAACCAACCCAACCAACCAGGAGGCAGCTTCCCTGCTCCACACAGCCAAACAACCCAGTCAACCAGGAGGCAGCCCCACATGCTCCACACAGCCAAACAGGTAACCAACCCAACCAACCAGGAGGCAGCCTCCCTGCTCCACACAGCCAAACAACCCAGTCAACCAGGAGGCAGCCTCCCTGCTCCACACAGTCAAACAGGTAACTAACCCAACCAACCAGGAGGCAGCCTCCCTGCTCCACACAGCCAAACAACCCAGTCAACCAGGAGGCAGCCCCCCTGCTCCACACAGCCAAACAGGTAACCAACCCAACCAACCAGGAGGCAGCCTCCCTGCTCCACACAGCCAAACAGGTAACCAACCCAACCAACCAGGAGGCAGCCTCCCTGCTCCACACAGCCAAACAGGTAACCAACCCAACCAACCAGGAGGCAGCCTCCCTGCTCCACGCAGCCAGACAGGTAAACAACCCAACCAACCAGGAGGTAGCCCCCTGCTCCACGCAGCCAAACAGGTAACCAACCCAACCAACAAGGAGGCAGCCTCCCTGCTCCACACAGCCAAACAGGTAACCAACCCAACCAACCAGGAGGCAGCCTCCCTGCTCCACACAGCCAAACAGGTAACCAACCCAACCAACCAGGAGGCAGCCTCCCTGCTCCACACAGCCAAACAGGTAACCAACCCAACCAACCAGGAGGCAGCCTCCCTGCTCCACACAGCCAAACAGGTAACCAACCCAACCAACCAGGAGGCAGCCTCCCTGCTCCACACAGCCAAACAGGTAACCAACCCAACCAACCAGGAGGCAGCCTCCCTGATCCTCACAGCCAAACAGGTAAACAACCCAACCAACCAGGAGGCAGCCTCCCTGCTCCACACAGCCAAACAGGTAACCAACCCAACCAACCAGGAGGCAGCCTCCTGCTCCACACAGCCAAACAGGTAACCAACCCAACCAACCAGGAGGCAGCCTCCCTGCTCCTCACAGCCAAACAGGTAACCAACCCAACCAACCAGGAGGCAGCCTCCCTGCTCCTCACAGCCAAACAGGTAACCAACCCATACAGGAGGCAGCCTCCCTGTTCCACACAGTCAAACAGGTAACCAACCCAACCAACCAGGAGGCAGCCTCCCTGCTCCTCACAGCCAAACAGGTAACCAACAAAACCAACCAGGAGACAGCTTCCCTGCTCCACACAGCCAAACAGGTAACCAACCCAACCAACCAGGAGGCAGCCTCCCTGCTCCACACAGCCAAACAGGTAACCAACCCAGCCAACCAGGAGGCAGCCTCCCTGCTCCACACAGCCAAACAGGTAACTAACCCAGCCAACCAGGAGGCAGCCTCCCTGCTCCACACAGCCAAACAGGTAACCAACCCAGCCAACCAGGAGGCAGCCTCCCTGCTCCACACAGCCAAACAGGTAACTAACCCAGCCAACCAGGAGGCAGCCTCCCTGCTCCACACAGCCAAACAGGTAACCAACCCAACCAACCAGGAGGCAGCCTCCCTGCTCCACACAGCCAAACAGGTAACCAACCCAACCAACCAGGAGGCAGCCTCCCTGCTCCACACAGCCAAACAGGTAACCAACCCAACCAACCAGGAGGCAGCCTCCCTGCTCCACACAGCCAAACAGGTAACCAACCCAACCAACCAGGAGGCAGCCTCCCTGCTCCACACAGCCAAACAGGTAACCAACCCAACCAACCAGGAGGCAGCCTCCCTGATCCTCACAGCCAAACAGGTAAACAACCCAACCAACCAGGAGGCAGCCTCCCTGCTCCACACAGCCAAACAGGTAACCAACCCAACCAACCAGGAGGCAGCCTCCCTGCTCCACACAGCCAAACAGGTAACCAACCCAACCAACCAGGAGGCAGACTCCCTGCTCCTCACAGCCAAACAGGTAACCAACCCAACCAACCAGGAGGCAGCCTCCCTGCTCCTCACAGCCAAACAGGTAACCAACCCATACAGGAGGCAGCCTCCCTGTTCCACACAGTCAAACAGGTAACCAACCCAACCAACCAGGACAGGAGGCAGCCTCCCTGCTCCTCACAGCCAAACAGGTAACCAACCCAACCAACCAGGAGGCAGCCTCCCTGCTCCACACAGCCAAACAGGTAACCAACAAAACCAACCAGGAGACAGCTTCCCTGCTCCACACAGCCAAACAGGTAACCAACCCAACCAACCAGGAGGCAGCCTCCCTGCTCCACACAGCCAAACAGGTAACCAACCCAACCAACCAGGAGGCAGCCTCCCTGCTCCACACAGCCGAACAACCCAGTCAACCAGGAGGCAGCCCCCCTGCTCCACACAGCCAAACAGGTAACTAACCCAGCCAACCAGGAGGCAGCCTCCCTGCTCCACACAGCCAAACAGGTAACCAACCCAACCAACCAGGAGGCAGCCTCCCTGCTCCACACAGCCAAACAGGTAACCAACCCAACCAACCAGGAGGCAGCCTCCCTGCTCCACACAGCCAAACAGGTAACCAACCCAACCAACCAGGAGGCAGCCTCCCTGCTCCACACAGTCAAACAGGTAACCAACCCAACCAACCAGGAGGCAGCCTCCCTGCTCCACACAGCCAAACAGGTAACCAACCCAACCAACCAGGAGGCAGACTCCCTGCTCCTCACAGCCAAACAGGTAACCAACCCAACCAACCAGGAGGCAGCCTCCCTGCTCCACACAGTCAAACAGGTAACCAACCCAACCAACCAGGAGGCAGCCTCCTGCTCCACACAGCCAAACAGGTAACCAACCCAACCAACCAGGAGGCAGACTCCCTGCTCCTCACAGCCAAACAGGTAACCAACCCAACCAACCAGGAGGCAGCCTCCCTGCTCCACACAGTCAAACAGGTAACAAACCCAACCAACCAGGAGGCAGCCTCCCTGCTCCACACAGTCAAACAGGTAACCAACCCAACCAACCAGGAGGCAGCCTCCCTGCTCCACACAGCCAAACAGGTAACCAACCCAACCAACCAGGAGGCAGCCTCCCTGCTCCACACAGTCAAAAAGGTAACCAACCCAACCAACCAGGAGGCAGCCTCCCTGCTCCACACAGCCAAACAGGTAACCAACCCAACCAACCAGGAAGCAGCCTCCCTGCTCCACACAGCCAAACAGGTAACCAACCCAACCAACCAGGAAGCAGCCTCCCTGCTCCACGCAGCTAAACAGGTAACCAACCCAACCAACCAGGAAGCAGCCTCCCTGCTCCACACAGCCAAACAGGTAACCAACCCAACCAACCAGGAGGCAGCCTCCCTGCTCCACACAGCCAAACAGGTAACCAACCCAACCAACCAGGAAGCATCCTCCCTGCTCCACGCAGCCAAACAGGTAACCAACCCAACCAACCAGGAGGCAGCCTCCCTGCTCCACGCAGCCAAACAGGTAACCAACCCAACCAACCAGGAGGCAGCCTCCCTGCTCCACGCAGCCAAACAGGTAACCAACCCAACCAACCAGGAGGCAGCCTCCCTGCTCCACACAGCCAAACAGGTAACCAACCCAACCAACCAGGAGGCAGCCTCCCTGCTCCACGCAGCCAAACAGGTAACCAACCCAACCAACAAGGAGGCAGCCTCCCTGCTCCACACAGCCAAACAGGTAACCAACCCAACCAACCAGGAGGCAGCCTCTCTGCTCCACGCAGCCAAACAGGTAACCAACCCAACCAACCAGGAGGCAGCCTCCCTGCTCCACGCAGCCAAACAGGTAACCAACCCAACCAACCAGGAGGCAGCCTCCCTGCTCCACGCAGCCAAACAGGTAACCAACCCAACCAACCAGGAGGCAGCCTCCCTGCTCCACACAGCCAAACACGTAACCAACCCAACCAACCAGGAGGCAGCCTCCCTGCTCCACGCAGCCAAACAGGTAACCAACCCAACCAACCAGGAGGCAGCCTCCCTGCTCCACACAGTCAAACAGGTAGCAAACCCAACCAACCAGGAGGCAGCCTCCCTGCTCCACACAGTCAAACAGGTAACCAACCCAACCAACCAGGAGGCAGCCTCCCTGCTCCACACAGTCAAACAGGTAACCAACCCAACCAACCAGGAGGCAGCCTCCCTGCTCCACACAGCCAAACAGGTAACCAACCCAACCAACCAGGAGGCAGCCTCCCTGCTCCACACAGCCAAACAGGTAACCAACCCAACCAACCAGGAGGCAGCCTCCCTGCTCCACAGCCAAACAGGTAACCAACCCAACCAACCAGGAGGCAGCCTCCCTGCTCCACACAGCCAAACAGGTAACCAACCCAACCAACCAGGAGGCAGCCTCCCTGCTCCACACAGCCAAACAGGTAACCAACCCAACCAACCAGGAGGCAGCCTCCCTGCTCCACACAGCCAAACAGGTAACCAACCCAACCAACCAGACCCTCCTGCTTTGCCGTAACTCAGTCAGAACTCACAGTACACACATTTACAGTCACACTAATGCTTATAACATACTCAACAACTGGCCTCCATTCTTTTCCCAAAACAACACAGTCAGTCATACACACAACAGTGTGTTTGAAAATGTTAAGCGAGCTCTATTAATATTTCTATTCAAAGTGTGTAATCATATACTGTATATCTAGATGTATTTCTATATTCTATACCATAAGGTTATTTCATGATAAAAACTTGCCTTTTTATAATTTTACATGACTCTGATATTATCAAATTAATCGTCCGCGTAATCTATTTCCCAAAATTAAATTTTCAAATAATTTCAGAGACCTTTCTAGAAAGGCAGCTTTATTTGCTTTCAGTCTATTGAGAAATATTGGGTTTTAACTCTCTCAATTTGGGATCAACTTTCTATGGTGATTACAGTAATAGAGCAACTCCTTACATATATATATATAAATTTCCTTTGATATTCATTTGTGATGTTCAGCACCAGTCAAAAGTGTAGACACACCTACTCATTCAAGGGTTTTTCTATATTTTTACTTTTTTCTACATTGTAGAATGATAGTGAAGACATCAAAATTATGAAATAATACATATGGAAGCATGTAGTAACCAAAAACATGTTAATCAAATCAAAATATATTTTATAATTTAAATTCTTCAATATATATATATATATATATATTTCACATTTATTTAACCAGTTAGGCCAGTTAGGCAAGTTCTCATTTACAACTGCCACCCTTTGCCTTGATGACAGCTTTGCACACTCTTGGCATTCTCTCAACCAGCTTCACCTGTAATGCTTTTCCAACAGTCTTGAAGGATTTCCCACATATGCTGAGCCCTTGTTGGCTGCTTTTCCTTCATTCTGCAGTCCAACTCATCCCAAACCATCTCAATTCAAAATCAAATGATATTAGTTGCATTCCCCGAATAGAACCTTACAGTGAAATGCTTACTTACAAGCCCCTAACCAATAATGATGTTTAAAAAATACAAATAAGAAATAAAAGTAAGAAGTAGTTAAAGAGCAGAAGTAAAATAACAATAGTGAGACTATATACAGGGAGTCCCGGTACAGAGTCAATGTGCGGGGAACCGGTAAGTCTAAGTAACTAAGGTAATATGTACATGTAGGTTGAGTTATTAAAGTGACTATGCATAGATAAGAACAAAGAGTAGCAGTGGCATAAAAGAGGGGGGGCAATGCAAATAGTCTGGGTAGCCATTTGATTAGATGTGCAGGAGTCTTATGGCTTGGGGGGTATATGCTGTTTAGAAGCCTCTTGGACCTAGACTTGGCACCCCAGTAGCGCTTGCCGTGCGGTAGCAGAGAGAACAGTCTATGACTAGGGTGGCTGGAGTCTTTGACAATTTTTAGGGCCTAATTGGGTTGATTGGGTTGCCGAGGCCAGGTCATCTGATGCAGTACTTCATCACTCTCCTTCTTGGTCAAATAGCCCTTACACAGGCTGGAGGTGTGTTGGGTCATTATCCTGTTGAAAAACAAATGATAGTCCCACTAAGCGCAAACCAGATGAGATGGCGTATCTCTGCAGAATGCTGTGGTAGCCATGCTGGTTAAGTGTGCCTTGAATTCTAAATAAATCACCAACAGTGTCACCAGCAAAGCACCCCCTCACCATCACACGGAGATCATCCGTTCACCTACTCTGCGTCTCACAAAGACATGGCTGTTGGAACCAAAAATCTAACATTTGGACTCATCAGACCAAAGGACAGATTTCCACCGGTCTAATGTCCATTGCTCTTGTTTCTTGGCCCAAGCAAGTCTCTTCTTATTATTGCTGTCCTTTAGTAGTGGTTTCTTTGCAGCAATCAGACCATGAAGGCCTGATTCATTCAGTCTCCTCTGAACAGTTGATGTTGAGTTGTGTCTGTTACTTGAACTCTGTTTAGCATTTATTTGGGCTGCAATTTCTGAGACTGGTAACTCTAATGAAATTATCCTCTGCAGCAGAGGCAGGGTTTTTCTTTTTACAATTTTCTACATTGTAGAATAATAGTGAAGACATCAAAACTATGAAATAACGCATATGGAATCATGTAGTAACCAAAAAAACTGTTAAAAAAATCAAAATATATTTTATATTTTAGATTCTTCAAAATAGCCACCCTTTGCTATGATGAAAGCTTTGCACACTCTTGGCATTCTCTCAACCAGCTTCACCTGGATTGATTTTCCAACAGTCCCCAGCCACAAACTAAAATAGGTAAAATGCTGATTTCAAAGACTCAGAACACTGTCGTATTATTTGGTATCGTCTACCCCTGCACCGGGGCGGATTGGTAGAGACATTGTTCAGGCCCTTATGTCTCCTTTCTTTATTGTGGACTGCTCTCTCAAGATTTGATTACTCCATCTCCCAGGACCGTTCTCTAGCACCACTCCTTAAGTACTGAGACATCTCACAAACTGAGTGTGAGCTTTCTATAGTTGTCAGTCAAGTTTTAAATACATTAAATCATCTGATACCAAGCTCTCGCTCCTTTGTCTGAGCTGATTGAGAATCCCTGGGAGTATATCTGATAGTGTGGCTAACGTTTTCACCTGTTTTCCCCTCTCCTTATGCATTTGTGTTACCAAAATACTTGGCTTGTCATAGCCACTTTATGCTGGCTGGAACTAGATAAAAGGACACCTTTGACTCTCTGTAGAAAACAAAAACATTTATATAGTCATGTTGAATGAGCGTTTGTATGTATCAAGTTCATTTTGAAAGTGGTTGACGTAAGCAGGATCTTCATTGAGATCGTGTATCCATGCAGAACAGTCACGTTAAACAGCATAGAGTTGATTAGAAACCAGTGTGTTCAAGTCTACATTGTTGTTGTGATTGTTTCAGAAGAATTTCAGAGTTCTTACGAGACCAAAATAATCACTTTGCATGCTCTCATGCTCCTGTGGGAGACAAATTCCTCATTCCAGCCTGAGATCTATCCTAAATCAGCCATTCACAGATTCCTCCTCGGATTCTAGTGTGGCTTGTGTCTATTTGCGACACAGCTTTCCCGATACCCTCTCGGGTACATATGAACAAAACACATTCCAATGTGACTAACTGACCGGAGTCCGTGCGAGGGGAGCTGTGTCATCTTTGAGACGGCCCTGTGACAGACCGCACACCATTGCATGACTTTTGACCCGTGTACTGTGGCCCTCTGTGCAGTCTACAACATGAGGATAATATACTGTATGCCATTTTGCAGAAGCTTTTATCCAAAGCGACTTACAGTCATTTTTGCATGCATTGTAATGTGTTGGTGGCGCCCGGGAATCAAACCCACAATCTTGTCGTTTCAAGCGCCATGCTCTTCCAACTGAGCCATACAGGACCAAGGATGCCCAAATATCATCCAGCTCTTGATTTCACAATTCCTTGTTCAAGACATCGTAGTGTGGTCGGCATACAAAGACGGTGAGTCTGAATAGTTTTAAGTCAAATTAATGTTGTACTCATTTTACATAATTTAACAGACACTCTTATCCAGAGAAATTAGGGTTAAGTGCCTTGCTTCAAGGGCACATCGACAGATATGTCATCTAATTGTCTCGAAGATTCAAACCAGCAAGCTTTCGGTTAATGGCTCAACGCTCTTAACCGCTAGGCTACCTACCTGCGTTTACTTGTATTTGAAGACAAGTAAGGCCAGAGAGGATACACCTGTCTCAATGTTTTCATCATTCATTGTGCTTTGATCAGAATAGATTTATATATATATATATATATATATATATATATATATATATAACCCGGATATATATATACTCCATATTCCTTTATATATATATATTGATTGTATTATTAAATATATATATATATATATATATATATTGGATATAAGCTATTGATATAAGCAGATAAATATATGTTTTACAATGACGGCCAAACCCTAACCCGGACAACGCTGGGCCAATTGGGCGCCGCCCTAAGGGACTCCATCATTCCTTTGTAATTGCACTGTGTTCATTGATTGTCTTATTAAACCAGATAGGAGTAGGACTATATCGCTACCTCTTTTCTTGGATAAAGCTATTGAATGAAAAGCAGATCAAAAGTAGTTGGATTATGTGCTAGCAGGAATAGTAGATGACCACTCAGACCACTATAAAATGATGTGAAAGGCATGAATGCTTTTGAAGAAATCAAGTTTGTGACCTATCAACATGTTTTCCCCCTGATCATCATGCTGCTGCGTGTTTAGAATAGAAATTCTCATCAGCTGTGGAATTTGACTCTAGGTTTGAATGGATTCTATCACTACGCTCCTCATATTGAGAACAAACGGTAATCGTAACACATTTGGAGAGGGGTGTCAGTAAACTGTTATGTCTAAATGGCGGTATTTAGCCTTGGTTAAGTAGGCTATAGAAAGTAAACTGTTATGTCTAAATGGCGGTATTTAGCCTTGGTTAAGTAGGCTATAGAAAGTAAACTGTTATGTCTAAATGGCGGTATTTAGCCTTGGTTAAGTAGGCTATAGAAAGTAAACTGTTATGTCTAAATGGCGGTATTTAGCCTTGGTTAAGTAGGCTATAGAAAGTAAACTGTTATGTCTAAATGGCGGTATTTAGCCTTGGTTAAGTAGGCTATAGAAAGTAAACTGTTATGTCTAAATGGCGGTATTTAGCCTTGGTTAAGTAGGCTATAGAAAGTAAACTGTTATGTCTAAATGGCGGTATTTAGCCTTGGTTAAGTAGGCTATAGAAAGTAAACTGTTATGTCTAAATGGCGGTATTTAGCCTTGGTTAAGTAGGCTATAGAAAGTAAACTGTTATGTCTAAATGGCGGTATTTAGCCTTGGTTAAGTAGGCTATAGAAAGTAAACTGTTATGTCTAAATGGCGGTATTTAGCCTTGGTTAAGTAGGCTATAGAAAGTAAACTGTTACGTCTAAATGGCGGTATTTAGCCTTGGTTAAGTAGGCTATAGAAAGCGGCTGAGACGTGGGTCGTGAACTGCAGGCCATTAGGTGCTTTCAAAGCTGCCTGATTTACACAACTCATTAACGCCAGTGAAATTTCAGCCTGCATCATATTAAATGGTTACTTACTCTCAAATAGCCTCGGGGGAGTTGAATTGTTGGGTTGCAAATAGATTAAAGTTTATATTGAAAGAGAAATTGAATTGAGAGGTAATCAATAGCATAATGGGCCAGTGAGAGGAGCCGGCTGCCTGAAATGAAATTACCATATTTTTAATCTTAATTTTCCACTCTGTTTATCTGACAGTGTGGATGTGCAATCCGAACAGATAATGAGAGAGTGGGATATTGACACGGGGATCCTCTGGAGTGCTTGTTTCAGTGATTAAATGCTGTGATCTGTGATTACTTTGTGTCGGGTGTCAGGCTGGTGGCCAGGGCCCTGTGAGGGTTGAGGGAGGGCTGAGGCACACAGCAGCTGGAGCAGCCTGGCTCTGCGAAGTGCTAATACACCTGACACAACGTTGACAGCATTCACAACCTATCTGGGACTGCAGTGCATGCCACAATAGGAATACTCAGGGCATAATCTACAATCACAGTCGGCATCTATCCTCCCTGCTCGCCCCTCGATAAGGCCGTGAGAATGGCAATAAAAAAGTTGCCACAATAAGTATTATTAACCTGATACCTTCCACGTTTCTCATAATAGGGCCACTTTAAGACATATCTGAATAGGTGGGAAGATAGCGATGCTGTTAACATAGTGCTGATGGAGCTCCAATAAATAGCCATCTAAGCAACATAAAGAGAAACCCAGCCGGCCACGGCCACACAATGAGTGAAGAAATAAAATGCAAAATGAATCAGCACAATGGGGAAGCAACGAATGACATGATGGTTGAATTCAGACTTTTGTCAGTTAGCCTGTCTGCATTTTAAGAGACATGTCACATGGTGCTGCGGATTCTTAAGAGGTGTGTGTATAAGCATTCTATTCTGTAAAAAAAAAGGTGTTTCATTATCAATTGAGTGAACACATAATGCAACGACAAGTATCCATAACGAGAGAAGGTACTGCATATTTGAATGGTTATTTTGTTAGGGCTAATGAAGAGCTAGTCACGTGGCCCTTTTGGATTGATGGGGAAATCTTTGTTTTTTAAACTTTTTTATTGTGCCAGCATTTTCTTTTGTGGAGGATAATGCTGTTTGACAAATGGAAACAAATTGCACTGTGTAGGAAAGTGAATGGTTGGGAGTTGTGTTGTGTCAAACTTTGCGCTGAAAGACGACGTAGCGAGAGCCGCAGATTTTTGTGGGCGGCTCAGACCTGACTGATCCCAGCATAAAGTACTTGTTGAAGAGAGGGAGAAAATGAAAACAGGATTTCGACAGGCTGCAGTGAAATTATGAGAAAAGACTATGGGGGCTTTGTTCTTGTCTGGTGACATGGGGGAGAGATTGGGAATCTTGAGTGATTCCTCTGAGACTGTGTGCTCAGCTTTTGTAAAGCACCGGCAAAATGAATATCTGACAAGTTCCCCAGGCCTAACATGACTGTCTATCTACCGCTCCACAAATAAACAAGAAATATCCCCTTTTAAGAGAATTGCTCTGACACTGGATGAAATGTGATATAAAGGGGCATTATATCTTGTTTAAAAAAAATCTTAGTTTTTTTTGTCTTGTAAGACTTGATTTATTACAACAAATTTGTTTGTTTTCCCTGAAAAGTTCAACTCAAGTGGAAAAAAAATCGGAGAACTATGTGACTTTTAACTTTTTCTTTATTTCCTCTGCAATCAATAAGAAAATGGTTTGTCTTCTCTCCACACTTTGAATCAGATTATTTGTATTAGTCTTGTATATAAGGAAATATTTACATTACATTTAAGTCATTTAGCAGACGCTCTTATCCAGAGCGACTTACAAATTGGTGAATTCACCTTCTGACATCCATCCTTCTGACATCCAGTGGAACAGCCACTTTACAATAGCTTATTGGTGATGAAATAGAATCCAAAAGGTTGACAATATTGAAAAATAGTTGGCATTACCACATATTCTGACTTTATTTATTAGCCCCCCAAAAAATGGTTAATGCCATCCCTTTCCATTCTATTGGGCATATCATGCGCTCAGCAGTCCCTAGCTGACTTACTAGGAACTGGATAATAGTTACACCTCTAAGTATATAGCTGTGGCATGTGTACTTGTCTGGAGTGCAAGGTAAGCTCTCTTGGCTGCTATATGTCCCATTACCCTAAACTGTCTTCAGACAGAGCCTAACTGTCAAATGAAGATTAGTCATCACAATTGCATGTAATCAATATCACATAATTGTGAAAATCCAGGTACGCATGATTTGTAAATATACCTTCTGCTCAACATGTGAGAGATCATAATACTTACTTAATTTGACAAACATCAAAATATATTATTAGTATAATATTTTTTCTCTCCAAACTGAAAAGCATCTATTAATGATCTGTTACATTTCAAATATCGCATGCTGTGTAAGTCCCTTGTAAAAATAAAAAAAACAGGGAGATACTTTGGAAAAACCAACGGGCTTAGTGAGGCAGTGATCTCAACCTGGTCCTGTTGTTTTCAACTGGCTAAGCCTGTGGCAGTGTGAAAGGCCACCAGATAGGAAATCCTTTGTATTGCTTTAGCTCTGAATCCTGTGCATGCTCCGTCACCTTAGCAAAATGCTGTTTGATTCCTCAGCTGCGAGATAAAAGAGCAAAGTGGAGGGCTAGACAATAGGGAGGGCTTATCTCAGCAGTAAATAACGTTACTTATTGCTTAAAGCTTAAGGAGGGAATGCTTATTGGTGATGTCATCTCTTTGTCAGAAGATTGATGGAGCTTGAGGCAGGGGCCATTGGTGTGTGTGTGTGTGTGTGTGTGTGTGTGTGTGTGTGTGTGTGTGTGTGTGTGTGTGTGTGTGTGTGTGTGTGTGTGTGTGTGTGTGTGTGTGTGTGTGTATTTCTGTCCATGTATACATGGCCCCGTGTGTGTGTGTGTGTCACAGAGTTAAAGTTTTCCCTGTTAAACTTGAATTGACTTTAAAAGTGTGAAATTTATTTTAACTTGCTTTTAAAATGAAAGGATTTCCTGGGGGGGGAAAAAATGAAATTTCCTTTAAAGTTCCATCTGTCCAGGGTCATGAGAGTGGTGATGTTCTCTGCATGTTAACGTGCAGCATTGGGTAAAGGTGCAGACATCTTGTGTCCCCCGTTATTGTTGGCCTCCATTTACGTAGGCCCAACTGCACGGTGTATCTTCTGGGGTGACTCTCTCATAATTTGTCCTGATGTAGAGACCCACAGGCATGGTGGCAGGCCCACAATGGCGTTGTTGTATGGTTACTGTCAGCTCTCTTAAATAAGGCTTCCTGTTCATCAGACCTCTTTTCTCCTCCGCACAATGTGCCGGCTTTGCTGCAATACTGAGTCAACGCCCATCTCTTCAATGCCATGTGGAGGTTTCTAAATAGTGTTTATGCAAGCCATTGTTGTCTTTTGTACGGTCAGTCTTAATGCACAGTGATTCGTCTGGTTTTGTTGCCTGGGATACATTATCTTGCCTGTGAGGCTTCAGATGCATGCCTAGTCTTTCAGCCAGTAAACAGTCCGTCTTTAAGTGAACTCCCCACGGACAATAGTCTAGATGCCTGATAAAGTGGAACTGAGGATACTAACTGGGCTTTGGGTTTTGTGTTTCTCTACAGTGGCTTAAGATACTTCCGTTTGTCAATTCATTACTGTTTTATACTGTGTTGTTTTGTTACGTTATCTCTTTTCATAGGACTTCTCACATACTTATTTTCATTTGATTTATTTGGAGAAAGATTTAACGTAGTGAATTATGTTGGTGCTTTCTTTTTTTCTTCCCACTGGAAAATACGTTTGATTTTCTTATTCCAAAAAATAAAAATGTCACATTGTCCATCCTTGCTACAAAAGAAACAGTCCAAACCCTCAAATCACCCAAGGAGCTTATTGCCTGATAATGTCAAAATAGTAGTCTACATTTGTTATAAACTGAAAGTTAGAAGCTGAGAAAATGAAGCAAAGCAACAACTTAACGTTTGCTGCTTTTCTCCGACACACGTCTTGTGTTGATATCACTTTGTGCTGTTGTTGCCAGTTGAATGACCTCCGTTTCCCCCAGTCTCATGGGTTTGACACAGTAAACTGAACTTGACATGTCCTCGGCTAACTTTGTTTGTTTAGCTCACAAAGTGGTGGCCTGTCATCTGGGTTTGTGCGCGACACTTGGGATTTTTTTGTAAATTGGGTCAATTTGGATGGAAAGATAAGCTTGTGTTTTTGCGCTCCTGCCGAGAACGTTAGATGTAGTTATTCTCTATAAGAAAATAAAAAACTTAAATTCTATAATAATAAAAAATGTTTTGAAAAATGACACAGAACAAAAATGGGTAGGGTCTTAATCTGTTTGTAACATTGTTTGAGAGAGCAGAGATGAGATGCATCCCCCCAGCATTCGTTGAAAAGGTATGCAGATGTCCCCTCCATTGAAAAAATGCTTTTAATGCTGGCCAATGATTACAGGTGAGAGATGTAACTGATATTCATAGCCATTATTGCAGGGAGATGTGGTGTCTTTGACCCCCTGCAGCATCCTCCTGCCTGGGTATTTACAAGCTAACCGGGACCAGCTAGGCCCTGAGGAAAGAAATGTTATGATTTCTCTCAGTGACTTAATGGACTGATACAGTAATGCCAGCATATACACCTAGCTAGGCTACTCACAGTATACAACTAGCTAAGCTACTCACAATTTACACCTAGCTAAGCTACTCACAGTATACACTTAGCTAGGCTACTCACAGTATACACCTTGCTAAGCTATGCACAGTATACACCTAGCTAAACGACTCACAGTATACACCTAGCTAGGCTACTCACAGTATACACCTAGCTAAGATATGCACAGTCTACACATAGCTAGGCTACTCACAGTATACACCTAGCTAAGCTACGCACAGTAGACACCTAGCTAGGCTACTCACAGTATACACCTAGCTAGGCTACTCACAGTATGCAATTAGCTAGGCTACTCACAGTATACACCTTGCTAAGCTACTCACAGTATACACCTAGCTAAGCTATGCACAGTATACACCTAGCTAAGCTATGCACAGTATACACCTAGCTAAGCTACTCACAGTATACACCTAGCTAAGCTATGCACAGTATACACCTAGCTAAGCTATGCACAGTATACACCTAGCTAAGCTATGCACAGTATACACCTAGCTAAGCTACTCACAGTAATAATATAATAATAATAATAATATATCCCATTTAGCAGAACGCTTTTGTCCAAAGCGACTTACAAGTCGGCTGGGGCCACTACTTTTGCATATGGGTGGCCCCAGCGGGAATCGAACCCACGACGCTTGGCGTTGCAAGCGCCATGCTCTACCGACTGAGCCACACAGGACTATACACCTAGCTAAGCTACTCACAGTATACACTGAGCTAAGCTATGCACAGTATACACCTAGCTAAGCTATGCACAGTATACACCTAGCTAAGCTATGCACAGTATACACTGAGCTAAGCTATGCACAGTATACACCTAGCTAAGCTATGCACAGTATACACCTAGCTAAGCTATGCACAGTATACACTGAGCTAAGCTATGCACAGTATACACCTAGCTAAGCTATGCACAGTATACACCTAGCTAAGCTATGCACAGCATACACATACGTTGGGGAGCACAAGTAGTTGATACCTGCTGATTTTGCAGGTTTTCCTACTTACAAAGCATGTATAGGTCTGTAATTTTTATCATGGGTACACAACTGTGAGAGACGGAATCTAAAACAAATTTCCAGAATGATTTTTAAGTAATTAATTTGTATTTTATTGCATGACATAAGTATTTGATACATCAGAAGAGCAGAACTTAATATTTGGTACAGAAACCTTTGTTTGCAATTACAGAGATCATACGTTTCCTGTAGTTCTTGACCAGGTTTGCACACACTGCAGCAGGGATTTTGGCCCACTCCTCCATACAGACCTTCTCCAGATACTTCAGGTTTCGGGGCTGTCGCTGGGCAATACGGACTTTCAGCTCCCTCCAAAGATTTTATTTTGGGTTCAGGTCTGGAGACTGGCTAGGCCACTCCAGGACCTTGAGATGCTTCTTACGGAGCCACTCCTTAGTTGCCCTGGCTGTGTGTTTCGGGTGGTTGTCATGCTGGAAGACCCAGCCACGATCCATCTTCAATGGTACATGGCCCGATCCATCCTCCCCTCAATATGGTGCAGTCGTCCTGTCCCCTTTGCAGAAAAGCATCCCCAAAGAATGATGTTACCACCTCCATGCTTCACGGTTGGGATGGTGTTCTTGGGATTGTACTCATCCTTCTTCTTCCTCCAAACACGGCGAGTGGAGTTTAGACCAAAAATATCTATTGTTGTCTCATCAGACCACATGACCTTCTCCCATTCCTCCTCTTGATCATCCAGATGGTCATTGGCAAACTTCAGATGGGCACTGGCTTGAGCAGTGGGACCTTGCGTGCACTGCAGGATTTTAATCCATGACGGCGTAGTGTGTTGCTAATGGTTTTCTTTGAGACTGTGGTCCCAGCTCTCTTCAGGTCATTGACCAGGTCCTGCCGTGTAGTTCTGGGCTGATCCCTCACCATCCTCATGATCATTAATACCCCACGAGGTGAGATCTTGCATGGAGCCCCAGACCGAGGGTGATTGACCGTCATCTTGAACTTCTTCCATTTTCTAATTATTGCGCCAACAGTTGTTGCCTTCTGACCAAGCTGCTTGCCTATTGTCCTGTAGCCCATCCCAGCCTTGTGCAGGTCTACAATTTTATCCCTGATGTCCTTACACAGCTGTCTGGTCTTGGCCATTGTGGAGAGGTTGGAGTCTGTTTGATTGAGTGTGTGGACAGGTGTCTTTTATACAGGTAACGAGTTCAAAAAGGTGCAGTTAATACAGGTAATGAGTGGAGAACAGGAGGGATTCTTAAGGCAAAACTAACAGGTGTGTGAGATGGTATTCTAACTGGTTGGTAGGTGATCAAATACTTATGTCATGCAATAAAATGCTTAAAAATCATACAATGTGATTTTCTGGATTTTTGTTTTAGATTCCGTCTCTCACAATTGAAGTGTACCTATGATAAAAATTACAGACCTCTACATGCTTTGTAAGTAGGAAAACCTGCAAAATCGGCAGTGTGTCAAAAACTTGTTCTCCCCACTGTAGATAGGCTACTCACAGTATACACCTAGCTAAGCTATGCACAGTATACACCTAGCTAAACTACTCACAGTATACACCTAGCTAAGCTACTCACAGTATACACCTAGCTAAGCTACTCACAGTATACACCTAGCTAAGCTATGCACAGTATACACCTAGCTAGGCTACTCACAGTATACACCTAGCTAGGCTACTCACAGTATACACCTAGCTAGGCTACTCACAGTATACACCTAGCTAAGCTACTCACAGTATACACCTAGCTAGGCTACTCACAGTATACACCTAGCTATGCTACTGTGGGTAGAGTCATGAGAAGATGTGCTCCCCAATCAAAAGGTTTTCACAGTAATGTTTGATTTCTCATACCAGTTAATTCAAGAGGGCTGCACTACATACTAATGCTATGCACAACTGAATAATCCCAGACAATGATCCTGTCTCTTTTATGTCCCTCTCAAAACCCTCTTAATTACACTAAAATTAACCAATATGAATTGAAATGTGAGTATTTGGAAAGTATAAAATCAGTGATGTTTTGTTTTGTTCAACTATGATCTGTTATCTATGGCCACTTCGCAGATGGATCACTCTTAGTGAAGCAGCAGGAATACAATAGGAAGAAAATCTCTTTACCGTGGCTACACTGAGGAGACAATGTTTGCAACCCCTGCATTGATTTGGACTGTGGCATTAATATTCACACTACTCCAGATAATCATTGGACTGTCTACTCACGTCATGTTTATTAATATTGTTTACATTGCTATTATTTCCGCATGAACCATAATTCCACCAAGTGGGAGAAATTACAAGACATGCAAAATAGCATCACCTCTAAGGTGGTAAAACCTATAGCTTTAATCAGAGTCACCTTTGTTCCAAAATCATTAGCGCTTTAAACAATCTTTATAGACTTTTAGCCATATGTATGTTTGAACAGCTTGGTTTTAAAGAGGCATTACCACACTGTTAGGAGTTCGGCTAAAAGTTTTGCAAATTGCTAATCATTGTAGGCATATCAATGAGGTCACATTGCCAAGATCACTTTGCTATGCAAGCCATACTAGAGCTTAGGTTGCCTCACAACAGTAGTCAGCTGGTTGAAGGTTTGATTGATGCAGGTATCATGTGATATAGTATACTGGAAACAACTCTGACAGTTGTGGCTTTTGCAGTAATAGCGCACAAACAAGCACATCACGTACATGCTCCATACTGTAAAACTGTCTATGGTCTGGGAGGGAGATAGAGAGTGGGTTGTCTTTGTAGTCTTTACATCTCTGAAGTTGTTGTTCTAACATTTGTCCCAGCCTGTCTGTTGTTATTTACATCTGATATATAATTCTGACATATTCCTAAGATCAGCCTCCTACAGTGGCGCTCCCACCACCCTGCAATGATGATTAGCTGTCTAACCAGAAGACACACAAGCCTGATGTAACCCAGTAAAATGCCAACCTCTTCTGAGATGTTTCTCTATTTACCCCACACAATGGAACATCCTGTTATGTTTTATCAAGGCCTATTTACCTTATGACACCTGGCAACAAGGGCACATCCAATTTGTTGCTATTGTTTTGCTCCTTCCGGTCCATTCACAAACAAACAAAACGTACAGTAGCTAAATGTGAATTACATTTGTCAAAACTGTTAAATAGCATGCATAATCCTTTTTAGTTATATGTTGAGGAAAATGTAGAAAAAAATGTAAACGTTTGTTTTCACATAGTATGAGCACTCGGAATCCAACGCTCATTAGCATTAGAATTCCCATAGAGAATAGCTGGCGGTGCTAGTTAGCTTTGTGGCACAACAGATTGCAAATATCCTAATGTTATCTACGTAAAACATTTTGACACGGTTTTTGTATTTTGCCATTGATATTCTGTGTCTAACAACATTGCCATTTCAAGTATTGATCTTTGATTGAAAATGGATACCCACCATTACATACAGTCTAATGTGCTAAACTAGCTAACACCGGCAGTCATTTTCTATGAGAATGCTAATGTTAACGAACGTTTGCTTCCGTGTGCTACTTGAAAAGAAGCATTTACATTTACATTTACATATTGTTCACATTCTGTGCACGTTATTGAATTGTTTTGACAAATGTAATTCTTATTTACCAACGTTTTTCTTATTTTTGAATGGGTCAGAAGGAAGAAAACAATCACGTTCGATGAGGAACTAGGTCAGATGGGCAGGACATTATAAGGTGAATATATCAAGACTTGTATTGTTACTTTTATGCTGGAGATGTTCTTACTCCTTATAAAGTAATGGCTTTTACTTTAAGTGTCAATTCCTGTGTGGCTCAGTTGGTAGAGCATGGCACTTGTAAGTGTCTGATAAAATGTATCCAAAGTTGGAAGTAATTCGCTTTCCTCACAATGTCTGGCTCTTTTATCAGCAAGTCAAACGTCTATGGGTTTTCGTCACCACTTACACTGTACAGAGTAACTTGCACAGAGAGAACATATCTGTCAATATCTGTTGTGCATTACCATTGTAATAGATTTTTGAAGGAGGTTCTGAAAAGGTGAAACTACACCTGATTTGATCGTTTACGGTAATCTATTACAGTAATCCTTTACAATAATCGAAAGGAAACATTTTCCTCCATAAAGGTAAAGTGTACCGGGAAGACTATCAGGGCTGTCAGAGGCAAAGTGGTTTCAGATAATCAAACGGCACCATGTGGCTTTCTCTGTGTCTTAAGGAGTATCAGTAGTAGTGGTGCTGTGAGAGGCAGAAGGTTATCAGTAGCGTTAGCCCCTCGTGCGTAAAGCCGACAGATTCAAGTAATCACTCTGACCTTCTGTCTGCTCAGGCTTGTTATCATTGGTCAGACCGCAATGGTTTATATGGGGATAATGAAAAAAATATGGCTGTGAGCTGAATACTTTAACACTCAGAGATACAGGTTGTAAAATAGACTAGCTACACACTTGCATAGGAATACAAACAATTGTGAACATAACAGGGCCACAGAAGAACGCAGTACTATTTAGAGAGGAAGAGGCTAAAAGTGACAGCATGTACTGCATTGTGGTTTAATTACCACAGAGTAATGCATTTAAATTGTAACGTATCTTGTCTGTACGGTCTTTTTCCTTATATGTCAGACCACAGTAAGACTAGCTGTTGCCATTGGCGTCGGCTAATGGGGATCCTAATAAATCAAATCAAATCAAGTGCACAGAGAGGATGGAATAATTCAAGTACAAATCCATATTATACAGTCTGTGTGTTCAGCGTGGTGTACTTCACCTGGTACTGACCTTATGGAGGAAACGGGTCTATCGGATCAGCCTCTGGTAGGAACGAAGACTAGCATGGCGGTAGAGGAACCTTATCATTAACATCTAAAAGTACAGAGGGTTTTGTGGGAAATGCCTCAATTTCTACTTAAAGATTTTTCCAACAGACCAAACAATCTGGTCTCCCAATTTCTAAAAGCATTGATCATCAGGGCATAGCCAATATGAAGTGCAATCCATTCCAGAGTTTATTCTATGAGCTTCTTATGGAAGCATATTTGCTTAGGGCACTCATGCAAATGATTACTTACTGCCCTGTAAGCTGATAACTGAAATTAGATACCCATTAAAGTCGAACTAGGTATATAGACATTTTTTTTTAAAGATGGCAAGTGATACGTGAAAGGAACCTTGTGTCATAGTATTAAATATGCCTCATGCTTGCAAACTTTAAAAGTGGGAAAATATGTTTCTTCCTGGCACTATAGATGCATAATGGCAATTTCCAATGCACAGAGGCAGCTGCTGAGTGGAGTGTTATCACTGCATGCTTACGAATATAAATTATTATACGGCCTGGGAAACATACAACAACCAGCGACACACAATTGTGCTTAAATCATAAACCCTGTCGATGTGCGTATCCATCCACAAGGGATAACCCTCAAAGTTCAAAATGGATCTGGTATCAGACAACCTATGTTTAGGGTTATGACACATGCACATTCTCACACATATGTTTTTTGGTGTGTTCTAGTCTTGTAATATGCTTTTTGTAGAATTGACACAAATGTGTTTCGGAGAGTTTCATAAAAGTTTGTCTTTTCCTTTGAGTTTAAGACCTGGCCTAAATTCAGGTTTGAGACATGAACAATGGACCTGTTGATTGGATCCTTCCACCTGAGGGGCCTGTGAAATCAGTGCTCTCCTCTGACAGCTACACCATGACTCCACTAGGCCACCACCTGCACGCAGTCACGCTCCTATCAGATGTACCACTTTAATTCATGTGCCAAACTCCTGCTACAAGTTCTCACAGAAGTGGCTGAGTAAATGAAGCGCAGGTTTAAAAGGTGGCTGGAGATCTGGCAACATGGTACTGTGTGGTATTAGACAAGAAGGGCCCAGTGCCTCAGGGCCTTGCGAATACTACTTTTGAGTTGACTGTTGTTTTATTTTCTGCCTTTTTGCTCCGCTGGCTCGATGACAGTTAGGGATTCATCTTAAAGCCTCCCTTTTGTCCAAGGGACGGTGGAGTCAGCAGTTATTCTCCAATTTAAGACTTTGAATGTGGTGCTGTGAAGGTGATGAAGATGAAACACAAAGGAAAATTAAGGGTACAAAAACACTCGCCCTTGTCCCATTGTTGAGGATCAAAAATTGTTGAGTAAAAGCAACACAGCGTGGTCAAAATGTATTCTTCTCCATCCCTCTCTCCCCCCTCTATCCCTCTCTCCCCCTCTATCCCTCTCGCCCCCTCTACCCCTCTCTCCCCCTCCATCCCTCTCTCCCCCTCTACCCCTCTCTCCCCCTCCATCCCTCTCTCCCCCTTTACCCCACTCTCCCCCTCCAACCCCCTCTCCCCCCTCTATCCCTCTCACAACCTCCATCCCTGTCCCCCCTCCATCACTCTCTCTCCCCCTCCATCCCTCTCTCCCCCCTCCATCCCTCTCTCCCCCTCTACCCCTCTCTCCCACTCCATCCCTCTCTCCCCCTCTATCCCTCTCTCCCCCTCTACCCCTCTCTCCCCCTCCAACCCCCTCTCCCCCCTCTATCCCTCTCACCACCTCCATCCCTATCCCCCCTCCATCCCTCTCTCCCCCTCCATCCCTTTCTCCCCCTCCATCCCTCTCTCCCCCTCTATCTCTCTTTCCCCCTTCTATCTCTCTCTCCCCCTCTATCCCTCTCACCACCTCCATCCCTCTCACCACCTCCATCCCTCTCTCCCCCCTCCCTCCCCCTCTCTTTTTATATTCATTAGATTCATTATAGGCCACAAAGGATTGCCAACAAAACAGCTTGTGATTTTAGTTGAATCCATCCCCCTTTGAGGCCTTCGGGGAAATTAAAGTAGGTGACTACCACTGGAGGAGGAGCAGGCTTGACACATTTGAAGCTTTCAGTGATGCTAATAGCCAAGCGTATCCAAAATACACAAGAGCTGACCCCAAACAGATTGTGGAGGTTTAAATCATTAGTTTGTAAATTAAGCAAAAAAGTAGATACGGTGAATGTAAGAGTCAGCCCCCTCTGAACCTTTGGTTAGTGTTTGTAAACTCCCCTTTCTCTTCACAGTCTCCTGCTCACACCCAAATCCACAAATTAATAAAGGAAACATAGCAACACTTTGGAGGGGAAACGTCTGCATCTCAAGCACCTGTTAAACAAATGCACTTAAGGCTGGAATCAAATTGCAGGCAGGTTCAAATTTCTGTAAAATCCTCATTTAGATGATGTCCCCCGGGGCCTGCTTATTACTTGAGATTTATGTAGCATTAGTTCTGCCAAATGTGCTACCACCATTCCAACTCACTGAAATATGAAGTGCTTTGATGAAGAGCTACGACAGATTCTCTTAAAAAAATAAAAAAAAGTAAACCTTTTATAGATCCATTAATTGAACTTGTGGCGTGCAGCACTGACACGCTGAGAGCTCTCCGCCTGTGCCTTTGGGCTCTGTACAGTGTAGGATGATTCTGTTAGGAGGATGCTGTGGCTCATCTGAAGAGGATTTGGAAATCAGCAGTAGACTGAGAATCCACAACCTCTACACTGCTCCTTGGATCATATGTCGTTGAGGCGCGTCTGTTTATCAAATAACACATCTGAAATTAGTTGCACAATTCAACTACTTTAGATACTGAGTGTGTGGCATCATACCTGCTGCTTTGTAGTCTACATTTTAAGTTTGACGCAAGAAAACGAAACAAGATTAGCAATGAACTGCTATGTTGGTGTGAGTGGTACGATTCAGGGTGCAAAGTGTAAGGGAAGCACCATAAAGCATTCCAATTGTAGGAGTCTCCCTATTGAGTCTGTGGGTTTCAGTCACCAATCTGTTTTGTTCAGGATGCTTTTCAATTTGTTTACATTTGGCCCCTGCCGGAGAGGGACAGTGTATTGATTTATTGTCCGTGCTTCCTGAGAGTGGGGTTAAGAGTAGTCTCTAGACCCTGCTCTGTCTCACTCCTCCTGCATTGTGTCCCAGAGAGGCCCTACCCAAGTATCACAGGGACCCCACAAGAAAAGGACCCCAAGCTATAGGCCTAAGAGAAAGTCCCCACACACAATGTAGCCAAATCTGAAAGGGAGATTCCATGGATTGTTTGCTTCCCACGGAACACTGTCTTTTCTTTCTTCAGGATGGGATTCATATAAATGCTCACACCAGAATGTGGATGTAATCATTTGGATTGTGTGTCTAGATACTATAAATATATTTCTCATCAGCTGTTTGTATGAAATGTTTCTGAGTTATAGTAAAAATACAAACACGTTTTTATTTTATTGATAAAGGCAGCAACAGTAATAGACCTATATTATACATATTTATCCTATGTGGTTGATATTCATATTCGATGATGTCTCCTTTCGCAGATTGATGTTCACTTTGAAAAGCACCTGCCTCAAAATTTAAAAAAAAAAAAAAAAAAAAAACTATTTTTGAGAGTGAAAATAATAATTTCAGATGAAAGTCTCCTCCTGCTTGAAGTTAAACAATTTCCCATGATTATACGGCAGGGTACCTATCTCTTTCCAAAATCAGAACGTGTCCCATACTGAACCTGTTGTGGTCTATTAAAATAAGTCTTTCACCATTTTGCAGGTTTCAAGTAGGTACATGTCTTCCAGGAGGGATAAGAATGCATTTCTACAAAACTGCATTAAAGAGTAAAGTTTTTCAACGACTCAGATAAAAACGTCACAGTCACAATTATTTTTTTTGTGGCGGATAATGCATTTGCAATGCACAAAGCTGATTGGTCCAGTGAGGCTGCCTACAGGTTAGAAGGCCTCATTTCCAATCTCTGACAGCAATATGTGTCACAGCCCGCTTCATCCCGATTGCTCATGCTCAACACAAACCCTGGTCACTCTATATATGGAAATCACTGTCTTCAGGGCGAAAAAAATTAAAAAGGTGAGATTGGCACTTTAACCTCCATGGCTCCCTGCAAATATGTTCTAGTCTGATACATTATACTATTGCAAATTATTTATCAAGAAGATAAAAGCTTGAAATACCTCAAAAAATACTGAGATGTTCAGGTGGCAGCTGGAATGTTCTGCTCCAGCGAGTAGCATCTATGAGGTATATATGGAGGGCCGGGACACACCATGCTGAGAATGTGAAAGAGTGGAATACACTGTTTGGGTGGCATCCGCCCCAAAAGTTTGGAATGAAATATTGTTTTGTGATCTCGGTTTAACTCTTTTTCAGAACAGAAAAAAATGAACGATTATCATAATTCACCTGAAATCCAGGTCAAAACCTGAAGAAAAAGCAACATTATTGTGGGAATACTTGTTTTGAAAGGATACTTAGGGTTGAGAATTATGAATTTAAAACCAAAAAATGTCATACACTACTTTAGAATTAAAAGGACTCCATCTAAAGATGCCTCGGTGTTAAATCGTCTGTGAGAAAGTGTTGATCGCTCACAACATGAGCAAAGCAACATAGGGATTCAAAGGTGTCAAACTAAACAAATATTGTTTATCAAGCTGTAGTTGACAGAGACCACCTTTCAACACTAGTAGTTTTCAGAGAACAAGTCTTCCAATCACTGTTATACAAAACAAATCACACAAAAAATCAAGAATAGAGATCAATTCACACACCTTTTGAATCCAATTGATGTATGTTGCCCTGCAGATGATTCTGTTATATTAAGGAACCGGGCTGGCTATTGTCTTTTGGGGGACATGAGCTAGATTTGGTTGGGGGACCCCTACCTGGCAGGCAAATTAGTTTGTGCCACCCTTCTTGATTCCGTTTTAACGTGAATTTTCTGCAGTTCTACACATTTTGCCAAGGGGGCGGAGAGAAAATGTAGCAATTTTATGACAAATTACATGCAATTCTACCCATTTTGTCATCGGACATTTTGCAGTTTTAAAGCGAGTTTTCTGCAGTTCTAAACATTTTGCCAAGGGGGCGGAGAGAAAATGATGCAATTTAGAAAAATGTCCTGCAATTCTACTCATTTTTCTATGGGGCAGAGATATGTTTTTGCAGTATTAAAGCACATTTTCTTTCATTCTAACAATTTTGCAATGGGATGAAGAGATACATTTGTGCAGTTTTTAAGCTAATTTCATGCAATTCTACACATTTGCCATGACTTATGCCATGTTAATGATATCTGAGTGAGAGTGACTAACAAAATCAGTGGGGGCCCCCTGGAGGTCAGGACCCTCGGGCAGTATCCGGCAATGATTACTGCAAGTTTAGATAACTGGCTAAACTAACTTACCAATCTAAAAAGTGTTAGCTGGCATGGCTAATTGATTGACTGTCAGTGAGAAAAACTACTGATTCATAACCAAATTTTGTACTCGCACCTTGTGTATTCTACTATTCTTAGTCTCAACAGTAAATTGAGACCCCCGACTGAGTTCCTAATATGTATACACTGAACAAAAATATAAACGCAACATTAAAGTGTTGATCCCATGTTTCGTGAGCTGAAAAAAACATCCAATACATTTTCCATACGCACAAAAAGCGTATTTCTCTCGAATGTTGTGCACAAATATGTTTACATCCCTGTTAATGAGCATTTCTCCTTTGTCAAGATAATCCACCAACCTGACAGGTGTATCATATCAAGAAGCTGCTTAAAAAGTATGACCATTACACAGGAGTACCTTGTGCTGGGGACAGTAAAATAGCACTCTAAAATGGGCAGTTTTGTCACACAACACAATGCCACAGATGTCTCAAGTTTTGAGAGAGTGTGTATTTGCGGCAGCAGGTAGGCTATTGGTTAGCACATTGGACTAGTAACCGAAAGGTTGCAAGATCGAATCCCTGAGCCGACAAGGTAAAAATCTGTTGTTCTGCTCCTGAACAAGGCAGTTAACCCACTGTTATTAGGCAATCAATGAAAATAAGAATTTGTTCTGAACTGACTTGCCTAGTTTGATAAAATAAATAAAAAACTTGGCATGTTGACTGCAGGAATGTCCATCAGAGCTGTAACCAATGAATTGAATGTTAATTTCTCTACCATAAGCCGCCTCCAATGTCATTTTACAGAATTTGGCAGTACGTCCAACCGGCCTCACAACTGCAGACCACGTGTATGGTGTCATGTGGGTGAGCGGTTTGCTGATATCAACGTTGTGAGCAGAGTGCCCCAAGGTGGCGGTGGGGTTATGTTATGGGCAGGCATAAACTATGGACAATGAAGACAATTGCATTTATTGATGGCAATTTGAATGCACAGAGATACCATGAGGAGATCCTGAGGCCCATTGTCATGCCATTCATCTGCCGCCATCACCTCATTTTTCAGCATGATAGCACACGGCCCCATCCCAGCTGAAAATATCCCAGGTATTCCATTGCCTGCATACTCACCAGCCATGTCACCCATTGAACCTGTTTGAGATTCTCTGGATCGACGTGTACGACATCGTGTTCCAGTTTGCGGCAATATCCAGGAACTTCATACAGCCATTGAAGAGGATTATGACAACATTCCACAGCTCACAATCAACATCCTGATCAACTCAATGTCAATGAGATGTGTTGCGCTGCATGAGGTAAATGGTGGTCACACCAGATACTGACTGCTTTTCTGATCCACGCCCCTGCATTTTTTTAAAGGTATCTGTGACCAACTGATACATATCTATATTCCATGTCATGTGAAATTCATAGATTAGGGCCTAATGCATTTATTTCAATTGACTGATGTCCTTATATGAACTCAGTAAAATGAACTCAGTACTGTAACTCAGTAAAACCTGTGAAATTGTTGCATATTGCATTTATATTTTTGTGTGCTCTCCTGTGCAGCATGTCATGTTTCATATTAATTCCTCATAATAACTTCACAAATGTAAGACAACTATTAGAAACAGATGAATGCCTATTTGTTTATTTGTCTTCACATGTGAGAACATGTTTCTGCAGAGCTATAGTTCCCAATTGTATTATTTAACTCTTATTAAAACATTTTTAAATAACTTGTTAGACATTTTTGGATAAACCTTTTATCTTAATTGTCTCACTTCTAGTCTGATTGCCAGCTCTGGGCCCAAAACAAATATGTGCCATATATCAAAAATATCAGGCTACCATATGATACTTTTCAACTTGTTGATTTAGAACATTAAATCAAACGACGGAGAAAGAAATGTATTTTATTTCAGACAGTTTACCTTCCCTCCCTAACTGATTTCAATTCATTTTGATTTATTTCACCCTCCCGGAAAATCCCATTGCTTTTCAGGGCCCCTTTGTTCTTGGTGAAGGGCCCTTTTATTTTGGAGAAATCTCCCATCTCAGACCAGCGCTTTGCCTTAACGCAGATCTTCATTAATCTCCCGGGCCTCTGTGGCAGCCAGCCGTTTTGATGGGAATTGAATTTGATACTGCTTTGTGGCTTGTAGGGATGCTCACAATGGCCTGGGTTCCTTTCTGTGTCTGAGCACAATCAGAGAGACCCAATTAAATAATTTGGTCCAATAAAGGGGGGATAAAAGGATACGCAGGCCTAAAGTGAGGCCTGCAATATTTGCATTCTACCCTGTTCTGTATCACGTTAATTAATTTGCTTTGAAACCACAGGGAGAAAGTACAATGTAAAACACAACAGCTCAGTGAAAGTGGTGTATGTTATAACGGAAGATGCTTTACATTCAGGTGATGTGCTAAATCAACATTTTACATATGCTCTCTATTTCTCTGGGGGACAGATAATGCTATTGAAGTGGCACAATAAGGTAGAATTTAAATGCTGTTGCTATTTGTCAGTTTATAATTTCTATGTTACCAATGTAAGTTTTGCACTTTGAATTATCACATTAATGAAATATGCCCACATTTACAGCTTACTTTATTCATTGTCTGTTTTGTGCAGTTCTTGAGTGTTTTACAATGGGTATTATTTGTTCGATCCAGTGTCTAAGTTGGCTGGATATTCAAATTGGAAATACATGTTGTTGTGTGATAAGGTGTGGAGAGGACTTTTATCAGAATATCTGATAGTGGTAAATGATGGCACATTTGGCTGTTATCATATGATCACATGTGACTGCTATCTGAAATGCCTCTGAGAAAACATGACCTAAATTATAGAATATTAATCCTTAGATAATGTTTACAGATGGTATGTGCACCCATTTGTCATCTCCAGTGAAGGCTGTATGAAGTGTAGCTATATGAATAGTCCCTGAGTGTAATAAATGTGAAGGCTACATATGGAGCTGTCTGTGGCCCTCTGTTAGGCTCTCCTGGACCAGCCAGTGAAACTGAAAGAAATGAGCCATGGAACTGACACATTAGTACTTTCCCAAGAGACCTCATGGGGCTCAGTTACAGTACACACACACACACACACACACACTCACACTCACACACACACACACACACACACACACACACACACACACACACACACACACACACACACACACACACACACACACACACACACACACACACACACACACACACACACACATATATATATACAGTGGCTTGCGAAAGTATTCACCCCTTTGGCATTTTTCCTATTTTGTTTCTTACATATTGGAATTAAAATGTACTTTTTGGGGTGTTTGTATCACTTGATTTACACCAAGTCTCTTGGGTTATGTCTCTCAATAAGCTTGGCACATCTAACCACTGGGAGTTTTGCCCATTCTTCAAGGCAAAACTGCTCCAGCTCCTTCAAGTTGGATGGGTTCCGCTGGTGTACAGCAATCTTTAAGTCATACCACAGATTCTCAAATGGATTCAGGTCTGGGCTTTGACTAAGCCATTCCAATATATTTAAACATTCCCCCTTGAACCACTCGATTGTTGCTTTAGCAGTGTGCTTAGGGTCATTGTTCTGCTGGAAGGTGAACCTCTACCAGTCTCAAATCTCTGGAAGACTGAAACAGGTTTCCCTCAAGAATTTCCCTGTATTTAGTGCCATCCATCATTCCTTTAATTCTGACCAGTTTCCCAGTCCCTGCCAATGAAAAACATCCCCACATCATGATGCTTCCACCACCAGTCTTCACTGTGGGGATGGTGTTCTCAGGGTGATGCGAGGTGTTCGGTTTGCGCCAGACATAGCGTTTTCTGTGATGGCCAAAAAGCTCAATTTTAGTCTCATCTGACCAGAGTACCTTTTTCCATATGTTTGGGGAGTCTCCCACATGCCCTTTGGCAAACAACAAACGTGTTTGTTTGTTTTTTACTTGAAGCAATGGCTTTTTTTCTGGCCACTCTTCCGTAAAACCCAGCTCTGTGGAGTGTACGGCTTAAAGTGATCCTATGGACAGATACTCTAATCTCTGTTGAGGTGCTTTGCAGCTTCTTCAGGGGTATCTTTGGTCTCTTTGTTGCCCTCCTTGCATGGTCTGTGAGTTTTGGTGGGCAGCCCTCTCTTGGCAGGTTTTTTGTAGTGCCATATTCTTTCAATTTTTTAACAATGGAGCTCTGTGGGATGTTCAAAGTTTCTGATATTTTTTATAACCCATCCCTGATCTGCACTTCTCCACAACTTTGTACCTGACCTGTTTGGAGAGCTCCTTGGTGCCACTTGCTTAGTGGTGTTTCAGACTCTGGGGCCTTTCAGAAGAGGTACTGCAATTATGTTTATTTTACCTTTATTTAACTAGGCAAGTCAGTTAAGAACCAATTCTTATTTTCAGTGACAGCCTAGACAGAGTGGGTTAACTGCCTGTTCAGGAGCAGAACGACAGATTCTTACCTTGTCAGCTCGGGGATTTGAACTTGCAACCTTTGCGCTTACTAAACCAATACTCTACTTTAACGAATTATGTGACTTGTAAAGGTAATTAATTGCACCATATCTTATTTAGGGGTTTCATAGCAAAGGGGGTGAATACATATGCATGCACCACTTTTCCATTTTTTTTATATATATATATATATATAATTTTTTGAAACAAGTTATTTTTTTCATTTGGACTATTTTGTGTTTGTCCCTTACATGACATCCAAATCAAATTAAACTTAAATTACAGGTTGTAATGCAACAAAATAGGAAAAAAAACACCAAGGGGGTGAATTCTTTTGCAAGGCTCTGTAGATTGACAATGGCTAGTTCCTGTTTACAGTAATGGGTGAACAGACGTTGCCGTCCATCCTCAGGAGGTTGTCTGGCAGTTAGTTCTGTAGAAAATGCAAGAATATGATGTCATTGTTTTGTCATTATCTTTTACATGCTGTACTCTCATACTGTACATATTAACATCAAAACTGTATTACATATTCTTCACAGCACTATACCTATTTTTTGGTTCACTGAGGAGCATAGACCTAATATTGTAGGACTGCATTGTATTGTATTGTATTGTGATGCAGAATGACGTGCAACACAAAAGAAATGAGCTTACCTGAGGTCAATTTGTAGTGCTAAGGCTCAGACTAATTGGTGTAGAAATGTTTTCATGTGTGTGCGTGGGTGTTGCCAATTTCAGGTATGTTTTGCATTTTGAATAGAAGTGTTTTCCCAATGATTGCAAGATATTTCATTCTTGACCAAATTGTCTAATGTAAGAAACAATGTGTAGTGTTTTGCAAGTGTGTTGCGCAATTGCAAACAAAGCGCAATATGTGGTGCAAAGCAGAAAATGTGTTTGTACTTTTGATGCCTTTGTTTAAAGGTATGGTTACAAAAGTTATGGTTTTGATGCTTTTGTCTAAGCATTCACTTTCAGTGTGTAAGCAATGGGCAAAAACTGTATATACAACAATTATGTTCCAAGTGAGAATTAAGATAGTCTGATGCTGAAAAAGAAATGAAATTCTTCCCTACTTTTCCATTTTCTTTTATTTTTCTTCCAGTATTTAGCTACACCGCTTTCATGGCAAAAAAAAATAAGTAATTAACTACTGAAAACACTACCAAGATTTTCATTTAGTTCAACTACCACCAATCTTCAGCAAAATGTAAGAAAATGACTAGTTCAACTACATAGTTCAGTAATCCCCAACACTGCACAGCTTACAAATGACATTAGCCCAGTAGCTTCAGCACACGTACTAGTATGGCTGGAGTAAGCCAGCTCCAACATCACCCAATGAGAGAAAGGCAGGGATAAAGATTCAGGACCTGGGTGGGTCTGATGGAGGCAGGGCTAAAGATTCAGGACCTGGGTGGGTCTGATGGAGGCAGGGCTAAAGATTCAGGACCTGGGTGGGTCTGATGGAGGCAGGGCTAAAGATTCAGGACCTGGGTGGGTCTGATGGAGGCAGGGCTAAAGATTCAGGACCTGGGTGGGTCTGATGGAGGCAGGGCTAAAGATTCAGGACCTGGGTGGGTCTGATGGAGGCAGGGCTAAAGATTCAGGACCTGGGTGGGTCTGATGGAGGCAGGGCTAAAGATTCAGGACCTGGGTGGGTCTGATGGAGGCAGGGCTAAAGATTCAGGACCTGGGTGGGTCTGATGGAGGCAGGGCTAAAGATTCAGGACCTGGGTGGGTCTGATGGAGGCAGGGCTAAAGATTCAGGACCTGGGTGGGTCTGATGGAGGCAGGGGATAATGAGAATCTGCACTTCAGCGAGTTAATCAGCTCATCCCTTTCCCCAACACTTCCATTTATTTGCTGTTTATTCCCCAGTCTACGGCCCCCAGGGGAGGGCTTTCTGTGAGAAAGCCCCTGCAGCCTACATGCTCCGTGATTTAGGGCTGTAAATGCAGTGCCTAGAGTAGATTATGCTGGACAGTGATCAAACCTTATTTGCACTGTGATTAAACTGCTCCCTGCACTGGCCAGACTGAAGCAATCCCCCTATAGTAATGTTATACAGCTGGCCATGGTATAAATGATTAACAGTGACGTGGCAGCCGGTCGGTCACCTTGTCACAGCAATATCCCTGCAGCACTGCCCGGGTCCTGGGAGTAGTCTCACTCTCTCTGATCACACCATTTATTCACTTTGTATGGACACACTGTGTATAGATAAACATAACTCAATTAATCTTCAGGACATTCAGTAGAAATAACATATAGTGCTATATGTGTATTGATATACATGCACATTTAAATAGCTATAGACCTATTACTTTTGGTCATATTGGTGGTTTGGAGATAAACTATTCACACTTAATAATCATCTCTATGCAATGTTTGGTGGATATAGTAGGCTACAGACTGGAGCAGGAAGGCAGTGGAGGCTCCTCAGAGGAGGAAGGGGAGGACCACACACACATACAAATAAAAATTGTGAAACATTAAAAAGGTTTCCTTTTTACATAAAACTATACTAAATATATGCACGTAACCAAATAATTGATTAAAACAAAACTGTTGTTTTGCAATCAAGGTCAGTAGGCTCAGCAGCACTTTTAGCTGGAGGATAGCTGGCTTCTGTCCTTCTCTGGGTACATTGACTCCAAAACAAAAAATTGTTCTCACCCCCTTCCATAGACTTACACAGTAATTATGACAACTTCCAGAGGACGTTGTCCAACCTATCAGATCTCTTGTAGCATGAACTGACTGTTGCCCACCCAATCAAAGGGTCAGAGAATGAATCTAATACTGAAAGCATAACCAACAGCTAGCTAGCACTGCAGTGCATAAAATGTGGTAGTTAACTCAGAGAGAGAGAACAGTCACAATACTTGAACAGTTTTGAACAAATTCATTTCTTCCAAAACTAAGGAAAAGAAAGAGAGAGAGAGAGAGCTAGCTATATTTCGTAATATATATATATATTTAGCTAGCTAGCTAGTTTAGCCTACTCAAACACCCGGCTCAATCAAAGAGGGATGCTATGTTAGCTGGCTGGCTATGGCTATTCAACACTGGAACTCTTCCAAGTCAAGATAAACTTTTTACTTTATTAATTTATTGCCACCGGGGCCCGCCGGTGTATCGGCTAAATTGATTGCTGCTGACTACACTGTTCTGCATGATTGTAGCAGGTTTACTAATGCCTTAGTTCTAGTAGCTATGTTGATGATTATGTGACAACAATGGAGGCTGTCTGTAGCAGTTAGCAGTCATGATATGAAGGTTTGGCTTGGAAAGGTCTTTTCGTCTTTTCACCGACAGCTGATTTGTTCTGCACTGAAGTCCACAAGTGAAGGGAAAAGGTGAGAGGAGGAGTGTGCATAGATAGATGCGAGAAGGAATTATATATATAACGATCTGTTTGTATGTGGCTGCTATGAAAGTGAACTGTGTTTGCGTGTGATCAGGGGTGTCTTCATCGCGGCAATTCTGTTAAAAAAACTGTTTCTTAAACTGAAGTAAAAGGAACAAAACGGGGATAAACAGAACTGATTTTTTCCAAAAGAAACTCTCATTTGCAACTGTTGGATGAATGACTACACCCTAAATCAGCTAGATGCAGCCAAGAGCTTGCAAGGCGGTCTGTCACTCAAATTTCACTCGACCTGTGCACCTACGTTTTAAACATTAATTCATAGGCTAGATTGTAGCAACCTCATGATGGGTACAGGGAAAATTTGAGTATCATGTAGTAGCCTAAACTTATCAATGTTATGTTGACATTCATCCAATATACTGCATTAGAAATAAGGCCATGATCATAAACAACAACAAAAAATGTATTCTCTCTTAAATGGCACCAACCGCCACTGCAGGCAAGATATGTGGACTGCAGAGTGGAGCAGGCAGGATACAGTGGACTGCAGAATGGAGCAGGCAGGATACAGTGCACTGCAGAGTGGAGCAGGCAGGATACAGTGGACTGCAGAGTGGAGCAGAAAGGATATAGTGGAGTGCAGAGTGGAGCAGGCAGGATGGAGTGGGCTGCAGAGTGGAGCAGGCAGGATACAGTGGGATGCAGAGAGGAGCAGGCAGGAAATAGTGGGCTACAGAGTGGAGAAGGCAGGATAAAGTGGACAACAGAGTGGAGAAAGCAGGATATAGTGGACAGCAGAGTGGAGAAGGCAGGATATAGTGGACAACAGAGTGGAGAAAGCAGGATACAGTGGACAACAGAGTGGAGAAAGCAGGATATAGTGGACTGCAGAGTGGAGAAGGCAGGATATAGTGGGATGCGGAGAGGAGCAGGCAGGAAATAGTGGGCTGCAGAGTGGAGAAGGCAGGATATAGTGGACAACAGAGTGGAGAAAGCAGGATATAGTGGACAACAGAGTGGAGAAAGCAGGATATAGTGGACTGCAGAGTGGAGAAGGCAGGATATAGTGGGATGCGGAGAGGAGCAGGCAGGAAATAGTGGGCTGCAGAGTGGAGAAGGCAGGATATAGTGGGCTGCAGAGTGGAGCAGGCTGGATAGAGTGGGCTGCAGAGTGGAGCAGGCAGGATATAGTGGGCTGCAGAGAGGAGCAGGCAGGATATAGTGGGCCGCAGAGTGCAGCAGGCAGGATAAGGTGGGCTGCAGAGTGGAGCAGGCAGGATATAGTGGGTTGCAGAGTGGAGCAGGCAGGATATTGTGGACAGCAGAGTGGAGCAGGCAGGATATAGTGGACTGCAGAGTGGAGCAGGCAGGATATAGTGGGCTGCAGAGTGGAGCAGGCAGGATATAGTGGGCTGCAGAGAGGATCAGGCAGGATATAGTGGGCTGCAGAGTGGAGCATGCTGGATATAGTGGGCTGCAGAGTGGAGACAGCAGGATATAGTGGACTTCAGAATGGAGAAGACAGGATATAGTGGGCTGCAGAGTGAAGAAGCCAGGATATAGTGGGCTACAGAGTGGAGACAGCAGGATATAGTGGACTTCAGAATGGAGAAGGCAGGATATAGTGGGCTGCAGAGTGGAGCAGGCAGGATATAGTGGACAACAGAGTGGAGACAGCAGGATATAGTGGACTTCAGAATGGAGAAGGCAGGATATAGTGGGCTGCAGAGTGGAGCAGGCAGGATATAGTGGACAACAGAGTGGAGAAAGCAGGATATAGTGGATTGCAGTGTGGAGAAGGCAGGATATAGTGGGCTGCAGAGAGGAGCAGGCAGGATATAGTGGGCTGCATCGTGGAGCGGGCAGGATATAGTGGGCTGCAGAGTGGAGCATGATGGATATAGTGTGCTGTAGAGTGGAGCAGGCAGGATATAGTGGACTGTAGAGTGGAGCAGCCAGGATATAGTGGGCTACAGAGTGGAGCAGACAGGATATAGTGGGCTACAGAGTGCAGCAGGCAGGATAAGGTGGACTGCAGAGTGGAGCAGGCAGGATAAGGTGAACTGCAGAGTGGAGCAGGCAGGATATGGGGGATTGCAGAGTTGGGAAGGCAGGATATGTGGACTGCAGAGTGGAGCAGGCAGGATACAGTGGACTGCAGAGTGGAGCAGGCAGGATAGAGTGGACAGCAGAGTGGAGCAGGCAGGATAGAGTGGACTGCAGACTGGAACAGGCAGGATATAGTGAACTGCAGAGTGGAGCAGGCAGGATGTAGTGGGCTGCAGAGTGGAGCAGGCTGGAAATGGTGGGCTGCAGAGTGGAGCAGGCAGGATATAGTGGACAACAGAGTGGAGAAAGCAGGATATAGTGGATTGCAGTGTGGAGAAGGCAGGATATAGTGGGCTGCAGAGAGGAGCAGGCAGGATATAGTGGGCTGCATCGTGGAGCGGGCAGGATATAGTGGGCTGCAGAGTGGAGCATGATGGATATAGTGTGCTGTAGAGTGGAGCAGGCAGGATATAGTGGACTGTAGAGTGGAGCAGCCAGGATATAGTGGGCTACAGAGTGGAGCAGACAGGATATAGTGGGCTGCAGAGTGCAGCAGGCAGGATAAGGTGGACTGCAGAGTGGAGCAGGCAGGATAAGGTGAACTGCAGAGTGGAGCAGGCAGGATATGGGGGATTGCAGAGTTGGGAAGGCAGGATATGTGGACTGCAGAGTGGAGCAGGCAGGATACAGTGGACTGCAGAGTGGAGCAGGCAGGATAGAGTGGACAGCAGAGTGGAGCAGGCAGGATAGAGTGGACTGCAGACTGGAACAGGCAGGATATAGTGAACTGCAGAGTGGAGCAGGCAGGATGTAGTGGGCTGCAGAGTGGAGCAGGCTGGAAATGGTGGGCTGCAGAGTGGAGCAGGCAGGATATAGTGGGCTGCAGAGTGGAGCAGGCAGGATATGGGGGATTGCAGAGTTGGGCAGGCAGGATATGTGGACTGCAGAGTGGAGAAAGCAGGATATAGTGGACTGTAGAGAGGAGCAGGCAGGATATAGTGGGCTGCAGAGGGGAGCAGGCAGGATATAGTGGGCTGCAGAGTGGAGCAGGCAGGATATAGTGGACTGCAGAGTGGAGCAGGCAGGGTGTAGTGGGCTGCAGAGTTGAGCAGGCAGGATATAATGAACTGCAGAGTGAAGCAGGCAGGGTGTAGCGGGCTGCAGAGTGGAGCAGGCTGGATATAGTGGGCTGAAGAGTGGAGCAGGCAGGATATAGTGGACTGCAGAGTGGAGCAGGCAGTGTGTAGTGGGCTGCAGAGTTGAGCAGGCAGGATATAGTGAACTGCAGAGTGAAGCAGGCAGGGTGTAGCGGGCTGCAGAGTGGAGCAGGCTGGATATAATGAGCTGAAGAGTGGAGCAGGCAGGATATAGTGGACAACGGAGTGGAGAAAGCAGGAAATTAGTGGACTGCAGAGTGGATAAGGCAGGATATAGTGGGCTGAAGAGAGGAGCAGGCAGGATATTTTGGGCTGCAGAGTGGAGCAGTTAGGATATAGTGGGCTGCAGAGTGGAGCAGGCAGGATATAGTGGGTTGCAGAGTGGAGCAGGCAGGATAGAGTGGACTGCAGAGTTGGGCAGGCAGGATATGTGGACTGCAGAGTGGAGCAGGCAGGATATAGTGAACTGCAGAGTGGAGCAGGCAGGAAGTAGTGGGCTGCAAAGTGGAGTAGGCTGGATATAGTGGACTGCAGAGTGTAGCAGGCAGGATATAGTGGGCTGCAGAGTGGAGCAGACAGAATATAGTGGGCTGCAGAGTGGAGCAGGCAGGATGAGGTGGGCTGCAGAGTGGAGCAGGCAGGATATGGGGGATTGCAGAGTTGGGCAGGCAGGATATGTGGACTTCAGAGTGGAACAGGCAGGATACAGTGGACTGCAGAGTGGAGCGGGCAGGGTGTAGTGGGCTGCAGAGTTGAGCAGGCAGGATATAGTTGGCTGAAGAGTGGAGCAGGCAGGATATAGTGGGCTGCAGAGTGGAGCAGGCAGGATATGGGGGATTGCAGAGTTGTGCAGGCAGGATATGTGGACTGCAGAGTGGAGCAGGCAGGATATAGTTGGCTGTAGAGAGGAGAAGGCAGGGTATAGTGGGCTGCAGAGTGGAGCAGGCAGTATATAGTGGGCTGCAGAGTGGAGCAGGATGGATATAGTGGGCTGCAGAGTGGAGCAGGCAGGATGTAGTGGGCTGCAGAGTGAAGCAGGAAGGATATAGTGCACTGCAGAGTGGAGCAGGCAGGATAGAGTGGAATGCAGAGTGGAGCAAGCAGGATATAGTGGGCTGCAGAGTGGAGCAGGTAGGATATAGTGGGCTGCAGAGTGGAGCAGGCAGGATATAGTGGGTTGCAGAGTGGAGCAGGCAGGATATAGTGGACTGCAGACTGGAGCAGGCAGTGTGTAGTGGGCCTCAGAGTTGAGCAGGCAGGATATAGTGAACTGCAGAGTGAAGCAGGCAGGGTGTAGCGGGCTGCAGAGTGGAGCAGGCTGGATATAGTGGGCTGAAGAGTGGAGCAGGCAGGATATAGTGGGCTGCAGAGTGGAGCAGGCAGGATATAGTGGACTGCCGAGTGGAGACAGCAGGATATAGTGGACTTCAGTATGGAGAAGGCAGGATATAGTGGGCTGCAGAGTGAAGCAGCCAGGATATAGTGGGCGACAGAGTGGAGCAGGCAGCATATAGTGGGCGTCAGAGTGCAGCAGGCAGGATAAGGTGGGCGGCAGAGTGGAGCAGGCTGGATATAGTGGGTTGCAGAGTGGAGCAGGCAGGATATGGGGGATTGCAGAGTTGGGCAGGCAAGATATGTGGACTGCAGAGTGGAGCAGGCAGGATATAGTGAACTGCAGAGTGGAGCAGGCAGGAAGTAGTGGGCTGTAAAGTGGAGAAGGCTGGATATAGTGGACTGCAGAGTGGAGCAGGCTGGATATAGTGGGCTGCAGAGTGGAGCAGACAGAATATAGTGGGCTGCAGAGTGGAGCAGGCAGGATAAGGTGGGCTGCAGAGTGGAGAAGGCAGGATATGGGGGATTGCAGAGTTGGGCAGGCAGGATATGTGGACTTCAGAGTGGAACAGGCAGGATACAGTGGACTGCAGAGTGGAGCGGGCAGGTTGTAGTGGGCTGCAGAGTTGAGCAGGTAGGATATAGTGAACTGCAGAGTGGAGCAGGCAGGGTGTAGTGGGCTGCAGAGTGGAGCAGGTTGGAAATAGTTGGCTGAAGAGTGGAGAAGGCAGGGTATAGTGGGCTGCAGAGTGGAGCAGGCAGTATATAGTGGGCTGCAGAGTGGAGCAGGCTGGATATAGTGGGCTGCAGAGTGGAGCAGGCAGGATATGGGGGATTGCAGAGTTGGGCAGGCAGGATATGTGGACTGCAGAGTGGAGCAGGCAGGATATAGTGGACTGCGGAGTGGAGCAGGCAGGATATAGTTGGCTGTAGAGAGGAGAAGGCAGGGTATAGTGGGCTGCAGAGTGGAGCAGGCAGTATATAGTGGGCTGCAGAGTGGAGCAGGCTGGATATAGTGGGCTGCAGAGTGGAGCAGGCAGGATATAGTGGGCTGCAGAGTGGAGCAGGCAGGATATAGTGGGCTGCAGAGTGGAGCAGGCTGGATATAGTGGGCTGCAGAGTGGAGCAGGCAGGATATAGTGGGCTGCAGAGTGGAGCAGGCTGGATTTAGTTGGCTGCAGAGAGGAGCAGGCAGGATGTAGTGGGCTGCAGAGTGAGGCAGGAAGAATATAGTGCAGTGCAGAGTGGAGCAGGCAGGATATAGTGGAATGCAGAGTGGAGCAAGCAGGATATAGTTGGCTGCAGAGTGGAGCAGGCAGGATATAGTGGGCTGCAGAGTGGAGCAGGCTGGATATAGTGGGCTGCAGAGTGGAGCAGGCAGGATATAGTGGGCTGCAGAGTGGAGCAGGGGCTAGGATAAAGTGGGCTGCAGTGTGGAGCAGGCAGGATATAGTGGGTTGCAGAGTGGAGCAGGGAGCAGGATATAGGATATAGCAGAGTGGAGCAGGCAGGATATAGTTGGACTGTGGAGAGAGGAGAAGTGGAGCAGGGTATGGAGTGGGCTGCAGAGTGGAGCAGGCAGGATATAGTGGGCTGCAGAGTGGAGCAGGCTGGATATAGTGGGCTGCAGAGTGGAGCAGGCAGGATATAGTGGGCTGCAGAGTGGAGCAGGCAGGATATAGTGGGCTGCAGAGTGGAGCAGGCTGGATATAGTGGGCTGCAGAGAGGAGCAGGCAGGATGTAGTGGGCTGCAGAGTGAGGCAGGAAGAATATAGTGCAGTGCAGAGTGGAGCAGGCAGGATATAGTGGAATGCAGAGTGGAGCAAGCAGGATATAGTGGGCTGCAGAGTGGAGCAGCCAAGATATAGTGGGCTGCAGAGTGGAGCAGGCTGGATATAGTGGGCTGCAGAGTGGAGCAGGCAGGATATAGTGGGCTGCAGAGTGGAGCAGGTAGGATATAGTGGGCTGCAGAGTGTGGAGCAGGCAGGATATAGTGGGTTGCAGCGTGGAGCAGGCAGGATATAGTGGACTGCAGAGTGGAGCAGGCAGGGTGTAGTGGGCTGTTGAGTTGAGCAGGCAGGATATAGTGAACTGCAGAGTGAAGCATGCAGGGTGTAGCGGGCTGCAGAGTGGAGCAGGCAGGATATAGTGGGCTGAAGAGTGGAGCAGGCAGGATATAGTGGGCTGCAGAGTGGAGCAAGGCAGGATATGGGGGATTGCAGAGTTGGGTAGGCAGGATATGTGGACTGCAGATTGGAGCAGGCAGGATATAGTTGGTTGCAGAGAGGAGAAGGCAGGGTATAGTGGGCTGCAGAGTGGAGCAGGCAGTATATAGTGGGCTGCAGAGTGGAGCAGGCTGGATATAGTTGGCTGTAGAGAGGAGAAGGCAGGGTATAGTGGGCTGCAGAGTGGAGCAGGCAGTATGGAGCAGGCAGGATATAGCAGAGTGGAGCAGGCAGGATGGGACTGCAGAGTGGAGCAGGCAGGATAGTAGTGGGCTGCAGAGTGGAGCAGGCTGGATATAGTGGGCTGCAGAGTGAGTGGAGTAGGCTGGATATAGTGGGCTGCAGAGTGGAGCAGGCAGGATATAGCAGGCAGGATATAGTGGGCTGCAGAGTGGAGCAGGAAGGATATAGTGGGCTGCAGAGTGGAGCAGGCAGGATATAGTGGGCTGCAGAGTGGAGCAGGCAGGATATAGTGGGCTGCAGAGTGGAGCAGGCAGGATATAGTGGGCTGCAGAGTGGAGCAGGCAGGATATAGTGGACTGCAGAGTGGAGCAGGCAGGATATAGTGGGCTGCAGAGTGGAGCAGGCAGGATATAGTGGACTGCAGAGTGGAGACAGGCAGGATATAGTGGACTGCAGAGTGGAGAAGGCAGGATATAGTGGGCTGCAGAGTGGAGCAGGCAGGATATAGTGGACTGCAGAGTGGAGAAAGGCAGGATATAGTGGATGCAGAGTGGAGCAGGCAGGATATAGTGGGCTGCAGAGTGGAGCAGGCAGGATATAGTGGGCTGCAGAGTGGAGCAGGCAGGATATAGTGGGCTGCAGAGTGGAGCAGGCATAGTGGATATAGTGGGATTGCAGAGTGGAGCAGGCAGGATATAGGATATAGTGGTGGACTGCAGAGTGCATATAGAGTGGAGCAGGCAGGATATAGTGGTCTGCAGAGTGGAGCAGGCAGGATATAGTGGGCTGCAGAGTGGAGCAGGCAGGATAAGAGTGGACTGCAGAGTGGAGCAGGCAGGATATAGTGGACTGCAGAGTGGAGCAGGCAGGATATAGTGGGCTGCAGAGTGGAACAGGCAGAATATAGTGGGCCGCAGATTGGAGCAGGCATATATGTGGACTGCAGAGTGGAGCAGGCAGGATATAGTGGGCTGCAGAGTGGAGCAGGCAGGATATAGTTGGATGCAGAGTGGAGCAGTCAGGATATAGTGGGCTGCAGAGTGTAGCAGGCAGGATATAGTGGAGCAGGTGGAGCAGGATACAGTGGACTGCAGAGTGGAGCAGGCAGGATATAGTGGAGAGTGGAGCAGGATATAGTGGACTGCAGAGTGGAGCAGGCAGGATAGAGTGGGCTGCAGAGTGGAGAAGGCAGGATATAGTGGACTGCAGAGTGGAGGAGGCAGGATACAGTGGGCTGCAGATTGGAACAGGCAGGATATAGTGGGCTGCAGAGTGGAGCAGGAAGGATACAGTGGGCTGCAGAGTGGAGCAGGCAGGATACGGTGGACTGCAGAGTGGAGCAGGCAGGAAACAGTGTGCTGCAGAGTGGAGCAGGCAGGATACAGTGGATTGCAGAGTGGAGCAGGCAGGATATAGTTGACTGCAGAGTGGAGCAGGCAGGATATAGTGGGCTGCAGAGTGGAGCAGGCAGGATACAGTGGACTGCAGAGTGGAGCCCCCCTATCCACATCGATGGAACAGTAGTGGAGAGAGCAGCAGTTCTCGGCATACACATCACAGACAAACTGAATTGGTCCACTCACACAGACAGCATCGTGAAGAAGGCGCAGCAGCGCCTCTTCAACCTCAGGAGGCTGAAGAAATTCGGCTTGTCACCAAAAGCACTCACAAACTTCTACAGATGCACAATCGAGAGCATCCTGGCGGGCTGTATCACCGCCTAGTACGGCAACTGCTCCGTCCTCAACCGTAAGGCTCTCCAGAGGGTAGTGAGGTCTGCACAACGCATCACCGGGGGCAAACTACCTGCCCTCCAGGACACCTACACCACCCGATGTTACAGGAAGGCCATAAAGATCATCAAGGACAACAACCACCCGAGCCACTGCCTGTTCACCCCACTATCATCCAGAAGGCGAGGTCAGTACAGGTGCATCAAAGCTGGGACCGAGAGACTGAAAAACAGCTTCTATCTCAAGGCCATCAGACTGTTAAACAGCCATCACTAACATTGAGTGGCTGCTGCCAACACACTGACACTGACTCAACTCCAGCCACTTTAATAATGGGAATTGATGGGAAATGATGTAAATATATCACTAGCCACTTTAAACAATGCTACCTTATATAATGTTACTTACCCTACATTATTCATCTCATATGCATACGTATATACTGTACTCTATATCATCGACTGCATCCTTATGTAATACATGTATCACTAGCCACTTTAACTATGCCACTTTGTTTACATACTCATCTCATATGTATATAATGTACTCGATACCATCTACTGTATCTTGCCTATGCTGCTCTGTACCATCACTCATTCATATATCCTTATGTACATATTCTTTATCCCCTTACACTGTGTATAAGACAGTAGTTTAGGAATTGTTAGTTAGATTACTTGTTGGTTATTACTGCATTGTCGGAACTAGAAGCACAAGCATTTCGCTACACTCGCATTAACATCTGCTAACCATGTGTATGTGACAAATAAAATTTGATTTGATTTGATTTTTGATTTGATTTGATTTGATTTGGCTGGCCACCCAGTCTGTGTGTGAGAGATAGTATGACACTCAGGGACTGGCTGAGTCAATAGAACGCTGGTCCCTTTCACCTCTCAATGCTGCTGAGACCAACTAATCTCTCACTAACTAACCTCTCACTAACTAACCTTTCACTTACTAACCTCTCACTAACTAACCTCTGATATTTGAGCACTTCCTGGACCAAACAAAAACAAAAACAAAAACACACCAAGGGGCCAGTCAGAAACACTGAAACCTTCTTTACATGAATCCCATTGGAACAGGACATCTTCCAGACCATGTGACCTGATTAGGAAAAACTCTGGATACTAAATAAATGAATTCCATTTCATTACAATTGGCCTATAGAGAGTCTACTGAAAACGGGCCCACAAAGTCTACTGAAAACTGACCCAGTCTACTGAAAACTAGCTCATAGAATCCACTGAAAACATCTCTTCATGGCCACATTTTTATTGGTAGCTGTGTTCATGTCTACCATCTCAACGACTCTAAACCTTAATAATCATATGAGTCATTCAAAACTAATATGACAATAATACAAAGTAAAAGAGAAAAATACAAGTTATGATTTCAGCAACTGGTTCCACATAGGATGTTACATTGCATAAAGCCTATGGTCTTCGAACATGAAGTCCCTCTTCAAAACTCACTCACTCACACACACACAAACACAAAACCACACCACACGAACACACACAAAGCAAACAATATCTCCTGTAACCTTCATATGTATGGTGCTTAGAGGACTCTTTACCACTGCATTCTGAACAGAAAGCACTCCAGCAATGACATAGTACAGCAGATGTCTATGCGTCAGAGCCACACAAAAGCCTTCCTCTTTCTACCCAATGATCAGGCTATCTTAAACATTTCCACTGTGCACTAGAGTCTGAATAGATACAGTGTCTAGTGCCCTGGCAAGATCTCTTTTCTTTTACCTGCCTAAAGAAGTATTAAAGAAGCAGCTTTACCTGGATCTTCACCCATAATGCCATGCAACAGTGTCTCCTTCATTTGTAAAGAATTTATTCCCCTAGCCTTGTTGCAAAGCGCATTTAAGAAAAGGCGCTGAAAGACGGCGAAACAATGTAGCATTATTGTGGCGGCATTATTGGGGTGGCAGGTAACCTAGTGGTTAGAGCATTGGGCCAGTAACCGAAAGGTTGCTAGAGCAAATTCCCGAGCTGACAAGGTAAACATCTGTCGTTCTGCCCCTGAACAACAGCAGTTAACCCGCTGTTCCTAGGCCGTCATTGTAAATAAGAATTTGTTTTTAACTGACGAGCCTAGTTAAATAAACAAATAGAATAGAGGGTGATGTTCATCATAGAATCTGAAAGCTTTCATTGTTTCTCATTTTCTTTTCTAAATAACTTTCACTTTTCCAGATACATCCTTGAGTGAAATTAAAGTGCATTCATGCTACCTGAAAGGGGCTTTTAAAGTTGAGTACAGCTGGCGCTGGCCTGAGAATGACTCAATGTTTATAACCTTACCAATGTTTATAACCTTACCAATGTTTATAACCTTACCTAGAATACAAGATGACTGATAAATGAATGAATACTCTCCACTAATTAATTGAAACTGGGTCCAGAGCATATCCAGAGCATATAGTAACCAAACCACAATACCAGATTTAGTTGGAAGTAGAATATAGACAGAAGTGTCCCACTCACAGGGGGCACGTGCCCACACAGATTTGTCCTGTAAAATGTTTATATATGTGGGGGGGGGGGTTTCTCTGTAATATTACTAGCCACTTTATGGAGTTGGCTTTTAACTAGACCAGACAGGTTCCCAACCTCATAAGTAGCTACCAAGAAGTCATTTCAGGTTGTCAATCAAGCTAGCTTGCCTAACTAACTATCTTAGACATTTACATTTACATTTAAGTCATTTAGCAGACGCTCTTATCCAGAGCGACTTACAAATTGGTGAATTCACCTTCTGACATCCAGTGGAACAGCCACTTTACAATAGTGGCATACCTGCTGGTAAAATTAATAGTCTTTAGAAAAGAAAGCAATAACTAAATGTACTGAATAAGACTCCTTTCATTCCTTTCAAAATTTTCCCAGATTTTAGCAGAGATGTAGAGAAGCATTTTTTTTATTTATTTTTATTTAAAGGACCACCGGCCAGGAGGATACAGACAGCACAAGAGGTATGCTTAGATCTTCAGAAAAATATACAAATGTTTTACATAGCATAATGATTATGGCTCTAGAATGTAGGATAAAGCTGTTTCAGGGGTTTGAAAAATGCAGCCTTCCTCATGTACTTTGTGCCCCCTCCGGTTTTGGGACTGCATTGACACCCTTGAATAAAGGTGATTTTTACATAATTATCTTTTGGAGGGAAATCTTTCTCAAGCATATTATTGCAGTATTTTATTATAGATTTGGAAGCTGAAAAGCTATGAATCTTGAAGATTAATGTACATTTACGATAAGATACAAAGAGCATTTTTCTCTTAGTTGTCAGCCCCCTTCCCATAGTTCACAAACCCCTTCTCACTTCATTCCGCTAACTGGTGCTCCAAGCTTCTCCGTCGCTGACCAGCCATCAGCCTCCCTGCTCTGATAAATGGGCTTATTTGAATTGATGGTAGGCTAGACAACAAAGAGATCATGCTAGATAATGTAGACACAGTCTTCATTTCTTGTCACTCAATTAAACTGCAATTATCCCAAGTAAAGGAGAGTAAAAAAAAAAAGTGGAAAGAACGGTCAAAGAATGAAGGACTGAAGCTCCCTGGGAGTCTTTCTGTCAGACACATTAGCCCAGATTGGCTCCATTCTGATAAAAGACCATTCCTCGCACTTGGCAGTGTACAGCAAGGGGCAGACTAGCAGCAACCTGCGGCTTAGATTAGAATTCCTGCACAACGTTTGTGCCATGCCTCAAAGTGGCTGGGAAGAAAAATACCTAAATGTATACAGGTTGTCTTTCAGCTAAAGCAATATGGCATTTAGATGGGAGCCCTTTGTGCCTTTAGTGAAGCTGAGCGCATCAAGGTTTTAGCCCCAAATAGTCCCCATGGACTTTTTTGTTTTATGATGCAAATGCCAGGGACACATTGTCGGGAGCAACAAAAGTGTGTATTATGAGAAACCTTTGTTGTCACTATATAGTAAGTGACTGATCAATGTAAGAACCCTGGAGTGGACAACACAGGGGTTCACAAACCTACTCATGATCCCGGGGCGAACTCAAATCTGCTTCGACCCTGAGTGTGCCTACTGTTCCTTCACAGAACCAAAGAGAAACTTTCTTCTTTCTGCCTGCAGATGAATCAGGAACACATGAGACCCTCCACTGGCACAAAATCTAAGCAGTAAATGAATGTTTTTTGTAATTACTGTTCCTTGTAGTAATTATCACTTGGGACAATTTATGGATCTCCTTATTGATTTGACTTGAACCTTGGCAGAGCTTAATTTGGATCACTAAGACAGACACTCTGTCAGATGCCTTATAACAGCTCTGTGGGGCTGTAGGGAAGCTAAGCTTTATGGACGTTGCTGTCACTTGTGTATTTAGCCGATGAACATCCCAAAGGATCATTCAATGTGCTGTGTGAGGGTGCAGCTAACCCTAACCCTTCGGTGTAGCCAGCCGGTTGGGGTGTGGCTCTGCATGGATATCGACTTTGGAAACCAAAAGGAGCATTCATAATGACCCCACTTTAATCCTGACGCAACCGATTAGTGCTTTGAAGTCTTTGATTTGTAAATGCCCCTGTTCCTCTGCATCACAACTCCTACCTCTCAGGCTCCATAGATAAACACAAATAAACAGATTATTTAACTCATTAAGCAAACATTATCTTAACTCCCAAATACAGACTGCCTGCCGTAGAAGGCTTAAGCAATAAGGCACATGAGAACACAAGGATTATCGTGTGACAACTCCTGACTAAGGGCTGTTCTTAGGCCCGTAGTGAAGCTGAGATTACCAACATGCTTTCATTAAAAACGGTATCTTAATGAGTACATTTGTTTTATTTCATCCTTTCAACAGACTATATAGACAGGGCAAAAGCCAGTTGTTCATTCTGAGGTTCTGAAGTTGCTAACCAAACAGTCTGGTCGTTCATTCTTCAGGGATGCTTTGACCCAGTCGTTCATTGCATTCATTCCACGTTGCTATGCTAAACAAATCATTGGCATTTAGATATAGTAGTAGCCAACTAGCAAGCAGAGGTTAAATGATGACGAGAGACAAGAACTTCAATAAATAATGATTGTAAAAGTAATGTATACAGTAAATAGTCAAGAATAATTAATCAAATAATGATTTTATGAATAATGCAATAATAGGCAAAACCCAGCTTACTTTCAAGTCAATAAGACAACGTTAGTTATGGAGGATAGCTAGGCTAATGTTGCTTCTCCTTTGCTACCTAGCTAGCCAACTACACACAATCACATTAAACAGCTGAAATGACAGCAAACTACGTGCATTTTTATTTTGTTTTACCTTTGTTTCTGTATTACATTTCTTTGGATATATCCATTAATAACATCCTGATAAAATAATTTGCCTGGCTCACATTCAGGTGCATGGCACATTGGAGATTTATAAAAACTGCAACATCAAATCAATTTTTTTGTCACATGCTTCGCAAACAACAAGTGTAGACGAACAGTGAAGTGCTTTTACTTTACGGGCAGAGAGAAAGAAAATAGAGAAGTAATAGAAAAGTAAAACACGTAATAATACAAGTAATAATAAATACACAATGAGTAACTATAACTTGGTTATATACGTATACGGGATACTAGTACCGAGTTGGTGTGCAGGGGTACGAGATAATTGAGGTACAGTAGATATGTAAATATAACTAGGAATAAAGGGACAGATGATAAACAGTAGCAGTAGCATATGTGATGAGTCAATGCAGATAGTCCGGGTTGCTTATTTGGTTAACTATTTAACTAACTATTTAGCAGTCTTATGACTTGGGGGAAGAAGTTGTTAAGGTTCTTGTTGGTTCCAGACTTGGTGCATCGGTACCGCTTGCTGTGCAGTAGCAGAGAGAACATATCTTGGGTGGCTGGAGTACTTGACAGTTTAAGGCCTTCCTGACACTGCCTGGTATAGAGGACTTGGATGGCAGGGGGCTCGGCCCCAGTGATGTACTGGGCCGTGCGCACTACCCTATGTAGCGCCTTGCAGTCGGATAATTCATTTCTCATGTTTTGACCCGGTCGTTCATTCTATTCATTTCACGTTGCTAGGTTAAAAAAATCCTTGGCATTTAGCTAACTAGCTAGCAGAGGTTCGATGATGATGAGACACAAGCACTTTAATAAATAATGATTGAATAAATAATTTATCAATAGTTAGTTATGGAGAATAGCTAGGTTGATTCCCAGCTAGCAATGAGGAATCGGCCCAGAATTGGCCCTCATCCGGTGGGCCGGAACTGATTGAATCGGCCCAGAATCGGCCCTCTTCCGGTGGGCCGGAACTGATTGAATCGGCCCAGAATCGGCCCTCTTCCGGTGGGCCGGAACTGATTGAATCGGCCCAGAAGCGGCCCTCTTCCGGTGGGCCGGAACTGATTGAGTATCGGCCCAGAATCGGCCCTCTTCCGGTGGGCCGGAACTGATTGAATCGGCCCAGAAGCGGCCCTCTTCCGGTGGGCCGGAACTGATTGAATCGGCCCAGAATCGGCCCTCTTCCGGTGGGGAACTGATTGAATCGGCCCAGAAGCGGCCCTCTTCCGGTGGGCCGGAACTGATTGAATCGGCCCAGAATCGGCCCTCTTCCGGTGGGCCGGAACTGATTGAATCGGCCCAGAAGCGGCCCTCTTCCGGTGGGCCGGAACTGATTGAATCGGCCCAGAAGCGGCCCTCTTCCGGTGGGCCGGAACTGATTGAATCGGCCCAGAAGCGGCCCTCTTCCGGTGGGCCGGAACTGATTGAATCGGCCCAGAATCGGCCCTCTTCCGGTGGGCCGGAACTGATTGAATCGGCCCAGAAGCGACCTCTTCCGGTGGGCCGGAACTGATTGAATCGGCCCAGAAGCGGCCCTCTTCCGGTGGGCCGGAACTGATTGAATCGGCCCAGAAGCGGCCCTCTTCCGGTGGGCCGGAACTGATTGAATCGGCCCAGAAGCGGCCCTCTTCCGGTGGGCCGGAACTGATTGAATCGGCCCAGAAGCGGCCCTCTTCCGGTGGGCCGGAACTGATTGAATCGGCCCAGAATCGGCTTAATTAAAAATTAATGACCGCCCAGAATCGGCCCAAGGACATCCCGTCCAGCTGCCCTTACTTGGACGATGCTTGGTCAATTGTGGGTTGCCTCATTGGTCTACCCGGTCACTGCCGGCACAGGTCTCAAACCAGCATCTGAAGCAATGCAGTTTACACTGCGATGCAGTGTTTTAGACCGCTGTGCCACTTGGGAGGTTCTATCCACAAAGTTTTTAATGTTTATCAGTTGCCTTGCACAAAGTATCAAAATACTTAAATACTACACAGGACTCTTAAAGAATTTCATTTAAATGTTAATTGTATTTTTTGATCACAGAAACAAATATGGAAAAATAAATAAATAATATGTTAATTTTATAAAGCAGCACCCTGTAATCATCTGCCAGAGAGTAGCCCCAATCGGCCCGACCCCCAAGTGATACATTTGGGCCAGACAACTCACACCAGATCTCGGCCCGATCTCAATCCCCGCATCCTAGCCATAAGAAGTACTGCCAAAGGCAGCCCAGACTCAGGCCACATGACGTCGGCCGAGTGTCCCGACTCTCAGCCGGAATCGGCCCAGATCCAAGCTGGGTGTTAACTTAACTTGTCCTTTGCTAGCGAGCTAGCCAACAAAAGCTAGCACACAATCATCAAGCTGCTTAAATGACAGCAAACCATGTGCATTTTCATTTGTTTTACCTTAATTTCTATTGCCATTCTTTGGATATATCCATTAAAATGACCCTGATAAATTAATTTGCCTGGATCAGAGAAACTGTCAGTCTCATCACATTCATCACATCACATTCATATGAATGGCACGGTGGGCTGTGGGACAGTGGATGCACATTGATAAATCTAATGGAACTGTTAACAGGCATCACCTGTGGAATGTGGGGATTGGGGTGCTATCAACCAATCAGCATCCAGGATCCAGGATTCAAATAACCCGTTTTATCATCATAAGTATAACCCCTTCTGCCGAAAGGAACTAATAAGACTGCAGCAGTGTGTGCTGCTCTGTGCACAGTAACAGCTCCTACAGTAACAGCTTATGGAGAGGAGAGTGTCCTCTGTCAAAATGTGATCAATAATTCCCATAAGTGTCTCATGTGCTCTGCATGGAGAATAAGCAACATCTGAGGGGTCTGTGTGACTGGAGCCTCTCCACTGATGTGTCCATCAATTAATGAGATCACCCGAGACAGCCACTGTCACAGCCCCTTCACACAGGACTTAGGAACAGGACACATGCCCTCCCATTGATCAAACTGTCATTCAAACCCCCCATTGTCTGCTTAAACACACACACATGCTCTCACACACACACACACATAGAGTAGCAGTCAAAAGTTTGGACACCCACTCAATCATGTTTTTTTTGTTGTTTTTTTAAACTATTTTCTGCATTGTAGAATAATAGTGGAGACATCAACAATATGAAATACCATATATGGAATCATGTCGTAACCAAAAAAGTGTTACGAAATATTGTAGATTTTAGATTCTTCAAAGTAGCCAACCTTTGCCTTGATGACAGCTTTGAACATTCTTGGCATTCTCTCAACCAGCTTCACTTGGAATGCTTTTCCAACAGTCTTGAAGGAGTTCCCATATGCTGAGCACTTGTTGGCTGCTTTTCCTTCACTCTGCAGTCCAACTCATCCCAAACCATCTCAAATGGGTTGAGGTCGGGTGATTGTGGAGGCCAGGTCATCTGATGCAGCGTTCCATCACTCTCATTCTTGGTCAAATAGCCCTTACACAGCCTGGAGGTATGTTGGGGTGACCCCTCCTCTCTCAGCCTCTAGGGTCAGTCTGCTATATCTGGAGTATTTCTCCTGTGTTATCTGGTGTCCTTTGTGAATTTAAGTATGCTCTCTCTAATTCTCTCTCTCATTCTCTCTCTCTTTTTCCCTCTTCTTTCTCTCTTTCTTTCATTCTTTCTTTCTCTCTCTCTCAGAGGACCTGAGAGAGAACTACCTGGCCTGATGACTCCTTGCTGTCCCCAGTCCACCTGGCCATGCTGCTGCTCCAGTTTCAACTGTTCTGCCTGCGGCTATAGAACCCTGACCTGTTCACCGGACGTGCTACATTTCCCAGACCTGCTGTATTCAACTCTCTAGAGACAGCAGGGGCGGTATAGATACTCTGAATGATCGGCTATGAAACGCCAACTGACATTTACTCCTGAGGCACTGACCTGTTGCACCCTCGATAACCACTGTGATTATTATTATTTGACCCTGCTGGTTGTCTATGAACATTTGAACATCTTGGCCATATTCTGTTATAATCTCCACCCGGCAGAACCAGAAGAGGACAGGCCACCCCTCATAGCCTGGTTTCTCTCTAGGTTTCTTCCTAGGTTCTGGTTTTCTAGGGAGTTTTTCCTAGGCACCCTGCTTCTACACCTGCATTGCCTGCTGTTTGGGGTTTCAGGCTGGGTTTCTGTACAGCACTTTGTGACATCAGCTGATGTAAGAAGGGCTTTATAAATACATTTGATTGATTTGATTGTTGAGTCATTATCCTGGGAAAAACAAATGATAGTCCCACTAAGCGGAAATCAGATGGGATGGCGTATCGCTGCAGAATGCTGTGGTAGCTATGCTGGTTAATTGTGCCTTGAATTCTAAATAAATCACTGACAGTGTCACCAGCAAAGCACCATCACACCTCCTCCTCCATGCTTCACGGTGGGAACCACACATGTGGAGATTATCCGTTCACCTACTCTGCATCTCACAAAGACACAACTGTTGGAACCAAAAATCTAAAATGTGGACTCATCAGATGAAAGGACAAATTTCCACTGATCTAATGTCCATTGCTTGTGTTTCTAGGCCCAAGCGAGTCTCTTCCTATTATTGGTTTTCTTTTAGTAGTGATTTCTTTGCAGCAATTCGACCATGACGGCCTTTTTCACACAGAATACTCTGAGCACTTGAAGAAACTTCCAAAGTCATCAAAGCAAAGGGTGGCTACCCAAATATAAAATATATTTTGATTAAACACTTTTTTGGTTACTACATGATTACATATGTACTATTCCATAGTTTTGATGTCTTCACTATTATTCTACAATGGAGAAATACAAATATATATAATCCTCTGAACGAGTATGTGTGTCCAAACGTTTGACTGGTACTGTGTATATGTAAACACAATGCAGCAGGTAGTTAATATAAGAAACTGTTTTGGCCTCCATGTTATAACCCAGAAGAAATATCCCAGTCTTCTCAGGAATGGACACGTTTTGTCACTTTGGCATGTCAGGCACCATCGCTATAAAAGGTTTATTTGAGAGATGTGACATTCAGCCGCGACAATGAGCCGTCTGCAGGAACACTCTTATTTCACTCTATTGAAAAGAGGGAGTTTTTTTCTCTCTCAATGACATGGTTATTATCATGATGATCACTTTTTCTCCTCAAATAAGATTGATTTCCCTTTTCAAGCAGTGTTAGGGCAGCTCTGTTAGAAAGCATCCAGACCCTGGGAACCATAGTCAAGGTTCCAATGCATCCTCACAATTTCTTCATTTGCTAGAGGTCACAGCTACTATGGTTGCTCCCTTGACATACTGCTGGCCAAACATGCAAAGGCTTTTTCATTGTTATAACTGATTGAGAAGAGCAGAAATACCTCCGCAATTCATTCCAGGAAGAGATATGGGTTTGTGTGTGTCATATAAATGCAAATTGTCTTTATTTAAGACAATCTGGTGCATCTTGATAGACATGTGGATGACAATAAGGAGATGGTCACCTTGCTATAATTCTGTGACGTTATTGTTTTACAGACAGTGGAGGTGACCATACAAATGAGCTGTTTTTTGTTCTTACTTTCGTTCACATTTCATTCAATTTTTGCCAAGTGACAATGGCAGGACATAATTGTAAATTATGTATTTATGCTTGCAAATCCATTACAAGTTATCCTTATACATGTTATAAAATAGCTCTTGAAATGTTGTGTGCTGGATATTTTGAGTAATCGTTTGAAGTTATTAGCCTACATTAGCTTGTGAGCCATGCTTGTACAGTTGTATAATATACCGGTCCCATTTCAGGAAACTAAGTGTATGTCACGGGGTCACTACTTTGTAGGAGAGACGTTTGAACATAAACTTTTTTTCATCAAAATGCATTTTTTTTTTTTGCAAAAAAATGCCTTCTGGAACATGTGAACTTTCTTATGCCTTAATAACAAACGTGCATATCTGTAAATACGAATAAAATTGTTAAATTATGAGCCTAGTTGGTTTAGCCACATAAAAACACAGCAAACTTCCCAATAACAATTGTTGGCTGAGATAATGATTGGGTTGGACATGCAGAGAGATGAGTTTGGATTGGCCATATAGCACGCTACTGTCTATTTGAGCTAGTCAGTATGTCTAGGTAATCCTGTCGAATGCAGCTTTTTTATTTTATATATCGTAGTGTAGTAAAACTGCATAAGTTTTGCTCTCCACTTTCTGGAGGACCGAGTTTTGAAATCAGTGAAATTTGAGAATGATAGCTAAGGAGGTCGAGAAAACAGCTGTCTCTGGATTACATCTTCAAACTGATGGCAACCATGGCATCTGACAGGAGACGCGTACCATCCATGATGTATACGGGTAATATAGTCTAACTAGTTACATTTTCAGATATTACACGCTTCTAATTTTGACAGAATATGGTTTCATTTCAAGTTAAAGTGTACTGTTAGCTAGCTAATGTTAGCTGGCTGGCTCGCGAGCTAACGTTACATGTATAATATTATTATTCGTATCTCAGAGCAATTTGCTCGGCTAGCAAGCTAACATTGAAACTAGTTGGTTAACTACCTGCATATTCATGCAGGGTAGTAATGTCATGATTTTGGATTATGGTTCATTGTTTAGCTAGCTAGCTACTTGTCTTAACAAAAGACTCCACTGTGCAAGTAATCATTTCAGGTGTGTTCGTAAATTCAGTCTGGCCATTTTCTACGATTTCAGAGCACTCGTGTCTGAGTTTGCCAGAGAGCAGAATAACTAATGAATTTACGAATGCTCAACACCCGTTGAATATGGCCGGTGTCAGTAAACGTTGGCAAAAAAAATGTCATTCGATTGTTGCCAGCACCACAGTTACAGTCACCAACACTCTGGATAATATGAAAACAGCTAACCACATCTGCTAGGGCAAGTAAAATGGTCGGAGTGGGGTGTTTGTTTTGTTTGATCGTAGCTAGCTAGCTACATAGCCGTCTTTGTATCTAAGACAATTGTGTAGCCTAGAGCGATTTTCTAGGTTAGCTGGCCAGCTATTGTCGTTCTTTTAACGTAGCTAGCCAGCTAGCCCCCGAATAGCAGCACTGTAGTAACTATTACAGTACAACGGTTTGTTTTGTTTGATCGTAGCTAGCTAGCTACATAGCCGTCTTTGTATCTAAGACAATTGTGTAGCCTAGAGCGATTTTCTAGGTTAGCTAGCCAGCTATTGTCGTTCTTTTAAGGTAACGTAACGCAATCAACCTGCTAGCTAGCCAGCTAGCCCCCGAATAGCAGCACTGTAGAAACTATTACACTCGACGGAACGACTTGATTAGTGTAGTGTCAACATCGCAGCCACTACCAGCTAGCCTACTCCAGCAGTACTGTATCATTTCAATCATTTTAGTCAATAAGATTCTTGCTACGTAAGCTTAACTTTCTGAACATTCGAGACGTGTAGTCCACTTGTCATTCCAATCTCCTTTGCATTAGCGTAGCCTCTTCTGTACCCTGTCAACTATGTGTCTATCTATCCCTGTTCTCTCCTCTCTGCACAGACCATACAAACGCTCCACACCGCGTGGCCGCGGCCACCCTAATCTGGTGGTCCCAGCGCGCACGACCCACGTGGAGTTCCTGGTCTCCGGTAGCCTCTGGAACTGCAGATCTGCGGCCAACAAGGCAGAGTTCATCTCAGCCTATGCCTCCCTCCAGTCCCTCGACTTCCTGGCACTGACGGAAACATGGATCACCACAGATAACACTGCTACTCCTACTGCTCTCTCTTCGTCCGCCCACGTGTTCTCGCACACCCCGAGAGCTTCTGGTCAGCGGGGTGGTGGCACCGGGATCCTCATCTCTCCCAAGTGGTCATTCTCTCTCTCTCCCCTTACCCATCTATCTATCGCCTCCTTTGAATTCCATGCTGTCACAGTTACCAGCCCTTTCAAGCTTAACATCCTTATCATTTATCGCCCTCCAGGTCCCCTCGGAGAGTTCATCAATGAGCTTGATGCCTTGATAAGCTCCTTTCCTGAGGACGGCTCACCTCTCACAGTCCTGGGCGACTTTAACCTCCCCACGTCTACCTTTGACTCATTCCTCTCTGCCTCCTTCTTTCCACTCCTCTCCTCTTTTGACCTCACCCTCTCACCTTCCCCCTACTCACAAGGCAGGCAATACGCTCGACCTCATCTTTACTAGATGCTGTTCTTCCACTAACCTCATTGCAACTCCCCTCCAAGTCTCCGACCACTACCTTGTATCCTTTTCCCTCTCGCTCTCATCCAACACTTCCCACACTGCCCCTACTCGGATGGTATCGCGCCGTCCCAACCTTCGCTCTCTCTCCCCCGCTACTCTCTCCTCTTCCATCCTATCATCTCTTCCCTCTGCTCATACCTTCTCCAACCTTTCTCCTGATTCTGCCTCCTCAACCCTCCTCTCTTCCCTTTCTGCATCCTTTGACTCTCTATGTCCCCTATCCTCCAGGCCGGCTCGGTCCTCCCCTCCCGCTCCGTGGCTCGATGACTCATTGCGAGCTCACAGAACAGAGCTCCGGGCAGCCGAGCGGAAATGGAGGAAAACTCGCCTCCCTGCGGACCTGGCATCCTTTCACTCCCTCCTCTCTACATTTTCCTCCTCTGTCTCTGCTGCTAAAGCCACTTTCTACCACTCTAAATTCCAAGCATCTGCCTCTAACCCTAGGAAGCTCTTTGCCACCTTCTCCTCCCTCCTGAATCCTCCTCCCCCTCCCCCCTCCTCCCTCTCTGCAGATGACTTCGTCAACCATTTTGAAAAGAAGGTCGACGACATCCGATCCTCGTTTGCTAAGTCAAACGACACCGCTGGTTCTGCTCACACTGCCCTACCCTGTGCTCTGACCTCTTTCTCCCCTCTCTCTCCAGATGAAATCTCGCTTCTTGTGACGGCCGGCCGCCCAACAACCTGCCCGCTTGACCCTATCCCCTCCTCTCTTCTCCAGACCATTTCCGGGGACCTTCTCCCTTACCTCACCTCGCTCATCAACTCATCCCTGACCGCTGGCTACGTCCCTTCCGTCTTCAAGAGAGCGAGAGTTGCACCCCTTCTGAAAAAACCTACACTCGATCCCTCCGATGTCAACAACTACAGACCAGTATCCCTTCTTTCTTTTCTCTCCAAAACTCTTGAACGTGCCGTCCTTGGCCAGCTCTCCCGCTATCTCTCTCAGAATGACCTTCTTGATCCAAATCAGTCCGGTTTCAAGACTAGTCATTCAACTGAGACTGCTCTTCTCTGTATCACGGAGGCGCTCCGCACTGCTAAAGCTAACTCTCTCTCCTCTGCTCTCATCCTTCTAGACCTATCGGCTGCCTTCGATACTGTGAACCATCAGATCCTCCTCTCCACCCTCTCCGAGTTGGGCATCTCCGGCGCGGCCCACGCTTGGATTGCGTCCTACCTGACAGGTCGCTCCTACCAGGTGGCGTGGCGAGAATCTGTCTCCTCGCCACGCGCTCTCACCACTGGTGTCCCCCAGGGCTCTGTTCTAGGCCCTCTCCTATTCTCGCTATACACCAAGTCACTTGGCTCTGTCATAACCTCACATGGTCTCTCCTATCATTGCTATGCAGACGACACACAATTAATCTTCTCCTTTCCCCCTTCTGATGACCAGGTGGCGAATCGCATCTCTGCATGTCTGGCAGACATATCAGTGTGGATGACGGATCACCACCTCAAGCTGAACCTCGGCAAGACGGAGCTGCTCTTCCTCCCGGGGAAGGACTGCCCGTTCCATGATCTCGCCATCACGGTTGACAACTCCATTGTGTCCTCCTCCCAGAGCGCTAAGAACCTTGGCGTGATCCTGGACAACACCCTGTCGTTCTCAACCAACATCATGGCGGTGGCCCGTTCCTGTAGGTTCATGCTCTACAACATCCGCAGAGTACGACCCTGCCTCACACAGGAAGCGGCGCAGGTCCTAATCCAGGCACTTGTCATCTCCCGTCTGGATTACTGCAACTCGCTGTTGGCTGGGCTCCTGCCTGTGCCATTAAACCCCTACAACTCATCCAGAACGCCGCAGCCCGTCTGGTGTTCAACCTTCCCAAGTTCTCTCACGTCACCCCGCTCCTCCGCTCTCTCCACTGGCTTCCAGTTGAAGCTCGCATCCGCTACAAGACCATGGTGCTTGCCTACGGAGCTGTGAGGGGAACGGCACCGCAGTACCTCCAGGCTCTGATCAGGCCCTACACCCAAGCAAGGGCACTGCGTTCATCCACCTCTGGCCTGCTCGCCTCCCTACCATTGAGGAAGTACAGTTCCCGCTCAGCCCAGTCAAAACTGTTCGCTGCTCTGGCCCCCCAATGGTGGAACAAACTCCCTCACGACGCCAGGACAGCGGAGTCAATCACCACCTTCCGGAGACACCTGAAACCCCACCTCTTCAAGGAATGCCTAGGATAGGATAAGTAATCCTTCTCACCACCCCCCCTCCCCCTTAATGATTTAGATGCACTATTGTAAAGTGGCTGTTCCACTGGATGTCAGAAGGTGAATTCACCAATTTGTAAGTCGCTCTGGATAAGAGCGTCTGCTAAATGACTTAAATGTAAATGTAAATGTGTTCTCTCATTTGTGTCTGGAAGTAGCTAGCAAGCTAGCTATTGTTAGCCAGTTAGCTTGGGTGCTTGACTGCCATTGTGAGGTCAAAATGTTCGGATCGACGCTACTCATCGGCTAGAGCGTCCATAATGGGCTCTGAATGCTCCAGGAGCGAAACGCTCTGAATTTATGAACCGACAATCTGACACCACAGTTGCAGTCACCAAAGCTCTGAATAACGTAACAGCCTAATCAGATCTGCTAGGGCGAGTAATGTTCAGTGAGCTTTTCTCTCATTTTTTTGTCTGGAAGTAGCTTACAAGTTAGCTTAGGTGCTTGACTGCTGTTGTTAGTACAGGATGCTCAGATCAACCCTTAAAGAGTTGGGTGGGGCTAATGCTTAAGAGGGTGTGAACGATGCTGAATGGGTGGAGACAAGGAAGGGCTTTCCAGTAGTAGTACCAAAACATTCAAAGGCCATTTTCTCAAAAGTGAGTTTACAAGTTTAACAACTTTCAATGCAGAAGTACTTTCCCATTGTTCCTCAACTGTAGTGTATGATATACCATTTTCTAGCTCTGTCTCTACTTTTATCCAATGTAAAAAACATAATTTAAAATGTTTCTTTAAGACCAATTTGAGCCGGTCGGTCAAATTTGTTCCAATACCCTGAGTCACATCCACACATCTATACTCAGAATAGTTAGGTTTTAACTTAGGTGCTGTTGTGACACATGTGAATACAGCTGTTCAAGGCTCTATTTTCAGGTCAAAAGTGATGTCAACAAAAAGTATTAATGAAACTCAAAGGTTGAACAAGATAGATGTACTTTCAACATTTACATAGAAGTGCCAGCAGTCTCTCCTCTGCTTGCCTTTGAGCTTGTATACAGTGCCACCGATGAACAAGGTACTCACTCTCGTTTGCTGAAGGACAATGGTACAATATGAAGGCCCGAATAGAATGTCAGTGCACTGCTGCAGGTTCAAGGGGATTGGATCACTTTTTGTGTGCCCGAACGGGCTCAATTCTACCTCCACAGAAAAGTGGCGTGAGACTGGAAGAGAACTGAGAAAGAACAGACTTTGTGGGGGCTAAGGGAGAGGGTGGATGAAAAATTGCCTTGTTGCGTTAGTTTCTCTCTGATCCCAACTGGAACTATACATGTATCTGAGAGATGAGCTGTCTACCTACAGTATGGCGGGCTGTGCTACAAGCAGCCGCTGTCTACCTACAGCATGGTAGACTGTGCCACAAGCAGCCGGTTTCTTCCCTGTGTGCCTGTGATGAGCTGGCAGGACCTGGTGATAAAGCTGATGGAGGTGGTGGTATCAGGTGGCAGGTTGGATAATTACAACTCTCTATATGGGCTGTGCAGCGATCCTGGGCCTGATAAGGAAAAGAGGGCAGCTTTAATGCACCCACTAAATGGTGGGAAATAGTGGATCATGACAAAGTAATCTCAATGCCCGCAGGGGCACAAGTGTCTTCTTATTGATTTAAAGCACAGGACTTGGCGAGAGAGAAAATGTGGGTGTTTCATTTTAAGCAAAAAAAAATGTTGCCCTGTGGAAGGTTGTAGGGATATCTGACTTTATGACAAAAGGTTAAAGGTTGCTCTATAATGATTCAGGAAGTCTATTTAGCCACCGCTGTTATTTAGTTTTGCTTAGAGATGTGGAGATATCCTTCAATAAATAATTATATGTGAATCACTGACAAGACTTATCAAGCTCGGAGGTCTTATCAACCTTGTCACAAGACTTGGAGGTCTTATCAACCTCGTCACAAGACTTGGAGGTCTTATCAACCTCGTGATTTCCTTGTCCTACAGTGGCATGCACAAGTATTCAGCCCAATTGGCATTTTTCCTATTTTGTTGGCTTACAACCTGGAATTAAAATTGATTTTGGGGGTGTTTGTTTCATTTGATTTACACAAGATGCCTACCACTTTGAAGATGCAAAATATTTTTTATTGTGATACAAACTAGAAATAAGACAAAAAAAAACAGAAAACTTGACAGTGCATAAATATTCACATCCCCCCCCTGCCCAAAGTCAATACTTTGTAGAACCACCTTATGCAGCAATTACAGCTGCAAGTCTCTTGGGGTATGTCTCTAAAAGCTTGGAACATCTAGCCACTGGGATTTTTTCCCATTCTTCAAGGCAAAACTGCTCCAGCTCCGTCAAGTTGGTTGGGTTCGGCTGGTGTACAGCAATCTTTAAGTCATACCACAGATTCTCAAATGGATTGAGGTCTTGGCTTTGACGAGGCCATTCCAAGACATTTAAACATTTCCCTTTAAACCACTCGATTGTTGCTTTAGCAGTATGCTTAGGGTCATTGTCCTGCTGGAAGGTGAACCTCTGTCCCAGTCTCAAATCTCTGGAAGACTGAAACAGGTTTTCCTCAAGAATTTCCCTGTATTTAAAGTCACCTGTCATTCCTTCAATTCTGACCAGTTTCCCTGCTGATGAAAACCACCCCCACAGCACTACCTGCCACCACCATGCTTCACTGTGGGGATGGTGTTCTCGGTGTGATGCGAGGTGTTGGGTTTGCGACAGACATGGCGTTTTACTTGATGGCCAAAAAGCTCAATTTTAGTCTCATCTGACCAGAGTACCTTCTTCCATATGTTTGGGGAGTCTCCTACATGCCTTTTGGCAAACACCAAACGTGTTTGCTTATTTTTTTCTTTAAGCAATGTTTTTTTTCTGGCCACTCTTCCATTAAACCCAGCTCTGTGGAGTGTACCACTTAAAGTGGTGCTATGGACAGATACTCCAATCTCTGCTGTGGAGCTTTGCAGTTTCTTCAGGGTTATCGTTGTTCTCTTTGTTGCCTCTCTGATTAATGCCCTCCTTGCCTGGTCCGTGAGTTTTGGTGGGTGGCCCTCTCTTGGCAGGTTTGTTGTGGTGCCATAATTCAATTTTTTTATAATGTATTTAATGGTGCTCCGTGAGATGTTCAAAGTTTCTGATATTTTTTTATAACCCAACCCCGATCTGTACTTCTCTAGAACTTTATTCCAGACATGTTTATACAGCTCCTTGGTCTTCATGGTGCCGCTTGCTTGGTGGTTTTGCCTACTCCGGTGCCTTTCAGAACAGGTGTATATATACTGAGATCATGTGACAGATCATGTGACACTTAGATTGCACACAGGTGGACTTTATTTAACTAATTATGTGACTTCTGAAGGTAATTTTTTGCACCAGATCTTATTAAAGGGCTTCATAGCAAAGGGGGTGAATACCTATGCATTCAACACTTTTCCATTTTTTTTAAACATTTTTTTTTTTCACTTCATCAATTTGGACTATTTTGTGTATGTACATTACATAAAATCCAAATAAAAATCAATTTAAATTACAGGATGTAATGCAACAAAATAGGAAAAACACTTGTCTTGCTCCATAAATGTGCTTTCAAACTTTAGCCATTTTGTGTTGTATCTGCCAGTTCTCAGGTCCTCAAGGCATGAATTGACAAGCCCCCACCCCTCCCCACCATTGCTGAGTGAAGCATGTGAGCTGCTGTATCACTGCTAGACAGACCCTGTCTACAACACTGTAGAATTCAGCATCTTGACTTCTACTTTGTTTACTGCTGCTCTGGTTAATGCTCCGCTTTACGAGAGGATTATTTGAATTCATTAAATCCTTTTTAAAGTCATACTATTTAGGTTTTGGTGGAGTAAATGTGTTGCTCCTTTACAAAAGTAAATCACAGTGGAAGAAAGACACTCAAGTCTGCCATGGGGAGCAATACCGACTGTATAATTCGAATAATTACACAACTGGAGAAGTAATTTGTCACTTATTGAATATGTTTTAAGAACACATCATGCAAAACAGGGCACATGACATTTTTAAACCCACGACAAAATATTAACTTTGCTCACATCAATTATGTATTTATTCCAAGCTCGATATGACTATTTACATGTAATGCAGGAGACCTTATTGTTGATTTGCTAAACCTGTCATTATGTATCTTGGCACTTGGGGAACGTCTACTAGGCATTGTACAAACCCAGAAGACATGGGACCAAATGACTTCTAATCTAAATACAACAACAAACATCTTTAAATAGTAATCAATTGGATTTTACACACGACTGAACTGTTCAAGTCATTAGCTCTATCTATGTATTAAGATACGAAACGGAAGGAAATGTTATTCAATGGATGAAAAATGTACTTCTTTCAATAGCGTCTGGCTCAGGGGATCATGCAGAGAACATTCACTCCTCTATGTTTAATTGGATTAAATTGAAACTGAACAGCTTTCACTGCTGTCATTTTTTGTTTTAAAATGTAAAGAATATCGTCATCATTTCTAATAGATGTTTTTTGTCATTGTCCCGTAATTCTCAATTCACAGTATTGCTCAATGCTTAAACCACAGAAATGGCTTGGTGAGGAAAGCTGACTGCGCTCTCGTGTGTTCATGGAGAAGAGAATATCAAGCATGTTTTTACTTCAGCCTTATGCGCTTTAATATCTCAAAATATCTCAAAACCATCTGAACGATGCAAAACACAATTGCTTAATTAAAATAAATGAATCATGATGTGCACATGTGTGTGGTACAAAGATAAGTGGCTATAAAATAGGAACAATAGGGATGGTTTGAAATGGGTTAAATAACCTGACTACCTGGTTGAAGAACCTGACTACTTGGGGTTTAATGGTTTCACCCTCCTCCTAGTGATCTACTTGGCAAAGACTTGCAGTATTTATATGTCCTTAATCTCTTCCCATAGAAAGCCTGGTTCAATCTGGTCCTTAATATCTTCCTATAGAAGGCCTGGTTCAGTCTGGTCCTTAATATCTTCCTATGTAAAGCCTGGTTCAGTCTGGTCCTTAATCTCATCCTATAGAAGACCTGTTCAGTCTGGTCCTTAATATCTTCCTATGTAAAGCCTGGTTCAGTCTGGTCCTTAATCTCATCCTATAGAAGACCTGTTCAGTCTAGTTGTCAGGAAGGGGGATGAAACAATAGGGCAGAAGACAGAAGGCAGGGCTGTGATCAGTCAAGCACAAAGAAAAGACCACCACATCAGGTCAAGCCCCCCCCCCCCGATGTAGGGATTTTACTTAAGTAAAACAACCAACTTTTGCTGCTATGTCTGCAAATTATCTCACCTCTTGGGCTTCCGTTTCAGACTATATTATGGCTAGGGCTTTGGAGTGAACCGTGTGAGATCTCTCCATAAAAACGTCCCCTGTGGGCTTGTTTTGCTGTCTGCCTTCCAAATGCATGATATTTTTCTTGTCAGCCTTATCACCAGTCAGTGTGCTGTGAAGTGGGAGGGCTCTGCTCCCTCCGTCTCAGAGGATGGACCCAGGCTTTATCACCAGGTAATTCTCCCACTCTCACCAGCCCATCTTATTCCCACTCTAACCTCAGCCCCGGGAGAAGGAAACACAACACAACAGAAAGGGGCTGAAAAAACACTAATTTACATCAATTTATTAGATCTTAATTACATGTGTTGGCCAAGCTGGCAAATTGTGTTACTATTTCAGTAAATAGAAAAGGCAGTGAATGAATCATTGCTAAATCAAATAGGAGTGAGGTTCAGGTGTGGAAATACTAATTGAATTGAGGGTTTAATCAGCGAGGCTTTATCATCAGGAAAGTCAATCTCAGGGTGCACACTATAATCTGCTGGTCATGCTTCAGCAACAGGCTATTATGAAACCGTTCTTATACACAGGATAAATGCTGCTGAGTTCAGAATTAAATGTGTTTCATTTTTTTTACCTAACAAATTGCAATAGTGGGGAGTAACATTTATGAAGTTCACGATTATGAGAAGATGAAAAGCATATATTTTTGTGCTCAATGGACTGTACACGTACTATCTACAGCTGATAACAACTTTTCCCTTAACTTATTCATATAATTCATAGCTATTTGCGTGTTTGTGTCATAAAAGGAGATGCTCTTCACAGTGATTCGCGTGGTTCTCTGCTGGAATGTTATCTGAAGCAATGACAGCCCAACAATAGGAGCACAACGTAGTGTTGAGAGAGACGCGAATACTTTCAGTTGAGGCTGCAGCTTGTCTCTCTCAAAACGTCAAGGTGCACTTGTCAATCAGCGGTCGGTCATTTTTACTCGCATCATCTCCTGACGATCAGGCTGCCTCCAAGTTGAGACAATGGAGCAGTTTCAGTGACAAGGCCACTATTTCCCGGCCACAATGAAACAACATTAGCGTTACTCGTTTAGGCTCATCAAATTGCGAAAAGTAAATCACACCAACTCGAGGACAGACAACTACAGCAGTCAATGGAGCTGTATGTCCCTTCTAAGTAGCGCATCCTATTGAGTTAATCCAACGTTCCAATGTCATTCAATCAAATAACTTGTTTTCTTCATTAATTGTTTTTCCTGCATGATGTATTTTTAATATATATTTTTTTACTTTTATTTAACTAGGCAAGTCAGTTAAGAACAAATTCTTATTTTCAATGACGGCCTAGGAACAGTGGGTTAACTGCCTGTTCAGGGGAAGAACGACATTGACAACACATTATATCTCAACGTATCCCATCAACCCCTCCTCATCCTGTATTACTGATTAGTCCAACACTGTAATGGCTGATGGGATGGCATGGACATGAGAGTTTTCATGAGAACCAATTGAAATTAGGGAAAGGCCACCACTTTAGGACAAGACCTAGTATGCGTATGCAGTAATAATAGTAATACTACTACTAATATGTAATAATAATCGTCATAATACTCATAGTAATATGTAATAATAATAATAATATAGAAAAGACGGGAGGAAGGAAGACTCAAAATTGACACTGTTCAATCGGCTACCTGTCTTACCAGCTGAGTTGTCATAAATTCCGACTCAGGTATAAATGCAAATCATTCATGAAAGACGACTTTATATTTAATTCAATTTGGCATTAATTCATACACTATATCAAATTAAATGCAGGGACTACAAATCGGCATGTCAATTGTTTGATGCAGCCTTTTTTCACTTTTTCATTTTAATAATTATGCACAACCGAGAAGGTGCGGGAACAAACCACTTAAACAGACGATTTACTCAACGAGTCTTTCAGATAACTGTAATTGCTTAGTTGAATATTCGACAACCTAATTTCGGTTGTCGATTCTCCGCCCTTGGGAAACTCCTTTGAAGTGAAAGTGAAAGGGGAAATTCAGGAAAATAATTAATTTCACCAAACGCGATTAGAGACACTCTACCGTCGTCAATATTTAGGCGTATTTATGACAAACTGCTTTTCACAATATCATAAAATTAAAGAAGACATTCTTTACTTAGCTATCGTGCGTCTAGGCATGTACCATTTCTATAATACCAGTGTCACCCATGGAGCAAGGAACAGGAAAAGCCCCTCAGGACGAGATGAATGACATTATGCTGTAGATGTAAGAGCCAGTGCAGAGTAGCCTACAACAGTGGGATATTTAGATCAACTAAAAAGTAAAGACCATAGTTATTTATAAATAAAATAGTGTGCAGTTCAAGCTTTAATGTCACATGGGCAAGTGAAATGACTTTCTTAACAATTCCAAACCCAACAATGCACTAATCAATATCTATGTAGCACCAACAATAATATAAGGTAGAACAAAAACACTAAAAGTAAGAAGTTATATACAGGCTCAGTTCCAATACCAAATTTACAATGAGCAGTGATACTGGAGTGATAGAGGTAGGTATGCATAGGGGTACGGTGACTAGGCATCAGGATATATGATAAACAGAGTAGCAGCAGTGTAAATGATGATTGTGTGTGTGTGTGTGTGTGTGTGTGTGTGTGCGTGCGTGCGTGCGTGCGTGTGTGTGTGTGTGTTTGAGTCAAGTCAGTATACATGTGTGTGCATGGTATGAGTGTGTTGGAATGTCTGTGTGTGTGAGTGTGTAGAGTCATGTGAGCGTGTAGAGAGACAATGTGTGAGAGTGTGTAGAGTCCTGTGAGTGTGTAGAGAGACAGTGTGTGAGAGTGTGTAGAGTCCTGTGAGTGTGTAGAGAGACAGTGTGTGAGAGTGTGTAGTGTCCTGTGAGTGTGTAGAGAGACAGTGTGTGAGATTGTGTAGAGTCCTGTGAGTGTGTAGAGAGACAGTGTGTGAGATTGTGTAGAGTACTGTGAGTGTGTAGAGAGACAGTGTGTGAGATTGTGTAGAGTACTGTGAGTGTGTAGAGATACAGTATGTGAGAGTGTGTAGAGTCCTGTGAGTGTGTAGAGAGACAGCGTGTGAGAGTGTGTAGAGTCCTGTGAGTGTGTAGAGAGACATTGTGTGAGATTGTGTAGAGTCCTGTGAGTGTGTAGAGAGACAGTGTGTGAGAGTGTGTAGAGTCCTGTGAGTGTGTAGAGAGACAGTGTGTGAGATTGTGTAGAGTCCTGTGAGTGTGTAGAGACAGTGTGTGAGATTGTGTAGAGTACTGTGAGTGTGTAGAGAGACAGTGTGTGAGATTGTGTAGAGTCCTGTGAGTGTGTAGAGAGACAGTGTGTGAGAGTGTGTAGAGTCCTGTGAGTGTGTAGAGAGACAGCGTGTGAGAGTGTGTAGAGTCCTGTGAGTGTGTAGAGAGACAGTGTGTGAGAGTGTGTAGAGTCCTGTGAGTGTGTAGAGAGACAGTGTGTGAGAGTGTGTAGAGTCCTGTGAGTGTGTAGAGAGACAGTGCAAAAATAAATACAAGGGTCAACTCAGATAGAATTGGGTATTTGGGGGAGAGAGAGAGAGAAAAGAAACAGACACCATTGTCAATACAACCCATATTTATATTTATTATTTATTTATACTTTTAACTATTTGACACTATATATGACATATGACATGTCTTTATTATTTTGAAACTTTTGTGAGTGTAATGTTTACTGTAACTTTTTATTGTTCATTTCATTTTTTTATTATTGTCTACTTCACTTGCTTTGGCAATGTTAACATATGTTTCCCATGCCAATAAAACACTAACTTTGAAACATTTAAATGAATTGAGAGAGAGAGAAAGTAGCCTATTGACGTTTCCATGTTCACCGCTCATTACCTCTGTCATTGGGCGGCATATGCAATCAATTGTTTTAAAATAAGACTTTTATTTAATTTACCCAGTGATCTTAAAGTTACTGTGCATTTTCAACGTACTCGTAAGAAAAGCCTAGACTTCTCGGGAACAGTTTGGTTACATTACGTAATTTAGCGTCTATACTAAAATTATATTTAAAAAAATAATAAAGGTAGTCTTACTAATAGTATTATTAATATATTATAATATAATAATATATCGTGACAATAATAGGTTAGTCATGATAATCCATATGATAATATGCTATAAAGAACTACACTATTAATTTCACTATGAAGGACATGTGCCATGAGATGAGGGCATATAGCCAAATATACAGTGATGCGTTTTCTTCCGAGTCCGTCAGTGTGTGTCAGATGTACTGCGCATGCTCCTGGAGCACTTTCACTACCTGCCTCTGAAAACCTTATTTCACATGGGGCAGCCCGGAGTTATCAACCATTTGCGTAAACGCTGGATTCAAGTGCTGAGTGGGGGTTAACAGTCTGGCGATAGTAGCAAAACAAGATAAGAACTTCGCTAGGCATATTGCCTCCTCTCTTCTATGCAATATCGATTTTACTCGTCGGACATCAACATGCATCAGAAAACATAACTTTTACAGAGTTTCTCATCAGGACGCAGCGCATTGCTCGTTTCCAAACGGATATCTTACAACGGTGTGATGAAGCACTGAGATTTTACGTACGTTAATGAAATATGTTATTTTAAGCATTTTATCTCACATAATTATTGTTTCTCAGCTAAATATACTTTAATTAGATTACTTCGTTGTATCATATATGTAGACCTATGTAACTTTGATTTGCGTTGTTAGGCAACCTGAGGCTTTACTGTCACTAAATACTAGAAAGAGACTTGACATATTGTCTGTGATATTTCCTTTTTCAGACCATAAGTACTTTGTACCAACATGTCTAAACCAATGGATCACGTAAAACGACCGATGAATGCCTTCATGGTTTGGTCCAGAGCGCAGAGAAGAAAAATGGCTCAGGAGAACCCAAAAATGCACAACTCCGAAATCAGCAAAAGATTGGGAGCGGAGTGGAAACTTCTCACTGAGTCGGAGAAAAGGCCATTCATTGACGAAGCGAAACGACTGAGAGCCATGCACATGAAGGAACACCCTGACTATAAATACAGACCTAGGCGAAAGCCAAAGACTCTGATGAAAAAAGACAAGTTTGCCTTCCCAGTGCCCTACAATCTTGGGGAGCACGACGCGCTTAAAGTTAGCGGTTTATCTCATGGAGCACTTTCCGAACACCTATTAGGGAACCCCGACAAGGCGGCAGCGGCGGCCGCAGCAGCGAGAGTCTTTTTCAACCCGTCCATGTCCACGAACCCCTATTCGTTTTTTGAGCTCGGATCGAAGATGTCAGAGCTATCCTCGCCCTCGTTTCCTTACCCATCTCTGGGCTACCCTGGTGGCACGGCTTTCTCTGGAACTGGCGGTATCGGTGGAACTCACACCCACACTCACTCTCATCCAGCCCCGGGCAACCCAGGCTACATGATCCCCTGTAACTGTACGGGCTGGCCCTCTGCGGGTCTCCAGCCACCGTTAGCCTACATCCTACTCCCCGGGATGGGCAAACCTCAACTTGACTACCCTGCATATGCAGCTGCATTATGATAGCCTATTGGACTTAGGAGAAGTTTAAATGTGAAAAAAATATTCATGCAAGAGTTTATTATGCATGCACAAACTTGTACATGTGATAAAGTGCTCGTCGTCTCAGATATCACATGTGTATGTATATTGATTAATGCCTTTATCTAAGGTAGGGCCTAATGCTAATTTAGAGAACTCTCGAAACTAATATTCATCTGTCAAATCCCAGAGGGACAGAACAAAAGGATGGCATGAATACAGAGAGCAAAGGGCCCTTGTCAATGTGAATACTCATTTGAAAGGCACCATGTCTGTTGCTAAAGCACCTGCTTTACTGGCTTGTTATCCAGTAGGCAATTGACGACATCACACAACAAATCAGATATAAACATGAACTGGTCATACTTATCTTCATATATTTTATCTGATAATTAAATATGGTTTAAGAAATATAAATCACTTGCTTTTCTATGATTTATATTGTTGGTCAAGAAGGATTGTTCATTTCTTGTGCTTCTGGCTACGCTCGTGTTGCTTTATTGTTTAAATCAGAACGACATAAGCCTGTAAATTTGTATAGATAGCCTAAATGATGGTAATTTGAATTTGCCATTTGGCTAGTATTTGAGATGTAGTCTGGAACTGACTGGGTGGTTTGGCTCAAAATCCAGTTGATATGTTAAGTTTTCAAACACTGTTTTATAGATGTCTGTAATATTTATTGTTTAGTGGGAATCATTATGCTGACCCGGTTGATTGAACAGTGGACATACCTTGTCCTGTAACATTTGCACAGGAAATATTAAGTGCTTATGGGATGTAATTTATTTAAAGGAATCACACTGCCAAGTATGACGAGCCTAAAAGTTTGTTTTTAATTCGACAACAATCGGTATCCTTTCTTTCAACATTGGCAATTCACCAAATTGTCATTTATTATTTTTTGTTTCTTGAGACCTTCGCATTTATGTGCGTAAGGTGCAGCACTCGTTTTTACTAACTCTTAATTAATTAAGTTGTATGTTTTGTGTTTTATTTAAACACCACTTACATGTACTTTAAACTCGTAAATGCTATTATGTTCATTTGTTGAACAAAGGGTTATAATAAAGCTATTGCGGACAAACAGAAAGAATCGCGCTGTAGTTCTTGTTGAATTGCTAACAAGATTTGTATCTGAATTGCCCTGACATGGTCAGCCCAGGTGGATTGTAATATATCCTCCAAAGGCCGTTTTTGTTCCCACTGTGAATATCATTACTCGGAAATCTAAATCCACCCATTGTAATAAAGAGCCAAAACCTGATTTATCACAATTTTAATCGTGAATACTAAGGAAGATAAAACGGAGTGAGTTTCTTAAAGCCCTCCCAGTAAAAATGAGCTCTTTCAGTCTGTAGAAGAGACATCTCTTTGAGGTTTAAAACAGGGCCTGAATTAAGTGTCAGCTTCCAATTACAAAACACAACTAATTGCATTGTATTTAATGTATTTTTATTTTATATACTTTCCTCAACATTCGTCACTATGGCACGGTTTGTGTGTGTGTGTCTGTGGGGGGGGGGGGGGGGGGGGTGCTCGTGCGCTTGTGTGTTGGTGATATCTCCGAATTTATGTTCATATTAAGACATGTAATACATTGGACATGATATTTAAGCAAACTACCCCTCCTAGATTACATTAAGAAGTTAATTCATATGGATCAGAGCGATTATGCAAAACTAATTTGGACTGTCCAAGGATAATTATCATCCGACACGGTTAATTAAACCCTTTCACCATTCTGCATTCTCTATTGTAACACCCCGATCACTTCTTTGAACTGAACTTTCTGCTTAGCCCTGGAAATAACGCAGAAGTGGCCTTGTTTCATTCAGTATAAAATAAAAAATATATAAAATTCAACATTTATCCTCCCAACTTTATTTCTGCACATTTTAAAACAAACGAAGTCAACGCTTCACGGAGGACTTTTCTCTGTGTCTTTGGTCCCCATTCTGACACCAGTGTTTTATAACCAGCAGTTTGGCCTTGTTGGAGAATAGCCTACATACGCATCAGTAGAGTACGCTAGGTTATTATAGGATATATATTTTTTCGAAAACAGAAAGGATATTGATTTTTGATTTTTGTTTTCTTGAAGGCATCACTTATTTGATCGTTTCTGGTAGGAAGTAAACCAGAGATTGTTAAAGGGTAGTCAACAGTTGGCTGACCGAAACGCCTGAGGCGCATTACCATCTCAGTGAAAAAATCCCTCTCTTTATTTGGCCTTGTATTCTATATTTTACTTAAGAAAAGGTGGAGAAACCTGAAAGAACTGTTTCTTCACTGGGAGCGTTTAGACGGTCAAGGAGGTTTTGTCTGGGAACAAAACGTGGGTTGGGAGGTTTTTGTGAGAGTGTTGTTTGTTGAAGTGGAGCTCAGCAAAAGCGTCTGCTTTCCTTCATTGTGATGAAAGCAATCAGTGGTATTTGGAAAACTGTTAGCATTGTGCAGTTTTTCTGTGTCCATTGTGGAGGATTTCTTTTCACAAGGTTTTTTTTTCAGCCTATCCAGCTGGCCGGAGTGAATAGCACTGCAATGTGTACACGCTTTGTCTCTCGAAGCCCTTCAAGTAGCCCACATTGAATAGAGTGAGTTGACACTGCATGACAGTGAAACAACACAATAAAAAATACATGAGCACGTGAATAGAAGCAGGAGCATAAATAAATAAAATGGGTGGCCAAAACTGGATAAACTGAATGACAAAACGGTGAAAGGAAGAACTAAAATATATTTAACACGCTAGATTAGCATTAGAATGCAATCTACAAGACTGAACAATTGGTGAATAGGTTTACCGGCCAAGAAAGAAATGGACTAAATGCCTTTTGAATAGATAAGCCGATGCTTTTTTTTCTCCTTGGGAGAAAAGGGGCCTCAATGGGAAAGGTGGAGATGCAACTATGCAAATAACTGGGAGAAAACTTTTTTTTAGAATAGTTTTTTTCCAGAGTTTGATTCCAAGATAGGCAGGTCATAGAAATTCAGCCATGTCAGTGTCAGTATTGAAAATGACTAAACTCTTTTCAACAATCATGCGCATAAGCAAGATTGAATTACATGATCATTTCATTTTCATGTTTTTTTTTATTTAAACTGGGTGCATGGAGACTGAATGATGATCACTGTCAAATCCCTCAATCACATCTCAAATGCCTCTGATTGCTTTAGCCTCCTTGCCAAAACCATGGCCCCCAAAACACCATATTTGAATATTTATACTAGTAATTGAAATAAACATTTTCACCCACACATGCCCAGGCATGTCTTGGAACATCTTAATACACATATGCTTATGGAAATGAGTGAGGTGCCTTGTGTTTTGTATTTAGTATTTATTTATTATGGATCCCCATTAGTACATGCCAAGGCAACATCTACTCTTCCTGGGGTTTATTATGGATCCCCATTAGTACATGCCAAGGCAATGTCTATTCTTCCTGGGGTTTATTATGGATCCCCATTAGTACATGCCAAGGCAACGTCTACTCTTCCTGGGGTTTATTATGGATCCCCATTAGTACATGCCAAGGCAACGTCTACTCTTCCTGGGGTTTATTATGGATCCCCATTAGTACATGCCAAGGCAACGTCTACTCTTCCTGGGGTTTATTATGGATCCCCATTAGTACATGCCAAGGCAACATGCCAAGGCAACAGCTATCTTCCTGGGGTTTATTATGGATCCCCATTAGTACATGCCAAGGCAACTCTTCCTGGGGTTTATTATGGATCCCCATTAGTTCTCTTCCTGGGGTTTATTATGGATCCCCATTAGTACATGCCAAGGCAACGTCTACTCTTCCTGGGGTTTATTATGGATCCCCATTAGTACATGCCAAGGCAACGTCTACTCTTCCTGGGGTTTATTATGGATCCCCATTAGTACATGCCAAGGCAACGTCTACTCTTCCTGGGGTTTATTATGGATCCCCATTAGTACATGCCAAGGCAACGTCTACTCTTCCTGGGGTTTATTATGGATCCCCATTAGTACATGCCAAGGCAACGTCTACTCTTCCTGGGGTTTATTATGGATCCCCATTAGTACATGCCAAGGCAACGTCTACTCTTCCTGGGGTTTATTATGGATCCCCATTAGTACATGCCAAGGCAACGTCTACTCTTCCTGGGGTTTATTATGGATCCCCATTAGTACATGCCAAGGCAACGTCTACTCTTCCTGGGGTTTATTATGGATCCCCATTAGTACATGCCAAGGCAACGTCTACTCTTCCTGGGGTTTATTATGGATCCCCATTAGTACATGCCAAGGCAACGTCTACTCTTCCTGGGGTTTATTATGGATCCCCATTAGTACATGCCAAGGCAACGTCTACTCTTCCTGGGGTTTATTATGGATCCCCATTAGTACATGCCAAGGCAACGTCTACTCTTCCTGGGGTTTATTATGGATCCCCATTAGTACATGCCAAGGCAACGTCTACTCTTCCTGGGGTTTATTATGGATCCCCATTAGTACATGCCAAGGCAACGTCTACTCTTCCTGGGGTTTATTATGGATCCCCATTAGTACATGCCAAGGCAACGTCTACTCTTCCTGGGGTTTATTATGGATCCCCATTAGTACATGCCAAGGCAACGTCTACTCCTGGGGTTTATTATGGATCCCCATTAGTACATGCCAAGGCAACGTCTACTCTTCCTGGGGTTTATTATGGATCCCCATTAGTACATGCCAAGGCAACGTCTACTCTTCCTGGGGTTTATTATGGATCCCCATTAGTACATGCCAAGGCAACGTCTACTCTTCCTGGGGTTTATTATGGATCCCCATTAGTACATGCCAAGGCAACGTCTACTCTTCCTGGGGTTTATTATGGATCCCCATTAGTACATGCCAAGGCAACGTCTACTCTTCCTGGGGTTTATTATGGATCCCCATTAGTACATGCCAAGGCAACGTCTACTCTTCCTGGGGTTTATTATGGATCCCCATTAGTACATGCCAAGGCAACGTCTACTCTTCCTGGGGTTTATTATGGATCCCCATTATACATGGATCCTTCCTGGGGTTTATTATGGATCCCCATTAGTACATGCAAGGCAATGTCTACTCTTCCTGGGGTTTATTATGGATCCCCATTAGTACATGCAAGGCAATGTCTACTCTTCCGGGGGTGCATCAAAATTAAGGCGTTATACAATTGTAAAAGCATTACCATAGATTTCACAACACATTTTTTTTATCTGATTCTACTGCTTGCATCAGTTCCTTGATGTGGAATAGAGTAGTCATGGCTCTATGTGGTACTGTGCACCTCCCATAGTCTGTTCTGGACTTGGGGACTGTGAAGAGACCTCTGATGGCATGTCTTGTGGGTATGGATGGATGTCTGAGCTGGGTGCTAGTTACAGTATGGTTATGGTATGGTTATGGTCCTGTCTTTGGGTTCAGGGATGACGGTTTGTGTATTGTAGCTTGTTAGCTGCTGGGAATAAGGCACTGCATCTTTCAGCCTTAAAGGCATGTCTGGGATCACGGACATTTCAAAGATACTGGGACACCTGCTGTAAGAGAAAAACATATCTTCCACCTTCAATGAGGTGGTTATTATTACACACCAACTCAATGGACACTACATGTGTGTTATTCAGCATGCTTAATGTGGGTTACTGCTACAGTAGCCATTTAAAAAAGAATGATTACATTGAACCTTTATTTAACTAGGCAAGTCAGAGAAGAACAAATTCTTATTTTCAATGACGGCCTACACCGGCCTAACCCGGACGACGCTGGGCCAATTGTGCGACGCTGGGTCTCCTAATCACTGCCAGTTGTGATACAGCCTGATACAGCCATAATATATCATTTTTCACTTATATGAGTGTTAGTATGCTGGCTATTACCATTGTCTTGGGCCTAGTGGTTAACTAATGGCTGTTGGAATTTTTGCAGGGGACGTTTTTGTCACCATTTAGCATGGTGAACCTGTGGAGTAAAATGATTCCCCCTTACTCAGAATGACACAATCACCTTGTGCTAGAAGAGTTGTATTTACGTAATTTCCACAGTGTATTTGAAATAACTACATCTCTCCAGACGAGGGGCGGCCACACAAGATCAATACAGTAAAGCACTATGATTTCCCACAGATTGCATTCATTATAGTTTACTCAATATTTAGTTCTGAATTCATTTAACCCTTATATTAGTCCCATTATACATAATATTGGGAATATATATATATATACATATATATATATAATTGTTTGTCATTTAGCAGGCACACTTATGCAAAGTGCTTTACAGGATGTGCTCAAGGCACACATCAGATTTTTCACCTCGTCAGCTCAGGGATTTGAACCAAAGATGTTTCAGTTGCAGCCCAACTCGCCAAACCGCTAGGCTACACCCAGCCCATATCATACACATCATATTTAGTCTCATCATTGTCAACATATGCAAATGTTTTTTCTAGTTTCATATTATTTAAAAAAATATATATATAAATAATGCATCTGCGTTACAGTAGATCAAGAGGCAATGTAAAGGTTTCTCTCATGATTTCAAGCCTTGGCTGTCTCAGATTTTCATAACCCCTTTTATGTGCCTGTAAGACATTTGTAGAGGAGAGATTAGGCAAATGAACATGCATATGTAGCACTGGGTCAACTCTATGCTGACCTCGGATAGATATACAGACGTTCTACATTCCTAATTTGCTCGGGGCTACCCCACAAGGGTTTGGATTAAAGCCTGGCTTCAATGGTTTAGTTGGATCAAATTTAGCATTTTTCTCAGAGATGAATACTAATAAACCATCATCAGCTCTTTGTTGTGTTTTATTTCATGAATTTAAATACGTGGGACACATTTTTTTAAACAGATCTGTATATTTTATATTGAACAAAAATATAAATGCAACATGCAACATTTTCAACGATTTCACTGAGTAACAGTTCATGTGAGGAAGTCAGTAAATTGAAATAAATTCGTTAGGCATTCATCTATAGATTTCACATGACTGGGCCCATCCACTGGGAAGCTAGGCCCAGCCAATCAAAATGAGTTTTTCTCCCAAAAATGGCTTTATTACAGAAAAAAATACTCCTCAGTTTCATCAGCTGTCCGGGTGGCTGGTCTCAGATGATCCTGCAGGTGAAGAAGCCGGATGTGGAGGTCCTGGGCTGTCGTGGTTACATGTGGTCTGCGGTTGTGAGGCCAGTTGGACGTACAGCCAAATTCTCTAAAATTATGTTGGAAATGGTTTATGGTAGAGAAATGAACAATAAATTATCTGGCAACAATTTTGGGGAACATTCCTGCAGTCAGCATACCAATTACACACTCCCTCAAAACTTGAGACATCTGTGGCATTGTGTGTGACAAAACTGTTAATTTTAGAGTGGCCTTTTATTGCCCCCAGCACAAGGCGCACCTGTGTAATGATCATGCTGTTCAATCAGCTTCTTGATATGCCACAACTGTCAGGTGGATTGATTATCTTGGCAAAGGAGAAATGCTCACTAACAGTGATGTAAACATATTTGTGCACCATATTTGAGAGAAATAAGCGTTTTGTGTATATGGATATTTTCTGGGATATTTTATTTCAGCTCATGCAACATGGGACCAACACCTTACATGTTGCGTTTATATTTTTGTTCAATATAGTATGGGTGGAGAAAGAGAGATCTAATGCTATAGGGCAGGTTTCTCTGTTAAGAACCTCAAAGACATCGCTGACTTCTCCAGCTCATTTCAGGCAAATCAAAGTGTGAAAATGTCCTTTCCTGGAGCAATCTCTCCATAATCTGGTAGCGTCAAGAATGTTTATGAAGGCTATGCGCCATATTACCTGTAATCTCCAGAGAAGGACCAGCTCCATTTCTTACTTCTCTATGCTCACAGGAGGGGAAAATGCCCCCAAAATATCTTCATTTGCACCTTTCCGACCAAACCTCCATGTCTCATATCAAAGGCTCCAAAGCATACATGTCACTGTGCCCAAGGTGACCAGAAGAAATGAGAAAATCTCTACAGTACATTCCCATAAACATGCCACATCCTCTGAAGTCTAGCTTCACTTTCAGGAGGTCCAAGTTTGTTTAAAAGTACATAATGCAATGGTATATGGACTCCTGCCGGGGCTCAGGGAGGCATTCTGAAATTAGGAACAGGGGGGTGAGCTGAAGGTGTCTCCTCTTGCCCTGGTGAGAGCATGGTGGAGAACATATCATTTATCACATTTCCACTAACATTATCCACGGGTAGCTCTGAAATATTTGAAGTGTATATTTGGTCTTTGACCAAATATGATTTTTACAAATCCATATTACTGAAGGCCACCACAACATAATACATTTTTTTCTCAAATAACTGGGTTAAATTCCAACAACTTGACTTATGCCTGCGCTGTCACTGTGGTACATTTCTTTGTTGCTGCAGGAGGAAATGGTGAAACTACTTCCTCGTTCTTGTGTTTGTAGAACATTATGCTTCGGAGTCACTAAGGAAGGATATCTTAGATTATCTGTAAGTATTGTTGGCATAACTATACACAATTGCTCAGGGAAGGTTTGTTCTGCGTTTGTATGGTCATCAAATGACTCATAGTTTTCCCCCCAGGCCAAGAATTCATCCAATGAAGTCAAGCAGTTACACAAGATATTATGAGGGAGAGGACTGGGATTTCCATGTGATCTTTGCATGAAAAGGATGAAAATTATGATCTACAGTAGATAAAGTGGTATCAGTTGTCTCAGCGGTCAGTTCTCTTGTGTTCTGTGGCCTGCCAGACAAAGCTTGCTAGGTCATATCGTAACCATTTCTAGAGGACAACTTGACTTTATTGACAGTATCAAGGATAGACTCTACCTGTAGAAAGTATTCATTACCTTTTGCGAATAGTCGTGTTATGTCACAGATAGAGTATAATTCAAAATGGTGTATTTAGTAGCCCTTTCCTGGAGTCAAATAACCAAATCGTTTGATAGTGGCCTCATGGATGGAATGTTGTTAATATTTTTCATAATTTCATAATTAATCATCATTATTTTTGGCTCCCGAGTGTCGCAGTGGTCTAAGGCCTTAAGGCCATCTAAGGCCATCGCAGGCATCACTACAGGCCATGGTTTGATCCCGGGCTGTATCACAACCGGCTGTGATTGGGAGTCCCATAGGGCAGTGCACAATTGGCCCAGTGTCGTCCGGGCTAGGGGAAGGTTTGGCCAGGGTAGGCTGTCATTGTAAATAAGAATTTATTCTTAACTGACTTGCCTAGTTAAATATTTCAAAAAACCTGCTGAAAATCTAGTGTTTCTATGTGAAAAGCTTTTGTTATATTTCAGTCATCTGTGATGTATATGAAGTGTAATTGTCAAGCCCTGACCTTAGAGAGCCTTTTTATTTCTCTATTTGGTTAGGTCAGGGTGTGATTTAGGTGGGCATTCTAGTTTTTCAATTTCTTTGTTGGCCGGGTATGATTCCCAATCAGAGGAGGCTGTCTATCTTTGTCTCATACTTAGGCAGCCTTTTTTCCACCTTTAGTTTGTGGGATCTTGTTTGTGTGTAGTTGCTTTCTGTAGTGCATGTAGTTTTACGTTCGTTTTTGTATTTTTTTTTTTTCGGTGTCATTTAAATAAAAGAAAAATGTATGCCTCCCATGCTGAACCTTGGTCCAATCCATCTTATAACAATTGTGACAGTAACCCATGGGGCGGCAGGGTAGCCTAGTGGTAAGAGCATTGGGCTAGTAACCAGAAGGTTGTGAGTTCAAACCCCTGAGCTGTTGCTCTGCCCCTGAACAGGCAGTTAACCCACTGTTCCTAGGCCATCATTGAAAATAAGAACTTGTTCTTAACTGACTTGCCTGGTTAAATAAAGGTAAAAAATATTGCAATGCAAACTCAAAATTGAATACATTTCAACTCTATATCTGACATGGTAGATCTGTCTTTTTTTTGTCCATGACCATGTGTGTGAGATGTATGCTTTTGTTTCAAATATATTTGTTTAAGACTACCAAGACTACCACCTTATTTATCCCACTGTAGTAATAACTGTATAATAGCATGTCTAATGTCAAAATCAAGCACAAATTATTCATAGGAGTAAGAGTATTTGAACATGAATCAATTTGCCATAGCTGTTAGAGACAGGTAAGCTTTAAGATACCAGGTCTTACAGATGTAGGACCTTAATTTGATCACCCTGTTGCAGGAGAACCTTCCCGCAATGCAGGAAATGTAATTTGTAAATTGTATAGTGTATTAGAGGTTTAAAAAGTCTTCTGAAGTTTGTCATTTGAAATTACTGAAAATATATCAACCCCTGCTATGTTGGTACCACTTTGCTTGACACCCAGCGTCATAACACATTATGACACTGTCATAACCATGTCATAATATGTCATAACAGCTGACATAACTGTCCATAACCTGCTATAATATGGTGATAACACTTTCGTGCCACATGAATTTAGGACGTGTTGTGACATTTATTGTGTTATTTTATGGCTGGTTATGACACCTACATAAGAGTGTCAAAACCCACAAAACCTACCACACAAGGCAAAACAATCCATTACAGCCTACTTGTCAACAATATGTTTATGTTTTATATATATATCTTTTTTTTAGAAAACCATGTTAAATTATCATTGTAATTGTGCACACATTAATGTCAGACATGCACCTACCCTCAATGCTCTGTTGCTGATGACCGGGATGAATGCAGAAGCAGATTTTAGGAGCAGGGCTCTCTTTTCGACTGATATAAGTGCATGTACGTGATAGGCTTATCCAGCTTGTATGATTCTGATGGTCACAATGCTTCTTGATAGTGTCATGAAGTGTATTTTCTTAGTCCAAGAAATTGACAAAGGACTGTCACAATGCTTCTTGACAGTGTCATGAAGTCTATTTTCTTAGTCCAAGAAAGTTGACACAAGAAATTGACAAAGGACTGTCATAATGCTTCATGACAGCGTCATAAAGTGTATTTTCTACAAGTTGTTTAAAATATGACGAAAAAACATGACTGTAAAGAATTCATTACGACAACAACAAAGGATTTAAGAAACAAAGTTCCAAACAAAAGGAAACTCCTTCGCAGGGGAAAAAAATAGGGTTTTGACACTCTTATGTAGATGTCATAACCAGCCATAGAATTACAGCATATATGTTCAAATTATGATCCTACATCTGTATTCCATTGCCTTCATTCCATTACTGTGCACTTGTATCCCTTCCTAAACAGCACTTTGTGAGGCAAAGACTCTTCCCTGTCTTTACTGTAATAGGCTGTATAACACTAAAGCTCCCACTATGGTCTGGAAGAAATGACTACACTGACAATCTCTCCCATCAGAAACAGTGAAGCAGAGCTGCTTGATGATTCGAGATCAGTGGTATTCAAACTTTTTCAGTGAGAAACCCATTTTTTTCACCAGAAGTTTTGGGGGACACCATTAAAAATATATATTTTAATTACATTTTTGGCAATCCGATTGCAATTCCCCCCTTACCAAGACTTTGAATACCATTGTTCTAAATTGTGTAATTTAAGTTCAGGCACCACACTCGAGTAGCTTTTTTCTCTTCTCTTCTCTTCTCTTCAACATATCACAATCAATGTTTACCTGTTGAATGTAGACACACACACACACACACACAAATGTATTTAAATTTGTCTGAAATATTATACAAAATATGCAAATGAAGTGATATTGTAACAGTCTTCTTCCTCCTCTGATGAGGACTAGTAGGAAGGATCTGAGGACCAATGTGCAGCGTGGTAAGTGTCCATAATGATATATTTAATAAATCAACTGAACAAAATAACAAAAGTACAAACAAACAACCGAAACAGTCCCGTCTGGTGAAAACACTAACACAGGATACAACCACCCACAAAACACAATAGAAAAAAGGCTACCTAAATATGGCTCCCAATCAGAGACAATGACTGACACCTGACTCTGATTGAGAACCATACTCGGCCAAACACATAGAAATATAACAACAGAACAAAATATAGAAAAACAACATAGAATGCCCACCCTAACTCACGCCCTGACCAACTAAAATAAAGATGTAAAAAAGGACCTAAGTTCAGAACGTGACAGATATTTAATTAAATATGTCCATATTTGCATATACTGCAAATTCCTTTTTCTGGACACTAGATACAGTCAGCCTAAACGTATTGGTTTACTTTTGTTAAGACACTCCAGGACCGGACTTATTCAGACTCGATTATGGATAAATATGTAAAATGAATCTTTGGCACATTTTTCAAAGCAAACATTATCAAGAATATTTATTTTTACAATGTATCAAGTCTGAAGAACATACCCACACAAACACTGGTGAATGCAGATGCTTCTGAAGCTGAGAAAAATGACGTGTGGGAAGAGTCAGTCTTTCAGGAAATGGCAGTTAAAGACAAGTACATTGAATTTAGACTCCCATTTTCTAAATGCCTATTTTGAGCCAATCGCCATCTCTTCAAAGTAAGTTACTACATATAGTCCAGTTTGTAAGATTCTCTATGAAATGAGCTTTAAAATTATGTGTGATTCAATGTACTGAACTTTTAAATAATGGATATATATAGCCATTGAAAAGTAGTTAAAAAGCATGAAATGTTGATGCCACTAGTATGGCAAACTAAAGAAAATATACATTTACATTACATTTTTGACATTTTTATGTTTACATTTTAAAATAGTCATATTAAAGGACCAAACTACCAAACATCTCAACATTTATAAGTAGATACAAAAATGTAATTTCAGCCTGTGGTACCTGGCCTCATTTCAGTTGATGAATCCTAGTGCTTGGGTCCATGGTGCAGTATGAAAGCCCACTGACACAATGTGACTCCTCCTAAGTGACTACTCACTCTACTGGTTCACTGTAGGAATTACTGCTCGATTAGTCAATGTCTAGGATTACTGGGAATTGTCAATTCAAATGTAAAATAACGCTAATATGATAACTCTAATATGATAACTCTAATATGATAACTCTAATATGATAAGTATAATATGATAACTCTAATGTGATAAGTATAATATGATAACTCTAATATGATAAGTATAATATGATAACTTTAATATGATAAGTATAATAGGATAACTCGAATATTGTCACACCCTGACCTTAGTTCCCTTTTTTTATGTCTCTATTTTAGGTTGGTCAGGGCGTGAGTTGGGTTGGGCATTCTATGTTTTGTTCTGAGTTTGTATTTCTATGTGTTTTGCCTGGTATGGTTGCCAATCAGAGGCAGCTGTCAATCGTTGTTTCTGATTGAGAACCATACTTAGGCAGCCTGGTTTCGCCCTTGAGTTGTGGGTGATTATACTTTCTGTTTAGTGTGGTTTGCACCTGACGGAGTGATAAGTATAATATGATAAGTATAATATAATAACTTGAATATGATAAGTATAATATAATAACTCGAATATGATAAGTATAATATAATAACTTGAATATGATAAGTATAATATAATAACTCGAATATGATAAGTATAATATAATAACTTGAATATGATAAGTATAATGTAATAACTCGAATATGATAAGTATAATATAATAACTTGAATATGATAAGTATAATATAATAACTCTATGATAAGTATAATATAATAACTCTAATATGATAAGTATAATATAATAACTCTATGATCACTCTATGATAACTCAAATATGATAAGTATAATATAATAACTCGAATATGATAAGTATAATATAATAACTCTATTATGATAAGTATAATATAATAACTCTATTATGATAAGTATAATATAATAACTCTATTAAGATAAGTATAATATAATAACTCTATGTTCAAGATCCATACATGGTTCAGTACTATACAGAAACAATTTAGAAACTTCTATGGAGAGGTCAGTTTTTTACGTTATGTGGTCTTTCACCTTAAGACATTTATAGTCAAATAAGAGTGTGATTTGTATTGGATTAAAGATGAAATATGATGTATTTTCTTGTGATGTGATGAGATTATTTATGATCTGACTGATGGAGACATGACCAATAAGTACAAATGTGTTTAAAAAAAAGATCCCTCTCATGAGCCATTTAAAAAAAAATACATTACTTTTATATAACTAGGTAAGTCAGTTAAGAACAAGTTCTTATCTACAATGACAGCTTACCTCGGCCAAACCCGGACAATGCTGGGCCAATTGTACGCCACCCTGTGGGACTCCCAATCACGGCCTGTTGTGATAGAGCCTGGAAACAAACCAGGGTCTGTAGTGATGCCTCTAGCACTGAGATGCAGTGCCTAAGACCTCTGCACCATTCTGGAGCCAAACATGTATTTATGTAAAAACACAAACCTATTGTGAGGCGCAGTCAATCAACTTACAAAGTTAGACTTTGTTGAAATATTCCATTCTAATAGTGCTCAGCGTGCACCAAGAGCATCCACTCTCCCCTTAAAAAAATACCAAAGTGTCTGTCTGGTGTGTGTAGGATTACTTTTTGAATCCATCAATAAATTAAAATAAGATGGAAGGTGTACAGCTTTTAAAAAATATTCTGTCAACTGACATGACATTTTTTGTTCCATTTCCAAATGTCCGCTGGCAGAGATTGTTAGCTCTCATATTAAATTCTCAGGTTTTTAGGGCAAACTCTATCTATCATAAAGAGAAACGATGAACTTGAAGAGCTGATGCCCCGAGGAGCAGTCACAAAGAATTATATCCTCCTTTAAGACACAGGCAGTTGGCACACACTCTGCTGCATGTGCCTATCAATAAAACAGATTATTTTCACTGGTTATTACATTGGAGATCTGGGGGGCTCCTGATTGCACCTTTAATGAGAATGAATGATTCCTTCCCACACTCTCCACAACAACTTGAAGTGAGATATAATGCCATTTTTTTCTCCATTTCTCCCTTCACTTATTAAAATGAAATCTTGCCCACATTAATGTATAGGTTTTATTTATTCACATTTGAACAGGATTATAATATGCAAAGCTTGATTTGGGATTCACTCGGTGCATTGTGATATCATGGCTCTGCACACACATTCTGCATACTTGCTTTAATTAACCAACCGCAGCAAAACAGATCATTGCCAAATGATACGTTGTTCCATGACTAATCTCAATGTTCTGAAATGTTAGAATCCTCAGCCCCCACTTTAGTGGATGACAACTTTGGCTTTATCAGTGGAATGAGGTGCACCACCTGGTTTATATAGCTCCTCTGCAGAAGAGCTTCCGTCAAGATTGGATTCTAAAAAGCGAAAGGTGAATTTAATCCCGATTTCCTGATGGATGTTTATGTTGTTATTATCTTGAATCGCTCATGGCATCATCAACAACAGCCCCATGTCTACTGTGACAGAAACACTTTAAACTATTTTCTGCCTTTACGCGGTCTCTGTCGATAGTACAGACTATTTACATATCTAATATGTAAATGTAATATCTAAATGAAGGTTATCATTATTTATTTATTATAATACGTAAAATTGTATATAGATACCATTGTACAGTGCCTTCAGAAAGTATTCACACCCCTTGACTTATTCCACATTTAGTTGTGTTAAAGCCTGAATTCAAAACGGATTAAATATACATTTTTCTCTCCCTCATTTACACACTATACCCCATAATGACAAAGTGAAAACATGTTTTCAGACATTTATCCAAATTTATTGAAAATGAAATACAAAAATAGAGTATCTAATTTACTTAAATATTCACACCCCAGTCAATACTATGTAGAAGCACCTTTGGCAGCGATTACGGCTGTGAGTGTTTTTGGGTAACTCTCTAAGTGGTTTGCACACCTGGATTGTATAATATTTGCACATTATTCCTTTTAAAATTCCTCAAGCTCCATCATGTTCATTGATGATCATTGCTAGACAGCCATTGTCAAGTCTTGCCATGGATTTTAAGCAGATTTAAGTCAACACTGTAACTAGTCCACTCAGGAACATTCAATGATGTCTTGGTAAGCAACTCCAGTGTATATTTGGCCTTGTGTTTTAGGATATTGTCATGTTGAAAGGTGAATTTGTCTCTCAGTGTCAATTGAAAAGCAGACTGAACCAGGTTTTCCTCTAGCTCTACTCCGTTTTATTTTGTCCTAAAAGAAACGCCCTAGTCCATGCAGATTACAAGCATACCCATAACATGATGCAGCCACCAGCATGCTTGAAAATATGAAGAGTGGTACTCAGTGATGTGTTGTGTTAGATTTGTGCCAAACATAACGCTTTGTATTCAGGACAAAAAAGTTAATTTCCTTGCCACATTTGTTGCAGTATTACTTAAGTGCCTTGTTGCAAACAGAATGCAGGTTTTGGAATATATCCCTCTGTCATTTAGGTTAGTATTGTGGAGTAAATACAATGTTGTTGATCCGTTCTCAGTTTTATCCTATCATAACTATTAAACTCTAACTGTTTTAATATTACCATTTGCCTCATGATGAAATCCCTGAGCGGTTTCCTTCCTTTCCTGCAACTGAGTTAGGAAGGACACCTGTATCTTTGTAGTAACTGGGTGTATTGATACACCATCCAAAGCCTAATTAATAACTTCACCATGCTCAAAGGGATATTCACTGTCTGCTTTTTATTTTTTGACACATCTACCATCTTTGCGAGGCATTGAAAAACCTCCCTGGTCTTTGTGGTTGAATCTGTGCTTGAAATTCACTACTCGATTGCCAACAATTGTATGTGTGAGGTACAGAGATGGGTTAGTCTTTCAAAAGTCATGTTAATGACTATTATTGAACATTATTGAACAGTCCATGCAGCTTATTATGTGATTTGTTAAATACATTTTTACCCCTGAACTTATGGCTTGACACAACAAAGGGGTTGAATATTTATTGACTCAAGACATTATTTGCCTTAAATGTATGAATTTCTAAAATGTTCTATAAACAAAATTCCACTTTGACATGATACGGCACTGTGTGTAGATCAGTGACACAAAATCTCAATTTAATCCATTTAAATTTCAGGCTGTAACACCAGAAAACGTGGAAAAAGTCAATGTGTGTGAATACTTTCTGAAAGCTCTACTCTCGCTCCCCCTCTCCGGCGCTCAACGACCGGTCCTGGCAACCAATCCTTACACACACCTGGCAATCCTCATTACCCACACCTGCACCTCATCATGAGGCACACCTGGACTTCATCACTACCCTGATTACTTCTCTTTCATCCAGCACTCCTCAGCATCACTCTTCAAGCAGTATTGGCTCTGTTTCCTTGTCAGACTGTTCACTTGTTTTGTATCGGTCTACGTTCACTATTATTAAACTCACTAACTGTACCTGCTTCCTGACTCCCCGTTTCAAGGTTACAGCTCTGTATGTCCTGTCTGTGCTTCCATAGTGCATTGATGATCATAACTGTTATGGGAACAATGTCATATTCAGCAGCAAATGCACATTTTCAATCTTTAAACACGGTCAGTGGATGAAGCACAACGTTATGTTGACCTCATTGAGAGCATGACTTCATACCTTAATTGGAAAATGTCAAGGTCTTCATAGCAAATCTATTATGACTGGTCCACTCAGATTTCACGATGCCGTGTGAACAAATCGAGCACAGAGCAACTGTGGTAATGTCTGTTGCTCTTCGTGACAGAGCTTTATAGAGTCGTAACGACTCTTGAACAAAGCATTAGCATTTCGCTTTGTTTAGAGGTGTTTTGAAACCGCCCTGGATGTAACATGTTCATTGATTCAGCACAGGTCAGGAGGAGGAGAAAGGGATTGAAAAATGGGAGAAGGAGCGAAATAAAGTATGAGAGAAAAAGGAAGAGAGAGCGAGGGACTAATCAGAGGTCTGTCCATCCTCCCTCGTCTCATTGTGATGACTCGACTAACAGCAGCATCACAAGGCTTGACATGACATGTTAGAGGACCTGTGGGCATTCCTCGTTCACGTCTCAGTCAGTGAGAGGCCCTTCGTGTGTTGAATAATGTTCATGCTGTTTTACATAACTTAGCTACTTGGTCTCATTCTGCCCAGGTGTGGCCTTAAAGTGAGTATGAAATAGCTCCTATGTAAAGCTGCCAATAGTAACATGAAGGTTAGTTATTTGGGCCAATGGTAGCCTACTGAGTGGCAGAACTGCTTCTGTGGTCTGAGGTCACATATTACAGTGCCTTGCGAAAGAATTCGGCCCCCTTGAACTTTGCGACCTTTTGCCACATTTCAGGCTTCAAACATAAAGATATAAAACTGTATTTTTTTGTGAAGAATCAACAACAAGTGGGACACAATCATGAAGTGGAACGACATTTATTGGATATTTCAAACTTTTTTAACAAATCAAAAACTGAAAAATTGGGCGTGCAAAATTATTCAGCCCCTTTACTTTCAGTGCAGCAAACTCTCTCCAGAAGTTCAGTGAGGATCTCTGAATGATCCAATGTTGACCTAAATGACTAATGATGATAAATACAATCCACCTGTGTGTAATCAAGTCTCCGTATAAATGCACATGCACTGTGATAGTCTCAGAGGTCCGTTAAAAGCGCAGAGAGCATCATGAAGAACAAGGAACACACCAGGCAGGTCCGAGATACTGTTGTGAAGAAGTTTAAAGCCGGATTTGGATACAAAAAGATTTCCCAAGCTTTAAACATCCCAAGGAGCACTGTGCAAGCGATAATATTGAAATGGAAGGAGTATCAGACCACTGCAAATCTACCAAGACCTGGCCGTCCCTCTAAACTTTCAGCTCATACAAGGAGAAGACTGATCAGAGATGCAGCCAAGAGGCCCATGATCACTCTGGATGAACTTCAGAGTTCTACAGCTGAGGTGGGAGACTCTGTCCATAGGACAACAATCAGCTGTATATTGCACAAATCTGGCCTTTATGGAAGAGTGGCAAGAAGAAAGCCATTTCTTAAAGATATCCATAAAACTTGTCATTTAAAGTTTGCCACAAGCCACCTGGGAGACACACCAAACATGTGGAAGAAGGTGCTCTGGTCAGATGAAACCAAAATTGAACTTTTTGGCAACAATGCAAAAATAAATGTTTGGCGTAAAAGCAACACAGCTCATCACCCTGAACACATCATACCCACTGTCAAACATGGTGGTGGCAGCATCATGGTTTGGGCCTGCTTTTCTTCAGGAGGGACAGGGAAGATGGTTAAAATTGATGGGAAGATGGATGGAGCCAAATACAGGACCATTCTGGAAGAAAATCTGATGGAGTCTGCAAAAGATCTGAGACTTTGACGGAGATATATCTTCCAACAAGACAATGATCCAAAACATAAAGCAAAATCTACAATGGAATGGTTCAAAAATAAACATATCCAGGTGTTAGAATGGCCAAGTCAAAGTCCAGACCTGAATCCAATCGAGAATCTGTGGAAAGAACTGAAAACTGCTGTTCACAAATGCTCTCCATCCAACCTCACTGAGCGCGAGCTGTTTTGCAAGGAGGAATGGGAAAAAAATTCAGTCTCTCGATGTGCAAAACTGATAGAGACATACCCCAAGCGACTTACAGCTGTAATCGCAGCAAAAGGTGGCGCTACAAAGTATTAACTTCAGGGGGCTGAATAATTTTGCACGCCCAATTTTTCAGTTTTTGATTTGTTAAAAAAGTTTGAAATATCCAATAAATGTCGTTCCACTTCATGATTGTGTCCCACTTGTTGTTGATTCTTCACAAAAAAATACAGTTTTATATCTTTATGTTTGAAGCCTGAAATGTGGCAAAAGGTCGAAAGTTCAAGGGGGCTGAATACTTTCGCAAGGCACTGTATACTTCCCTAGGTGGAAAAGGACTGAAACTGCCTGTACACAAAGTTGTTCAAGCAAATAGCTGTTTGTTATAATCTGAAATGGGTCATGTGGAAAAGTGTTTTTTTAATTGCTATTTCAATACAGGTTGAATGAGTTCACGAGCAACATAACTTTTTCTTCTGAATGCTATCCGTGGAAAGTGTCATGGGAGGCACACAGGAAACTTGAATGAGTTCAAACCAGCTCCAGACTTTACTGACAAGATTAAGGAAGGAAGGTGTACATAGACACGCAGTTGCCACAGAGCACCAATGGACATGGATTTATCGACACTACAGCTCAAAAGTTTGGTGTCACTTAGACATGTCCTTGTTTTTCAAAGAAAATATAATTTTTGTTGATTAAAATAACATCAAATTGATCAGAAATCCAGTGTAGATATTATTAATGTTGTAAATGACTATTGTAGCTGGAAATGGCAGATTTTTTATGGAATATCTACATAGGCGTACAGAGGCCGATTATCAGCAACCATCACTCCTGTGTTCCAATGGCACGTTGTGTTAGCTAATCCAAGTATATCATTTTAAAAGGCTAATTGATCATTAGAAAACACATTTGCAATTATGTTAGCACATCTGAAAACTGTTGAGCTGATTATGGCGGTTTTGGAGCAGTGGCTTCTTCCTTGCTGAGCGGCTTTTCAGGTAATGTCGATATTGGACTCGTGTTACTCTGGATATAGATACTTTTGTACCTGTTTCCTCCAGCATCTTCACAAGGTCCTTTGCTGTTGTTCTGGGATTGATTTGCACTTTTCGCACCAAAGTACATTCATCTCTAGGAGATAGAATGCGTCTCCTTCCTGAGCGGTATGACAGCTACTTGGTCCAGTGGTGTTTATACTTGCGTACTATTGTTTGTACAGATGAACATGGTACCTTCAGGAGTTTGGAAATTGCTCCCAAGGATGAACCAGACTTGTGGAGGTCTATGAAAAATTGTCTGAGGTCTTGGCTGATTTCTTTTGATTTTCCCATGATATCAAGCAAAGAGGCACTGAGTTCGAAGGTAGGCCTTGAAATACATCCACAGGTACACCTCCAATTGAGTCAAATTATGTCATTAGCCTATCAAAAGCTTCTAAAGCCATGACATCATTTTCTGGAATTTTCCAAGCTGGAATTTTCCGAGGCTCATTAAACTTAGTGTATGTTAACTTCTGACCCACTGGAATTGTGATACAGTGAATGATAAGTGAAATAATCTGTCTGTTAACAATTGTTGGAAAAGTTACTTGTGTCATGCACAAAGTAGATGTCCTAACCGTCTTGCCAAAAGTATAGTTTGTTAACAAGAAATTTGTGGAGTGGTTGAAAAACGAGTTTAAGTGACTCCAACCTAAGTGTATGTAAACTTCCGGCTTCAACTGTGCCATGTTTTATTTGTTGGTTGGTGTACACTGTACAGCATGTAGACATGTTGGAATATGTCTCTCTAATTTGATGTACAATTTATCTTGACTGCTTGGGTATTTCAGGTAGATGGATTCTTAGCACAATCAGTTTTTCATGCAGTTTCATTTCCCCCCCTGAACAACGTTGCCTACAAAATGGGTAGTAGTCATCCCATTATGTTATCAAGATGACCCTTTGACTTAGTTATCCATTCATTCATGTTATATTTAGTCCCATATCTGTATCACTCAACTCTAACCCTATCTGACCTCTTCTTCACCCAGCCCCTTGGAACCATAAAATAAATAATGTGAATGGCTATACCTCACCCAGCCCCCTGGAACAATATAGTAAATATAGTGAAGGCCTATTCCTCACCCAGCCCCCTGGAACAATATAGTAAATATAGTGAAGGCCTATTCCTCACCCAGCCCCCTGGAACAATATAGTAAATATAGGCCTGAAGGCCTATTAGTAAATATAGTGAAGGCCTATTCCATGCCCAGCCCCCTCACCCAGCCCCTGGAACAATATAGTAAATATAGTGAAGGCCTACTCACCCAGCCCCCTGGAACAATATAGTAAATATAGTGAAGGCCTATTCCTCACCCAGCCCCCAATGGAACAATATAGTAAATATAGTGAAGGCCTATTCCTCAGCCCCCTGGAACAATATAGTAAATATAGTGAAGGCCTATTCCTCACCCAGCCCCTGGAACAATATAGTAAATATATAGTGAAGGCCTATTCCTGGAACAATATAGTAAATATAGTGAAGGCCTATTCCTCACCAGCCCCCTGGAACAATATAGTAAATATAGTGAAGGCCTATTCCCCCAGCCCCTGGAACAATATAGTAAATATAGTGAAGGCCTATAGCCCCCTGGAACAATATAGTAAATATAGTGAAGGCCTATTCCTCACCCAGCCCCTGGTAAATATAATATAGCCCCTAAAATATAGTAAATAGTGAAGGCCTATTCCTCACCCAGCCCCCTGGAACAATATAGTAAATATAGTGAAGGCCTATTCCTCACCCAGCCCCCTGGAACAATATAGTAAATATAGTGAAGGCCTATTCCTCACCCAGCCCCTGGAACAATATAGTAAATATAGTGAAGGCCTATTCCTCACCCAGCCCCTGGAACAATATAGTAAATATAGTGAAGGCCTATTCCTCACCCAGCCCCCTGGAACAATATAGTAAATATAGTGAAGGGCTATTCCTCACCCAGCCCCCTGGAACAATATAGTAACTATAGTGAAGGCCTATTCCTCACCCAGCCCCCCTGGAACAATATAGTAAATATAGTGAAGGCCTATTCCTCACCCAGCCCCCTGGAACAATATAGTAAATATAGTGAAGGCCTATTCCTCACCCAGCCCCCTGGAACAATATAGTAAATATAGTGAAGGCCTATTCCTCACCCAGCCCCCTGGAACAATATAGTAAATATAGTGAAGGCCTATTCCTCACCCAGCCCCCTGGAACAATATAGTAAATATAGTGAAGGCCTATTCCTCACCCAGCCAGCCTGGAACAATATAGTAAATATAGTGAAGGCCTGCCCCCTGAACAATATAGTAAATATAGTGAAGGAACAATATAGTAAATATAGTGAAGTGCTATTCCTCACCCAGCCCCCTGGAACAATATAGTAAATATAGTGAAGGCCTATTCCTCACCCAGCCCCCTGGAACAATATAGTAAATATAGTGAAGGCCTATTCCTCACCCAGCCCCCTGGAACAATATAGTAAATATAGTGAAGGGCTATTCCACGCCCAGCCCCCTGGAACTATACAGTAAATATAGTGAAGTGAAGGCCTATTCCTCACCCAGCCCCCTGGAACAATATAGTAAATATAGTGAAGGCACCCAGCCCCTGGAACAATATACAGCCCCTGGAAAATATAGTAAATATAGTGAAGGCCTATTCCATGCCCAGCCCCTGGAACAATAAAATATAGAAGGCCTATTCCTCATGAACACTTTGATTGGGGCATCTTGTCTATTGCCCAGTTGTATGGTCAAGGTGCGTGTGGAAAAATGACCTAAAAAAGCTGCAGCTGGCCTAGAACGGAGCAGCATGTCTGGCCCTCAAATTTACACGGAGAGCCAATGTCAATAACATGCTGGTCAGTCTCTCCTGGTTAAGAGTGGACAGATTGACTGCATCACTGCTGGTCTTTATAAGAAGCAGGGTTGGGGTAGCTGTAATCAGATTACAGATACTTTTGAAAAAACGAATGATTACTTATTGTATTACTTTTAAATTCAGAGCTGATGTTTGCGAGAGAGAAAAAAATTCATTATGACACTTTTCTGTTTTCTCAATGACGTTCAAATCAGCATTGAAAAAACGTGCAAGTTCTAGTTTGTTTTGCCGTGAGAATCTGTCCACAAGTCAGAGGCCTGTAGCGGGGTGCATAATGGGCGGCAGAGAAGTCAGGCGCAGGGGAGCAGAACTTGGTAAAAACCAGAGATTTATTAAGCAAAACCCACGGCATCCAGAACAACAAGCGTACATGGGCACAAAATAACCCGACGTGCGCTCCAGGGGACCGTGCACAAGCACTACAATAAACAATCCCACACAAAGACATGTGGGGAACAGAGGCTTAAATACACAACAAGTAAATGAGGGAATTGAAACCAGGTGTGAGGAAAAACAAGACAAAACAAATGGAAAATGAAAAGTGGATTGACGATGGCTCGAAGACCGGCGACGCTGAGCACCGCTCAAACAAGGACCCGACTTCGGCGGAAGTCGTGACAAGACCACTGTGATGACACACAAAATGTGCTTTATGGATCCTTTTTGTCTTCTTCTAGTGTCTCTTAAGGGAAAGTAATTTGAAAGTTAATGAAAGTAATCAGATTACGTTACTGAATTTGGGTAATCCAAAAGTTACACTAATGATTACATTTTTGGACCGGTATGTAGCGGATTACATTTAGAAAGTAAATTACCAAACCCTGGAAAAAATATTGGCGTGCTGAAAGTACCGAATTGTCTGTTCAGCCAGTTAACACACAGATCAAAACCCATACATACCCCACAAGAGACGTAATCAGGGTCTGTTCACAGTCTGGGAGATGCACAGTACTGTACAGAGGAGCATTGACTACATGGAATTCTCTTCCACCTCAGATAACTCAGGCAAACAATAAAATCATTTTTAAAAAGCGGATAAATCACCTCAATGAACAATGCGGACTTTGAAAAGACAGACACACTACACACACATTATTCTTAGTATTTTTTAATTATTTGTTTTTCTTGTTATTTTTTTTTCAAGTAGTCATGGTGTTCTTAGTTTGGATTTGTGTTGCTGTTCCTGTCCGTCAGTGTTCTGTGTTATGTCATGTTCTGTATTATGTCATGTTCTGTGTTATGTCATGTTCTGTATTAGGTCATGTTCTGTGTTATGTCATGTTCTGTATTATGTCATGTTCTGTGTTATGTCATGTTCTGTATTATGTCATGTTCTGTATTAGGTCATGTTCAGTGTTGTGTCGTGGTCTGTGTTACGTCACGTTTTGTATTATGTCATGTTCTGTATTATGTCATGTTCTGTATTATGTCATGTTCTGTATTATGTCATGTTCTGTATTAGGTCATGTTCTGTATTATGTCATGTTCTGTATTATGTCATGTTCTGTATTATGTCATGTTCTGTATTATGTCATGTTCTGTATTATGTCATGTTCTGTATTAGGTCATGTTCAGTGTTGTGTCGTGGTCTGTGTTAGGTCATGTTCTGTATTATGTCATGTTCTGTATTAGGTCATGTTCTGTATTATGTCATGTTCTGTATTAGGTCATGTTCTGTATTATGTCATGTTCTGTATTATGTCATGTTCTGTATTAGGTCATGTTCTGTATTATGTCATGTTCTGTATTAGGTCATGTTCTGTATTAGGTCATGTTCTGTATTAGGTCATGTTCTGTGTTTTGCCTGGACCCCAGGAAGAGTAGCTGCTTCTTCTTCAGCAGCTAATAAATAAATAGAAAATCTAATCCTGACTTGCTGGACAGCTCCAGGGCTGACATTTCAAACATAACATCACCATACAAAACATACCTTAAAGGACAATGGCAGAGCAGGGGGTTTAAGCAGAAACCTGAAATTCAAGTTTTAGCGAAGACAGCGGACCCAAATTTCCTGCCCCTTCTTCTTGGTTACGTGCTTCTGCAAGCCTGGGCCCGAGGGGTGACATCGTATCCCTTACACAGGGATTGCCAGTGCATTTACATAGCATGGTTAATGGGAGATCAACACCAGGAAAGCGTCTGGAATATAAAGCTTTCTTGTAAAAAATAATGAGCGAGTGATTGATCCGTACTCAAACAAACCGGTTTGCTGAGTTAATACCAAAAGCAGATTAAAGCCTGTGCCATAAAGTGCCCTGGCATGCAATGCCTTTCGCTTAGGTCTCCAAACTTGTCATCACATTAGCACATGGTCAAGGAGTACATCCTACCACTCTCATAATCTGCTTTCATGCACAATTAACCTTCTATAATAAGAAAGAAAGAGGAAATCACTGAATCTTTACAGATGACCATCTTTAAGTTTTTCAGAAACGTGGAGGCTAAGGTTATTTTTTTCCTCTTACTTTCCCACTTGCTGTGCTGCTATTAAGTGTGAAAGTTATGACAACACGGAGAAACTGCTGTTTTATTGTGCAGAGACTTGCTGGCTGGCCACTGTACGTTAACGAAGCCAGACAGAAACAGACATGAAGAGATAAAGCGAGAGACAGACAGGACGACTCCAACCAGACTGGATCTTTCCTTGTCCCAGGAATCTGATGTAAGAGAGGGTCTGGTGGCAAGAATTTTTTTTCTGAATCAAATAATTTATAATTCCATTCTGACAAAGAGAGGAAACTATGGGAAAGAGGAGGAAAGCAGGAAGGTATGGAGAAGTGACGGGCTACAAAAAGAATAAGGAGAATTCAGTGCTGCTTCTTCAAGGGAAAAGAAGAAAAAAAACATTGATGACACCCGGTTCCATTCTTCCGCTCTCGCCTTTCTCTGCTCTTCGCCTCACAGCACGGCGGGCTAAGCTGGGAGCTGTAATGTCATTAAATTGCAAATGCTTTTTTTTTCTTTCTCCATTTATTTATTTTTTTCATTTCCGACACACACTGTTTACTTATCTGGCAAAAACATATGTTGGAAGGAATCCGTTCAATTCTGCCCATTGCCTTGGGTGAAAGTACAATAGATATGTGCCCACTGAGCTCCTTCTGTCCTCTCCTGGTACCACTTTGCCTTATCTACAAGGCTGCTTAGCAGCACACTGGCGAGTTCAATGAAAAAAAGGAAGATACAGTGCAAGATAAGGGAAGAACAGTGAGGGGAGAAATGCTTGGAGAGAGAGAGAGAGACAGAGAGAGAGAGAGAGAGAGAGAGAGTAAGAGAGCGAGAGAGAGAGAGAGAGAGAGAGAGTAAGAGAGAGAGAGAGAGAGGGTCATCCCATTGCAAATTATTTTACTCCTCTCCATCTGCATAAAGGACTATTTTTAAGGCATCTCCAGCTGCTGTATATTTTTCTCACTCTGTCACACATTTAATTTCACGCCCCGTGTTCTGAATATGCTTAAATGCATATCTCTGATACACCTTTAAGACGGAGGAAATAGACAGAGGGGGGGAGGGGAAAGCAAAATGAAAGATAAATGGTGTGATTTGCACTACAAGTCTATTACATTATGGCATGTACATATAGTTTACCTCTGCAATTCAAATATTTGTTCAACCACCCTCCTATCAGCATGTGGGCTTGTTTAAATATGTATAAATCTCTTTTGAGGAAAAAATTGAATTCCCAGCTGTAGTGGAAAGTTTTTGAAAGGTGCACCATCTTCCCTCCACTTGTCCCTCTGCTCCCTCCGGTAAACCTACGGCAGACACAATGAGGCTGGCCCCACAAAGACACAGGTATGGACCGCTTTGTGCCTCATGAGATCCCAGTAGTCCCCCCTCAATGTTGAGACAGAGAGGAGAGATGGTCTGGGTCTGGTTCAGAATGGTAAAGACTGGCTGTACAGCAGCATGATGATCCATCTCAAGGCATCCACTGAACAGACCACACTGCAGCAACATGGTTTTATGGGTTGACATGAATAGTGTCACAAAAAAATACTATTAAGTGCAATAACAGATGTACTCTATAACAATTTCAATGCCAGCAAAGTGAAACATTCAATAGTGCCTAGATACATGTCAAATATAGCCAGGCTGTCAGATGGCTGTGTTTATTCTACAGTGTTGCAAAGGGGAGGTTTGATCTGAGAGAGAAAAGCCTACCCTCTGAGTAAGGAAGAGGCCTTGGATTTGCCCAGGAGTGAAAGGGGGACAGAGAAGGGTATTCAGAGCATGGTTCTTCTCGTTCATCATCTGGCCCCTTACATTTGAATACTCTCACCCTGTGCAGCTGAGAGAATGCTTCAGTTTTCACATTGTTGCTGAGAGAATGCTTTAGCCTTCGCATTGTTGCTGAGAGAATGCTTCAGCTTTCACATTGTTGCTGAGAGAATGCTTCAGCTTTCACATTGTTGGCTTTTTCTTCTTTTCGATCGGCAATTAAATGCATTTCAAATTGAACAACTGTGCAGAAAGCAATTATGGTGAGAGAGAAATCCATTGCTTTTAACCTCCTTTGTTAAGGTTTTGAATTTTGGGGCAAATGTTTTATTATGTGAATTTCACAATCAAAAACATATTTGTAGAGAAGATGCCACACAATTTAATAAAGAGTTATTCATTTGAAATGTAAATGTTTAAAAGAAATTATCATTTTATTCTCTTATTTCCCTTCTATTTTAAAAGCAGAGACTGTTTCTTGTAGCACAGGAGGTTGGTGGCACCTTAATTGGGAGAACGGGCTCGTGGAGCGCAATAAGTGGAATGGTAACAAATACATCAAACACATAGTTTGCAGGTGTTTGATGCCATTCCATTTGCTGCGTTCCGGCCATTATTATGATCCGTCCTCCCCTGAGCAGCCTCCTGTGTCTTGTAGGTAACATCCGACAGTAGGCTGGTTGTCCTTTCTTGTGTCATAGTCTCCACCCGGGTCATGTGATCAGTCAATTAGCATACACTGTCATCTGGTCATTTTCAGCTTAAACACCCTCCACACGTGTAGTGTTAGCTTTATGTACAAAGCATCAACTGCAAAACCAATCTCTTCCCCCAGCCATGCATTTTTAAATAACTGTAAATAACTCCAAAACCTCTTCTTACAAGGTTTACCCCTGGAGCACTTTGTAACTTATCAGGGCCGTGCCTCCTCTAATGCCTGCATTATGCTCAAATGGGAATCAGTAAGCAGTTGGGTGGGAAGCACTGGAGAAAGAATCACTGAATGGTCTAGCCAATATTCCGATTTTGGCATAGTGAAAAAATAGTCATTTTGTTTTCAGCAGTCAATTCCAAAACAATATACCATATTTTATTCCCTTGTTATACTGTAATTGTTGAACAATTCTGCCTGCGCTTGGAAGATCCTGAGACTCGGGACAGAGGAACAGAGGATAAATATATGCTTACTTAAAGAGGATCATGCGCTATAGGATTTTGACAGGGCTTGTGAGAAGAGCATTAACAGCCAAGCACTTTAACCACTCAACCCTCTTTTTCCCCCACTATAATGCAAAAGGAAGATACAGTGATTGAAAAGTGCCCAAAGTCTTTTTGTATTTCTAATTTCCATCTTTAACAGTACAAAGGGGCAGATGACTAATTAGGCCCTTTATATGCATGTAATGAGCATGTATGCTACTGTAGGTTCCCCATATACAGAGCATTCTGTATATGTCCTTATTACGTCCTTATTCTAAAATTTATTAAAAATCTATTTTCCTCATTAATCTTCACACTATACCCCATCATGACAAAGCAAAAACAGGTTTTTAGAATTTCTTTCCAAATAAAAATAAAAAATGAAATATCACATTTAAGGATTATGGTTTAAGATGTTATACTGGGCCCCTATATCTATAGGCTACGCCACCCAGTTCAATGTATAGGCAATATACAGTAAATCATTACCTGGCATGGTTGGAATTTGAAAAATTTGGCAGTTCAAGTACAAAGCTTTCCATACCCAGGTTATTTCAAGGTGTGTTTGGGAAAGCATCATGAAGGCAATTTAGGTGGCTTGGTCGATCATGCCTCTGAACAAAGACCAGAAACACAATACTGCCCCCTGAAGTCAATTAGACGTACTGCAACCAGCCCATTAGAGGGCTGGTTCGAATCAAAGGACACAGCTGCTCCTCCAGTTAGACTGTAGGTGCTGTATTTATTATTGATCTCCATTAACTGCTTCTAAGGCAGCAGCTACTCTTCCAGGGGTCCAGCAACATTAATGCAGTTTATACAATTTTTGAAAACATTTTAAACATTACAATATATTCACAACACACTGTGCGCTCTCAGGCCCCTACTCCACCATTACCACATATCTACAGTACTAAATCCATGTGTACGTGTGTGTATATAATGTGTATGTTATAGTGTGTGTGTATGCATGTGTCTGTGCCTATGCTTGTGTTGCTTAACAGTTCCCACTGTTTTATAAGGTGTATTTTTATCTGTTTTTAAATCAAATTTTACTGCTTGCATCAGTTACCTGATGTGGAATAGAGTTCCATGTAGTCATGCCTCTATGTACTACTGTGAGCCTCCCATAGTCTGTTTTGGACTTAGGAACTGTCAAGAGACCTCTTGTGCCATGTCTTGTGGGGTATACATGGGTGTCCGAGCTGTGTGCCATTAGTTGTAACAGACAGCTCGTAAATACAATTAGTGATGAAGTCAATCTCTCCTCCACTTTGAGCCAGGAGAGATTGACATGCATGTTAATAATATTAGCTCTCTGTGTACATCCAAGGGCCAGCCATGCTGCCCTGTTCTGAGCCAATTGCAATTTTCCTAAGTCCCTTTTTGTGGCACCTGATCACACGACTGAACAGTAGTCCAGGTGCGACAAAACTAGGGCTTGTAAGACCTGCCTTGTTGATAGTGCTGTTAAGAAGGTAGAGCAGAGCTTTATTATGGACAGACTTCTCCCCATCTTAGCTACTGTTGTATTAATATGTTTTAAATTTCCACATGATTTATTACAGGATTTAGTTGAGGTTTAGGTTTTAAAGTACAAATACAATGCTTTAGAAGTTTTAGAAATAGACTAACTTATTCCTTGCCACCCACTCTAAAACTAACTGCAGCTCTTTGTTAAGTGTGGCACTCATTTCAGTTGCTGTAGTAGCTAACATGTAGTGTTGAGTCATCCGCATACATAGACACACTGGCTTTACTTAATGCCAGTTGCATGTCATTAGTAAAGATTGAAAAAAGTAAGGGGCCTAGACAGCTGCCCTGGGGAATTCCTTATTCTACCTGTATTATGTTGGAGACTTCCATTAAAGAACACTCTCTGTGTTCTGTTAGACAGGTAAATCTTATCCACATTATAGCAGGGGGTGTAAAGCCATAACACATATGTTTTTCCAGCAGCAGACTATGATTGATAATGTCAAAAGCCGCACTGAAGTCTAACTAAACAGCCCTCACAATCATTTTTATCATCAATTTCTCTCAGCCAATCATCAGTCATGTGTGTAAGTGCTTGTTGAATGTCCTTCCCCATAAGCATGCTGAACGTTTGTTGTCAAATTGTTTACTGTAAAATAGAATTGTATCTGGTCAAATACAATGTTGTCCAAAAGTTTACTAAGGGTTGGTAACAGGCTGATTGGTCAGCTATTTGAGCCAGTAAAGGGGGCATTACTATTCTTAGGTAGCGGAATGACTTTTGCTTCCCTTCAAGCCTGGGGGCACACACTTTCTAGTAGTCTTAAATTGATAATATGTCAAATAGGGGTGGCAATATCATCCACTATTATCCTCAGAAATTTACCATCCAAATTGTCAGGACCCAGTGGCTTGTCATTGTTGACAGACAATATTATTTTTGACCTTTTCCACACTCACTTTACGGAATTCAATATTACAATGCTTGTTTTTCATAATTTGGTCCGATATACTTGGTTGTGTAGTGTTTGTTGCCGGCATGTCGTGGCTAAGTTTTCTAATCTTGCCAATGAAAAATCATTGCCTAAATGTACACTAATTACCACAGTCACAAAGTCAAAATGGTCTAAATCGTAAAAATGTATGAAAACAAAAAGTTTCTTTTTGGTCTTAATTTAAGGTTATGGAGGCATACAGTTAGCGGTGTGTTTAACCTAAGGGTAAGGATTAGGCTTAAAATCAAATTTTCCGAAAATAAATTGTAGAAATAGACAAGGTTTATGACTTTGTGATTGTGGTAACTTGTGATGACCAGGCACAACTCTGATATAAAGTTGTTGTTTTTTTCCGAAGATGCCAGGTTGTCACGTGTCCTTTTTATATCTGTACTCTTGTAACAATCTTATCACTACAAAACTTCTATTCGATCAAATAAGCCCTTAAATATTTTGTCAACCAAATTCGACACTCTCACATTGACCTCCATACAAAAACTCCTCTCTTGGTGAAAGAAAAAAAATGAAGAACCCCATCAGCTGGAGAAGACAGATTTTGTCCTCAGTTATCTCTCCTCTCACTTCTTCCTCTCTGTTCAGAGTGCTGGTTTAAATCAGGTGATTCAGCTGCTGCTCCAATCAGTTCTTCCCGTTTTCAGACAACTGAGCTCTGTTTTCAATGAATGAAACTGTGCTCTCCATTACCATTAGAAAAGACCCTCTTTCTCCCAACCAACACATTATATTCCTTGAAATGTGTGCAGAGCACAACACATAATATTCACTTAGCCATTCAGGAAATGGGTACATTTTGCCATCAACATGGTAATGAGTAGATCATTTCACAAATTAAACACATTACCGCCTGTGATACCTTTTGAAATGTTATTAAAGGAGAATGTCAATTTGCAGCACTTCAAAGGCTGAGCAGCACTTTCCCTTCACGCAACGCTGGCCTTTCATTTGGAACTTTCCATTTTAGAACAGTGCCACTTCCATTGGGGCTGATACAGAGGACTCTCGACACAACCGGGCAACATTGTCTCCCAAACAAAAGACGACAACACACTGCATGCATATTCCACGCCGGTGCAATTAGCAACTCGAAAAATCAACAGCGCTCAAATTGTTCTCATACAATGTCCAATCACTCAGTGCAAAATCAAAGGGTAATAATAAATTAATATTGGGAATTAGGTGGAACAAATGGAAAGGATAAAACCAATACTTCCTCATCTACAATTTTAAAGGGGATTCGCATATACACAATAGAAGCATACTTTTTGATAGAATAGTGTATACGTATCCAAAAAAAAGATTGTGAGCAGAGGGAGACCATATAAGGGCCATACTGGGTTCTCTGTCCAAATGCTTATGGAATCTTCCTTTTCATATGGCAGATGATGTTTCAATTGCACCTCCTTCTGCTACTTTTCTGCCACAAAAAAACAAATGAAAGACACAAGGCATGATTTTCAAGAACTGATCATTGCATTTCTAGGAATCATCATCATTATTGCGCTCATAATAGGCCCTAAAACACTTTCTATTATTCCGGTTTTCTTAGAATTTTGTGTAACGTCAGGACATCAGGGACAGTTTAGGTATCGGTAGGTGACAAATCTCAGAAAAACAACGTATACTATTTTAAGTTTGAATAGAACCCATTTACCTGCATCTACTGCTACTTCCCTGAACAGGAAGTTATCCACTGTTCCTAGGCTGTCATGGAAAATAAGAAGTTGTTCTTAATTGACTTGCCTAGTTAAATAAAGGTAAAATAAAAAATAGCAGGACAAAAAGGTTTCATATTACCTTGTAACAATGGAGTGCTGGACTACAGTGACAAGTGGCACATAAGAATTCACTCATAACATTTTACATAACCACAAATACTTATTTTCAAGAACACTTGCCGCCATAGTGTTTCAAGGAGCTGATTCTGCCCCAAAGATGGCTCTCTAGCCCCCCCATGTGTTCCAATGGTGGCTTTGGGGGTCTATTGGACACAAAGTTCCCATTTCACGACAAGCTTCAGTGAAAGATATAACGTAATTCATTCAAAGATCTATTGAAATCAATGTTAAAACAGCAGGATTTATTGATGTTTTTTTGTCCAAGAAAATGAGATTGTTTTTGGAGAGATATATCTTGAAAATGTACTTCTAGATTTAAGGAAATTGGTAATGCATTTATAAACAGGATATAACGTGTATACTGTATGTAAAGATACATAATGAGAAACATATACACACAGTCTAAAGTTGTTTTGTTAAAAAAGAGCATACTCATGGAGGTTTGGGGAAACATTCAGTTGAACACATGATTTCAAAAGAGCTCATTAGGGATCTATGAGAGGATTCCAGTGTGACTAGTCCCATACTGTTGTAGAGTACAGTACATTAAAGGTTAGTCATCCATTGGATGATGTCAATTGTAAAATCAAACAAACCCTTCCTCAGATATTTACATGTACAGTTCTATATGTTAAGCAGTGAAGACCAGATAACAGTAAACAGAGAAAGGTAGACCTAGATGATAAAAGTTTTTTCAAATGTTCAAATTGTTTATGATGAAACTCCTACAGAATTATGCCTTTTTGCAGTAAAGACACCAAAGTAGAGGTTGAAGTTCATACCTGTTACCAGAGGGCAGAGTAGAGCAGAGTAGAGTTGAGAGTTGAGCGTAGAGTTGAGCGTGGTGTGAATGGTGTAAAAAAGCTCGCTACTGTGGTATCTCTGTGGGTGGGAATGGGTATCAGATTAATGATATGAGAAAAAAAATCGCAAATTGTCATGGAGTGCCAAAATCTTTTTTATTTTTCTGTTACTGTGCATCTCATCTGCTACAACGTGATTTTTATTTGAGGGCGCGCATTGTGCAAACATACTGACAACATTGTGATCTGGGCTCTTAAAGACACTGTGTGGGTATTTGTATCACTTGTCCCTAGAAATCTTTGTTGGATAATTATTCCGGGAAAGAGCGGTTTAATTTCTTGTAGGCCTGCAGCCCACTGTCAATGCTATCTGTCATCAAACGAAATGGATTGGAAATTCAAAAGTGAACCTTGAAGTTTCATTTTCTGGAATATGGGAGAGACAAACACCATCAACTCAAATTAGTTTAATCTCTGTGTCTTATTGGAATTTATTGACCACATCATTGCTGGGAACTGGTGTACAAATACATTTTTTAGGGTGAAAGTAGAAGATTACAGCAGTGTGAAAAAGACAATGAGAGCTCTTGTGCTAGGGTTGGTCTGTTTTGTGACATGACCTAGTTCTACAGAGGCTCAGTTTCCTCTAGTGTGTAGCACGGTAGAAGGGATCGTCTCAAAGCAGTGCTGCCCTGCCCTCGGGTCTGATCCTGCTAACGTGTGTGGACTTTTATCTGGATGAGGACACTAAACCCTGGGGTGGACCAATGAGAAACTGAGATGACCGTGAAAGGTGGCCAACTACATGTTTTAATCAAACTTGCAGGTGCTTTCCAGTAACTAATGAAATTATAATGTTGAAAATGTCAAACTGTACACTTTTAAGATATCTGCATTTTATTACATTCCTTACACACGCATGTAATTTCTAACTTCAAGTTAAAATTAAATGTAAAAAGTGTATTAGTATGTTTTGTAGTATAGCTATAAACTATTATCTATATTCCCTCCCTGTGTCTAGGTAACTTTGGTGGCTTTGACTGTGGTCAGTGTACGTTTGGCTGGACAGGACCAAACTGTGACGTGCATAAATCCCCAGTGGTGAGGAAGAACAGGAGTTCCTGGATGTGTTGGACCGGGCCAAGAACACCACCCACCCAGACTATGTCATTGCCACACAGCACTGGCTGGCCCTGTTGGGGCCTAATGGAACCCAGCCCCAGTTCTCCAACATCTCCATCTATGACTTCTTTGCATGGCAGCACTACTACTCTGTCAGAGACACTCCTTGGGGAATGTGATCCATCATACATAAACAAACAAGCAAACACAAACAATATATTATAATGATAATCATTTACATGTGTACAATGTTGAACAATTTAACTTCTATGGACATGATTGCACTTCTAAGACTAGAATGTTCCATCTGGATGTCTATCTGGATGTCGATCCAAGCACATTGATTCTCCCGTAAAGGACCTGCCCTCATAACTTGGCACAGATACCACATACTCAGTCTGGAGAGAAACCTGCAGGTAAGAGTGTAAAGGTAAATTAATTGTTGTATTTGTCTTACAAAATATGAATATGCACGTGGGAAAATGTCAGCTTCCTTGAATGAGTGTATCTGAATAGTTTATCCTCTGCAGAGACTGACTGGCAATGAGACCTTTGCTGTTCCATTCTGGAACTTCGCCACAGGGAAGACTGAGTGTGACGTCTGTACAGACTCTCTCCTGGGGGGGCACAACCCAGATGACTCCTCCCTCATCAGTAACCAGTCCAGGTTCTCCAATTGGGGGGTGGTGTGTGACAGGTCTGAAGCAATTTGTGTCACACTTTTGAATGTATGCATCTCAGCTGATTACATAAATAAATGTGTATTTTGATTGGTACTGTTTCTTAATTAACCCAGTAATGCCAAATTCAGTGTTTCATCAAAAAAAAATCATATTGTTTTGATACCTTAAACGGGTCTTAAATTTCAAAATCAAGCTAGATCCTTGGTATGACCATCTTAAAACAAGTCCTTATGTTAGCTTAGACTCTAGAGCACGATTTCCCAAAACTCGGTGCTCGGGACCCCAAGGGGTGCAACGTTTAGTTTTTTTGCCCCAGAACTACACAGCTGATTCAAATAATCAAGATTAGATTATATGAATAAGGTGTTTAGTGTTAGGGCAAAAATAAATATCTATGTGCATCCCTTGGTGTCCCCAGGACCGAGTTGGGGATATTCTGCTCTAGAGTCTAAGCTAACAAAAGGAATTCTTTTAAGATGGTCATACCAAGGATCATTTCGCTATTTGATTTTGATTTTTAAGACCCGTTAAGGTATCAAAAAAAAGAAAGAAAAAAAATACTTGATGAAATGCTGAATTTGGCATTACTCCTATTAGCCCATAGAAATGCATTGAATAACAGATTCACTACATTGGAACAACAAGATAGTCCTTCAACAAAAAGTTAAGGAAGTTTGTTTTGAAGTGTTTGTCCTACAGTTTATCTGAGCGATACAAGAAAGACAGGAGAACACATTATTGTTAATGTATTTAACCCCTTTTGTAGGCACTAAACTATCTCCATATATACTTCTATTCATTTTTTTAAAACGGGTACCGGGGGACCATCAGAAGAGTGTTGTGAGGCTTGTGGGTGTCCTAGAGCAAAACAAATCAAAAGCACAATTAAATCAAATGTTATTTGTCACAGACATTTTTAGCAGATGTTACTGCTGGTGTAGGGAAATGCTTGTTTAGAACAGCATTCTTACTGCAAGTAAGTATTCCTCTTGTCCAAATGGGATAGGGCAGTGTGCAGTGCGATGGCATCGTCTGTGGATCTATTGGGGCGGTAAGTAAATTGAATTGGGTCGAGGGTGTCGGGTAAGGTAGAGTTGATATGATCCTTATTAACTAGCCTTTCAAAGCATTTCATGATGAAAGAAGTGAGTGCTACGGGGCGATAGGCATTTAGTTCAGTTACCTTTGCTTTCTTGGGTACAGGAACAATGGTGGACATCTTGAAGCAAGTGGGGACAGCAGACTGGGATCAGGAGAGATTGAATATGACCGTAAACACTACAGCCAACATGCTCTGATGACGGGGATGCCGTCTGGGCCGGAAGCAACGCTTAAATGTCTTACTCTCGTCGGCCACGGAGGACGTGAGTCTACAGTCCTTGGGAGAGGGCCGCATCGGTGGCACCATGTTATCCTCAAAGCAGGCGATGAAGGTATTTAGCTTCTCCGGGAGCAAGACGTCAGTATCCGCAACATGGCTGGTTTTCTCTTTGTAATCTGTGATTGTCTGTAAGCCTTGCCATATACGTCTCGTGTCTGAGCCGTTGAAATGTGACTCCACTTTGTCTCTATAATGACTGTTTGATTGTCTTACAGAGGGAATAACTACACTGTTTGTATTCAAACATATTCCCAGTCACCTTGCAATGGTTAAATGCGGTGGTTCACGCTTCAGTTTGGCACGAATGCTGCCATCTATCCACGGTTTCTGGTTTGGGTGGGTTTTAATAGTCACAGTGGGAACAACATCCCCTGTACACTTCCTAATGAACTCAGTCACCGTGTCCGTGTATAAGTGAATGTTGGTCTCAGAGGCTACCCGGAACATATCCCACTCCGCGTGATCAAAACAATCTTGAAGAATGGATTCCGATTGGTCAGACCAGTGTTGAATAGACCTTTGCACGGGTACTTCCAGTTTGAGTTTCTGCCTACAGAAAGGGAGGATCAAAATGGAGTCGTGATCTGATTTGCTGAAGGGAGGGCCCTGTAGGCATTTCAAATGGGGAAGTAGCAGTGGTTGAGTATTTTATCAGAGTGAGTAATACAGTCAATGTGTTGATAGAACTTCGGTAGCATTTTTCTCAAATTTGCTTTGTTAAAATCCCCAGCTACAATAAATGCGGCCTCAGGATATCTGGTTTCCAGTTTGCATAAAGTCAAGTGTAGGAAGCCAAGTGGTTAGAGCATTGGACTAGTAACCGAAAGGTTGCAAGATTGAATCTCTGAGCTGTCAAGGTAAAAATCTGTCGTTCTGCCCCTGAACAAGGCACTTAACCCACTGTTCCTAGGCTGTCATTGAAAATAAGAGTTTGTTCTTAACTGACATGCCCAGGTAAATAAAGGTTTAAAAAATGTAAAAGTTCCTTGAGGGCCGTAGTGGTATAGGCTTGAGGGGGAATATACACAGCTGTGACTATAACAGTCATTCTCTTGTGAGGTAATACGGTCGTCATTTGATTGGGAGGTATTCTAGGTCGGGTGCACAAAAGGACTTGAGTTTCTGTATATTACCACAATCATGACTAGTTAATCATATAAAGTTAAGCAACACCCTTCTTCCCAGAGAGGTCTTTATTCTTGCCTATGCGATGTACTGAGAATCCAGCTGGCTGTGTGGACTGAGACAGTGTATCCCGAGAGAGCCATGATTCCGTGAAACAGAGTATGTTACAGTCCCTGATGTCTCTCTGGAAGGAGATCCTCGCCCTGAGCTTGTCTACTTTATTGTCCAGAGACTGAACATTAGCGAGTAATGTTCAAAGGATTACATTCGTATTTCTAGTCTTAATGCTGGTGAGTTACCGCCGCCCCGATATCCAAAAGTTATTTCCGGCTGTATGTAATAACACACAAAAACTTTCTGGGCTAATAATGTAAGACGTAACACACAAAAAAATACTGCAAAGTTGCTTAGGAGCTAGAACCAGAGCTGCCATGTCTGTCACTGCCATCTTACTTGTACTGACATATACAGTACGTGTTCGTGAGCGACTCACAATTCCACAGAGGTGTGTAGCCCACAATTGTTTGGACGCTACAGACAGAAGTTGGCAGAAGAGGCTGTACCGAATTCAGTTCAGTCCTGTGAAGTGTCTCATCTTTCCACAGAGGGGTCTGGTGGCACCTTAATTGGGGAGGACATGCTCATAGCTCTTAGGCTGGAACTGAAAATATGAAATGGTATCGAACACATCAAAAACATGGTTTCTATGTGTTTGATACCATTCCATTCCAGCCATTATTATGAGCCGTCCTCCGCTCAGCAGCCTCCTGTGCATAATAGTTTTGTAGGCCAAACTGTTCGGATGCTTTAGAAGTTTTTTGTGTGAAAAGGACCATTTTCAGTCTCATGTTCTGACAAACACCGCTCTAGCGCCACCTTTCACCTCAGATGCGGAAGGGTGACATCGACGGAATTGTTGGATTGAGATGCAACCCTTGAAAAAAACTGATACACTACACGACCAAAAGTACGTGGACACCTGCTCGTCAGACATCTCATTCCAAAATCATGGGCATTAATATGGAGTTTGTCCCCCCTTTGCTGCTATAACAGCCTCCACTCTTCCAGGAAAGCTTTTCACTAGATGTTGGAACAATGCTGTGGGGACTTGATTCCACAAGAGCATTAGTGAGGTCAGGCACTGATGTTGGGCGATGGTTGGGCGATGTAGGCCTGGCCCCGCAGTCGGCGTTCCAATTCATCACAAAGGTGTTCAATGGGGTTGAGGTCAGAGCTCTGTGCAGTCAATTTCTTCTAGACCGATCTTGACAAACCATTTCTGTATGGACCTTGCTTTGTGCACAGTGGCATTGTCATGCTGAAACAGGAAAGGGTCTTCCCCAAACTGTTGCCACAAAGTTGGAAGCACAGAATCGTCTAGAATGTTATTGTATGCTGTAGCGTTAAGATTTCCATTCACTGAAACTAAGTGGCCTAGCCCAAACCATGAAAAACAGTACCGTTTACTGGCATCCCCAAAACCCAGATTCGTCCATCGGACTGCTATATGGTGAAGCGTGACTCATCACTCCAGAGAACGCGTTTCCACTGCTCCAGAGTCCAATTGCGGCGAGATTTACACCACTCCAGCCGATGCTTGGCATTGCGCATGGTGATCTTAGGCTTGTGTTTGGCTGCTCGACCATTTCATGAAGCTCCCGACAAACAGTTCTGTACTGACGTTGCTTCCAGAGGCAGATTTGAGCTCTTCAGTAAGGCCATTCTATTGCCAATGTTTGTCTATGGAAAATACATGGCTGTGTGCTCTATTTTATACACATGCCAGCAACGGGTGTGGCTGAAATAGCCAAATCCACTCATTTGAAGGGGTGTTCACATACACTATATATGCAAAAGTATCTCTAGCTTAAACAGATGGATTTTGATGGGGATGTATTTATTACATTAATTAGATTTCCAGGGCCTCCGGAATGGCGCAGTTGTCTAAGCCACTGCGATGCTAACTGTGCCACTAGAGATCCTAGTTCGAGACGAGGCTCTATCGCAGCCAGCCGCGACCGGGAGACCCATGGGGCAGCACACAATTGGCCCAGCATTGACCGGGTTAGGGGAGGGTTTGGCCAGCAGGGATGTTCTTATGCCATCGCGCACTACTGACTCTTGTGGCGGGCCAGGCGCAATGCACGCTGACATGGTCGCCAGGTGTACGGTGTTTCACTGATGCTGATGCTGGTGCGGCTGGCTTCCGGATTAAGCGGGCGTTGTGTCAAGAAGCTGTTCAGTTTGGCTGAGTTGTGTTTCGAAGGACACATGGCATCCCGAGTCCATACGGGAGTTGCAGCGATGAGAAAAGACTAACTAACAATTGGATACCAGGATATTGGGGAGTAAAAGGGACACAAAAAAATCTATCAATTATTTATTTTGAATAAAAAATAAATTAAATGTCATTAAATTAAAATACAAAACATTTAGAAAAAGTTTATTTTTATATTTTTAAATAGAATAATTAGATTTACAAAATTGTATGAGAAGAGTTAAAAATGTGTATTTGGTTGTTGCTGATTCTTAATCTACAGTAACTTTCCTATTATGGTGTGTGGGTGTGTTGATGAAAGTTAGTTTCCTTGACTCTGCATTTCTATGTTGTGCGTGTGTGTGCGTGTGTGTGTGTGTTTGTGTGTGTGTGTAACAAGTTCTGTCCCATGTTAGAATTTCTCTCAAAATGTCAAATTTCGAAGTGTCTAAGGTTAGGTTTAGCCATTAACTCCACATTTTAAGTTTAGGCTTAAGATTAGTAATTAACTCAATAATCTTTAGGTAAGGCATTAAAACCTCTTAAAGAGCGTGTGAATTTTTTCAGCTTTTTGTTAAAAATCGCGCAAAATTTCAACGTCCTGCTACTCATGCCAGGAATATAGTATATGCATATGATTAGTATGTGTGGATGGACAACACTCTGAAGTTTCCAAAACTGGTTAAGTCATGTCTGTGACTATAACAGAGCGTCTGTAGCAGGCAAAACCCCAAGGAAATCTGTTCACAAAAAAACAAAAAAAATATCACTCCGCCAGTCTCTGTATTGTCTATGGCAAGAGAAAATAGATACAGCCCAGTTTACAGTTCCTACAGCTTCCGCACGATGTCGCCAGTGTTGGGAATTGGGTTGAAGTTAATCCTTGGTGAAATGAGAAATAGGCACTTCCTGTCATCGAGTACACAGGAGAAAGTTATGGAAGAGAGAAAATCGTCCATGATTTGTTGACTTGCTGCTATTGAATACAGATCACTCCGTGATCAATTTGATCGATTATTAACGTTTACTAATACCTAAAGTTGGATTACAAAAGTAGTTTGAAGTGTTTTGTCAAAGTTTATAGGCAACTATTTTAATTTTAAAAAATGACGTTGCATTTTGAAACTGAGTTTGCGCCGGCTACGCAAATTATTTTGTTTACGTCCCCTTCGTGTATTTCGGGGGGTTGCATGCTATCAGATAATAGCTTCTCATGCTTTCGCCGAAAAGCATTTTAAAAATCTGACATGTTGGCCAGATTCACAACGAGTGTAGCTTTAATTGAGTACCCTGCATGTGTGTTTTAATGAAAGTTTGAGTTTTATCGAGTACTTTTACTTGTCACTCTGAAATTTCCCCTGATGTTGATCCCTGTACAGGGACAGCAGCCATAAAAAGTTTTAACTTAAAATGGTTAAGGTTAAGGGTTAAGGTTTGGGATAGCTAAAATCTCAAAAAAACTTAATGTCGCTGGATTTGAACATGCAACTTTTGGCTCCAGAGGCTGATGCTTATGCCACGTGATGCATCAGAACAGCCCTGAGCTGTGGTATATTTCCTGTTATAAACTGGGTAGTTTAGGTCCTGGATGCTGATTGGCTGAAAGCAGCATTTCAGCCGTGTGTCTATCAGACAATATACTGTACCACGGAATGATGCAAAAATAGTTGTTTACTGTTCTATTTACGTAGGTAACTAGTTTATAATAGCAATAAGGCACCTCAGTGGTTCCTGTTACATACAAAATACCACATCTGTATCCAGGCTGTATACTCGCATTGCGTCGTGCTTAAGAACAGCTATTAGCAGCTATCAGCTATTAGCTGTAGTATATTGGCCAATATACCACATACCCTCGGGCCATATTGCTTAATTAATTTCTCGTGGTCAGACTATTTAAGCATAAATGGTACCATAGATCTGTCATGATACAACAGGATGCGTGAGATAACGAACAGCATCAGTTCCAGTGCATTGGACAAATCAGGATTTCACAGGTGTTAGCATCTTTTGAATTTCGGAAAGGGGGGGGGACATTTGGCCCATAGACTTGCCCTTAACTTGCAAAGAGAGAGTGGAGGTCTTCATTCGGGTTCCGTAATAAAGCATCTGATTAATTACACAAGACTTTAGTCTTGCGTAACTCAGATTAATGGTCTATATACCACAAACTCCTGAGGTCCCTTATTGCTATTATAAACTGGTAAATAGAACAGTAATTTTGTATTTTTCATACCGTGGTTTATTGTCTGATAGACACACAGATGAAATGCTATTTCAGCCAATCAGCATCCACAAATCAAAAAACTGTTATTTTTTTATTATAATTAAGTCTTTTCTCTCAGCATAGATGAAAATAATCGCCTGGTCTGTGTAATGGAACTAGTGAGGGACGTATAAGGAGAGGTCAAATAGGAGGACCAACATGCTGCACCAGCAAAGACAGCATGGCTTTGAACCCTTAATACAATGGAAAGTACACAGACAACTCTTGAACTAAAGCCTAACAGGAACTAACAGTAAGCCTACAGTTTCTGATTATGCCTCTATGCAATGTTCATGTTATTGTAATAAATGGTCCAACTGAGAAGATCAATTGAAACATAACTCAGGAAAGTACTTATGTCTTCAACATAAAATCCTGAGGGTAGAATGTTTGAGCACAGTCATTATGTCTATCCAGCTAATAATAATTACTTAGGGATAAACCTACACAGAATAATGAATACACACTGATCTTTACTAAATCTAGTGCCTGTAATTTTCAGTGCCTGTTCCATTAATGATTTCGGACAAAAATGTAGTCTGAGATTAAAGTGAATTCGACATCCTTTCATTCTATAGTATTGTCACGTTCGTCGTAATGATGTGACCAAGGTGCAGCGTGATAAGAATACATTCTTCTTTAATAAACAAAGAACACAAACTTACAAAACAACCTTGAAGTTATCATAAACCGGGTGCTGACATACAACTACACATAGACAATAACCCACAAATCCAAAATGGACAACAGCAAGCTAAATAGGATCCCCAATCAGAGACAACGATAAACAGTTGTCTCTTATTGGGAACCAACTCAGGCCACCATAGACCTACATATACCTAGACATACCAAAACCCCATAGAATTACAAAAAAACCTAGACAAGACAAAAACACACATACCACCCTCGTCACACCCTGACCTAACCAAAATAATAAAGAAAACAAAGATAACTATGGTGCGGACGGTTATGGAAGGTTCTGGGTGGGCATCTAACATCGGTGCCGGCTCTGGTTCTGGACACTGCCCCCTTCTTTACCCTGAGTCCGCTCTTGTAGCACTGACCCGTGGATCATCATCGGAGGCTCTGGACTGCAGATCCTCGCCGTAGGCCACGGGCTGGGGACCGTCGCTGGAGACCCCGGACTGTGGCCCGTCGTTGGAGACCCCGGACTGTGGCCCGTCGTTGGAGGTTCTGGACTGTGGCCCGTCGTTGGAGGTTCTGGACTGTGGCCCGTCGCCGGACGCTCTGGACTGCCGAGGCGCACTGTAGGCCTGGTGCGTGGTGCCAGCACTGGAGGTACCGGGCTGGGACATGCACCACAGGGCGAGTGCGGGGAGGAGGAACAGGACAGACTGGACCCTGGAGGCGCACTGTAGGCCTGGTGCGTGGTGCCGGAACTGGTGGTACCGGGCTGGGGACACGCACCTCAGGGTGAGTGCGGGGAGGAGGAACAGGATACACTGGCCCGTGGAGACGCATTGGAGATCCAGAACAGAGCTGGCTCAATACGTCCTGACTGGATGCCCATTCTAGCCTGGCAAATGTGAGGAGCTGGAATAGAGCACACCGGGCTAGAATAGCGCACTGGAGACACCGTGCGCATCTCTGCATAACACGGTGCCTGACCAGTTACACGCTGCCCACGGTAAGCACGAGGAGTTGGCTCAGGTCTCCGACCTGACTCAGCCAACCTCCTCGTGTGCCACCCCAATATATTTTTTTATTGGGACTGCCTCTCGGGCTTCCGTGCTAGCCGTGTACCTTCATATTGTCGCTGTTCCTCTATTCTCCTGTATTTCTCCTCGTAGTACCGCCGTTCCGCTTTCGCTGCCTCTTAACTCCTCCTTAGGACGGCGATACTCCCCCGGCTGTGTCCAGGGTCCTGCTCCATCTAATATCTCCTCCCAGGTCCATTTCCCCATTAAGCACCGTTTCTCCTTTTCACGCTGCTTGGTCCTGGTTTGGTGGGTTATTCTGTCACGTTTGTCATAATGATGTGATCAAGGCGCCAGGTGATAAGAATACATTCTTCTTTAAGAAACTAAAAACACTTATACAACTGTGACGCTATCATAAACCGGGTGCTGACATGCAACTACACATAGATAATAACCCACAAAACCAAAATGGAAATGGCAACCGAAATAGGATCCCCAATCAGAGACAACGATAAACAGCTGTCTCTTATTGGGAACCAATTCAGGCCATCATAGACCTACATATACCTACACACTAAAACCCCATAGAATTACAAAAAGCCTAGAAAACAAAAACACACATATCACCCTCGTCACACCCTGACCTAACCAAAATATCCAAAATAATAAAGAAAACAAATAACTAAGGTCAGGGTGTGACAAGTATATTATAGTATATTTCTTTATGACAATAATTAAACATGTTACAATACTAGCATATTGTTTCTACGAGCTTATATTGAATTATGTAATTTTTTGATTTAGGATATTTATTTTTTCAATTCAGTTTTAGATTTAAAAAAATAAGTTTTATCTCATTCCCTTATGACAGTATATGTGTGTAGCTATTGTGTGATTGGCAATGTAACTTTTCACTCACCATTCAAAAGTCACATGCCAGATCATAGGTAACAGGGGATAGGGAAAGTCTAGCTAATGACACAAGCACAAAGCATATCAGCTATTTCTGCACTGACGTACAAAAAATCATAAGTCTTCATTGATGTGTTTGGTGGCTCCTCCCACAGAACAAAGAATGCTTGTTTCTCAGAGGAATTCAACAATCAGTTGATGACTTTTTCTCAGTGGAGAATGAGAAAAATTATTATTAGTAAAACAGTATAGACACACAATATGATTAGGCTGTCATGATTTAAATTATTTAGGATTATATGTATCATATGTCATGTGATAAAGAGGGTAGCGAACAGGAAACCAAATATCCTATCTGTAATTATGCAAATGTATATCAATCAGTCTACTGTGGATTTCATTTCTAGCAAAAATAACCTCATGAGAAATTACTCTCAAATACTTAAAAAAATATTTATTCATGGGACTAACGTTGTGAGCTTCACATTAGATGGGTGGCAGGTAACCTAGGGGTTAAGAGTGTTTAAACAGTCATTAAAAGGTCACTGGTTCAAATCCAGAGTCAAATATGTGATAAATATGTTGATGTGCCCTTGAGCAAGGCACTCAATCCTAGTTGCTCTGGATAAGAGTGTCTGCTAAATGACTAGAATGTAAAAATGGAGCTGTAGATAGCTGATGGTCTAACCGACACATTATGTATTTTGGCCTGAGGTATTTCTCTGTTAGGAGTCAAGCTCATAGTTGTCAGGTGATTACCACGAGACCGTAATCCGTTCTGCCCAGACTTAAAGAGAGCACATGAATTGGGGGCTTTGTTAAAGTTGATGAGACCGACTGGAACACAGTCTACTCTCAGACTGGCTCTTAGTTAACATTTATGACTGTAGCCAAATGTTGAATACACAACTTTGGAGCGTTACATATTTAATTTCGTGCGCTTTTGGAGAAATTATCTAATTAAGCATTGATGTGAACTGGTATACAAACTGATTTGCTAGTGGACAGACATGGACAGAAGAGGACCAGAGGTGTTGAAGACGATGAGGGCTCTTGTGCTAGGGTTGGTCTGTTTTGTGATATGGCCTGGTTCTACAGAGGCTCAGTTTCCTCGAGTGTGTAGCACGGTAGAAGGGATCGTCTCAAAGCAGTGCTGCCCTGCCCTCGGGTCTGATCCTGCTAACGTGTGTGGACTTTTATCTGGACGAGGAAACTGCTCCGACATCAGAGTCAGTACCAAACCCTGGGGTGGACCGTATAGGTTGAGAAATGTTGATGATCGAGAAAGGTGGCCGACCAAATTCTTCAATCAGACATGCAGGTGCTCAGGTAAGTAACATATTAATAAGGTGTTAAATTTAAGTGTTAATAGCGAATCAGTGTTTCAAATTTAATAAAATATGTTTTGTTTAGACCACATTATAACTCATTGTTAAATTGTGATTATTAGGAAGACGTATGTAAAATATTTCAAGACTGTTGGGTGAACGTAACTTTGAGACCATTTAGTTACCCTAATGTTGGTGGCAGAACTGCAGGTATTTGACAATAACATTTCATCAAATAAATGTATCATATTAATGTATTAGTTTCTAAAATGTATTCCAGTAAGATTTATTTACAGAAACCACATTTCTTGGCCATTCCCATAGTCTTGACTTGGTTTGGTTTATATTTTGTTTATATTCCATCCCTGTATCTAGGTAACTTTGGTGGCTTTGACTGTGGTCAGTGTACGTTTGGCTGGACAGGACCAAACTGTGACGTGCATAAATCCCCAGTGGTGAGGAAGAACATCCACTCTCTGACTCCAGCTGAGCTCCAGGAGTTCCTGGATGTGTTGGACCGGGCCAAGAACACCACCCACCCAGACTATGTCATTGCCACACAGCACTGGCTGGCCCTGTTGGGGCCTAATGGAACCCAGCCCCAGTTCTCCAACATCTCCATCTATGACTTCTTTACGTGGCAGCACTACTACTCTGTCAGAGACACACTTTTAGGTAAAACACCAATGTATTATTTTCTGAAGTCATAAGTTTATAGATTCAAAAAAATAATATCAATACATTATTAAATTATATTAAACCTTCAAACTAATTCCTTTTTGGTTGAAAATGAAAGACAAATGTTATAAATGACTCACTTGCTACGTTAATTACATGTTCTGAGTTATATATGACTCTCTATGTACTAGAAAGAGAGCAGAAGAGAACATTCAAACGTTGCTCATAAACCACATTATTTGTTTCTTCTGTAGGTCCAGGTCGTCCCTTCAAGGCCATTGACTTCTCCCACAAAGGACCAGCATTCGTCACCTGGCACAGATACCACCTCCTTAGTCTGGAGAGAGACCTGCAGGTAAGAGTGGATTTGAAAGCAGAGGACATGAAGAACAAAATAGCTTCAAACATTGAAAAAAAAAAAGTGAAACGATCCTCTCTGCTGCAGAGACTGACTGGCAATGAGAACTTTGCTGTTCCATTCTGGAACTTCGCCACAGGGAAGACTGAGTGTGACGTCTGTACAGACTCTCTCCTGGGGGGGCACAACCCAGATGACTCCTCCCTCATCAGTAACCAGTCCAGGTTCTCCAATTGGGGGGTGGTGTGTGACAGGTGCGCTGTTGGACAGAAATGTGTTTAAAACATTGTGGGAAACAGATTAAGCCTAGTCCTGGACTAAAATGCATGTTTACTGAATGATTTCCATTGAAAGTGCTTTTTAAATCAGGTGTAATTCATGTCTCGGAAACCAGCCCAGTATGCACACTACCACTTAGAAATGTCTTGTGTTTTGAAAGAAAAGCATTTTTTTGTCCATTTAAAATAACATCAAATTGATCAGAAATACAGTGTAGACATTGTTAATGTTGTAAATTACTATTGTAGCTGGAGACGGTTGATCTTTTATGGAATATCTACATAGGCGTACAGAGGCCCATTAATGCAACCATCACTTCTGTGTTCCAATGGCACGTTGTGTTAGCTAATCCAAGATTATCATTTTAAAAGGCTAATTGATCATTGGAAAACCCTTTTGCAATGATGTTAGCAAATCTGAAAACTGTTGTTCTGATTAAAGAAGCAATAAAACCTTCTTTAGACGAGTTGTGTATCTGGAGAATGTGTGGGATTGTTTACAGGCTCAAAATGGCCAGAAACAAATACCTTTCTTCTGAAACTCATCAGTCTATTCTTGTTCTGAGAAATGAAGGCAATTCCATGTGAAAAATTGCCAAGAAACTGAAGATCTCATACAACGCTGTGTACTACTCCCTTCACAGAACAGCGCAAACAGGCTCTAACCAGAATAGAAAGAGGAGTGGGAGGCCCCAGTGCACAACTGAGCAAAAGGACAAGTACATTAGTGTCTAGTTTGAGAAACAGATGCCTCACAAGTCCTCAACTGTCAGCTTCATTAAATAGTACCTGCAAAACACCAGTCTCAACGTTTTCAGGTTCTTGGCAATTTCTCGCATGGAATAGCCTTCATTTCTCAGAACAAGAATAGGCTGACGAGTTTCAGAAGAAAGTCCTTTGTTTCTGGCCATTTTGAGCCTGTAATCGAACCCACAAATGCTGACGCTCCAGGCTAGTTGTATTGCTTCTTTAATCAGCACAACATTTTTTTCAGTTGTGCTAACATCATTGTAAAAGGGTTTTTGAATAATCAATTAGCCTTTTAAAATGATACACTTGGATTAGCTAACACAATGTGCCATTGCAACACAGGAGTGATGGTTGCTGATAATGGGCCTCTGTACACCTATGTAGATATTCCATAAAAAATGTGCCATTTCCAGCTACAACAGTAATTTACAACATTAACAATGTCTGCACTGTATTTCTGATCAATTTGATGTTATTTTAATGGACAATTTATTTATTTTTTCTTTCAAAAACAAGGACATTTCTCAGTGACCCCAAACTTTTGAATGGTAGTGTATAAAATACACCTGTGCTGGTTATGCTTGGTGCACGTATGCTGTTTGTTATACTACTGGGTACATGTTCATCATGTGTTTTGTACCAGACTCATTGTCCTTAAATGTTGCTTGAATCTTTTCCCCTCCCCAGCTTGGATGAATATAACCGCCTGGTCACTCTGTGTAATGGGACCAGTGAGGGACGTATAAGGAGAGGTCAGATGGGAGGAGCGAGAACCAACATGAGTCTGCCGACCATGAATGATGTCAGGAGCTGTCTAAACCTCAGAGACTTTGACAACGCTCCCTACTATATAAACTCTACCTTCAGCTTCAGGCAACCTAAACTGTTCACATTGACCTGGGACCTTACACATTCACCTACAGAGTGATATTCTATGAGGTCAAGTCGAATGAACTCTCTGAATAGCATTGTTTCTGACTTCCAAATATACTTTGTCTCCTATACAGGAATGCTCTCGAAGGCTATGACAAGCCAGATGGCGAGGCAGAGCTTGACTCCACAGTTAACAACCTGCACAACCTGGTTCACTCCTTTCTCAGTGGAACCAGCGCTCGGTCTCACTCTGCAGCCAATGACCCCATCTTTCTGGTAATTATCTATTTCAAATCAAATCAAATTGTATTTGTCACATGTGCCGAATACAACAGGTGTAGACTTTACAGTGAAATGCTTACTTACAAGCCCTTAACCAACTATGCAGTTAAGAAAAATACCTCAAGAAAAATAAGAAATAAAAGTAACAAATAATTAAAGAGCAGCAGTAAAATAACAATATTGAGGCTATATACAGGGGGTACTGGTACAGAGTCAATGTGGAGGCTATATACAGGGGGTACTGGTACAGAGTCAATGAGGAGGCTATATACAGGGGGTACTGGTACAGAGTCAATGTGGAGGCTATACACAGGGGGTACTGGTACAGAGTCAATGAGGAGGCTATATACAGGGGGTACTGGTACAGAGTCAATGTGGAGGCTATATACAGGGGGTACTGGTACAGAGTCAATGAGGAGGCTATATACAGGGGGTACTGGTACAGAGTCAATGTGGAGGCTATATACAGGGGGTACTGGTACAGAGTCAATGTGGAGGCTATATACAGGGGGTACCGGTACAGAGTCAATGTGGAGGCTATATACAGGGTATTACGGTACAGAGTCAATGTGGAGGCTATATACAGGGTGTACCGGTACAGAGTCAATGTGGAGGCTATATACAGGGGGTACCGGTACAGAGTCAATGTGGAGGCTATATACAGGGGTACCGGTACAGAGTCAATGTGGAGGCTATATACAGGGGGTACCGGTACAGAGTCAATGTGCGCAGACACCGGTTAGTAATTGAGGTAATATATACATGTAGGTAGAGATATGGTGTGGTTGCCTATGGGTCAATGTATTTGACTGTCATGTGAGATAATGTAAGGAATTGGTAGTTGGTCAGATCTGTGCAGACAATGCAACAATGTTTAACAGTTACATAACTCTCTCTCTCTCTTCTATATATATATATATATATAGGTGCTCCATGCTTTCACTGACGCCATTTTTGATGAGTGGATGAGAAAGTCTGTTCCACCAAACTCCAGCTTCCCAGATGAGATGGCTCCCATTGGTCACAACAGACATTATAACATGGTGCCATTCTTCCCTCCTGTGACCAACGAGGAGATTTACGTGGCTTCTGATCAACTGGGATATTCTTATGCCATTGAACTCGATGGTTGGTGATTTCACAGATAACTTTTGCAATTAAATAATCGTCATCGACTTATGCTTGTTTTATTAGCAGGTCAATGAAATGAAATAAGAACACTTTGATAAAGATCTTGTTGCATTAAATCTCTTCTTCTCTCCCTTCCTCAGCTACAGACAGTGGAATCGTGTTTGTGATGGGCTCCAGTCTGGGTGGTGTTTTCCTGGGTGCCCTGGTTCTTCTACTCGTCCTGGTGCTCTACTTGCAACAGTGTAGGAAACACAGCTTTGAACCCCTTATCGAAGCAGAGTTCACCAACAGAAAGTACACAGAGGAAGCCTAGAGACATTTTGGCAGAGTTCTGCACAACTACATAGAGTAGGCAACCAAATAGAAAACGTAGCCAACCAGGCATCCCCGAGTCAGGGGGTCTGGGGGGTGCTTGCTCTCCTGGCCTACTTTTTTCCCAGAAGGAGCTCTATTTTGGTACATTCTAATGACTTGACTCCATCTGAAATACACAGTGAAATGATTGATTACTTTATCGAGTTTACCTCCAAGTTGGAAAAATGATTTGTGGTATAGACTTTACAATTTGTATTGCTGAAAATGTATGAATTCACTGTATTGTTAGTTGTTTTGGATATTGTCTATGTCTATGTCAGAGAACATTAAGACTTATTTAACATTCTCTTGAGATTAAAGTCGTTTTTACAGTTTTGCTGCAAGATATGAATTGCCACAATGTTTGTTCTTCAAATTATATATTTTATTAAAACAGACAAATTAACTAAATAGCCCACATTATCTAGAAAAATGAATTAAAGGTTTTGGTTTTCCAGTTCTCTTTTCCCATCTTGTTTCAGGTTTTCGCTCTCAAAATCACATTTCTTTAAATTCTTAAAGTCTAAGCCATAAATGCTACATAAATGCTACATGTAACATCTTAAAATATTTTACTGAGTTACAGTTCATATAAAGGAAATCAGTGAATTTAAATACATTCATTAGGCCATAATCTATGCATTACACATGACTGGGAATACTGATACGCATCTGTTGGTCACAGATAGGTGTGTGGATCAGAAAACCAGTCAGTATCTGGTGTGACCACCAGGCACCAACTAAGTGCCTCATGCAGCACAACACATATCCTTCACATAGATTTGATCAGGCTATTGATTGTGGCCTGTGGAATGTTGGCCCACTCCTCTTCAATGGCTGTGCGAAGTTGCTGGATATTGGTAGTAACTGGAACACGCTGTCGTACATGTTGATCCAGAGAATCCCAAACATGCTCAATGGGTGACAAGTCTGGTGAGTATGCAGGTCATAGAAGAATGGTGACATTTTCAGCTTCCAGGAATTGTGTACAGATCCTTATGACATGGGGCAGTGCATTATCATGCTGTAACATGAGGTGGTTGCTGAGGATGAATGGCACGACAATGTGACTCAGGATCTGATCACGGTATCTCTATGCGTTCAAATTGCCATCTATAAAATGAAATTTGTTTTGTTGTCCGTAGCTTATGCCTGCCCATAGCAGAACCCCACCATGGGGCACTCTGTCAACAACGTTGACATCAGCAAAACGCTCACTAACACAATGTCATACACGTGGTCTGTGGATGTGAGGCCAGTTGGAAGTACTACTAAGTTCTCTAAAACGACGTTGGAGGCGGCTAATGGTAGAGAAATTAACATTAAATTCCCTGGCAACAGCTCTGGTAGACATTCCTGCAGTCAGCATGCCAATTGCAAGCTTCCTCAAAACTTGAGACATCTGTGGCATTGTGTCATCTCATATGTATATACTGTACTCTATACCATCTACTGCATCTTGCCTATTGTAAGGGTTTTCCTGTGGTGAAGTAGAGGAGGACCAAAACGCAGTGTGGTTATATTGATTCATGTTTAATAAAAACAGATAAACATGAACACTACAAAACAATAAACGTGGAAAACCAAAAACAGCCCTATCTGGTGCAAAACACAGAGACAGGAACAATCACCCACAAACACACAGTGAAACCCAAGCTACCTAAGTATGATTCTCAATCAGAGACAACTAATGACACCTGCCTCTGATTGAGAACCCTACTAGGCCGAAACATAGAAATAACCCAAAACATAGAAAAACAAACATAGACTGCCCACCCAACTCACGCCCTGACCATACTAAATAAATACAAAACAAAGGAAATAAAGGTCAGAACGTGACACCTATGCCGTTCTGTACCATCACTCATTCATATATTTTTATGTACATATTCTTCATCCCTTTGTTGCTGTTGTAGGAATTGTTAGGTTAGATTACTCGTCAGTTATTACTGCATTGTCGGAACTAGAGGCACAGGCATTTCGCTACACTCGCATTAACATCTGCTAACCATGTGTATGTGACAAATGAAATCAGATTTGAAAACTGTGAATTTTTTAGTGGCCTTTTACTGTCCCCAGCACAAGGTGCACCTGTGTAATGATCCACTTCTTGATATGCCACACCTGTCAGGTGGATGAATTATTTTGGCAGGGATGTAAACAAATTTGTGGACAAAAATGTAGAGAAATATGCTTTTTGTGTGCATGGAAAATGTCTGGGATCTTTTATTTCAGCTCATAAAACATGGCAAAAACACATTACATGTTGTGTTTATATTTTTGATCAGTGTATATGGAATTGTTTTAAAATGGTCATACCATGGACTATTTAGCTATTTGAATTGTATGACCCCCGTAAATATTAATATAATTACTAATAAGGAATACGGTTATGAAATGTCTCTCCTATATCTAGGAAATATAAGAATTCTCAGGAATATATACATTTTCAAACACCTATTTAACCTCCTTTTTTGATTGCACAAAACTACTTACATACTTTCATTCTTTAAACCGGTACCAGGTTACCTTCAGGCAAGTGATGCTTCTAGGGGTCGTCGAGCAGGGCTCCCCAACTGGCAACAGCAGGCCGAATGTGGCCTGTGGGTGGTTTTACTTGGCCCCCCAAGTTTTCAGGATTTAAAAAAAAAATATCATTGTACACAAAAGACTCTAAAAACACCAGGAAATCATCTACAAGTGATATTACGTTTTGAAATCTATTCCCAAGTATTCCCACACATAATAGAGAGACACGTGATCATATACAAATGTTAGCAACATTTGAAATTATTATGTTTTCGTCAAATATTATATCTGTTTGGGCTGCTTGCGGCCAATTGGCAGTCAACAAATTATTACGTTCCTGGCCCCGACCATCCGCTCAATAATAATATCAGCCCACTGCTGAATCTAGTTGATGATCCCTATTTGTAGATCAAAACAGAGTGTTCATGACAGTAAGGCACATATTAGTTTGTAGGCCAAACGGTTTGGGCGTTACAGCCAGATGTTGGCACATCAGCGGTACCAACATCAGACGGGTCCCATGGGGCCAAAATAGTTCATATGCTACTTTGTACACCAAACTGTTCAGACGCTACAGACGTTTCCGGGAGGAGACATATTTTGGGGATTTCTCCTGGTCTGAAAAACAGTGCTGTAGTTCTGCCACATTTTACAGCAGATATGGAAGGCTGACATAGGCGGATGCAATGGACTAAGACGCAGCCCATACAAGAAAACAGATACAGCGCCTTCAGAAAGTATTCACACCACATTTTGTTGTGTTACAGCCTGAATTTAAAATGGATTAAATTGAGATTGTGTGTCACTGGTCAACACACAATACCCCATAATGTAAAAGTGGGATGTTTAAAAAATAATAATAATCTCATTAATAAAAAGAAAAAAAAGAAAAGCTGAAAAGTCTTGAGTCAATAAGTATTCAACCTCTTTGTTACAGCAAGCCTAAATAAGTTCAGGAGAATAAATGCACTTAACAAGTCACATAATAAGTTGCAAGGATCCACCCATTTTTTTTCCACCGAAAATGACATACCCAAATCTAATTGCCTGTAAATCAGGCCCTGAAGCAAGGATATGCATATTAATGGTACTATTTGAAAGGAAACACTTTGAAGTTTGTGGAAATGTTAAAGAAATATAGGAGAATATAACACAATAGATCTGGTAAAAGATTATACAAATTTAAAAAAATGTTATGTAATTTTTTGTACCATCATCTTTGAAATGCAAGAGAAAGGCCATAATGTATTATTCCAGCCCAGGTGAAATTTAGATTTTGGCCATTAGATGGCAGCAGTGTATGCATAAACTTTAGACTGATCCAATGAACCATTACATTTATGTAAAAAAAATTGTATCAAGACTGCCCAAATGTGCCCAATTGGTTTATTAATAACTTTTCATATTCAAAATTGTGCACCCTCTTCAAAAAATAGCATGTTATTATTTCATAGTACCAGCTACTGTAAATTGGATAGTGGAGTTAGATTAACAAGAATTTAAGTTTCAGACCATATCAGATATGTCTATGTCCTGGAAAATGTTCTTGTTACTTTCAACCCCTTGCTAATTGCATTAGCCTATGTTAGCTTAACTGTCCCGTGGATGGGACAGATCCCTAATTAACATGATTTTTGAATGACTACTGAATCTCTGTACCCCAACCCATAAAATGATATGTAAGGTCCCTCAGTTGAGCAGTGAATTTCAAACACAGAATCAACAGTTAAATGGCTGTGATAGGAGAAAACTGAGAATGTATCAACAACATTATTGTTACTCTGCGATACTAACCTAAATGACAGAGTGAAAATAAGGAAGCCTGTACATTCCAAAACATGCATCCTGTTTTCAACAAGGTACTTAAGTAATCCTGCAAAAAATGTGGTTAAGAAATGTAATTCATTTCCTGAATAGCACATCACTGAGTAGCATGGTGGTGGCTGCATCATGTTATGTTTCTGCTTGTCATTGGCACGGACTAGGGAGTTTCTTTTTTGGTTGATAAAAAAAAGCACAAACAAAATCCTAGAGGAAAACCTGGTTCAGTCTGCTTTCCAACAGACATTGGGAGACACATTCACCTTTCAGCAGGACAATAACCTAAAACAAGGACAAATCTACACTGGCAATACTTACCAAGATGACATCGACTGTTCCTGAGTGACATAGTTACAGTTTTGACTTAAATTAGCTTGAAAATCTATGGCAAGACTTGAAAGTGGTTGTCTACCAATGATCAACAATCAACTTGTCAGAGCATGAAGAATTTCAAAAAGAATAATGTGCAAATATTGTTCAATCCAGGTGTGCAAAGCTATTAGATATTTACCAAGAAAGACTCACAGCTGTAATCATTCCCAAAGGTGATTCTAACTTGTGATGACTCAGGGGTTTGAATGTTCATGCAATCAAGATAGTGTTTTATTTGTCATATATTTTTTGCATATGTTTTGTGTAGATCTATGACAAAAAAAAGACAATGAAAATAATTGAATCCCACCAAAATGTGGAAAAAAATCAAGGGGTGTGAATATTTTCCTAAGACACTGTCTCGAGCTTAAACAGACAGATAATGATGGGGTTTTGGACTTATGTTGATTCGATTGAGGCATGAGTGTTAAGGATTAATAGAAAAACAAGAAAATTGGATGTTCAAGACAATGATTAAACCACATCAGGAGACCACTTTGGATGTCTGAGAAAAATTGGGGTTAGTCACCCTTTGGGTGTAGTCACCCTTTAGGTGTAGTCACCCTTTGGGTGGAGTCACCCTTTGGGTGGAGTCACCCTTTGGGTGTAGTCACCCTTTGGGTGGAGTCACCCTTTGGGTGGAGTCACCCTTTGGGTGGAGTCACCCTTTGGGTGTAGTCACCCTTTGGGTGTAGTCACCCTTTGGGTGGAGTCACCCTTTAATTGTTGTTTAGCTGTGTTTTTGTAGTGAACATGTGATGGTAGAGTTTGCAAAACAAATACCCACTGGATTGATGAAAATAATCAAGATATCATTCTGCCATGTAAGCATAGGCTACTTTGTAGTTAACATTTACTTGATAAGGCTTTTGGGAAAGCCGTTCCATCTACCACAAAGAGGTAAATACGCACACATACGCTTGCACACACAACATTCTGGTTGCCTCTTCAGAAATACGAATCACTGATGCATTCTGTTCATGTCTTATAATAAACTTGGACAAATTAATACATTTAGTTGATTCCCTACTAAGGTAGATACATTTTTATATTTTTGATTCCGTGAGGGCAGCCTGGTCTCAGACTAGACAAAACAAAGGCGACTAGACAATCTGGACCCTCTCTTTTTAATATTATCTGCCAAAATTGTTGCAACCTCTATTACTAGCCTGTTCAACCTCTCTTTTGTATCGTCTGAGATTCCCAAAGATTGGAAAGCTGCCACGGTCATCCCCCTCTTCAAAGGTGGAGACACTCTAGACCCAAACTGCTACAGACCTATATCTATCCGACCCTGCCTTTGCAAGGTCTTCGAAAGCCAAGTTAACAAACAGATTACCGACCATTTCGAATCCCACCATACCTTCTCCGCTACGCAATCTGGTTTCAGAGCTGGTCATGGGTGCACCTCAGTCATGCTCAAGGTCCTAAACGATATCATAACCGCCACTGATAAGAGACATTACTGTGCAGCCGTATTCATCGACCTGTCCAAGGCTTTCAACTCTGTCAATCACCACATTCTTTTTGGCAGACTCAACAGCCTTGGTTTCTCAAATGATTGCCTCGCCTGGTTCACCAACTACTTCTCTGATAGAGTTCAGTGTGTCAAATCGGAGGGCCTGTTGTCCAGACCTCTGGCAGTCTCTATGGGGGTGCCACAGGGTTCAATTCCCGGGCCGACTCTCTTCTCTGTGTACATCAATGATGTTGCTCTTGCTGCTGGTGATTCTCTGATCCACCTTTACGCAGACGACACCATTCTGTATACTTCTGGCCCTTGTTTGGACACTGTGTTAACTAATCTCCAGACGAGCTTCAATGCCATACAACTCTCCTTCCGTGGCCTCCAACTGCTCCTAAATGAATGTAAAACTAAATGCATGCTCTTCAACCAATCACTGCCCACACCTTCCCCCCCGTCCAGCATCACTACTCTGGACGGTTCTGACTTAGAGTATGTGGACAACTACAAATACCTAGGTGTCTGGCTAGACTGTAAACTGTCCTTCCAGACTCACATTTTGCATCTCCAATCTTAAATTAAATCTAGAATCGGCTTCCTATTTCGCAACAAAGCACCCTTCACTCATGCTGCCAAACATACCCTTGTAAAACTGACCATCCTACCAATTTTCGACTTTGGCGATGCCATTTATAAAATAGCCTCCAACACTCTACTCAACAAATTGGATGCAGTCTATCACAGTGACATCCGTTTTGTCACCAAAGCCCCATATACTACCCACCACTGCGACCTGTACGCTCTCGTTGGCTGGCCCTTGCTTCATACTCGTCGCCAAACTCACTGGCTCCAGGTCATCTACAAGTCTCTGATAGGTAAATCCCAGCCTTATCTCAGCTCACTGGTCTCCATAGCAGCACCCACCCATAGCACGTGCTCCAGCAGGTATATCTCACTGGTCACCCCCAAAGCCAATTCCTCCTTTGGTCGCCTTTCCTTACAGTTCTCTGCTGCCAATGACTGGAACGAACTGCAAAAATCACTGAAGCTGGAGACTCTTGTCTCCCTCACTAGCTTTAAGCACCAGCTGTCAGAGCAGCTCACAGATCACTGCACCTGTACATAGCCCATCTGTAAACAGCCCATCCAACTACCTCATCCCCATACCGTATTTATTTATCTTGCTCCTTTGCACCCCAGTATCTCTACTTGCACATCTACCATTCCAGTGTTTAATTGCTATATTGTAATTACTTCACCACCATGGCCTAGTTATTGCCTTACCTCCCTTATCTTACCTCATTTGCACACACTGTATAAAGACTTTTCTTTTATTCTACTGTATTATTGACTGTATGTTTGTTTATTTCATGTGTAACTCTGTGTTGTTGTATGTGTCGAACTGCTGTGCTTTATCTTGGCCAGGTCGCAGTTGCAAATGAGAATTTGTTGGTTAAATAAAGGTGAAATAAAGAAAAATAAAGAAAAAAGTAAATGTAAACCAAAATAAAGTAGGGTGGGTTGGTCAGGATGGGTGGGTGGGTGAATAATGCAAACGTCTAGCAACCCAAAGGTTGCGAATTCAAATCTCATCACAGACATCTTTAGCATTTTAACTAACTACCACTTTTTTAGCTACTTTGCAACTACTTAGCATGTTAGCTCACCCTTCCCCAAACTCTAAATGGAGTGTGTCATGTATTTACATACAGAATAATACTAAATGCTCTGAGACCATGTTGGTGAGGGATCTAATTATCATATTTTGTTCCTGCAGTGATGATTCACCATCTTCATCTAATGTTTCATAGTTCATCTGCAGATAGGCCTACCAGTAGCCTATGCAAAATAGGGAGCCAAATTAACCGAGCTTCGGTAGACTATACTAGCTATGTTTCCATTAACTTGTCCAGTGATATTTTTGTCAACATTTATTAAGTTTCCATAGAAAATATATGCGACAGTTGCCTGCTAGGATGCATTTCCATTTAACTATCGTGTAGAAAAAAACAGCTGGACATAATTATGTCACATCTAAAAAGTAAAAAAAAAAAAAAATCACAAAAACCTACAGTGTCAAATACATTTTTTTTGTGGTTGAAGTGTTTCCATTACCCATTTAGGCAAATTGTGCATTAATAAATTAACGACAGCTGTACGCCCTCCCACTTTCATGTCTCAGGTAGCCTGCAAAAGCCAGAATGGATTGAATGCAATAATTTACTAATATTTGCCACATTCTAATTCTCATGTGCCTAACATATCACCATATCCTGATTGGCTGTCTAGGTTAGTCTGTACCATGTTGAAACTTGCACTTCTGGTTTACTTGTCCCGATGGCATGGACATATAACCCCTTTGCATGATCCTTGAATGGCAAAGGGATATGGATATTAAGCTAGCAGGATATACGCTGCACCAGCAAGACAGAACAACACACTCTGATAAGACAAGTGGGGGCAGCGGTCTGTGCATATTTGTAAACAACTGCAGGTGCACTAAATCTAAGGAAGTCTCTAGATTTTGCCCGCCTAAAGTGGAGTATCTTATGATAAACTGTAGACTACACAATTTGCCAAGAGAGTTTTCATCCATACTTTTCGGTGTTGTTTACTTACCCCCACAGACGGAAGCTGGCACTAAGACTGTACTCAGTCAGCTGTTAAAGGAAATAAGCAAACAGGAAACAGCTCACCCAGAGGCGGCGCTCCGGGGCCCTGGGATTTTAATGCAGAGAAAATTAAATCAGTTTTACCTCAATCAACATGTTAAATGCGCAACCAGAGGGAAATAAATTCTAGATTTTTTTTATTTTACTAGGCAAGTCAGTTAAGAACATTCTTAACAGCCTAGGAACAGTGGGTTAACTGCCTGTTCAGGGTCAGAATGACAGATTTGTACCTTGTCAGCTCAGGGATTTGAACTTGCAACCTTTTGGTTACAAGTACAACGCTCTAACCACTAGGCTACCCTGCCACCTCGATCACCTAAACTCCACACCATTTTGTAAATCTGACCACATTTATATCCTCCTCATTCCTGTTTACAAGAAAAAACTAAATCATGAAGCACCAGTGACTCGGTCTATAGAAAAGTGGTCAGATGAAGCAGATGCTAAACTACAGGACTGTTTTGCTAGCACAGACCGGAATATGTTCCGGGATTCTTCCGATAGCACTGAGGAGTACACCACATCAGTCACTGGCTTTATCAATAAGGGCATGGAGGACGTCATCCCCACAGTGACTGTACGTACATTCCCCAACCAGAAGCCATGAATTACAGGCAACAATAGCACTGAGCTAAAAGGTAGAGCTGCCGCATTCAAGGTGCGGGACTCTAACCCGGAAGCTTATAAGAAATACGGCTATGCCCTCCGACGAACCATCAAACAGGCAAAGCCCCAATACAGGGCTAAGATTGAATCGTAATACACTGGCTCTGACGCTCATCTTATGTGGTAGGGCTTGCAAACTATTAGACTACAAAGAGAATGACACGAGCCTACCAGATGAGCTAAATCACTTCTATACTCGCTTCGAGGCAAGCAACACTGAGGCATGCATGAGAGTATCAGCTGTTCCAGATGACTGTGTGATCACGCTCTCTGTACCCAATGTGAGTAAGACCTTTAAACAGGTCAACATTCACAAGGCCGGTCGGCCAGATGGATTACCAGGATGTCTGCTCCAGGCATGTGCTGACCAACTGGCAGGTGTCTTCACTGACATTTTCAACATGTCCCTGATTGAGTCTGTAATACCAACATGTTCCAAATAGACCACCATAGTCCCTGTGCCCAAGAACACTAAGGAAACCTGCCTAAATGACTACAGACCTGTAGCATTCACATCCATAGCCATGAAGTGCTTTGAAAGGCTGGTAATGGCTCACATTAACACCATTATCCCAGGAACCCTAGACCTACTCCAATTTGCATACCGCCCAAACAGATACACAGAAGATGATCTCTATTGCACTCCACACTGCCCTTTCCCACCTGGCGAAAAGGAACACCTACGTGAGAATGCTATTCATTGACTACAGCTCAGCATTCAACACCATAGTACACTCAAAGCTCATCACTAAGCTAAGGATCCTGGAACTAAACACCTCTCTCTGCAACTGGATCCTGGACTTTCTGACGGGCCGCCCCGAGGTGGTGAGGGTAGGTTACAACACATGCTGATCCTCAACACTGGAGTCCTTTAGGGGTGCATGCTAAGTCCCCTCCTGTACTCCCTGTTCACCCACGACTGCGTGACCAGGCACGACCCCAACCCCATCATTAAGTTTGCAGATGACACAACAGTGATAGGTCTGATCACAGACAACGATGAGACAGCCTATAGGGAAGAGGTCAGAGACCTGGCCGAGTGGTGCCAGAATAACTACCTAACCCTCAACATAATCAAGACAAAGGAGATGATTGTGGACTACAGGAAAAGAAGGACAGAGCGCAGCCCCATTCTCATCGATGGGGCTGTAGTGGAGCAGGTTGAGAGCTTCAAGTTCCTTGGTGTCCACATCACCAACAAACTAGAACGGTCCAAACACACCAAGACAGTCGTGAAGAGGGCACGACAAAGCCTCTTCCCCCTCAGGAAACTAAAAAGATTTGGCATGGGTCCTCAGATCCTCAAAAGGTTCTACAGCTGCAACAGAGAGCATCCTGACTGGTTGCATCACTGCCTGGTACGCCAACTACTCGGCCTCTGACCGCAAGGCACTTCAGAGGGTAGTGCGTATGGCCCAGTACATCACTGGGGCTAAGCTGCCTGCCATCCAGGACCTCTACACCAGGCAGTGTCAGAGGAAGGCCCTAAAAATTGTCAATGACCCCAGCCACCCCAGTCATAGAATGTTCTCTCTGCTACCACATGGCAAGTGATACCGGAGCGCCAAGACTAGGACCTCTCAAAAGGCTTCACAAAAGTTTTTACCCCCAAGCCATAAGACTCCTGAACAGGTAATCAAATGGTTACTTGGATTATTTGAATTGTCCCTCCCCCCATTTACACTGCTGCTACTTCCTGTTTATCATATATGCACAGTCACTTTAACTATACATTCATGTAGATGCTACTTCAATTAGCCCAACTAACCGGTGCCTGTATGTAGCCTCGCTACTTTTATTTTTCACTGTCTTTTTACTGTTGTTTTTTTGTCTTTACTTATCTATTGTTCACCTAATACTTGTTTTTTTTACTTAAAATCACACTGTTGGTTAGAGCCTGTAAGTAAGCATTTCACTTTAAGGTCTACACCGGTTGTATTCAGGCACGCGACAAATAAACTTTGATTTGATTATAGGAGATTGACTTCATTCAGATAGTTCGACATCTATTATAAACTAGTCATCGCTTTGCTGTTCAGTTGTCAGTCAACACACAGTAAATATCCTACTACGCAGCAACACTCTGCGTGGCTGGCTTTGTGAAACGCACAAAAGAAAACTAATTAATGTGTCAGAAAAGTGGTGGATTGACTCGTCGTTACCACTTAAATTACATTAGACGAGCAAATTAATGAGCATCATGCTTTCCTCCCTGTAAAGCAAATTAATGACGAGCATCATGGGAGTCTTTCCTCCCTGGTAAAGATGGATAACACTTTGAACTGTGAAACAACACAAAGAAACTGTGAAACCTATAATGATGTAAAACCTGCAGACACTGTAAAGTAACCAGGAACCATGTCCTGCAGATAGCGCCCCAACAATGGGCACTGTAAAGCGTTGTCCCAAGGGTAACAATGGGAAGGCAACCAGTAACAATGTGAAACCTGCTGATAGCACTGTAAAGCAACCAGTTAAACCTGGTCCAAAAACAATAAGTCACATGTAACAATGAAAACACTGTAAAGTAACAATGTGAAACAGGAACCAGGAACAATGTGAAACCTGCAGATAGCACTGTAAAGTAACCAGGAACAATGTGAAACCTGCATAACACTGAAAGCAACCAGTAACAATGTGAAACCTGAATGTAAAGCAACCAGTAACAATGTGAAACCTGCTGATAACACTGTAAAGCAACCAGTAACATAGCACTGTAAAGCAACCAGTAACAATGTGAAAATAGCACTGCAGATAACACTGTAAAGTAACCAGGAACCATGTGAAACCTGCTGATAGCACTGTAAAGCAACCAGTAACAATGTGAAACCTGCTGATAGCACTGTAAAGCAACCAGTAACAATGTGAAACCTGCTGATAGCACTGTAAAGCAACCAGTAACAATGTGAAACCTGCTGATAGCACTGTAAAGCAACCAGTAACAATGTGAAACCTGCTGATAGCACTGTAAAGCAACCAGTAACAATGTGAAACCTGCTGATAGCACTGTAAAGCAACCAGTAACAATGTGAAACCTGCTGATAGCACTGTAAAGCAACCAGTAACAATGTGAAACCTGCTGATAGCACTGTAAAGCAACCAGTAACAATGTGAAACCTGCTGATAGCACTGTAAAGCAACCAGTAACCATGTGAAACCTGCTGATAGTACAACCAGTAACAATGTAAACCTGCAACCTGTAGTAACAATGTGAAACCTGCTGATAGCACTGTAAAGCAACCAGTAACCATGTGAAACCTGCTGATAGCACTGTAAAGCAACCAGTAACAATGTGAAACCTGTAACACTGTAAACAATGTGAAACCTGCTAGATAAAGCACTGTAAAGCAACCAGTAACAATGTGAAACCTGCTGATAGCACTGTAAAGCAACCAGTAACAATGTGAAACCTGCTGATAGCACTGTAAAGCAACCAGTAACAATGTGAAACCTGCTGATAGCACTGTAAAGCAACCAGTAACAATGTGAAACCTGGAGATAACACTAAAGTAACCAGGAACAATGTGAAACCTGGAGATAACACTAAAGCAACCAGGAACAATGTGAAACCTGGAGATAACACTAAAGCAACCAGGAACAATGTGAAACCTGCTGATAGCACTGTAAAGCAACCAGGAACAATGTGAAAACTGGAGATAACACTGTAAAGTAGAACTCCTATGTATATGTGATTCATATATATTCATGCTTTAGCTGTTATTCATGATAGAAACTTGAACATACTCGCACCCTGTCATACAATACATTATTGATGGGAATTTACAGTACAATGTTTACAGTGCTTGCTTATACTTGTAGCTACGGGTGGCAGGTAGCCTAGTGGTTAGAGTGTTGAGAAAGTTAACTGAAAAGTTGCGAGATCGAATCCCCGAGCTGACAGGGTAAAATCTGTCATTCTGCCACTGAACAAGGCAGTTACCCCACCATCATTGAAAATAAGAATTTGTTCTTAACTGACTTGCCTAGTTAAATAAAGGTAATACAATTAAAAATGATTTAATAATAGGATATTGTCACCTAAATCTCATTATAACCCGTAAGATTGACATTACCCTGTGTTTTTCCCTAACTGAAGCATCCGTTATAATATACTTTAAAAAAAATTGTATTATGCATTTCAATCATTTTTCTCTCGAAATTACAAATGTATGTCATCAAATTGCAAAGCTGTTACAATCTTTTTAATAAATATTTATTTGCAAGAAAGAGTAACAAAACACAGATGCAACCATTTTAATTGCATTAAAAAACTGTAAGGCATTTTTGTTTGTACGATCATCAACCTTATTGGCTTGAATCAGTTCTCCAATTCTAAGCAACAGATATCATCATGATCTTCTTTTTGTTACAATAGAATGCATTTGACTGTATGAAATGTTGATGAATAATGTTTCGGAAACATTTGTTTGACATTAATTTGCTGATCCATAAACATCAATTTTCAAGACAAAATATTGCAAATATATTACCATTAAAAGTGCAATGATACGCAAAATAAAAAACAGCATCCTGCAAGATAATTATTCATATTAAAGAATCTTATTTTAAGGACACACTGACAAAGGGACAAAATGTTTTGTTCTCCATAATTTTGCACATCATAATTTTGCCTTACATTCATACAAGATGAACACTAATACTGGTTTATCAAGAGGCAACGAAGCAAGCTCACACAATTTATATGCTGCACTGAGTCCATTAAGAGACCATGATAAAAGCTGAAGGATTTTAATATAATCCTAACTCCCTTGTTATGTAAGCTTAGCTGGCCTCTGAGAACACCGAACACAGACGGGTTTTGTTGGCTAGCGTTTGAAGGGGGGGAATACAGAACTCTCCTTTCAGTAATACCGATCCTCTTCCTAGTCTCTGTAGGCATGCTCTACTGCCCATCCTCACTGGAGCATTCAACCCTGTCCAGACACTCTCTACCTTCTATAATTCTCATTTCACAGGTGTCTGTGGTCGGCATTGAGCCTTTCACCGCAGATAGAACCCCCCAGGCGCCAGAGATAAATGCAGGTGTCTTTTTGGTCTTCTGCATTTTTAGCCTTCAATGTGCTTTTAACCTACTACAATTTGGCACGTCATCTTGTTGATCCTTAGTCATTATTTATTGTTTTTTAGTAATGAATGAATGAATGCAGACAGTCTGGTTTGAATCAATGTTGTGTACTGTACACGAGAAGGGCTTGCTAGAATTTTTAGAACAAGGTGTCTTCCTGTATCTAAATTTGCCTTTATTAACGACAGATGGGAAGTTCAAGACATCACATTGTTGGTAATGAAAACCCTTTGCAAGGCAGATGAACATACAGTATTCTTATGAAGTTAAGCATGTGCAGTTAAAGTTGAATTAACAATAAAAACATAACTAAAAACATATCAATCCTGAGTTATCAGGTAAAGGTTCATATCAAAGGATATAAAACAATAGTGACACTTGAAAGGGACTAAATGAATGTATGCCTTCAATAACCTCCCACCAATAAATGCAGGCGGATAGTTTGCACGTTTGACCATTCTCTTACTCTTTTCAATGATTAGAAAATACATAGTGGATATCACCATAGAACATAAAGCAATATTTCTGATGAGGTTCTTTGTGATACGATAACATTTGCACTCAAAAGAATAGAACGCAGTAAATGGTATAAACCCATATCAGATATGAGCAATACACAGTGTTGGGGAGTAGTGAACTACATGTAGCTCAACTAGTAATTTAACTACATTTTGCAGTAGCTTGGTGGTAGTTGAACTACATTCTAATCTTGGTAGTGTTTTCAGTAGTTAATGACTTGTTACCATGTAGTGGTGTAGCTAACAACTGGAATTACTCTTTTTGCAAGATACGGGTAGGAAATAATTTACTTTTTTTTTTAGCATCTGACTTGACTAATTCTCACTTGGAACATTGTGCTTGTGTTTAATAGACACAATTACACATTCTGTTAACATTTTATCCCAAAGATGCAATTTGTAGTCTATGACATTTTTGGATTTGCATATGATCATTCATTTTTGAAGTAGTTTGGATGTAGTGAAATACTTTTTGAAAGTAACTTTAGTTAACAAATATATATATATTTTGTATTATTAGCGTTAACATTATTAGGGTAGCTTTTGTGTAGCTTAACTTCTTCCAGTTTGAAGTAATTGGTAGCTTGGTAAACTATATTTTCAGAGTAGCAGTAACTGGTAAAAGAATATCTTACCTTACATGAATAACGACAAACATGTTTCATTGGTATCATTTACTGTCAATGTAGATGTAATCAATAATATTTAAAGCAGAGGAAACAAGGTAGAAACCAACAATTATTGTGACAGCCGTACTGTTTCTATTTTTATTTTTAAAATATGATTTTGGGGTCGTCTGAGGTTTGTTATTTGAATGAAGAAATGCACTTCTAACCTGTCAACAAGTAAAATACCTGTCAACTGAGATCACCTCATAGTATAACGTGGTATAACAGTAAACCAGAGTAAACATGTTTTATCTGTGACTCCTGGTCACCTCTTGGTGTAACCTCTCCACATACTCACAGTGGAAAAAACACAATAACCATCTATAGCATTGAGAAAAATTCAAAATAAAATAGGACCAAAAGTGCAAGGGCTTTTTTTTCATGGAGACCTAATAACATCTGCCTTGTGCCAGACAAAAGTAATTCTTGAACAATGTTTAACAGGAGATCATCTGTTTCTATCTTGGAGTGACTGCAGTCAAGTGAAGCCCTGCCTAAGGATGGAATCAACAACCAGACACTCTTTGGGAGGAGGAAAGGGGAACCAAGATGCATGACTGCTGTCTCCAGAGCAGAGTAGACCCCTCTATCTATCCGAGAGGCCAAGGCTGCCTGAATACTGTCTGCTTGACTGTAGCTCCAGTCTGTTTGGGTAGAAAAACACAGCGTAGAGAGAGACCCTACTGTCCACGTTGGGTGAGTTCCCCCAGCATTATCTCCATAGTCTGTGCAGTGCCAGGGCTGAAAGGGCCAGGCTGGCCAGCAGGGCTGCTGAGGGGGCAGGGTGTGTGGCTGCTGCTGAATCCTCCATCGGGCCACTCCCGCTCCGGTCTGCTCCCACCACCGGGGCCTCGGTGCTGGCAAAGTCAAACTCAGTGACGCAGGCCTCCGTGCAGCCGCTGCCACTGCCCGAGCCACTGCCCTCGTCGCCTGGACAACAGCACAGGAACACACAGAGCACAATGAGCAGTCCTAAGATATACAGGGAGAGGAACTGACCGAGAACAACTAACAGAAAGAGCAACTGACAGAGACTATTAATATAAAATACACTTTCAACGTTAAAATGAAAACATGAACACAGGAAAGATTATTGCAGATTTTGAATATGAAAACGTTTAATAATATAATATATATGTATACAGTACCAGTCAAAAGTTTTAGAACACCTACTCATTCAAGTGTTTTTCTTTATGTTTAACATTTTCTACATTGTGGAATAACAGTGAAGACATCAAAACTATGACATAAAACATATGGAATCATGTAGTAACCAAAAACAAATCAAAATATATATAATATTTGAGATTCTTCAAAGTAGCCACCCTTTGCCTTGACAGCTTTGCACACTCTTGGCAAAGCTGTCATCACACGCTTGGCAAAGCTGGCATCACACTCTTGGCAAAGCTGGCATCACACTCTTGGCAAAGCTGGCATCACACTCTTGGCAAAGCTGGCATCACACTCTTGGCAAAGCTGGCATCACACTCTTGGCAAAGCTGGCATCACACTCTTGAACAATCTAATATATAAAATGTGTTTTGATTTGTTATACACTTTTTTAGTTACTCCATGATTCCATATGTGTTATTTCATAGTTTTGATGTAGAAATGTGTAAAATATAGAAGAACCCTTGAATGAGTCGGTGTGTCCAAACTTTTGACTGGTACTGTATATACACAGTGCATTCAGAAAGTATTCAGACCCCTTGACTTTTTCCACGTTTTGTTAGGTTACAGCTTTATTCTAAAATGGATTAAATTAATGATTTTCCTCATCAACTTACACACGCCATATGTGAAAACAGATTCTTTTTTAAATGTTTGCAAATGTATATATAAAAAATATTTAAAAAACAGAAATATATTCAGACCCTTTGCTATGAGACTTGAGCTCAGGTGCATTCTGTTTCCATCGATCATCCTTGAGATGTTTCTACATCTTGGAGTCCACTCGTAGTAAATTCAATTGATTGGACATGATTTGGAAATGCACACACCTGTCTATATAAAGGTCACACAGTTGACAGTGCATGGCATAGTAAAAACCAAGCCATGATGTCGAAGGAATTGCCCATAGAGCTCCAAGAAAGGATTGTGTCGAAGAACAGATCTGGGGAAAGGTACCAAAATGATTCTTCAGCATTGAAGGTCTACAACACAGTGGCCTCAATCATTTTCTTAAATTAAATAAGTTTGGAACCACCAAGACAACCTGACAAACTGAGCAATCGGGAGAGAAGGGCCTTGGTCAAGAACCCGTTGGTCACTCTGAAAGAGGCCCAGAGTTCCTCTGTGGAGACGGGAGAACCTTCCAGAAGGGCAATCATCTCTGCAGCACTCCACTAATAAGGCCTTTATGGAAGAGTGGCCAGACGGAAGTCACTCCTCAGTAAAAGACACATGACAACCCGCTTGGAGCAAAGTACAGAGAGATCCTTGATGAAAACCTGCTCCAGAGCGCTCAAGACCTCAGACTAGGGCAAAGGTTCACCTTCCAACAGGACAACGATCCTAAGCACACAGCCAAAACAACGCAGGTGTGGCTTCGGGACAAGTCTCTGAATGTCCTTGAGTGGGCCAAGCCATAGCCCGGACTTGAACCCGATACAACATCTCTGGAGAGACCTGAAAATAGCTGTGCAGCGAAGCTCACCATCCAACCTGGCAGAGCTTGAAAGGATCGGCAGAGTAAAATGGGAGAATCTCACCAAATCAGGTGTTGCAAGTTTGTAACGTCATACCCAAGAACCCTCAAGGCTGTAATCGCTGCCAAAGGTGCTTCAACAAAGTACTGCGTAAAGGGTCTGAATACCTATGTAAATGTGATATTTCCGTTTAAAATTTTTACTGAATTAGATTTTTTCAAAAAACCTCATTTTGCTTTGTCATTATGGGGTTTTGTGTGTAGATTGATGATGGAAAAAAAACTATTTCATCCATTTTAGAATAAGGTGAAACGTAACAAAATGTGGAAAAAGTCAAGAGGTCTGAATGCTTTCCGAATGCACCGTATATGTGGAGTGTTACTTACTTGAGTCTTGAAAGTAGATATCATTGCCATTGTAGGCATTTTTTAACTTGTTTGTCATCACTCTCAGAGCCATGATCTGCTGGCGAATGAACGTGTCCGGCCTGGTGATGTCCACGCCCACCTCAGGGTTATTCACCTGATTGGTCAATCCGTCTTTCAGAACCTCTGGGAAATACCTGCCAGGCCAGACAATAACCATTCCTTTTCATTTTCATACATATTAAAAAGAGTTCCCATAGTTACCAATGCAACTGTTTTTTTAAGAAATCATGTCTTCTGCACACCGAGGCAAACACCAATTTGTTAGACAATTAGTAGAACATTTCATGTGGAACATTGGTGCAACACAGAGACTTCGGGTGAATGAGAGTAAATGGCAGAGCAGTTAATGACACTCAACAGCCTCATTATAGTCTGGTCTGGCCTCCCCTGCATGCTGTGTCTGTCAAACAGAATTCTCCGGAACTGAGGCTGTGGGCTCTGCACCCTCCAGTTGGATAAGACAGGACAGAGACAAAGGCTGGACCCACCATGTAACTCTCTACACTGTTGTTTTTGTCCTCTGCTCTCCTTCTGACAGGCTGGAATAGCACAGGTCTGTCAGGGGTGACCAGGGTGAGTAGAGTGAGCTCTTGAAAGGCACTTGTCTAGGGATGTTTTGACATACTTTGAAGATATTTCTCCAGGGAAATTGTTACAAGGGTCACTTGCTATTTATTATTTCACAACTCAGTCACCGGTGCCACCCATCCAAGGCTGTGCAATGTTTCCCCACATCCACCAGTCTGTGCTGCTCTGAAACAGTCAGACAGCTTTGGGTAATAACACACCAAGATGTATACTTTATTTTATTTGATTTTTTATCATATTTGAACTAAAACCTGATTAAAAACCTAAACTCTCAAACAAGACAGCAACGGCATAATAATACGCTTTCTAAACATCTGACAACTTATTTGGAACACCCACACAACCTATCACAGGTTATTCTGGTCAGGCAACAAAACCGACGATAGTTGACATGGTAACAGTGCCTTCAGCATCTTCAGTTATGTTTGTATCTCAACCTTTGGGTGTTCAAACCCGTAGAAAAACCAGTAAGGGGGAAGTATGTTTCCGCATCTAGACAACCTGGCATATCAAGAAAGACGGGGAAGAGATCACAATTCAAGAACGCTGGGATAAATGCAACCTCTATGTAATTATCATACACAATTAAATATTACATTCATAATGACTCATTTAGTAATGAGTTAGTCACATATAATTGATCTTTAGATGGTTCTTCATATGTCTGTGATGTTAGATTTAAAAAAAAAACATTTTAAGTGAAACAAATGGAAAGAAAGAAAGTTGGATTGAATAAACCCAATTGAACTTGGTACTAGAAGGTTATATCTGCAATCCAATTACAAGCCTGAACAAATACCGATGGACGAATCCGAACACGTCTTTGCCATGTCCGTCTAAGTATGGTCTAGGCTAGACTTGCCAGCAATAATGGCATGGAAGCAAAATAACAACGCGGTCAGAAATCTTTAAGTAAATGTTGTCACATCGTTGTTCAGTGATGATAGTAATTTGTCTGATGACCATAATACATGGCTTAATATATTTGATGATAGGTTCGGGCTCTATCTTAGTAAAATAGTGTTATTCTGTTATGCATTGAAATAGCTGCAGTAGTCTTAAAAACGGAACAATTGTCAGAAAGAACTGTGATTGCACCCTCCTAAAAAAAACATGATTTACAAGCATCTCAGGAGTTTGATACTCTGCACTTTAGGTACCTTTAAGGTGAGAACCTTAAAATGGGTTATGAAATAAGAATTCACTACAAAACAGTTCTGAGATCTGGGATGTAAAAACATTGATTCTCAATATCTCAGAACTATGCTTTGTGCAGATAGTGACCTTGGGACTTTAAGTTCTAAGTAATATGCACATACAAGTACAGGATGTTTATGACCTTGGAATAACAGTAGTTTATTAGTCTCCCCTTTTAGGACAAAGCATAATTTAACTTCAGTTTACAAACATTTTGGCCGCTAACGCAATTAATTCCAGCAACGAGGCATTATGCTGGTTAAGACATCAAAGCAAATTAAAACCAACATTAAAAATGGAATCAGCTATTCGTCGATGCCACTCTGTTTTTTATTTATTTTTATTTTTTACTTTGAATGAAAATATGTGGGTTGAGCCCTGAGCTGGCTTGGGCTGGCCTTCTGGGCAAGGTGTGTCTTTGATTGAGCCCTGAGCTGGCTTGGGCTGACCTTCTGGGCAAGGTGTGTCTTTGATTGAGCCCTGAGCTGGCTTGGGCTGGCCTTCTGGGCAAGGTGTGTCTTTGATTGAGCCCTGAGCTGGCTTGGGCTGACCTTCTGGGCAAGGTGTGTCTTTGATTGAGCCCTGAGCTGGCTTGGGCTGGCCTTCTGGGCAAGGTGTGTCTTTGGTTGAGCCCTGAGCTGGCTTGGGCTGGCCTTCTGGGCAAGGTGTGTCTTTGGTTGAGCCCTGAGCTGGCTTGGGCTGGCCTTCTGGGCAAGGTGTGTCTTTGGTTGAGCCCTGAGCCTCCTTGGGCTGGCCTTCTGGGCAAGGTGTAGCTTTAGTTGAGCGCCTGAGGATCCTTGGGCTGGCCTTTTGGGCAAAGTGTGTCTTTGGTTGAGCCCTGAGCTGGCTTGGGCTGGCCTTCTGGGCAAGGTGTGTCTTTGGTTGAGCCCTGAGGCTCCTTGGGCTGGCCTTCTGGGCAAGGTGTGTCTATGGTTGAGCCCTGAGCCACCTCAGTGTATTTGCGTTAAACCAAGCCTACTCAAACAACCCTCATGAACTTCTTTGACGAAAAGATTATGATCTTTAGAAAGCAAATTACAGACTTCTCTTTAAATCTCCGTATTCCTCCAAAGCTCAGTGTCCTGAGTCTGCACAACACTGCCAGAACTTGGGATCAAGGGAGACACTCAGGTTTTTAATACTATATCTCTTGACATGTTGATGAAAATAATCATGGCCTCTAAACCTTCAAGCTGCATACTGGACCCTATTCCAACTACACTACTGAAAGAGCTGCTTCCTCTGCTTGGCACTCCTATGTTGAACATAATAAACGGCTCTCTATCCATCGGATGTGTACCAAACTCACCAAAAGTGGCAGTAATAAAGCCTCTCCTGAAAAATCCAAACCTTGTCCCAGTAAATATATAATAAATGACCTTTTAATGGCATCAGACCGAGGCTCTGCATCTGTCCTCGTGCTCCTAGACCTTAGTGCTGCTTTTGATACCGTCATTCACCACATTCTTTTGGAGAGATTGGAAACCCAAATAGGTCTACATGGACAAGTTCTGGCCTGGTTTAGATCTTATCTGTCAGAAAGATATCAGTTTGTCTTTGTGGATTGTTTGTCCTCTGACAAATCAACTGTACATTCCGGTGTTCCTCAAGGCTACGTTTTAGGAACACTATTGTTTTCAGTATATATTTTACCTCTTGTGGATGTCATTTGGAAACAAAATGTTAACTTTCAGTGCTATGCATACGACACACAGCTGTACATATCGATGAAACATGGTGAAGCCCCAAAATCCCCACCACCTGGAAGCCTGTGTTTTGGACATAAGGAAGTGGATGACGGCAAATGTTCTACTTTTAAACTCGGACAAAACAGAGATGCTAGTTCTAAGTCCCAAGAAACCAAGAGATCTTCTGTTGAATCTGACAATTAATCTTGATAGTTGTTCAGTTGTCTCAAATAAAACTGTGAAGGACCTCAGCGTTCCTCTGAACCCTGATATCTCTCTTGACAAACATATCAAGACTGTTCCAAGGACAGATTTTTTTCCATTTATATAACATTGCAAAAATCAGAAACTTTCTGTCCAAAAATGATGCAGAAAAATTTAACAATTTATTTTATTTGGTTATGTAGAACAGGAGTAATTTGGCCATTTCTTATTCACTCTTCCAACTTTTCAAAATGATGCCCAATGTAATGTTTATCCGGACTCTGGATCAGTCAGGATTGGAGTAGCCTTTTACTCTTTTTTTCCCTCTTTTGTGGTCGAGCTGATTCAGATCCAAGAACCGAGGATGATGCTTCTTTCTGCTCAGGGCTCAACCCCCATGTTTTCTTTAAAAGTGAAAAAACAACTGCAGAACTGGAGTTGCCCACAGTCTGCGAATTTCAGCTTTAAAGGGAGTCACCATCTGTTAAGACTGTTTGGTCGGGTGCTTTTATGTCTCCTTTTGCAATGCCTCAGCCAGAAATGTCTCTCCAATAGCGAACTGCCGTATTTGGGCCAGCGCAAAATACATGATCAGGTTCTTAATTCAGGGACCAGACATATTGTAATTTAGTGCTAGTTTACCCAAGTGTTTGGGGTAAGCAGCCTGTGTTCAGGTGCGAACACTTATTGTAGTCGAGTCTTACCTGCCCTTGGTGTGCCCATTCCAACACTGGTCATCATCGGTGGCATTCCCTGCTGTCACCCTGTGTGGCTTGCAGATGTCCTCAGGCAGGTTGGACCAGAACTTCTTGAACAGCTTCAGTTTCTCCTTGATGTCAATCAACTGAGCATGTGAAAGAAGGAGAAGTAGATTTAACATCACACTGACTTGAGGATGATGTTACGCAAACTCACCAGGGAGGGGTACATCATATTGGGATAAAGACTGCAGTGTACACTTGCCACTTTATCATCCCATGGAACACATATATTGCAGCTAAAAGAATGGTACAATTGTCAGTGTACATTCTGAGAGGATACATGTTTAAAAATGCATTTCACCCAGAGCTCAAGGAGACAAATAACATGTGCCCTATAAAGAACCGATAAAGGCTAGTTGAGATAAGCTTAGTCCAGACCATAGATACAGAATATTGCATCTCTCTCTATGGTCCAGCCCAGCACCCCACAGAGTCATCCTCAGACACATGTATTTAACAACCACAACATGCTTAGTGACTTTCACCATAAACTTTGAGGGTCCTTCTAAACCACTCAAGGCAATAGAACGGCAGGAACTCAGCCATTTCACCATCTGTCATCATTGGCAGCTCTATGGTGAGAAATATCTCGGTTCCGGGCAAAAACCCTGTGCTACCCTGGAGCATGAGTACAGGACATTATCAAGGCTGCTTCCTACCATTTTACGACTGATGCCGGGGGCTGGCACTGTCGCAGTCCATGTGGGGTCAAACGGCACGAGGAGGACTAGCTCAGAACTGCTGAAAATGTACTTTAAAGAACTGATTCTAGCTCTGAAAGATTCCAAAAAGCGGCCAATTATTTCAGGCCAGGTACCATCGCTGGGTCACGGCTGTGAAAGATTCAGCAGGCTACTGGCACAGCTAAAAGGCTACTGGCATTACACAGCTGGCTAAAAGGCTACTGGCATTACACAGCTGGCTAAAAGGCTACTGCAGCTCTGTTGGTGTAACTTTTATAGATAACTTTGTCACCCTTTGGAAACGGTGTCCATCCAAATCATCTTGGCTCATGGATCCTGTCCGTACATTTCAAGGCTGCGTTGAGACAATGACTAATCTGTGACCCAAGCCCTGCTCAGATAATCCCTAACATTGTGCCGTTGATTAGTCGTAGCGCTGCTGCAAATGTAAATTGTCCCAGGGGTGTTGTCAGTCATCTTGTAAGTAACCTAATGTATGTCCCTCTAACTCCCCTGAATGCTTATGTCAATCCTACAGCTATTGTCAGCAGTAATCAATCACCTACGAACCTGAGATATACTGTTAGCGCTGAGGTGGTTTGCCCTTGTAGCAAGTTCACTTTGTGCAGTTAACCCTGCACTATCAGTTCAAACATAAATATCACTGTCAAGCCTACCTCTGATAAGCCTCCCATTAAAGCAATAAAAACAATCAAGAATCGCAGAAAAGAGATAAAAGTAGCCCACATTAACATATGTAGCCTTTAATTTACAATCTGCAGAAACTATGAGAATAGAAAGGTTCAGAACATTTGTGAAACAGCACAGTTAAAAATATATGGCAAATACAAAATCAAAACTGGATGGTGTTCAGGGATAGATGGAAGGGGTTGAGTGGAGCTGAAGGATTGGACTAAAAACAACAAGATAACTAATGTAAAATATACTGCGTCCGTAAAATGTATATAGGTTCAGAATGTATGTGAATCGGCACAGTAAAGAATATATGGCAAATAGAAATCAAATCTGGATGGTCTTCAGAGATGGGATTAAAAACATGCAAACGATATCTATTGTGAAATGGGGGAGGGGGATAAAAATATATATATGGGGGTTGGAAATGATGCAGACAATTACATTGATGAAAGCTAATCTATCCACAATATTAAAGCTGATCTACCCACTAACAAAAACACAGAAACATTTGTAGCCTAAAAAACAAGGTCCATGAAATCGATAACTTGCTAATAACAGATAACATCATTCATCACAAAGCCCACTGATACTGCCAACTACTTGAATGATTTTTTTCCTTGGCAAGATTAGCAAATGTAGGCATGACAACAAATTCTGAACCTACACATCCATGCATAACTGACCATATTATGAAAGACAAACATTGTAATTTTGAATTCCGTAAAGTGAGTGTGGAAGAGGTGAACAAATTGTTGTCTATCAACAATGACATGCCACCGGGGTCTGACAATCTGAATGGAACATTACTGAGAATGATAGTGGATGATATTGCCACTCCCATTTGCAATCTCTTCAATCTTAGCCTAATGGACAGTGTGTACACTCAGGCCTGGAGGGAAGCAAAAGTAATTCCGCTACCCAAGAATAGCAAAGCACCTTTTACTGCCTCAAACAGCTGACCAATTAGCCTGTTACCAACCCTTAGTAAACTTTTGTGTTTGACCAGATACAATGTTATTTCACAGTAAACCAATTAACAAAAGATTTTCAGCATGCTTATAGGGAAGGGCATTTAAGATGTAACCACTTACACAAAATGGCTGATAATTGGCTGAGGTAAACTGATAATACCTCAGTTATTCAGCTGTTCAGTGCAGCTTTTGACATTATTGATCATAATCTGCTGCTAGAAAAACATATGTGTTATGGCTTTACATCCCCTACTCTACAGTGGACGAAGAACACTAAGCGTGTTCTTTAATGGAAGCCTCTCCAACATTGTCCAGGTAGGGTCAGGCATTCCCCAGGGCAGCTGTCTAGGCCCCTTACTTTTTCAATCTCTTCTAATGACCTACCACTGTCTCGGAGTAAAGCCTGTGTGTCTATGCATGCTGATGACTCAACACTGTACACGTCAGCTACCACAGCAAGTGAAATTACTTAAAGGGCTGCAGTCAGTTTCAGAATGGGTGGCAAGAAATAAGTTAGTCCTAAATATTTCTAAAACTTAAAGCATTGTATTTGGGACAAATCATTCACTACACCCGAATTATGTGGAAATTGAACAAGTTGAGGAGACTAAACTGCTTGGTGTAACCCTGAATAGTAAACTGTCGTGGTCAAAACATACTGATGCAAAGGTAGCTAAGATGGGGAGAAGTCTGTCTGTGATAAAGCACTGCTACAGCATGCCTTCTTGACATTGCTATCAAACAACAAGTCCTACAGGCCCTAGTTTTGTGGCACCTGGACTTACTGTCCTGTCCTATGGTCAGGTGTCACAAAGAGGGACATACGCAAATTACAATTGGCCAAGAACAGAGCAGCACGACTGGCCCTTAAATGTACACGGAGATCCAACATGAATAACATGCATGTCAATCTCCCCTGGCTCACTTTATCACATTATTTGTGAAAGGTATTGACGTGTTGAATGCACCGAGCTGTTTAGGCGACTAGCACACATGCTCAGACACCCATGCATACCCCCACAAAATATGGCGCCAAGGTCAATACACAGTACTACATAGAGCCATGACAACATGGAACATTATTCTACATCACGTAACTCAGGAAGGCAGTAAAGTCAGATATTTGTTTTTTATAAAACTACACCTTGTGGAACAGCATGGACTGTGAAGAGACACACACAGGCACAGACCCACGCGCACACACACACACACACACTCTATACACACGCACATTTCGATTTTGTATTGTAAATATGTTGTGGTAATGTGTAGGGAAGTGTAATGTTTTAACTCCGATGTAAATTGCCTTAAAATGGCTGGACCCCAGGAAGAGTAGCTGCTGCTTTTGCACAAACCAATTGGGGATCCATAATAAATCCCAGGAAGGGTTGCTGCTGCCTTGGCAGGAACTAACAGGGATCTATAATAACTACAAATAGCTGGATGTTGTATTTAAATGTTTGGATTTACGTGTTTCACAAAAGCTGAAGGGAAATCTGATAACATCAGGGTGTTCCCATCATCTGTCTGCAGGTTAAATTGTAGTGAACTTGTAGTTGAACATGAAAGGTGCAGTACTACTTACAGTGGGGTCGCCGTCACTGCTTTTGAGGTGTTCATCCTGTCACACGGATGCCAAAGCACTTTAGCAGCTCTGATACTGCTGCCCAGAGGGGTCAGGACTCCACTCAGAGCACTAACATCACTGGCCATATTTAACTAAACCACACAACTGACTGCATCAGGATAGCACGCTTCTGGTTACGACATGATGCCATGTGTGTTATTTCATAGTTTTGATGTCTTCACTATTATTCTACAATGTAGAAAATAGTAAACAAAAGAAAAGATAAACCCTTGAATGAGTAGTTGATCTAAAACGTTTAGTGTTTATATATCTGCGTCATTGTATGAGTTACAAAGGAGAGGTAAACATCGATCTCATGTTGAAACAAAAAACAGAGATTACATTGACACACCACTGACACCTCCCCCATATTGAGTGGACCACGATTCCCTTGTGACAGATGATCTGAGGAACTGAACGGGGCTGTGTGGGTGAGGGGGCTGTGTGGGTGAGGGCCTGTGTGGCGAGGGGCTGTGTTGGTGAGGGCCTGTGTGGCGAGGGGCTGTGTTGGTGAGGGCATGTGTAGTGAGGGGCTGTGTTGGTGAGGGGGCTGTGTTGGTGAGGGCCTGTGTGGGTGAGGGCCTGTGTGGGTGAGGGGGCTGTGTGGGTGAGGGCCTGTGTGGCGAGGGGCTGTGTTGGTGAGGGCCTGTGTGGCGAGGGGCTGTGTTGGTGAGGGCCTGTGTGGCGAGGGGCTGTGTTGGTGAGGGCCTGTGTGGCGAGGGGCTGTGTTGGTGAGGGCCTGTGTGGCGAGGGGCTGTGTTGGTGAGGGCCTGTGTGGGTGAGGGGGCTGTGTTGGTGAGGGCCTGTGTGGCGAGGGGGCTGTGTTGGGGAGGGCCTGTGTGGGTGAGGGGGCTGTGTTGGAGAGGGCCTGTGTGGGCGAGGGGGCTGTGTTGGAGAGGGCCTGTGTGGGCGAGGGGGCTGTGTTGGAGAGGGCCTGTGTGGGCGAGGGGGCTGTGTTGGTGAGGGCCTGTGTGGCGAGGGGCTGTGTTGGTGAGGGCCTGTGTGGCGAGGGGGCTGTGTTGGTGAGGGCCTGTGTGGCGAGGGGGCTGTGTTGGTGAGGGCCTGTGTGGCGAGGGGGCTGTGTTGGTGAGGGCCTGTGTGGCGAGGGGCTGTGTTGGTGAGGGCCTGTGTGGCGAGGGGGCTGTGTTGGTGAGGGCCTGTGTGGCGAGGGGGCTGTGTTGGTGAGGGCCTGTGTGGCGAGGGGGCTGTGTTGGTGAGGGCCTGTGTGGCGAGGGGGCTGTGTTGGTGAGGGCCTGTGTGGCGAGGGGCTGTGTTGGTGAGGGCCTGTGTGGGTGAGGGGCTGTGTTGGTGAGGGCCTGTGTGGCGAGGGGCTCTGTTGGTGAGGGCCTGTTTGGCGAGGGCCTGTGTTGGTGAGGGGGCTGTGTGGGTGGCTGGATGGTGAAAAGAGGAGATAAGAGATTAATTTTGTCCAGTCTGTATTACAGAGCTTTGACAATAAATGAGGGCTTTAGCTTTATGTTCTGTAAAACAAAAGCAATTAATGTGTTTAATGGGAGTTTAATGGCATTGACATGGAAATATGACAAGGCTCCAGATTTAACTGGCTTTTAGAGAAGCTAGATATTCTCATTGATTTAGGGGGTGATATTGTCACAAAATTCAGTTTCATAACAAAATAACTGAATACATTAAGTATGTATTTATTTTATATAAATGTAAAGAGATTGCAATGTCGTACCTGTCCCATTATAGCGTCTGGGAGCATACGGGCAGTGTCATTGAGGCCATCTCCATTTTGAAGTAGTCCATGTTCTTCTTCTATTACTACTTGGAGTTGGTAAACAAACTGTAAGGGTGTGCAGTATACTGCCATCTAGAGAGTGCTGTTGGAACAGGTATAAAGCCATAGTTGGCTATTTATTACCACCTGCAGTTATGGAACGTTTGCTCACGAGTAGAATTCATTGGCTGACTCTGCTGATAACCGGGATGGGATTATTTGATCCTTCCTTAAACCATAGGAAATCACACCAAGTTGACTACTTCAAAATGGTAAAACTGGCTTTTGTGCACTAGAGTACTCTATGCATCTCTATGATTTATTGATAGCCCTCATTCTATGAACATTTAAATATATAACTGATATTCCTACAGAGCGAACAAAGGCCATCTCCAGAGAGAGAAAATTTCCTTTTATACCATATAAATGGAATTGGACTTTTCTTTTCTACCTCACCTTCAAATATTTCAGCACACCCAAGGAGTGAGCATAAATAAAGAGGAGAAGAGAGTGTGCTTTTTCACAAGTAGACCAGATGCAATTTACTTCTATAAGCTGTTTTTGGCTATCTGAGTCAGTCTCCATCTTTATTCTGCATTCCCTATGAATAAATAAAATGGTATGAGGACTGCATCAATAAGCTGATACTGGCAGGCTGGCGATATGACCACTAGATGGCAGTCCAACTCTGAGAAATTGAAGGTGTGTGTGTGGCAGTTTTTCCCAAAACTCAGTCCCCGGGACCCCAAGGGGTGGACGTTTTGGTTTTTACAATAACACTACACAGCTGATTGAAATAATTAACTAGTCATCAAGCTTAATGCAGACAGTATTAAGCAAAAAACAAAATGTGCACCCCTTGGGTCCCGAGGACCGAGTTTGGGAAATGCTGGTGTGTGTGAGTGTTAGAGAGTGAGACCATCTAAACCTAACATACTGTACCAGACATTATATTTTAATGTATACACACATGCACACACATAAACACAGGTACGCGCACACACACACAAACAAACAAATAATAAATTTAAAAAAGTATGGATTATGCAAATGGTATTCATAGTTAATACTCGTGCAGAAAAAGAAACAAGGCCACACTTTAGACTTTTCTGCCTCTTGCCCTGTTAATATGCCATGGGAATTAGAGTATCTGGACCAGCAAGTGATAAAGCACATGTAACCAATTTGTATTATGGCAAAAATATCTTCATGCATTTAAGGTAAAATGCCGAGATACATAAAGATCCTCAGAATGTAAAGAGCACATCATCTCAGCTCTCCATAGCACCATAAACACTGGGGATCCTCAGAATGTAAAGTAGAGCACATCATCTCAGCTCTCCATAGCACCATAAACACTGGGGATCCTCAGAATGTAAAGTAGAGCACATCATCTCAGCTCTACATAGCACCATAAACACTGGGGATCCTCAGAATGTAAAGTAGAGCACATCATCTCAGCTCTACATAGCACCATAAACACTGGGGATCCTCAGAATGTAAAGAGCACATCATCTCAGCTCTCCATAGCACCATAAACACTGGGGATCCTCAGAATGTAAAGTAGAGCACATCATCTCAGCTCTCCATAGCACCATAAACACTGGGGATCCTCAGAATGTAAAGTAGAGCACATCATCTCAGCTCTCCATAGCACCATAAACACTGGGGATCCTCAGAATGTAAAGTAGAGCACATCATCTCAGCTCTACATAGCACCATAAACACTGGGGATCCTCAGAATGTAAAGAGCACATCATCTCAGCTCTACATAGCACCATAAACACTGGGGATCCTCAGAATGTAAAGTAGAGCACATCATCTCAGCTCTCCATAGCACCATAAACACTGGGGATCCTCAGAATGTAAAGTAGAGCACATCATCTCAGCTCTACATAGTGCCACAAACACTGGGGATCCTCAGAATGTAAAGTAGAGCACATCATCTCAGCTCTCCATAGCACCATAAACACTGGGGATCCTCAGAATGTAAAGTAGAGCACATCATCTCAGCTCTCCATAGCACCATAAACACTGGGGATCCTCAGAATGTAAAGTAGAGCACATCATCTCAGCTCTCCATAGCACCATAAACACTGGGGATCCTCAGAATGTAAAGTAGAGCACATCATCTCAGCTCTCCATAGCACCATAAACACTGGGGATCCTCAGAATGTAAAGTAGAGCACATCATCTCAGCTCTACATAGCACCATAAACACTGGGGATCCTCAGAATGTAAAGTAGAGCACATCATCTCAGCTCTCCATAGCACCATAAACACTGGGGATCCTCAGAATGTAAAGTAGAGCACATCATCTCAGCTCTCCATAGCACCATAAACACTGGGGATCCTCAGAATGTAAAGTAGAGCACATCATCTCAGCTCTACATAGCACCATAAACACTGGGGATCCTCAGAATGTAAAGTAGAGCACATCATCTCAGCTCTCCATAGCACCATAAACACTGGGGATCCTCAGAATGTAAAGTACAGCACATCATCTCAGCTCTACATAGCACCATAAACACTGGGGATCCTCAGAATGTAAAGTAGAGCACATCATCTCAGCTCTCCATAGCACCATAAACACTGGGGATCCTCAGAATGTAAAGTAGAGCACATCATCTCAGCTCTCCATAGCACCATAAACACTGGGGATCCTCAGAATGTAAAGTAGAGCACATCATCTCAGCTCTACATAGCGCCATAAACACTGGGGATCCTCAGAATGTAAAGTAGAGCACATCATCTCAGCTCTCCATAGCACCATAAACACTGGGGATCCTCAGAATGTAAAGTAGAGCACATCATCTCAGCTCTCCATAGCACCATAAACACTGGGGATCCTCAGAATGTAAAGTAGAGCACATCATCTCAGCTCTACATAGCACCATAAACACTGGGGATCCTCAGAATGTAAAGTAGAGCACATCATCTCAGCTCTACATAGCACCATAAACACTGGGGATCCTCAGAATGTAAAGTAGAGCACATCATCTCAGCTCTCCATAGCACCATAAACACTGGGGATCCTCAGAATGTAAAGAGCACATCATCTCAGCTCTACATAGCGCCACAAACACTGGGGATCCTCAGAATGTAAAGTAGAGCACATCATCTCAGCTCTCCATAGCACCATAAACACTGGGGATCCTCAGAATGTAAAGTAGAGCACATCATCTCAGCTCTCCATAGCACCATAAACACTGGGGATCCTCAGAATGTAAAGTAGAGCACATCATCTCAGCTCTCCATAGCACCATAAACACTGGGGATCCTCAGAATGTAAAGTAGAGCACATCATCTCAGCTCTCCATAGCACCATAAACACTGGGGATCCTCAGAATGTAAAGTAGAGCACATCATCTCAGCTCTCCATAGCGCCATAAACACTGGGGATCCTCAGAATGTAAAGTAGAGCACATCATCTCAGCTCTACATAGCACCATAAACACTGGGGATCCTCAGAATGTAAAGTAGAGCACATCATCTCAGCTCTACATAGCACCATAAACACTGGGGATCCTCAGAATGTAAAGTAGAGCACATCATCTCAGCTCTCCATAGCACCATAAACACTGGGGATCCTCAGAATGTAAAGTAGAGCACATCATCTCAGCTCTCCATAGCACCATAAACACTGGGGATCCTCAGAATGTAAAGTAGAGCACATCATCTCAGCTCTACATAGCACCATAAACACTGGGGATCCTCAGAATGTAAAGTAGAGCACATCATCTCAGCTCTACATAGCACCATAAACACTGGGGATCCTCAGAATGTAAAGTAGAGCACATCATCTCAGCTCTACATAGCACCATAAACACTGGGGATCCTCAGAATGTAAAGTAGAGCACATCATCTCAGCTCTACATAGCACCATAAACACTGGGGATCCTCAGAATGTAAAGTAGAGCACATCATCTCAGCTCTCCATAGCACCATAAACACTGGGGATCCTCAGAATGTAAAGTAGAGCACATCATCTCAGCTCTCCATAGCACCATAAACACTGGGGATCCTCAGAATGTAAAGTAGAGCACATCATCTCAGCTCTACATAGCACCATAAACACTGGGGATCCTCAGAATGTAAAGTAGAGCACATCATCTCAGCTCTACATAGCACCATAAACACTGGGGATCCTCAGAATGTAAAGTAGAGCACATCATCTCAGCTCTACATAGTGCCACAAACACTGGGGAGGAAGTTTGTACTCTCTAGTGTATGCATAGAAAGTGGAGGCTGACTGAGAAGCACTGACTGACAGGTACAGTATGTGCAGGTTGTCAATGAGGAGGGAATATTGAGAAGAGATAGAGAGAGAGAGACTGTGATCAAGAGAGAGACAGAGAGAGACTGTGATCGAGAGAGAGACAGAAAGACGGAGAAAGACAGTGAATTATGTTCACAGTATGAGATATTCCCAATCAAATCAAAAACTGACGAACAAATATGGCAAACATCCTAGAAGCATCAGGTTGTTGAAATAGATGAAAATATCCCTTGGGAAATGAACACTTTCTGTCTTCTCTTAACATGCACCACCGACAAATGTGTACCCACAGGACATTAAAGGCGTGATTATTAAAAATGGTCCTCTGATTAGGATTGAGAAGTGATCACAGTGAAGACTGACTTATGTTTATCTACTCATTTCCTTTTATTTGCCACTTTTATGAGCACAATTACATGTTGCACTACAAAAACCGGAAAATGTGCTATTATATATGAGCTGGGTGTTAAATGGATAGCTGGCAGCATTCCCTGTCGAGGAAATAAATACAGTGCAAATCGCAGGTTGACGTTTATCGTCATGAAACTTGACCTGGAGGCAAAGCTGGCTGATTTCCACTTGATGGGCCGGCTGCAAACTCAAAATTGGCTATACTTGTAAAAATTCATGATATTTATTTATTTTTCGTCTTAATTTAAGGTTATGTTTAGGCATTAGGATTAGCAGTGTGGTTAAGGTTAAAATCAGATTTTATGCCTTTGGGGCTGTGCCAGCTAAAGACCACTCTGCAGAGCTGCGTCTAGAACAACATTCATGATGAAAAAACGCTAACCTGTGTACAAATCACCGTAGACTTAATTTGCCAACCTACAGTCTGACTTATGGTGGTAATAATATCCAGGGTATTTAATAAAGAATATATCATAACAGTCATCAAGAGAGTATTGTTACTGTTCAGAGTTTCTGTATTTTACTAGCTAATCTCACTGTGGGGTCTTTTCAGGTAAATAAAAACCCAGGACGACCCTATCAAAGAGCCTGGGCTTGTCTCTCTGCTTCTGAACTAATATGTACAATCTGTTAAATGCATCATGCAATCTATAACCCATCGTGGCAGGGTAGCCTAGTGGTTAGAGCGTTTGACTAGTAACCCGGAAGGTTGCAAGTTCAAACCCCCAAGCTGACAAAAGTACAAATCTGTCGTTCTGCCCCTGAACAGGCAGTTAACCCACTGTTCCTAGGCCGTCATTGAAAAATAATTTAGTTAAATAAAGGTAAAATAAAATCGCTCTTCAAAGCACAGAGCAGTCCTTTAAGCCAGTGACATAATATTTAGAATAGCTCCAGAGGACACACGCGTGCTGATTGCACCGACATGCAGGGATGGCCACAGAACCTGACAAACGTGGAACAACTTCATTGGGAAATGTGAGTGTTTCAGGATTGCTGGGTATTGAGGCTTTCTGAATTTCAAATGACATTTCAGGTATCACTTGTTTGTATTCATATAGTGAAATAGCATACCGTTGCCACCAAGCTTTTCACATAAAGGTCATGAAAAAAAGGAAAGTGTTATGGTTTGGACAGAATAATGTGCGAAAACATTGAAGATGAAACATGAAATTAAACAGAGAAGATCAAATGCTGCAGCAGAGTCTAGCCTTGTCTGCTGCCTACTCTGTCTCCCTGTCCTGAGTCATACATCTCTCTCTCTACAATTCTCTCTTCCACTCCCTCTCCCTGCAGCTGTCTGCAGGCAGATTACCAGTGGGAAACCAGCAGGTCTAACTAATGGATGTAAACAGCAGTACTGGGGATTAATCCAGCTGTAAACATGATTAAAAAGGAGGCTGTAATGTGCTAATGTTGGCTGTAAATAACATACACACTACCTGTCATCCAGGGACACGACTTTACTTTTAAACCCAACTAAAGTGCCTTCAAATTCAAAGCAGTGTGTTCCAAATCAAACATATTGTGCAGACTATTTTCTCATTGTGGGAAATAATTGGGTGGACAGAATAGTTACAGATGATTATCATTACCTAGACTACAACAGTAAAAAAAATAAACCTAGAATATCTGTGTGTATTGATAAAATGACACCTGCCTTATCACTCGTCTGTCACCTCTGTCGGGGGTGTTCAGATGCCCTTGCCTCCAGATCAAAATCTGACGTGTCACCGGCTCCGAAGCCAAAGTCCCCCTCCTCCCCTGGCTGCTGTACAATGCTGCCAGGCCTCATAACCAATCTCTAAACTGTCTACTGGATGAAGAAAGACCAAGGTGACTAAACTACATGACCAAATGTCAATGTCCACTGGCTGTCAGACTGCTGAGGTCAGATGTGTTAAAAGGGGTCATGCCCTCAATTGATTCAGCGCTGCGTTAATTAAACATATTTTCGTTCCAATTTTCTCATCTCTAAACCCTTAGTGTCTTTAATGTCACTTACAAAGTCCACATTGATGATAATCAGTTGTTAATTATGGGTTTTCTAAATGAATAACAAAGGATGTCATCAACTGCGTATAAAAGCTATCGTTCAGTCACAACACTGCTAGTAAATGAGTCTAATCATAGCCTGTACAGAAGGTCTGGCCACAGAAACAACAAGGGGCAGAGAACTCCATGATCAAATTATTTTCCATGGCAACAGTCGCTACTGTCTGCATTTAAATAGGTTTTCATTTTAAATGCTGTATTCTAGCTGCATCTCAATTACAGTACAGAGATGACGGAGTCTGCTCTCTCTGCACCTGCTATACACATAGTGTCTGACTATGACCAACACTGAGATGGAATGGTTGCCCCCCTGACACAAATATCTCTGTCCACAGCTAAATTAATATTTCAGCTTGCTCATCAGACCATACGCTACTGCATTGGGCAACACTGCTGCTTCTATCTACCAGTAGAGACTGATTCAAGCCTGGGATAAGGGCTGAATTAGACAGCCATGCCCTTTGACAAGGTTGGTAAAATATATACTACAGTACCTGTTACAGTACCGTTTTCAACAAAAGTGAAATCTAAACAATCTTAGAAAACCATACCTATGCTTTTGAAGACTGTCCTTGTCCCCTGTTCCCGAGTCATTCTCCATTCTCCGGCTCCAGTGTGAGAGAATGGTGGCGGTGCTGTGAGGCCCTGTGGGTGTGTGTCCCTCGACACGGCTATTTAATCACTGGTGTCTATCACCTCATAAACCCTTCCTCCTGGGCCTGGGTATCCTCATAAACAGCACAGCTTCTCAACCACGACACACCATCTGTTCCCAAACCCACTCTGCATATTAAAAATCTAGAACAAAAATAATATTGGCTCCCCAAAAAATACACATACTGAGTAAATGACCTCTGTGACTGTTTTGAACAAGACTTTCCACAATAAGAGTATGTGTGCGTGTGTGCGTGCGTGCGCGTGCGTGCGTGCGTGTCCTTGAAGGAGAACTGCTGTATCTGACAGGTGACAGGGTTCACTGCTTAGAGCAGACAGTGGATGTGTGGGCTCATTTCACCCTAATCAATAACAATCAACAGAGGGCAAATATAAACATGTTTTCCCTCTGTGACCCCTAAAATAGAACAAACAGCTGTTTATGCTTCCAGGTCATGCAGAGACAGGATGGATACACCTGAACAGTTCTTCAACCCTACTCGAGTCAGGAAATGACACAGTCACTCTTTACAGTAACTTCAAAGGCTCGTTTGTATCATAAAACTATAGCCTACTGCAGTACACTCACTCGCAAGAAACAACATTAAACTTTCAAAACACAAAAAACCTGATGCCATTGGCAAACGGCCATCCATTATTGTAAAGAGAATATCTTGGTGAGTAATATCATAACTGTATTTCAGGAAACGATAGGGAGAAAGTTAGCTGTCATCCGCAGCATTCTGAACTTGTCGCATTGTATCAGCAGTACTCTGAAATTGGATTTGAATAAAGTGCTTCAATCAATGCCAAACTGTGGCGAATTTGTGGTACTCTGGTATACTGTATTCCAATGGCTACAAGATAAAAGCATTTGGAAGCCATTGACTATTTATCCATGCTGCAACAGGTGGAGGCCTATCATCCTGCAGCTCCAGCCCTCTAGCTCCTGCCACACCCCCACAATTGAGTCTCAGCAGCACAAGTCCTACCCCCCGGCTCCACCCATAAACCCAGATGCCCTACATCCGAGTAGCCCCAGCCCTATGCAGCCCCAGCCCTATGCAGCCCCAGCCCTCTGCAGCCCCAGCCCTCTGCAGCCCCAGCCCTCTGCAGCCCCAGCCCTCTGCAGCCCCAGCCCTCTGCAGCCCCAGCCCTCTGCAGCCCCAGCCCTCTGCAGCCCCAGCCCTATGCAGCCTCAGCCCTATGCAGCCTCAGCCCTCTGCAGCCCCAGCCCTCTGCAGCCCCAGCCCTATGCAGCCCCAGCCCTCTGCAGCCTCAGCCCTATGCAGCCCCAGCCCTCTGCAGCCCCAGCCCTCTGCAGCCCCAGCCCTATGCAGCCCCAGCCCTATGCAGCCCCAGCCCTATGCAGCCCCAGCCCTCTGCAGCCCCAGCCCTCTGCAGCCCCAGCCCTCTGCAGCCCCAGCCCTCTGCAGCCCCAGCCCTCTGCAGCCCCAGCCCTATGCAGCCCCAGCCCTATGCAGCCCCAGCCCTATGCAGCCCCAGCCCTATGCAGCTCCAGCCCTATGCAGCCCCAGCCCTATGCAGCCCCAGCCCTATGCAGCCCCAGCCCTATGCAGCCCCAGCCCTATGCAGCCTCAGCCCTATGCAGCCCCAGCCCTATGCAGCCCCAGCCCTATGCAGCCTCAGCCCTATGCAGCCCCAGCCTTATGCAGCCCCAGCCCTCTGCAGCCCCAGCCCTCTGCAGCCCCAGCCCTATGCAGCCCCAGCCCTATGCAGCCCCAGCCCTATGCAGCCCCAGCCCTATGCAGCCCCAGCCCTATGCAGCCCCAGCCCTATGCAGCCCCAGCCACCCTGCCTCGGTTCCCTAGAGTCCTGATTACGTCTCTGGATTAAATCTGCCACGAGCGGAAGGCTATGATTTAACACAGAGATCCCAGCATGGGGGTGGTGTGTCCCGCCTGTGTATCCAATACCTAAGAGTGATGGCACCATGCGTCTGTGACAGCCCCGTCTTTGTGACTGTTATTACAATACTTCCCGGCAGCAGCACATACTTGACGTGAGGGCGAGAGTCTTATTGTCATTCAAATGGACCTATTATTTTCAGGTTCATTTGATTTAACTTTGGAACAGTGGGGGGGGGAAATGAAGCAGGATGTTTCTCAGTGTTATGGTTGAGAGGATAAAACAGAGACAAGCAAGGCTACAGAACAATGGAAATGAAAACTGTGTTACCACTCACAAGGTCTCCACATACTGTATATCAACTGTTGGGAAGGTGCAAGCCTCCAGTTCTGTGAAGGGGATAGCACCCGTAGAGCGACGGTGAAACAATTCATATCTACAGAATAACGGTGAGCGACGTTGACCATGATCCAGTGCCTCTTTAAAAAAAAAAAAAAGTATTCTACCTTTATTTAACTAGGCAAGTTAGTTAAGAACAAATTCTTATTTTCAATGACGGCCTAGAAACAGTGGGTTAACTGCCTTGTTCAGGGGCAGAATGACAGATTTGTACCTTGTCAGCTCTGGGGTTTGAACTAGCAACCTTCCGGTTACTAGTCCAATGCTCTAACCACTAGGCTACCCTGCCGCCTCTTCAATTACAGTAGAAGAAACAAACAGTACAGTTATGACTGGTGTCAGGTGTTATTCATGGTGACAATAAACTGCTGTTTTGATTACATTTCCAAATATACATTGAATTGTGGCGTTTATTTCTAAAATACCCTGAGGAGTTTTTACTCTTTCTACTATTCAACACGTCAGTATACTTGCATGAGATAAATCCTTTAAACATAATTTCATGTTGCTGTGTTTCCATCTTGTTACTTCTCTAGATCCTGAAATAGCTGTGATAGTGCCGTTTCAGGGGACGCATAATTACCTGTTAATGGCTTCTCTCTCAAAGGGATCATTTGCTCAAGTTCCATCAAAGACAAATCAGGCTTCTCTCTCTGAGGGATAATTTGTTCAAGTGCCATCACAGACAAATCAGGCCGCTTCTTTCTCATCTCTAAACCTTCACGGATAGATAATAACACTGAGAGGACAGGACAAGACCAAATGCATACTGCCTGAAGAAACCAATGATTTACAAGGAAGAGTAAGTGTGTTATAGTGTACCATGTTCAACTAATGAAAGAAATACAGTATGTTTGTGCTCTGAAAATATAGCACCAAACCTACTGTATTATCATACAGTACGTCACTGTGCAGTAAACGTTGCTCTGTCCACTCTGTGTAAAGTACAAACGTTGTTCATCCCTCTTGCTTGCAGGTTCCAGTGGGAGTGTATTAACAAAGGGGGTGAACAGGAACCAACAACCAAGTGACTTCTTTCAATTAGTTGCTGTTATCGCAGCTATTTTACCCACAGTCAAATTGACCCAGCATGCCGTATTCAGAGTAGCCCCATTTTACATATCCTGCCGAATACCCCGGGCTCAGTCCCTGAGCAACTAGGCAGTTAGGCAATACACTTTATCATGGTGCACTCCATTTATCAAACAGGGATCCCTTGGGGAGGTAAAATGACAGAATATTGATGAAATGGTTGTAAGTTTGTGGTAGAGATTTGCCCTAGGCTAGGACTGGAGAAGTAGTTAAGCGAGAGGAGATGATTAAAGGGAAACTCAGAGCAATCACGGGCCGTCCCCCCCCCGGGCCGTCCCTCTCCCCCCCGGCCGGGCCGTCCCCCCCCCGGCCGGGCCCCCCCCAGGCCGTCCCCCCCCGGCCGCCCACCCCCCCCAGGCCGTCCCCCCCCAGGCCGTCCCTCCCCCGGCCGGGCCCACCCCCCCCCAGGCCGTCCCCCCAGGCCGTCCCTCTCCCCCCAGGCCGTCCCTCCCCCGGCCGGGCCCACCGTCCCCCCCCCCCCCAGGCCATTAGTTAAGATGAAGGAATGATCCACAGATGGAGATCCGGCTATCAGGAGACCAGGAGGAACTTGATGTGAAGACGCACCAAAATGACTCATGCCAAATCCCTGGATGATTATAGCACTGTTCCGCCAAGTATGACATTAAATATCTGCGTATTAATAGCCATATTTATTTTTCAAATTACATGCAGTTAGTTTCAAGCTATGTGCAGAGGTTATTGGTACTGTCCAATTCAGGGCCCCCTGAGTGGCACAGCGGTCTAAGGCTCTGCATTGCAGTGCTAGAGGCGTCACTACAGACCCTGGTTCAATTCCAGGCTGTATCACAACCAGCTGTGATTGGGAGGCCCATAGGGCGGCGCACAATCAACCCAGAGTTGTCCGGGTCAGGGTTTGGCCGGGGTCGGCCAACTTGTGTTTGTGGTAGGTGGGTGGTGTGTATGTTTGTCTGGAGATGGGAGGGAATGTGTTATTTGGTAACTCTCCTATGAGAACGTAACTGTTCACGTGTGGTGTGGCGCCATGGCTGTTCACGTCTCTGAGCAGAGTGGCATCCTGCCATGGCTGTTCAGCTGTTCACATCTCCAAGCAGAGTGGCATCCTGACATGTTTGGGAATAGAAATAGCTTTCTTCCCTCTGTCACTAGACACAGCTCTGAGAGTGCATCTTTCTTCTGTTTGGCACACAGCTCATACCCTCTCCTCGTTTCACGATATCATCCATTAGTGGATAGCTAATTCAATAAATAAAATACAAGAAAACACCACAACTATGTTGTAGAGGAAATTATATTATATTATAAACTATTATAGAGTATTATAGAATGTGTATACATTTGACTATTTGAATTCTGAATTCTACAATGAGAGACAAAAGACTAGTATCCCCCATCTCCTCATCTCATCCTGTGATAGAACTATGGCAATAGAACCACGCTGATAGAACCACACTGATAGAACCACGGCGATATGACCACGGCGATATGACCACGGCGATATGACCACGGCGATTGAAACATTTGCTAACTAGTCACCTGTTTGTTCATCCTAATTTCCCTGGAAACGGCCTGGCAAATTATTTAGCATACAAGTGGCTCTAAAGGCCTGAAGAAAACACTAAACCACTTGTGTCAAACCCATTGTGATTCGCAATATTCTGAATGCAGTCTCGGGTGGTTATCCAAGATTGCTGGTATTTGTCAGGCTACCATTTTTCAACCATTACATTTGTATGCTTGAGTACCGCCCTCCGTTCAGAGATTCCTAAATACACTGTCAAATAATAGGACTATCCATTTTTACACTGTTTATTTTCATGTGGTTTCGGTAAAAACTAACAATTATGTTAGAATCTGTGGAATCTACATAATAGCATGGCTTAGGCTAGAGTGGACAAATACAACCACTGGATATGTGGACTGGCCAACTTAGTTCCACTAAGCCGTATCCAAAACAAGAATGTTTCAGTGTCTAAGTGGTTCTGGACTGCAGATGGTTTCTGTATGGGTCAAGTCTTTGGAGAAGGAGAGGATGAAGGCTTCCTGCCAGTGGTATAACCCAGGCCACCCCACTGGCATTTCACATGTGTTCCAATGCGCATTGGCTGCAAATAACACAGGATATGTATAGTTGTTTCAAATGAATGAGAGACTTAATTCTATGAGTTCCAATTCTACGAGAGACCTAAATCTACTATGCTTCAGAGAGAAATGGGTAAATATAAGTAATTAAATATTATCGGTATAACAGGTAGCATATAAAACACTAAGAAGAAGCAAAACTTCAGCTCAGAGGGCAGAATATAAGATTCAGCTGCATCAGACTGTTGTTGTGTTCCAAGATGATGCTCATCTAGCTAATGAAGATAGATACCACACTACAGTCTATGGCACTGATCTGAAGCTATCCAATTTCTTTTACTGCACATGAGGCGCCACATCCATGCACAGCTAGAGGACTTTAGTCTCCCAAAAAGCAATCAATGAGTCAGGCACAATTAATTTACATCCACATAAATGTACTGGCGATGGAGAGCACACAGATTTGCAAGAACATGGAAATGGACATCACCCTATCGAGTTATAGAAATCTGAAGCCAAGAGTATAATTGCACAGAAATAATTTAACGGGGTTTATCAACCTGTTGCGACATCCACATTCAGTTGTGCACCAAATTATGCAGAGACTGGAGCAATACCTAAATTAAAAAGGTTTTTACGTGCATACATTTCTAACTGAATGGTTGTAAATAGCAACAAAACATTATTTTATAATTCAATCATGTAACTTTGCTTCCTGCTTTTTCCTGTGATTGAAAAATTATATTGGAATACATTTCCCATCAAATCCTGATAAATCAAGTAAACAGGTTGCGTATCCATGCAGTAAACCGGTTGCGTATCCATGCAGTAAACCGGTTGCGTATCCATGCAGTAAACCGGTTGCGTATCCATGCAGTAAACCGGTTGCGTATCCATGCAGTAAACCGGTTGCGTATCCATGCAGTAAACCGGTTGCGTATCCATGCAGTAAACCGGTTGCGTATCCATGCAGTAAACCGGTTGCGTATCCATGCAGTAAACCGGTTGCGTATCCATGCAGTAAACCGGTTGCGTATCCATGCAGTAAACCGGTTGCGTATCCATGCAGTAAACAGGTTGTGTATCCATGCAGTCCAGAGTAGAAACCGGCAGGAGAAGACACTGAATAAAACTAGACGTATCCATGCAGTAAACCGGTATCATCAAACATCCATGCAGTAAACCTGTTGTCTTCATCCATGCATAAACCATTCCTCTCTCAGGACTGTGATGGCGGATGGTGATCCATGCAGTAAACCTGGTTGCGTATCCATGCAGTAAACCGGTTGCGTATCCATGCAGTAAACCGGTTGCGTATCCATGCAGTAAACCGGTTGCGTATCCATGCAGTAAACAGGTTGTGTATCCATGCAGTCCAGAGTAGAACGCGGCAGGAGAAGACACTGAATAAAACTAGACCTTAACGTATACTAAATGGTACAATAAAGGGCCGCCATATCATCAAACATGAGCCATTGAAGGCCCTCTCAGCCTGACACTCTGTAGTGTCTTCATCTCCCTTTGGACATCCAAAATACCCATTCCTCTCTCAGGACTGTGATGGCGGATGGTGACAGGATGTCAGGCAATTAAGCAGTCATTACTCATGGAGCTGGAGCCTGGAGGTATGCTGGCTCCTCAGGGCTCCCACATAAACACTGCAACGCAGCCAGACGACGACACACAGACAGAGACACTTCCGATGTCCCAGCCATCCCAGGCTCGGCTCCCATCTTTTGGTTGGCTAATTCAGCGATGAAGTCAGACACTAACTCTGAATCAAAGGACACCTTAGCTTTTCATACATGCAATATCACCGAGAGTGTAACTGATAATGATGATGATTGAGAGGTTAAAGGAGGACGGTGAGCGGTGTGACTGTGGAGGAGGCCTCCCACAGTGAACCCAGACAGCTCTGATGATGAATAAACAGACAAGAGCAGTGATAACTGCTGTATCTGTGGGAGACTGCAGCTACAGTAGGAGAAGCCACAGGATCCTAGTTAATAACTGGATGCTACCTGGCAGCTGTAGGTGGGCTTCTACTTGGCAGCTGGAGGTGAGCTGCTACCTGGCAGCTGGAGGTGAGCTGCTACCTGGCAGCTGGAGGTGAGCTGCTACCTGGCAGCTGTAGGTGGGCTGCTACTTGGCAGCTGGAGGTGAGCTGCTACTTGGCAGTTGTAGGTGGACTGCTATCTGGCAGCTGTAGGTGGGTTGCTGCCTGGCAGCTGGAGGTGGACTGCTACCTGGCAGCTGGAGGTGGACTGCTATCTGGCAGCTGGAGGTGGACTGCTACCTGGCAGCTGGAGGTGGACTGCTACCTGGCAGCTGGAGGTGGACTGCTACCTGGCAGCTGGAGGTGGACTGCTACTTGGCAGCTGGAGGTGGGCTGCTATCTGGCAGCTGGAGGTGGACTGCTACCTGGCAGCTGGAGGTGGACTGCTATCTGGCAGCTGGAGGTGGACTGCTACTTGGCAGCTGGAGGTGGGTTGCTGCCTGGCAGCTGGACTGCTACCTGGCAGCTGGAGGTGGACTGCTATCTGGCAGCTGGAGGTGGACTGCTACTTGGCAGCTGGAGGTGGGCTGCTATCTGGCAGCTGGAGGTGGACTGCTACCTGGCAGCTGGAGGTGGGCTGCTACCTGGCAGCTGGAGGTGGACTGCTATCTGGCAGCTGGAGGTGGACTGCTACTTGGCAGCTGTAGGTGGGCTGCTATCTGGCAGCTGGAGGTGGGCTGCTACCTGGCAGCTGGAGGTGGGTTGCTACCTGGCAGCTGGAGGTGGACTGCTACCTGGCAGCTGGAGGTGGGCTGCTATCTGGCAGCTGGAGGTGGACTGCTACTTGGCAGCTGGAGGTGGGTTGCTGCCTGGCAGCTGGACTGCTACCTGGCAGCTGGAGGTGGACTGCTATCTGGCAGCTGGAGGTGGACTGCTACTTGGCAGCTGGAGGTGGGCTGCTATCTGGCAGCTGGAGGTGGACTGCTACCTGGCAGCTGGAGGTGGGCTGCTACCTGGCAGCTGGAGGTGGGTTGCTATCTGGCAGCTGGAGGTGGACTGCTATCTGGCAGCTGGAGGTGGGCTGCTATCTGGCAGCTGGAGGTGGACTGCTACCTGGCAGCTGGAGGTGGGCTGCTTCTGGATGAGCAGACACCCCCACAACCCCAAGCCTAATCCAAACTGCAGCAACCTACAGTATTGCCTCCTCTATCACATTTATCACGCCCACTTCTGGATTAATATTTTTGTAGTCTGATCATTGATTGTTAAAGTTAACCCTTTACTGAGGTGGGCTAAATATGGGTCACACAGAGTGTTTCTTGGTAGTCTTAAACAAATCTACTTTGAGACAAAAGCATCCACCTCACACACATGGTTATGGGCATTAAAAAACAAGACACCTGTACCATGTCATATAAAGAGATTAAATGTACTACATGTTGAGTTTGCATCCCAAGATTACACTTTATATACATCATAGAAGACTGAAATATAACACAACTGTTTGACAGAGACACACTGGATTTTCGGCATATTCTTTTTTTGATACATTTGAAATAATGTTCATACATTATGAAATTATGAAAAAATATGAATAACATTCCACCGATGAGGCCACGAGGTAATTTGACTACAGGAAAGGGCGACAGAATGATGCAATTACATTACCATATGTCTGCACTATATCCTTACAGGTTTTATTTTACTCTGCTTTAATACCCTCTATAACTCATACATCAATGAAAATACATTCTGACATACAAAATGCATTTTGTATTCAGAAATAGGTTCTTTAGCAGAAATTCATTTCTCTGTGGGCAGTGTGATTATTTTAAGACAACGTCCAGCTTCACATTTCATGCTAATGACGGGCTTTGCATAAAGAAAAGCATACCAGTGTGTCTGTTTAACATTCTGGCTCTCGCCCACACCACAACAGCTCCTTGCATTATTATTGAATGAACTCTATGGCATCATGAAACTGAGAGGACGTCTGACTATGGAAAGCTACAGTACTGTAGTAACTCAAACTTTTTATGGGAGCCGGTAAGATCTATGAACCAATCAGCACAGCAGAGAACTAGACACCCCCTGACTACAGTGCACATGGATGCTCATAACGGATACCCTCATCAGGTGTCCTTGTCTATCCCTCACATGTTCATAATCAGCCTCTGTCACTCACCTCAACATCTAAAGGGAATCTCCAAGCTGGCTAAATGCCCAGTTATTCATGAGGCAGTCTGGAGGCCTCATTTCAGTCTGTCTGCCATTTGAGCAGCCACCCAGATGACGACTGCCACCGGCGCCACCCCCGGTGGTACACCCGACTACTCATTACAGCACCGGTCCTGGTGGTACACCTGACAACTATCTACAGCACAGGTCCTGGTGGTACACCTGACAACTACCTACAGCACCGGTCCTGGTGGTACACCTGACAACTACCTACAGCACCGGTCCTGGTGGTACACCTGACTACTACCTACAGCACCGGTCCTGCTGGTACACCTGACAACTATCTACAGCACCGGTCCTGCTGGTACACCTGACAACTATCTACAGCACCGGTCCTGGTGGTACACCTGACAACTATCTACAGCACCGGTCCTGCTGGTACACCTGACAACTATCTACAGCACCGGTCCTGCTGGTACACCTGACTACTATCTACAGCACCGGTCCTGCTGGTACACCTGACTACTATCTACAGCACCGGTCCTGCTGGTACACCTGACTACTATCTAGCCCTGACTAAGGTCTCAACAGCTCCAAAAATGCAATGCTTTGTAATCAAACGCAGACCACTCTGCAATAACATAAAGCATGTTACTTAAAAGACTACTCTTATGGGCGTAGCTTCTGAGACAGTCGCTGAGATATATACACTGCTCAAAAAATAAAGGGAACACTAAAATAACACATCCTAGATCTGAATGAATGAAATATTCTTATGAAATACTTTTTTCTTTACATAGTTGAATGTGCTGACAACAAAATCACACAAAAATTATCAATGGAAATCAAATGTATCAACTAATGGAGGTCTGGATTTGGAGTCACACTCAAAATTACAGTGGAAAACCACACTACAGGCTGATCCAACTTTGATGTAATGTCCTTAAAACAAGTCAAAATGAGGCTCAGTAGTGTGTGTGGCCTCAACGTGCCTGTATGACCTCCCTACAACGCCTGGGCATGCTCCTGATGAGGTGGCGGATGGTCTCCTGAGGGATCTCTTCCCAGACCTGGACTAAAGAATCCGCCAACTCCTGGACAATCTGTGGTGCAATGTGGCGTTGGTGGATGGAGCGAGACATGATGTCCCAGATGTGCTCAATTGGATTCAGATTCAGGAAACTACTGACACACTCCAGCCACATGAGGTCTAGCATTGTCTTGCATTAGGAGGAACCCAGAGCCAACCGCACCAGCATATGGTCTCACAAGGGTCTGAGGATCTCACCTCGGTACCTAATGGCAGTCAGGCTACCTCTGGCAAGCACATGGAGGGCTGTGCGGCCCCCCAAAGAAATGCCACCCCACACCATGACTGACCCACCGCCAAACCGGTCATGCTGGAGGATGTTGCAGGCAGCAGAACGTTCTCCACGGCGTCTCCAGACTCTGTCACGTCTGTCACATGTGCTCAGTGTGAACCTGCTTTCATCTGTGAAGAGCACAGAGCGCCAGTGGCGAATTTGCCAATCTTGGTGTTCTCTGGCAAATGCCAAACGTCCTGCACGGTGTTGGGCTGTAAGCACAACCCCCACTTGTGGATGTCAGGCCCTCATACCACCCTCATGGAGTCTGTTTCTGACCGTTTGAGCAGACACATGCACATTTGTGGCCTGCTGGAGGTCATTTTGCAGGGCTCTGGCAGGGCTCCTCCTGCTCCTCCTTGCACAAAGGCAGAGGTAGCGGTCCTGCTGCTGGGTTGTTGCCCTCCTATGGCCTACTCCACGTCTCCTGATGTACTGGCCTGTCTCCTGGTAGCGCCTCCATGCTCTGGACACTACGCTGACAGACACAGCAAACCTTCTTGCCACAGCTCGCATTGATGTCCCATCCTGTATGAGCTGCACTACCTGAGCCACTTGTGTGGGTTGTAGACTCCGTCTCATGCTACCACTAGAGTGAAAGCACCGGCAGCATTAAAAAGTGACCAAAATATCAGCCAGGAAGCATAGGAACTGAGAAGTAGTCTGGCTAAACGTGTGCTATCGCTTTAATTATTTATTATGAAAAAGGATTCTCTCCCTTTTTTCTTTTAAATTGAAATGTTGATAAAAAATAATTGGAGATATTTAATTTTATAAAGCTTTTTAAAGTATGTAATTTATATTTGGCTTATTTATTTTTGACCTGCAGAAACACTCCTTTATTGGGGGTGTCTTGCTAATTGCCTATAATTTCCACCTGTTGTCTATTCCATTTGCACAACAGCATGTGAAATTTATTGTCAATCAGTGTTGCTTCCTAAGTGGACCGTTTGATTTCACAGTAGTGTGATTGACTTGGAGTTACATTGTGTTGTTTAACTGTTCCCTTTATTTTTTTGAGCAGTGTATATATGGTATACCGTTGGGGCTTTAGATGTCACTGTGCTTGTTTACAACAGTAGTTGCCAGGCAATACACAACCCTATCTCGTCTGTACAGATGTCGGAACTTAAATTTGATCCATCACGTCGAAGGAGGATAATAAGATTCCTGCAGCAGGAGGATTTCAATGAATATTTAATATTTAACATCACTATAGCAGCGTGGGCAACTAGCAATTCACTGAACAACTATCCCGGTGGTTTGCGAAGGTTGCGAGTTCAAACCCCCGAGCTGACAAGGTACAAATCTGTCGTTCTGCCCCTGAACAGGCAGTTAACCCACTGTTCCCAGGCCGTCATTGAAAATAAGAATTTGTTCTTAACTGACTTGCCTGGTTAAATAAAGGTAAAATTAAAATTAAATCCCAAAATGGAAATATCTGACACGAATTAAACAAGCAACCAAATCGATCTCCTCAGTACATGTTAGTGAAGTCGACACAGATCAGAATAATTATACTACGGCATAGGGTCCTCCTCTCACATATTGCTTGGCTCCATCGGTGTGGACATGACAGGTAAGCTTGTATGCATGACATCATACAGGCTACGATTTTTTGAAAATAACCTATTTTACTGACTTTTTAAGAATGATTAATAGCCAGAATAGTGGTGTTTCACTGTGAAGATAATATATGTACATGTAATATTAAATGACACCAATACTCAAGATAAAAATGGGTTTATATTTGTTGATAACTAATATTGAAAAGTGATGAACCAGAAACTTGTGGAGACATCAACACTTTGAATAAATGCTAACATTTGTATTGTTTATTCCTATATCTGTGCATTAGTCCTTAACCTCTTACACCTATGGTGGCGCTATTTCATTTTTGGAAGAAAAACGTTCCCGTTTTAAACAAGATATTTTGTCACAAAAAGATGCTCGACTATGCATATAATTGCTACTGTTCGAAAGAAAACACTCTGACGTGTCCAGAAATACAAATATCTTCTCTGTGCGTGCCCTTTAACGTGAGCTTCAGGCAAAACCAAGATGACTTGGCATCCAGGAAATGACAAGGATTTTTGAGGCTCTGTCTTTCATGATCTCCTTATATGGCTGTGAACGCAAGAGGAATGAGTCTGCCCTTTCTGTCGTTTCCCCAAGGTGTCTGCAGCATTGTGACGTATTTGTAGGCAGATCATTGGAAGATTGACCATAAGAGACCACATTTACCACGTGTCCGCCCGGTGTCCTGCGCCGAAATTGGTGCGCAAAAGTCACCTGCCAGTATTTTTCCATGGGGCACAGAGAGAGAAGCAAGCTTCCACGAACTGCATGTCAATGAAGAGATATGTGAAAAAACACCTTGAGGATTGATTCCAAACAACGTTTGCCATGTTTCGGTCGATATTATGTAGTTAATCCGGAAAAAGGTTTCACGTTGTAGGTGACTGCATTTTCGGTTGTTTCGGTAGTGTCGGAGATTTCTCCTACACACAGACGCTTTCAGGAAACACTGCGCATCTGGTATGTGGCTGGGAGTCTCCTCATTGAAAACATCAGAAGCTCTTCAAAGGTAAATGATTTTATTTATTTGGTTATCTGGCTTTTGTGAAAATGTTGCGTGCTACATGCTACACAAAATGCTATGCTAGCTTAGCATACTCTTACACAAATTAGTCAATTTCTATGGTTCAAAAGCATATTTTGAAAATCTGAGATGACAGTGTTGTTAAGAAAAGGCTAAGCTTGAGAGCAAACGCATTATTTTAATTTTATTTGCGATTTTCAGAAATCGTTAACGTTGCGTTATGCTAATGAGCCTGAGGCTTAGTCACAATCCCGGATCCGGGATGGGGAGTTTCAAGAGGTTTTAAAACACAATCAATTGTACAAATAGGTCATTCCCGAGTGAGGGACATCTCACGGAGATTAACGTCCAACATTCATTAGTTTGTTCAGTACATGAGGGCAAATTTAATCATGACAGCCACAGGGTTCTTTTTGAAAGACAGGACAGGAGTTTACAGGTTGTTGTTCCAGTTTCACTAACACCTAAGGGGGGAGGAATTAACCACACTGCTCAAATTTCTATGCTGGTTCAAGTTGCTGAAGCCACAACTACCTTCATTAAAGTACAATCGTTTTTATTACAGTTTTGCATATTTCTAAGCTTGGTCAAGTTGTAAGTGTAGAATAACTTAGGCTCTAATTTTGTTTAGTAACGATTGGGGAATGAAAAGTGGCAAGAGAAGTTAGTTAACGATAGATAGGCAACGTTAAACAGACACTGCTTGCAGCTAGCTAGCAAAACAGGCTCATCCTCAGAAAGCATTCATTATTTGGCTGGCTAGCAAGCCTAGATTGAACAGAGCACCGCTGGCTAAATTTCCTATGCTATTCATCAGATGTTGGTAAAATGTCTTACCTCCAAAACGAGTTAGGCAGGACTGTTTTCTCCTGCCAAGCCAATGCAATGGAGTGAAACGTGACCAGGGGCCAAACTTTAGTCCATCCTCGGCGAAGGATACATTGGATTGGCCAATTTTGATGTCCCGCCTAGAAATTCTGCCTCAAAAGGCAACATCCTTATTATCACCAGCCGATGTCTCGTTAAACCATCAATACATGTTAAATCCATCCACACCGCTGTTCTCAATTACACCCATTACTGGTAACCTAATTACCACTTCCTAAAATATTATGGCCGCGTGCTGCTTGTCCGTGTCTTTCAAGATATGTTCGCCCTCTGGTTGGTATTGTCATCGCAACAACTTAGTAATTTTGAACAGACGAAGGGCGATTTATCTAAACAAAAATATAAATATAATAAACACTTTCAACAATTTTATTCAAAATTGTCTGGTCATTTCTTATCAATATCGGGGGTAAAATAACCCTGGACAGTCCATATTTGAAACTACATCAAGTCAGAGGATTTAGTTATTTGTGCCAGAAGGGCGTGGGCCGGAAACAAACCCACGCTGACAAGGTAGGCCTATATGTGTGTCCTAACCACTAGATCATCCCAGGCCAAAATTGAACTCAATTTGAACTCAATTTTGACATTTCATATGTAAACTTCGGATACACTAGACACCTGTATGTCGTAGCCTAGCGGAGACCAATATCTATCTTGTGTTATTTAGCTTTATAAAACAACGGGTGTTGATGTGTAGGGCTGAATTTCATGTTTAATCTATTTTAACGATGCAGTAATAGGACCTAGGTCTATAGCGTTTGAGCGAGTGAGAGAAAACATTATTTTGATAGCAAGTCCTGATCCCAAAGACCTGACTGCCCCCGCATGGAGAGAAAGAGAACTGCTCATTGTTAGCCACTCAAGGATCATTTGAATTTCAAGATGAATCAGGAAAATTCTCAGTGACAAAAGAGTGAACAAGTTAAGATCCGACCTCTGTAATTCTTATTTTTCAGTGACAATACATTAGAGAGTAGGGCATAGGAGACAATAACATACAATAGAGTCCCAGACAAAATTATAAACGTTAACAGTAGAATTCATAAAGCTTACACTGTGTTGCATCGCACTCCAGACAATCCTCTGGTAAGCAGCATGGAATAAGAAAGAGAAGCACTTTAATTAAATAGAGCAGGAAGAGGGAGGTTCACACACACACACAAATGTCATCCAAATGCATTAATCCGAAGACATCAGTGTCCTTCAAAAAGAGTTAAGAGAAGGAACAAAGTTAAGGAAAATAATAATTACTATTCATTAATTAAATAAATGGAAGAAAATGTATATTCTCTTATAATGGTATTCTGGTTTTAGCATGAAGTCATGAAGTTCATTTTCTCAATCCAGTCATTATTTTCCTGTGTTACAAAATAGAGTTGTCATTCAATTGAGTCCATAATTGAAATACTGTCGAAATACCGAATGAAAGGAAGGTCTGTGCGTGAGTTGAATATTGTTCAACTTGCAGCTACAAATGTTATTCATCAAACAGACGCATATTGAATAGATAAACACATTTAGAATACATTCAAAATGAAGTGCTTGAGGATTATTGAGAGAAACACATTTAACCTCAAGGTTTTTCTTCTCCCACAAAAATAGCACTGCACGATAGAGACAGACTTTTGAAATCGGTCAATTTGACAAGACTCAACATTACCCTCTGCATGCAGACAAAGTGACTGGACTTGTACAAATAATAAACGCAGATCCATTTCTCACACCTGAATTGGACTGTCAGCTTTAAATTGAGCTTAGGATCCTAAAGCCCAGCCTTACCAAAACACCAAGTTAATGTCACTGCGATAAAAACCGGAACACGATTCAATGATTCAAAACAAAGCTAATCTGATCGAAAGTAAAGGTTTACCTTGTACAGCAAACACCTGCCTCTGTCAATCTCTCAAATTCTATGAATCTTTTCTTTCTTATTTGTGAGATACACAAAGACGGGAAAAGCATGGGTTGCTGGACACTTCTCTTTGCACTACCGGGGTAAAGCTGATGATTTGTTAACAAACACAGATCGATAGAGAGAGAGAGAGAGAGAGAGAGAGAGAGAGAGGGGCCTGAACGGAGGGCGTTTTAATCAACAGTGTCAAGACAGAAAGACAAATTATGTTTACTCTGAGGCAGTGGCTCTGTGGGCTGTGTCTCTGCTTCTCCTTACCAGTCTGTCCAGGCTGGTGCCAGCTGCAGTGGTGGGCCGCTCCTCTGGGCTGTAGGGCCTGAAACGGGCGTTGAACACATCCGAAATGCCGCGGGTAGACCTGCCACCCATTCCTGAGGGCTTTGGCTGGCCGCAGCCTTGAAAAACCTGCAATTACACAGAAGGACATCGAACTGCTGGACTGCGAGAGAAGCTAGAATTACCTGGGATGTGGAAAAGATGGAAAACAAGATGTTTTGATAAAGCCTTGTGCATCCTAAGGCCTTGTGCATCCTAAGGCCTTGTGCATCCTAAGGCCTTGTGCATCACGAACATGACAGTGCTCAAAGTCACGTTGATCTAACCAGAGCTGATAGGTTTTTCAAATGAGCATAACCAGTCTTGTAAAATATCACAGAGTTCACTTTTTAAAGGATTATGGGCAATTCACCACATATTGTACTTTAAAGAAACAAATCTGTATCATGAGAAAGCTATTGGATTATTTATCCTTGAACGAGAGCAAGCATTCAACATGTAGCCTTGGACAAGAGCAAGCATTCAACATGTGGCCTTGGACGAGAGCAAGCATTCAACATGTAGCCTTGGACGAGAGCGAGCATTCAACATGTGGCCTTGATCGAGAGCGAGCATTCAACATGTAGCCTTGGACGAGAGCGAGCATTCAACATGTAGCCTTGGACGAGAGCAAGCGTTCAACATGTAGCCTTGGACGAGAGCAAGCATTCAACATGTAGCCTTGGACGAGAGCAAGCATTCAACATGTAGCCTTGGACGAGAGCAAGCATTCAACATGTAGCCTTGGACGAGAGCAAGCATTCAACATGTAGCCTTGGACGAGAGCAAGCATTCAACATGTAGCCTTGGACGAGAGCAAGCATTCAACATGTAGCCTTGGATGAGAGCAAGCATTCAACATGTAGCCTTGGACGAGAGCAAGCATCCAACATGTAGCCTTGGACGAGAGCAAGCATCCAACATGTAGCCTTGGACGAGAGCAAGCATCCAACATGTAGCCTTGGACGAGAGCAAGCATCCAACATGTAGCCTTGAACAAGAGCAAGTATTTAAGCCTGTGTAGACTGAAAAATCTCCTCACAACCACTTCAGTTTATTCTTGCAATGACTACAATTTTGTGGGCAAAGTAAAATGCCGTAAAACACAGGAAACACATTAACTTCTGTTAGTTGAACTAAGATTATCTAACCAATGGAGAACATGTAATTCAAATACAAAGACCTAAAATTGGATATAATGAGAATGGTTTGCAATACTCACCTAAAGCACAATTCAGTTGGTTTTCAAATATAAACTGTACCTGACAGAATACAGCTGTGCCCTACTGTCCTTACAGACTTAATGTGGGAGTACAGAACAAGTAACGCCATACACTTTTAATTTGTGTTTTGTTGGACTCTAGACACTTTATTTGCTTCTGTGAATCAGTTTGATTAATTTGGTTGACATACCTTGTAGGAGAGCTGAACGCTGTTGTCTTGCATATTCATGATGGCCTCTGAAATCTTCACATCAATGGGCTCCATGACAGACTCAATGTTGAAGGGTCCCTCCAGCCTCTGTGCCACCAGCAACATGGCATCTGTCACATAATAAAGGAAGGAGAGAACTTTAGCCACAATGCCTTCCAAAAGCTTTGTGTTTGAGGATGTATGGGTGTCCAGAGAAAGCAGATTATCCCCATTTGCATTCAATGCTTCACCATGGTATCAATATGTAAATTCACGTATCTCTTCAGCAAAATGTACAGTGGCGTCAGAAAATATTCATAGCCCTTGTTCTCACTCACCTACAGAATACCCCATAATGACAAAGTGAAAACATGTTTTTCAAAATGTTTGCAAATGTATTTATAATCTAATACAGAAATATCTCATTTCCATGCCAAGAGTGTGCAAAGAATTTGAAGAATCTAAAATCTAAAATATATTTTGATTTGTTTAATTAACACTTTTATGGTTACAACATGATTCCATACGTGTTATTTCATAGTTTTGATGTCTTCACTATTATTCTACAATGTGGAACATAGTAAAAAATAAAGAAACACCCAACATTTTGACTTGTACTGTAAGTATTCACACCCTTGACTCAATACATATTCGAACCACCTTTCGCAGTGATTACAGCTGTGAGTCTCTCTCTCTCTAAGAGCTTTGCACACCTGGATTGTACAATATTTGCATATTATTCTTTAATTTATCCAAGCTCTGTCAAGTTGGTTGTTGATCATTGCTAAACAGTCATTTTCAGGTCTTTCCATAGATTTAAGCAAATTTAAGTAAAAAACTAGGTCACTCAGGAAAATTCAATGCTGTCTTTGTAAGCTTTGTAAGCTTTCTGTTTTAGTTTATAATCCTGCTAAAAGATGAATTTTCTTCCCAGTTTCGGTTGGAAAGCAGACTGAACCAGGTTCTTTACTTTTTTTTCAACAAAAATCTCAACCTAGTCTTTGCCAATGACAAGCATACCCATAACATGATAAAGCCACCACCATGCTTCAAAATATGAAGAGTGGTACTCAGTGATGTGTTTGCCCCAAACATAACGCTTTGTATTCAGTACATAAAATGTTACTTTAGTGCCTTATTGCAAACAGGATATTTTGAATGTTTATTCTTCTACTCTGTCATTTAGGTTAGTATTGTTGAGCAGCCATTAAAGGGATACTTCAGTTTTGGCAATAGTTTTACTTCCCAAGTCAGATGAACTGGATGCATGTTTTGGAATAGTTTTATTGTATGTGTGGGGTACAGAGAGAAGGTAGTCATTCAAAAATCATGTTAAACACTACTTATTATGTGACATGTTAAGCCAATGTTGAATACTTTCTGAAGACAGTATACAGAATATAGTATATACACTGAAAAATATAAATAGAAAATAGAACATTGCTATTGTTCATATAAGGAAATCAATCAATTTAAATAAATAAATTAGGCCCTAATCTATGGATTTCGCGTGAATGGGAATACAGATATGCATCTGCTGGTCGCATATACCTTAAAATGAATGTAGGGATGTGAATCAGAAAACCAGTCAGTATCTGGTGTGACCACTTTTTGCCTCATGCAAATGAAATAGAGTTGATTGTGGCCTGTGGAATGTTGTCCCACTCCACTTCAATGTCTGTGAGAAGTTGCTGGATATTGGCGGGAACTGGAACACTCTGTCATACACATTGATCCAAAACATCCCAAACTTGCTGAATGGGTGACATGTCTGGTGAATATGCAGGCCATGGAAGAACTGGGACATTTTCCAGGAATTGTGTACAGATCCTTGTGACATGGGTCCGTGCATGATTATTTTGAAACATGAGGTGATGGCAGCGGACAAATGGGCCTCAGGATCTCGTCAAGGTGTCTCTGTGCATTGAAATTTACATTGATAAAATAAAATTGTGTTCATTGTCCATAGCTTATTCCTGCCCGTACCATAACCCCACCGCCACCATGGGACAGTCTGTTCACAACGCTGACATGAGTAAACCACTCACCCAAACAAAGCCATACACAAAGTCTGCGGATGTGAAGCCATTTGGACGTACTGCCAAATTCTTTAAAACAACGTTGGAGGCGGTGTATGGCAGAGACATGAACATTCAATACTCTGGTGACAGCTTTGGTCGACCTTCCTGCAGTCAGCATGCCAATTTCACATCTGTGGCATTGTGTTGTCTGCCAAAACTGCACATTTTGGAGTGGACATTTATTGTCCCCAGCACCAGGTGCACCTATGTAATGATCATGTGGTTTAATCAGCTTCTTGATATGCTACACCTGTCAGGTGGATGGATTATCTTGACAAAGAGAAATGCTTACTAACAGGTAAATGAAACATTGGACCAACATTTTACATGTTGCATTAACATTTTTGTTCAATATTAATCTGTCATACTTGACAATAGTGTCTCATCATAACAAATTGTTATGTGGGTTTGACACATTAAATGAATTACCGCATCTCATTGCAGCAACACATAATTATGTAGCATGAACACTTCTGGGAGTAAAATTCAATTTCTATGTAGATTAACTCAATAGAGTCAATATCATTTAGTTGTACAAAATAAAACTAACAGCGCTGATGAGTCATTGTTTTAATAGAATTCCTCAAAGCGAAGCACTTCGAGGTCTTACTTACATCCGCCCCAGGCACGGACACTGTAAAGTCAATGAGGTCTTACTTACATCCGCCCCAGGCACGGACACTATAAAGTCAATGAGGTCTTACTTACATCCGCCCCAGGCACGGACACTGTAAAGTCAATGAGGTCTTACTTACATCCGCCCCAGGCACGGACACTATAAAGTCAATGAGGTCTTACTTACATCCGCCCCAGGCACGGACACTATAAAGTCAATGAGGTCTTACTTACATCCGCCCCAGGCACGGACACTGTAAAGTCAATGAGGTCTTACTTACATCCGCCCCAGGCACGGACACTATAAAGTCAATGAGGTCTTACTTACATCCGCCCCAGGCACGGACACTATAAAGTCAATGAGGTCTTACTTACATCCGCCCCGGGCACGGACACTATAAAGTCACTGAGGTCTTACTTACATCCGCCCCAGGCACGGACACTATAAAGTCAATGAGGTCTTACTTACATCCGCCCCAGGCACGGACACTATAAAGTCAATGAGGTCTTACTTACATCCGCCCCAGGCACGGACACTATAAAGTCACTGAGGTCTTACTTACATCCGCCCCAGGCACGGACACTGTAAAGTCACTGAGGTCTTACTTACATCCGCCCCAGGCACGGACACTGTAAAGTCACTGAGGTCTTACTTACATCCGCCCCAGGCACGGACACTATAAAGTCAATGAGGTCTTACTTACATCCGCCCCAGGCACGGACACTATAAAGTCAATGAGGTCTTACTTACATCCGCCCCAGGCACGGACACTATAAAGTCAATGAGGTCTTACTTACACCCGCCCCAGGCACGGACACTATAAAGTCAATGAGGTCTTACTTACATCCGCCCCAGGCACGGACACTATAAAGTCAATGAGGTCTTACTTACATCCGCCCCAGGCACGGACACTATAAAGTCAATGAGGTCTTACTTACATCCGCCCCAGGCACGGACACTATAAAGTCAATGAGGTCTTACTTACATCCGCCCCAGGCACGGACACTATAAAGTCAATGAGGTCTTACTTACATCCGCCCCAGGCACGGACACTATAAAGTCAATGAGGTCTTACTTACATCCGCCCCAGGCACGGACACTGTAAAGTCAATGAGGTCTTACTTACATCCGCCCCAGGCACGGACACTATAAAGTCAATGAGGTCTTACTTACATCCGCCCCAGGCACGGACACTATAAAGTCAATGAGGTCTTACTTACATCCGCCCCAGGCACGGACACTATAAAGTCAATGAGGTCTTACTTACATCCGCCCCAGGCACGGACACTATAAAGTCAATGAGGTCTTACTTACATCCGCCCCAGGCACGGACACTATAAAGTCAATGAGGTCTTACTTACATCCGCCCCAGGCACGGACACTATAAAGTCAATGAGGTCTTACTTACATCCGCCCCAGGCACGGACACTATAAAGTCACTGAGGTCTTACTTACATCCGCCCCAGGCACGGACACTATAAAGTCAATGAGGTCTTACTTACATCCGCCCCAGGCACGGACACTATAAAGTCAATGAGGTCTTACTTACATCCGCCCCAGGCACGGACACTATAAAGTCAATGAGGTCTTACTTACATCCGCCCCAGGCACGGACACTATAAAGTCAATGAGGTCTTACTTACATCCGCCCCAGGCACGGACACTATAAAGTCAATGAGGTCTTACTTACATCCGCCCCAGGCACGGACACTATAAAGTCAATGAGGTCTTACTTACATCCGCCCCAGGCACGGACACTATAAAGTCAATGAGGTCTTACTTACATCCGCCCCAGGCACGGACACTATAAAGTCAATGAGGTCTTACTTACACCCGCCCCAGGCACGGACACTATAAAGTCAATGAGGTCTTACTTACACCCGCCCCAGGCACGGACACTATAAAGTCAATGAGGTCTTATTTACAGACGTAGCCAAACGTTTTGAGAATGACACAAATATTACTTTTCACCAAGTCTGCTGCTTCAGTGTCTTTAGATATTTTTGTCAGATGTTACTATGGAATACTGAAGTATAATTACAAGCATTTCATGAGTGTCAAAGGCTTTTATTGACAATTACATGAAGTTGATGCAAAGAGTCAATATTTGCAGTGTTGACCCTTCTTTTTCAAGACCTCTGCAATCCACCCTGGCATGCTGTCAATTAACTTCTGGGCCACATCCTGACTGATGGCAGCCTAATCTTGCATAATCAATGCTTGGAGTTTGTCAGAATTTGTTGTGTTTTGCTTGTCCACCTGCCTCTTGAGGATTGACCACAAGTTCTCAATGGGACTAAGGTCTGGGGAGTTCTGGCTATTGACCCAAAATATCAATGTTTTGTTCCCCGAGCCACTTAGTTATCACTTTTGCCTTATGGCAAGGTGCTCCATCATGCTGCAAAAGGCATTGTTCGTCACCAAACTGTTCCTGGATGGTTGGGAAAAGTTGCTCTCGGAGGATGTGTTGGTACCATTTTTCATTCGTGGCTGTGTTCTTAGGCACAATTGTGAGTGAGCCCACTCCCTTGGCTGAGACGAAACCCTCACACATGAATGTTCTCAGGATGCTTTACCGTTGGCATGACACAGGACTGATGGTAGCGCTCACCTTGTCTTCTCCGGACAAGCTTTTTTCCGGATGTCCCAAACAATCGGAAAAGGGATTCAGAGAAAATGACTTTACCCCGGTCAGCAGTCCAATCCCTGTACCTTTTACAGGATATCAGTATGTCCCTGATGTTGTTCCTGGAGAGAAGTGGCTTCTTTGCTGCCCTTCTTGACACCAGGCCATCCTCCAAAAAGTCTTCGCCTCACTGTGCATGCAGATGCACTCACACCTGCCTGCTGCCATTCCTGAGCAAGCTCTTTACTAATGGTGCCCAGATACCGCAGCTGAATCAACTTTAGGAGACGGTCCTGGCGCTTGCTGGACTATCTTGGGCGCCCTGAAGCCTTTTTCACAACAATTGAACCGCTCTCCTTGAAGTTCTTGATCGTCCGATAAATGGTTGATTTAGGTGCAATCTTACTGGCAGCAATATCCTTGCCTGTGAAACCCTTTTTGTGCAAAGCAATGATGACGGCACATGTTTCCTTGCAGGTAACCATGGTTGACAAAGGAAGAACAATGATTCCAAGCATCACCCTTCTTTTAAAGCTTCCAGTCTGTTATTTGAACTCAATCAGCATGACAGAGTGATCTCTAGCCTTGTCCTCAACACTCACACCTGCGTTAACGAGATAATCACTGACATGTCAGCTGGTCCTTTTGTGGCAGTGCTGAAATGCAGTGGAAATGTTTTTGGGGGATTCAGTTAATTTGCAAGGCAAAGAGGGACTTTGCAATTAATTGCAATTCCTCTTATCACTCTTCATAACATTTTGGAGCATATGCAAATTGCCATCATACAAACTGAGGCAGCAGACTTTGTGAAAATTTATATTTGTGTCATTCTCAAAACTTTTGGCCACAACTGTACATCCGCCCCGAGCATGGACGCTATAAAATCACTTAGAGATCTTATTTACATCCTCCCTGAGCATGGACGCTATAGAGTCACTTAATATCACTGTGTGGACTGAAACCATATGCTAACGTCTGAACTGTATAACTTCATCACAACACTGCATTTACTTACAGCACTTCAATCACTGGTCTGGAACAAAAATAACATCATGTGACCCATGAACCAAAGAGATGTCTACTTCAGAAGAAATACACATCTCATCCTCTTTCTTATTAATTGTCTACTGTATAAGACAATATTCTGCGTGTCATTGCTGTCTAGAATCACTTAGCGAACCAGAGATGCACTTTAAAATAAGAAATTGTAATTAACTTGCTAGATAAATAAAGGATAAATAAAGGATATATATATATACATACACACACACAGTTGATATATATGTTCAGTTGAAGTCGGAAGTTTACCAACACTTAGGTTGGAGACATTAAAACTCGTTTCGTTTTTCAACCACTCCTTACATTTTTTGTTAACAACTGTAGTTTTGGCAAGTCGGTTAGGACATCTACTTTGTGCATGACAAGTAATTTTTCCAACAATTGTTTACACACTTATAATTCACTGTATCACAATTCCAGTGGGTCAGAAGTTTACATACACTAAGTTGACTGTGCCTTTAAACAGCTTGGAATATTCCAGAAAATGATGTCATGGCTTTAGAATCTTCTGATAGGCTAATAGGCTAATTGACATCATTTTAGTCAATTTTAGGTGTACCTGTGGATGCATTTCAAGGCCAACCTTCAAACTCAATGCCTCTTTGCTTGATGTCACGGGAAAATCAAAAGAAATCAGCCAAGACCTCAGAAAAAAAATGGTGGACCTCCACAAGTCTGGTTCATATATATATATATCCCATTTAGCAGACGCTTTTGTCCAAAGCGACTTACAAGTCGGCTGGGGCCTCTACTTTTACATATGGGTGGACCCAGCGGGAATCAAACCCACGACGCTTGGCGTTGCAAGCGCCATGCTCTACCGACTGAGCCACACAGGACTACAGCACTTCCTTCGGAACAATTTCCAAAGGCCTGAAGGTACCACCTTCATCTATACAAACAATACTACGCAAGTATAAACACCATGGGACTACACAGCCGACATACCGTTCAGGAAGGAGACGCGTTCCTACAGATGAACGTACTTTGGTGTAAAAAGTGCGAATCAATCCCAGAACAACAGCAAAGGACCTTGTGAAGATGCTGGAGGAAACAGGTACAAAAGTATCTATAGTAAAATGAGTCCTATATTGACATAACCTGAAAGGCCGCTCAGCAAGGAAGAAGCCACTGCTCCAAAACTGCCATAAAAAAATCCAGACTACGGTTTGCAACTGCACATGGGGACAAAGATCGTACTTTTTGGAGAAATGTTCTCTGGTCTGATGAAACAAAAACAGAAATGTTTGGCCATAATGACCATCGTTATGTTTGGAAGAAAAAGGGAGATGCTTGCAAGTCGAAGAACACCCATCCCAACCGTGAAGCACGGGGTGGCAGCATCATGATGTGGGGATGCTTTGCTGCAACAGGAACTGTGGCACTTCACAAAATAGATGGCATCATGTGGAAAGAAAATAATGTGGATATATTGAAGCAACATCTCAAGACATCAGTTAGGAAGTTAAAGCTTGGTCACAAGTGGGTCTTCCAAATGGACAATGACCCCAAGCATACTTCCAAAGTTGTGGCAAAATGGCTCAAGGACAACAAAGTCAAGGTATTGGAGTGGCCACCACAAAGCCCTGACCTCATTCCTATATAAAATTTGTAGGCAGAACTGAAAAAGCGTGTGTGAGCAAGGAGGCCTACAAACCTGACTCAGTTACACCAGCTCTGTCAGGAGGAAGGGCCAAAGTTTGCCCAACTTATTGTGGAAAGCTACCCGAAAGGTTTACCCAAGTTTAACAATTTAAAAGGCAATGCAACCAAATACTAATTGAGTGTATGTAAACTTCTGACCCACTGGAATTGTGATACAGTGAATTATAAGTGAAATAATCTGTCTGTAAACAATTGTTGGAAAAGTTTCTTGTGTCATGCACAAAGCAGATGTCCTAACCAACTCGCCAAAACTATAGTTTGGTAACAAGAAATTTGTGGAGTGGTTTAAAGATGAGTTTGAAGGACTCCAATCTAAGTGTATAAAAACTTCTGACTTCAACTATATATATAATTATTTTTTTAACAAGAGCCATGGGTTATTTGTTATTGTCATAGAGCAGAGCTACTGGAGTCCATCCTGGGAGGATATATATAATGGTAATGTGGGACTGGGACTGTCTGTGGAATTACAGGAGTGGGAAATCTACAGTCACAAGGGGACCTGGCTAGCTTGCAGCCCCAGAGGCATGTTGGTATTTATAGTCATGAGTCTTGACCTGGAGAGCGGTCAATAGCTGGCACAGCCATAAATCAGAAAATCTGACTTTAAACCTATTTCTTCGTCACTCTGATAACCCCTGATGCCTAACCTTAATTTAAGACCAAAAAGCACATTTTAATTTTCTTTTCAAGATCTCGCCAACAGCTGGCCCATCTAGTGGAAAAGGCTCAGTTCTGCCTTCAGGGCAAGTCTCATGACAATAAAAGTCAACCTGCACTACAGAGGGGAACACTGAGACCTAAGTAAGACTACTCTAAGGCTCCCCTATCATGGAAAACTCCTCAGCCATACCAATTCAGAGTTCTTGTCAGACAGCCAGTAGACGTACCAGGATTTCACCACACATACAGTCAAAATTACTAGTTTCTACTACTTATTAGATAGTAATTACAATGAACAATTATCATCACTCTAATCATTACCACCCTACTGAATGAAGAAATCATTTAATTTAGGGATCAGAAAAAAGCATTGACTACTAGTAATCTGCATTAACATTGACCGCTACGCTACAGATGACGCGGATGCTACGCTACAGGACTGTTTTGCTAGCACAGACTGGAATATGTTCCGTGATTCTTCCGATGGCATTGAGGATTACACCCCATCAGTCACTGGCACACACCTCTCCCTCTATCTGGCAAATCTGACCATAATTATATCCTCCTGATTCCTGCTTACAAGCAAAAACTAAAGCAGGAAGCATCAGTGACTCGGTCAATAAAGTGGTCAGAGGAGACAGACGCTAAGCTACAGAACTGTTTTGCTAGCACAAACTGGAATATGTTCCAGGATTCTTCCGATGGCATTGAGGAGTACACCACATCAGTCACTGGCTTCATCAATAAGTGCATCAATGACGCCATCCTCACAATTATTGTACAAGTACATACCCCAACCAGAAACCATGGATTACAGGCAACATCAGCACCTAGCTAAAGGGTAGAGTTGCCACTTTCAAGGAGCGGGACTCTAACCCGGAAGCTATTAAGAAATCCTGCTATGCCCTCCGACGAACCATCACACAGGCAAAGTTTCAATACAGGACTAAGATCGAATCGTACTACACCGGCTCCGATGCTCGTCAGATGTGGCAGGGCGTGCAAACTATTACAGACCAGAAAGGGAAGCACAGCCGCGAGCTGCCCAGTGACACGAGCAGACGACCAGACGAGCGAAACTACTTCTATGCTCGCTTCAAGGAAAGTAAAAACATGTCTGAGAGCATCAGCTGTTCCGGACGACGGTGTGATCACACTCTCCGTAGCCGATGTGAGTAAGGTCAACATTCACAAGGCCGCAGGGCCAGACGGATTACTAGGACATGTACTCCGAGCATGCGCTGACCAACTGGCAAGTGTCTTCACTGACATTTCCAACCTCTCCCTGTCTGAGTCTGTAATACCAACATGTTTCAAGCCAACCACCATAGTCCCTGTGCCCAAGAACACTTTATTTTTTATTTTATTTCACCTTTATTTTACCAGGTAGGCTAGTTGAGAACAAGTTCTCATTTGCAACTGCGACCTGGCCAAGATGAAGCGTAGCAATTCGACACATACAACACAGAGTTACACATGAAATAAATAAAACATACAGTCAATAATACAGTAGAATAAAAGAAAACAAAAAGTCTATATACAGTGGGTGCAAATGAGGTAAGTTAAGGAAATAAATAGGCCATGGTGGCAAAGTAATTACAATTCAGCAATTAAACACTGGAATGGTAGATCGGCAGAAGATGAATGTGCAGGTAGAGATACTGGGCTGCAAAGGAGCAAAATAAATAAATAAATACCAGTATGGGGATGAGGTAGGTAGATGGGCTGTTTACAGATAGGCTAAGTACAGGTGCAGTGATCTGTAAACTGACAGTTGGTGCTTAAAGCTAGTGAGGGAGATGTGAGTCTCCAGCTTCAGAGATTTTTGCAATTCGTTCCAGTCATGGGCATCAGAGAACTGGAAGGAAAGACGACCAAAGGTGGAATTGGCTTTGGGGGTGACCAGTGAGATATACCTGCTGGAGCGCGTGCTATGAGTGGGTGCTGCTATGGTGAGCTGAGATAAGGCTGGGCTTTACCAAGCAGAGACTTGTAGATAACCTGTAGCCAGTGGGTTTGGCGACGAGTATGAAGTGAGGGCCAACCAACGAGAGCGTACAGGTCGCAATGGTGGGTAGTGTATGGGGCTTTAGTGACAAAACGGATGGCACTGTGATAGACTGCATCCAGTTTGTTGAGTAGAGTGTTGGAGGCTATTTTATAGATGACATCACTGAAGTCGAGGATCGGTAGGATGGTCAGTTTTACGAGGGTATGTTTGGCTGCATGAGTGAAGGATGCTTGTTGCGATATAGGAAGCAGTTTCAAGATTTAAAACCTCTTGGTGTTAGGGGGCAGTACTTTCATTTTTGAAAAAAAAACGTTCCCGTTTTAAACGGGTTATTTTGTCTGGAAAATATGCTATAATATGCATATAATTGACAGTGTTACGAATCCCTTTTTGGCCCGACAGTCTAGGGGGGATGGTAATGAGTTTCGTAACATAACTCATGCAAATTATAATTGTGACAAAGTAAAAGTGAGAACGAAATAACCAGGACAACTGAAATCTACCGTCAAACTCAAGGTTTATTTGAAAACACACGGTAATGGGGGGGAGCAGGAAAAGGGGCTGAGCTGGACCCAAGGAAAGAAACAATAAGTATTCAAAAACACCCCTAAGCTAGACTAGCCTACTTTAACAGCTAACTAACTAACCAAAAATACAGTGGGTTCTAACCAGTTCTAACTAGTGTATTTAACAAAGTCTACCTACGGGTAGTGTATGCCCATGGGCGACTTGTCTTGGTTTCCCCTTTTCCCACCAGCAAACAAACACCATAACCAAAACAATACTCACAGGTGATGACAAAGTGCTATGGAGGTGCTCAAACAAAAGAGAGGTTAATACACAACGAGAGTGAAACACAGAGACCTACAGACATGGCATTTATAGAGAGATTGAGTTCAAGAGCAAACACAGGATACATACACACACACACACACACACACACAGGATACCTGTATCCGTAACAGACAGCTTTGGATAGAAAACACTCTAACGTTTCCAAAACTGTAAAGATATTGTCTGTGAGTATAACAGAACTGATGTTGCAGGCGAAAGCCTGAGAAAAATCCAATCTGGAAGTGCCCCAGGTTTTGAAAGCTCTGCGTTCCAATGACTCCCTATATGGCTGTGAATGTACCATCAACGAGCTTATGCTTTCTACGTATTCCCCAAGGTGTCTACAGCATTGTGACATAGTTTTATGCATTTCTGTTGAAGAATAGCCGTATGGGGGCACATTGCGTAAGTGGTCACATGGTGGCTCCGAGAGAGATTCTCGCGTAAAGTGCAGAGGTAGCCATTACTCCAATCGGTCCTAGAGAAAAAGGAATTGTCCCGATGGATAAATTATCGAATAGATATTAGAAAAACACCTTGAGGATGGATTCTAAACAACGTTTGCCATGTTTCTGTAGATATTATGGAGCTAATTTGGAATATTTTTCGGCATTGTGGTGACCGCAATTTCCGGGCGATTTCTCAGCCAAACGTGAAGAACAAACGGAGCTATTTCACCTACAAAAATAATATTTTGGGAAAAAAAGAACTTTGGCTGTCTACCTGGGAGTCTCGTGACTGAAAACATCCGAAGTTCATCAAAGACAAGGCATAATGCTATACTAGGCTATGATCCACTTACACAAATGCTTGTCTAGCGTTGGCTGTAAAGCATATTTTGAAAATCTGAGATGGCAGGGTGATTAACAAAAGGCTAAGCTGTGTTCCAATATATTTCACTCGTGATTTTCATGAATAGGAACATTTTCTAGGAAGATTTTATGTCCGTTGCGTTATGCTAATTAGTGTCAGATGATGATTACGGTCCCGTTCACGGGCTGGGCGTCACTACAGGTTAATTTTGGATTGGAGATGCTTCATGTGAGTCTGGAAGGAGATTTTACAGTCTAACCAGACACCCAGGTATTTGTAGTTGTCCAAGTATTCTAAGTCAGAGTCGTCAAGAGTACTGATGCTGGACAGGCGAGCTTTATGGGCAATTCTGTCGACCTCATGGCTTGGTTTTTGCTCTGACATGCACTGTCAACTGTGGGACCTAAAGACAGGTGTGTGCCTTTCCAAATTAGGTCTAATATTTATTGTTAGATATTATTGCACAGTCGGAACTACAAGCACAAGCACAAGCATTTCGGCTACACTCGCATTAACATTTGCTAACCATGTGTATGTGACCAATACAATTTGATTTGATCAATTTAATTCACCACAGGTGGACTACAATCAAGTTGTAGAAACATCTCAATGATGATCAATGGAAACAGGATGCACCTGAACTCAATTTCAAGTCTCGTAGCAAAGGGTCTGAATACTTATGTAAATAGGGTATCTGTTTTAATTTTTAATACATTTGCAAACATTTCTAAAAACCTGTTTTTGCTTTGTCTTTATGGCGTATTGTGTGCAGATTGCTAAGGGATAATTATTTTTTCATCCGTTTTAGAATAAGGCTGTAATGTAACAACATTTGGAAAAAGGGAAGGGGGTATGAATACTTTCAGAATGCTCTGTATAATAGTGAAACTCCCAGTGTCCCATAACTAGGCTAGACAATTGCAGAATGTGGATGACAGTGGTCTTTGGGGACTTGCTATCATTAATGGCAGGGAAAGGAGCTGAGAAATGGCTGGGCCTCAGTCAGCTCCGGTACCATTTCCTTTATGTCTGATGCCAGCGCTTTGACGAGTAAACTGTTTGTTTACACTGAGGCAGCAGATAGCCTGTGACGTTCTGTTAGATATCCAGCAACACAGCTAAGGCCAGGGACTAGGCTGGATCTTGTGGTTTACTACCTCCTGTGTGTGAAGTGGCCACGAGCTCAATGAATTTTATATTGCCAAAGAAAGGGGAATTACACTGAGCACAAAATTAAGATTCAAATTGTATTTTCATATGATTATGCTGATCTGAAGACAATAACCTTGTACTTCAACGAATGTACGTCAACAAAGCTTTACGTACACGTAATGCTTTATCAGACAGTGCCAGTAGCCATGTTGATAACATACATACAGTATAATGTGAATGTATGCAACAGGCCTTAGGAATGTTGTAGGGACAAAAAAACAATTCCAGAACTCAAAGAAACAGTTTTTCAAAAAGTGACAATTCAGGTCAGAGCAGTCAGTGGTGAGGTCCTCCTCTGATCTCTAATGCAAAGAGTGAAAGGAACTGCTGTCAGCAGCACCAGGGAAGATGGCAATCTTTCCCAGTCGTGTGGAGTTAAGATAAGTTTAATCAGATGGGCACTACAAACACAGGGAGCCCAGGATGCAGCGCCCACAGAAAGATAGAATGAAGGTAGTGTCGAAAACTACCAAAAACCAAATCCAATCCCTCCTAGTCACCTTCCTGGACAAAATGTTTCCATGCAATAGTGAAGGTGTAAACTTAGCAGTAGGAAGCCTGAACAGTATATTTGACCTACCAGCTAGCATATCACATTTAAATTCAAGCAGAAAACCTAAGAAAACAAACAACAATGAGAAATGATTTGCTAAGGAATGCAAAAACCTTAGAAAGAAATGTAGAACCCTATCCAATTAAAAACACAGAGACAGAAAACCTTATCTTATGCCATCACTATGAGGAAACACTAAAACAGTACAGATATACAGAAAAAAAAGAAGGAACAGAATGTCAGAAAATAGCTCAATGTGATTGAAGAATCCATAGAATGAAATTACTTCTGGAACACCCTAAACAAACAACAACACCAAAGGGCTATCTATCCAAAATGGAGATGTATGGATAAACCAGTTCTCCAACCTTTTCAGCCATATAACAAAGAATCAAGAGCAAAAACATACACATGATCATTACAAAACTTAGAATCAGTTATTTAAAACCATAGAACACTTTGGAATCTCCAATTACATTGGAGAATCCAAAATGTCTCACTAATTCAGAGGAGGCTGCTGCCTACATTGAGACCCAATCACTGAACACTTTAATACATGGATCACTAGTCACTTTAAACAATGTCACTTGAATAATGTCTACATATCTTACATGACTCATATCACATGTATATACTGTATTTTATACCATCTATTGCACCTTGCCTATACCGCTTGGCCATCGCTCATCCATATACTTATATGTACATATTCTCATTCACCCCTTTAGATTTGTGTGTATTAGGTAGTTGTTAGATTGTTAGATTGCTTGTTAGATATTACTGCACTGTTGGAACTAGAAACACAAGCATTTCGCTACACTTGCATTAATGTCTGCTAACCATGTGTATGTGACCGATACAATTTGATTTGATGAGCAACAGGACAAAATGCACACCTTCCAACCCAAAAAAAGCCTGTTGTGTTGACGGTACACTAAACAAAAAAATGACAAAATATATAGACCACTAATTCAAATGGGCTACTCTTAAACTCTTCAACATTATCCTCAGTTCTGGCATCAACTCCAATATTTGGAACCAAGGTCTGGTCACATCAATTCACAAAAAGTGGAGATGTATTTGACCCCAATAATTACTATGGAATCTGCATCAACAGCAACAACAACCCTCTGCAGTATCAACAGCAGACTCTAACATTTCCTTAGTGAAAACAATGTCCTGAGCAAATGTCAAATTGTCTTCTTACCAAACTAGTATATGACAGACCAAGTATACACCCTGCACACCCTTATTGACAAACAAACAAATACAATGTCTTCTCATGCTTTGTTGATTAAAACAAATATTTTGTCTCAATTTGGCATAAGGATCTGCTATGCAAATTGACGGAAAGCAGTGTTGGCGAAAACATATAACATTATAAGATCAATGTACACAAACAACAAGTGTGCAGTTAAAAATTGGCAAAAAACACACAGGTTTCGTTCATCAGGGCCGTGGGGTGACACAGGGATGAAGCTTGAACCCAACGTTCTTCAACATATATATCAATGAATTGGCGAGAGCAATAGAACCCTACTGTTTTGCAGATGATCTGGTGCTTCTGTCAACAACCAAGAAGGGCCTACAGCAGCACCTAGATCTACTGCATAGATTCAACCAGACCTGGGCCCTGACAGTAAATCTCAGTAAGACAAAAATAATGGTGTTCCAAAAAATGTCCAGTTGCCAGGACAACAAATTAAAATTATATTTATCTAGACACTGTTGCCCAGGAGCAGGTATTCCCAAACTGGGGTACACACAATGCCGTCGGTGGTACGCCAAATAAAAATGTGATTCACGGGCCTCCCGGGAGGGCGCAGTGGTCAAGGGCGCTGTATTGCAGCGCCAGCTGTGCCACCAGAAACTCTGGGTTCGGGAGAGACGAAGGTTGAAGGTCATGTGTCCTCCAATACACAACCCAACCAAGCCGCACTGCTTCTTAAAACAGCGAGCATCCAACCCGGAAGCCAGCCGCACCAATGTGTTGGAGGAACCACCATGCACCTGACAACCTTGGTTGGCGCGCACTGCGCCCGGCGCGATGAGACAAGGACATCCCTACCGGCCAAGCCCTCCCTAACCTGGACGACGCTAGGCTAATTGTGCATCCCCCACGGACCTCCTGGTCGCGGCTGGTTACGACAGATCCTGGGCGCGAACCCAGAGTCTCTGATGGCGCAGCTGGCGCTGCAGTACAGTGGCCTTAACCACTGCACCACCCGAGAGGCCCTTATTTACAATTTTCAATGAACAAATACGGTTTTATATATGAGATGGCTAAATAAAGAGCAAAATTATTGATTATTATAATATTAATATTTGTGCTCTGGTCCTATAAGAGCTCTTTGTCACTTCCCATGGGCCGGGTTGTGAGAAAAACTCACTCTCATGTTTAATAAATGTATCGTACGGTGTGTGTGTGGCAGGCTTACAATGATGGCAAAAAACAACATTTGAGAGTGAGCTGACCCTGGTACTAGAGGGGGTACACAGCTGGAGGTTTGAAGGGGCACGGGACTATAAAGAGTTTTGGAATCATTGCCCTAGAGCACACAAATAATTATACCTACCCCAGCCTAAACTTCAAGACCATAGGTAACTTGTCAGGCTGTGAACGATCGAAGAAGGCAAGAAGGGCCTTCTATGCCATCAAAAGGAACATAAAACTCAACATCCCATTTAGGATCTGGCTACAAATATTTTGAATCAGTTATAGAACCCATTGCCCTCTATGGTTGTGAAGTCTGGGCTCCACTCACTAACCAAGTATTCACCAAAATTTGACAAACACCCAATTGAGACTGCATATACAATGCAAAACTAAACAATACATGCAGAGCTGAATTATAACTTAACTCACAAAATAGCTGTTCAATTCTACAACCACCTAAAAGGAAGCAATGCCCACACATTCCACAGCAAAGCCCTCACCTAAAAAAGAGATTAACCTAGAAAAGAGTACCTTCAGCCAATTGGTTCTGGGGCTCAGTTCACAAAACAGACCCCACAGAGCCCCAGGACAGCAACACAATTAGAACCAGCCAAATTATGAGAAAGCAAAAGATACTGTAACTATTTGACACACATGAAAGAATCAACCAAAAAACTAAGCAAATTAGAAATATATTTGGCCCTAAACAGAGAATACACGATGGCAGAATACCTGACCACCGTAACTGACTCAAATTATGAAAATACTTGACTATGTACAGACTAAGTGAGCATAGTTTTGCTATTGAGAGATAGGCTATGTGTACACTGCCCACAAAATGAGGTGGAAACTGAGCTGCACTTCCTAACCTCCTGCCAAGGAGTGTTTGACCACATTTGATATACATATTTCCCACAGATCACACAGACCCACAAAGAATTTCAAAACAAATCAAACATTGACAAACTCCCATATCTCTTTGGCAAAATCATACAATGGGCAATCACAGTAGCAAGATTTCTGGCCTGGTGCCATGAGAAAAGGGCAATCAGTCGAGCACAAACAATATTGTAAATACCACCAATATGTATTGGTTTATTTATCTATCCCCTCTATTCGTACTACAACAATTTCCACATTGCTAAAACATTATAGCTGATAATATAACACTTTAAATGTCTATCTTTGTTTAACCTTTTTGAGGTTAAATTTGTTCCTTCTCACTTTTGTTAATTTCACTTGCTTTGGCGAAGTAAACATATCTTTCACATGCCAATGAAAGCCATTTCATTTGAAATTGAATTGAAAGAGAGCGAGTGTGAGAGCGAGACAGACAGACAGAGAGGGGGGTATTGAAGAGAGAGAGACGGAGGGTAGAGAGAGGAGGGGGAAGAGAGAGAGAGCGAGCAGAGAGAGTAGATAGAGATGGTGGGATTAAGGAGAGGCGGGGCCTCCCGGGTGGCGCAGTGGTCCAAGGCCCTAGACCACAGCCCCACCCGGGAGGCCCCCCCCGCCCCACCCCCACACCGCGCCACCAGAGACCCTGGGCTCGAGCCCAGGCTCTGTCGCGACTCCTGGGCACAGTGCACGCTGACCAGGCCACCAGGTGCACGGTGTTTCCTCCGACACATTGGTGCGGCTGGCTTCCGGGTTGGATGCGCGCTGTGTTGAAAAGCAGTGCGGCTTGGTTGAGTTGTGTTTCGGGGGATGCATGACCCTCGACCCTCGTCTCTCCCGAGCCCGTACGGGAGTTGTAGCGATGAGACAAGACAGTCTCATTGCTTTATTTAAAAAAAATTAAAAATTTAAAAAAGAGAGCAAGACAGAGAGGAGGGGGAGGAGAGAGCAGAGAGAGTAGATAGAGAGGGGGGATTAAAGAGATAGACGGAGAGTAGAGAGAGGAGGGGGGAGAGGAGAGAGTGAGCAGAGCGAGTAGATAGAAAGGGGGGATTAAAGAGAGTGAGACGGAGAGTAGAGAGGTGAGGGGGGAGAGAGAGAGCGAGCAGAGCGAGTAAATAGAGGGGGGATTAAAGAGAGAGAGACGGAGAGTAGAGAGGTGAGGGGGGAGAGAGAGAGCGAGCAGAGCGAGTAGATAGAGGGGGATTAAAGAGAGAGAGACGGAGAGTAGAGAGGGGAGGGGGAGAGAGAGCGAGAAGAGAGAGTAGATAGAGAGTAGAGAGAGGAGGGGAGGAGAGCGAGCAGAGAGAGTAGATAGAGTGGGGATTAAAGAGAGAGCGACAGAGAGTAGAGAGAGGAGGGGGGAGGAGAGAGAGAGCGAGCAGAGAGACTAAATAGAGAGGGGGATTAAAGAGAGTGAGACGGAGAGTAGAGAGAGGAGGGGGGAGGAGAGAGCGAGCAGAGCGAGTAGTTAGAGTGGGGATTAAAGAGAGACAGAGTTGAGAGAGGAGGGGGGAGGAGAGAAAGTTAAGAGAGTGAGAGATGTAAATAAGACCTCAAAGTGCTTCGTTTTGAGAAATTCTATTAAAACAATGACTCATCAACACATGCTACATAATATTGTGTTGCTGCAATGAGATGCAGTAATTCATTTCGTCTGCCAAACCCACATAACAATTTGTTATGGTGATACACCATCGTCAGGTATGACAGATTAAGTACACAAGTGTTTTGTGTGTTGCATAAATATAAACACAACATGTAAAGTGTTAGTCCCATGTTTCAATTAGCTGAAATAAAAGATCCCAGAAATGTTCCATATAGACAAAAGGCTTAATTCTCTCAATGTTGGTGACATCACTCCAACGTCATTTTAAAGAATTTGGCAGTACATCCAACCGGCCTCCAACCACATACCACAGTACGGCGTTGTGTGGGCGAGCGATTTGCTGATGTCAACGTTGTGAACAGAGTGCCCAATGGTGGTGGTGGGTTTATAGTATGGGCAGACATAAGCTACAGATAACAAACACGTTTGCATTTTATCGATGGCAATTTGAATTCACAGAGGTATCGTGACGATATCCTGAAGCCCATTTCCGTGACATTCATCCGCCACCATCACCTCATGTTTCAGCATGATAATGTGTCGCGCTAATTCTAACTTCTTATCCACACCCCTATCTTTTTTAAAACCCCCTAAGGTCGCGAACATCGAATTAGCATAATCAAAACATCTCCATAAAATTATGTCCGTTTAAGCAAAGATATCTGTTTTTTTTACATTGGATCCTGTGGTGAAAGGTGGCATAGATAAACTCAGCAAACGCCCCCTTTTCAGAACCCTGTCTTTCAAAGATAATTAGTCAAAATCTAAATCACTTCACAGATCTTCTTTGTAAAAGGTTTAAACACTGTTTCCCATGCTTGTTCAATGAACCATAAACAATTAATGAACATGCACCTGTGGAACGGTCATTAAAACCTGTTATGGCAAGGCGATCCCCTAGGGGAACTCCCCCCCCCATTCAGCTGAAAAGGTGGTGCAGGGGATTCAAAAATATTATTTAGAAATATTTAACTTTCACACATTAACAAGTCCAATACAGCAAATGAAAGATAAACATCTTGTTCATCTACCCATCATGTCCGATTTTTAAAATGTTTTACAACGAAAACAAAACATATATTTATTTTAGACCACCACCAAATCAAAAAAAAACAGCAATTTTTCCCAGCCAAAGATAGTCACAAAAGCAGGATTAGAGATAAAATGAATCACTAACCTTTTGAAAATCTTCATTGGATGACACTCATATGACATGTTACACAATACATTTATGTTTTGTTCGATAATATGCATATTTATATTCACAAATCTCAGTTTACATTGACGCCATGTTCAGAAATGCCTCCAAAATATCCGGAGGAATTATAGAAAGCTACGCCAGATAACAGAAATACTCATCATAAACTTTGACTAACGATACATGTTCTACATATAATTAAAGATACATGTTCTACATATAATTAAAGATACATGTTCTACATATAATTAAAGATACACTGGTTCTTAATGTAACCTCTGTGTCAGATTTTTTTTAAAGGTTACGGAAAAAGCATACCATGCAATAATTTGAGACGGGGCTCAGACGTAAATATATTTCTCCGCCATGTTGGAGTCAACAGAAATACGAAATTACATCATAAATATTCCCTTACCTTTGATGATCTTTCATCAGACTGCACTGTAAGGAGTCCTAGTTCCACAATAAATTGTTGTTTTGTTCCATAATGTCCAATACTAGTGTCCAATTAGCTGCATTTGCTAGCACTTTCAGCTCACGTCCCCAAAAGCTGACGCTGGTCCAGGACAACTCGCACGAAAAGTTCAAAAAGATATATTCCAGGTCGAATAAACTGGTCAAACTAAGTAGAGAATCAATCTTCAGGATGTTATTGTCATATATATCCAATAACGTTCCAACCGGATCATACGTTTTCATCTGCAGCCAAATGGAACGATGGTGACATCCACAGAGAGATGAGCCACAGGGAAATTGCATTCTGCTAAGACAGTGACTATTTCCCCTCCCATTCGGTCAAAGTTCACACCAGAGGCCCCATTCCACGTTCTACTGAATGAGGACATCTAGTGGAAGGCGTAGGAAGTGCTAACATATCCATATCTTATTTGGAAGGGAAGAGGCGATGACGTCAAATAAGACCCACATTCAGAATTTCACTTCTTGTTTCGAAGATTGCCTGCCCTATGAGTTCTGTTATACTCACAGACATAATTCAAACAGTTTTAGAAACTTGAGTGTTTTCTATCCAATAGTAATAATAATATGCATATATTAGCAGTCTAGGACAGAGTAGGGTGCAGTTCACTATGGGCACGCAATTTATCCAAAGTGAAAATACTGCTCCTTATCCCCAAAAAGTTGACACTAACAGCTTACAGACGGTAGCCAATTAAGGTCACAGTTATGAAAACTTAGGACACTAAAGTGGCCTTTCTACTGACTCTGACAAACACCAAAAGAAAGATGCCCAGGGTCCCTGCTCATCTGCGTGAACGTGCCTTAGGCATGCTGCAAGGAGGCAGGGAGACAGGACGGATAGCTGATCATCCTCGCAGTGGCAGACCACGTGTAACAATACCTGCACAGGATCGGTACATCCAAGCATCACACCTACGGGACAGGTACAGGATGGCAACAACAACTTCCTGAGTTACACCAGGAATGCACAATCCCTCCATCAGTGCTCAGACTGTCCGCAATAGGCTGAGAGAGGCTGGACTGAGGGCTTGTAGGCCTGTTGTAAGGCAGGCATCACCAGCAACAACGTTGCCCATGGGCACAAACCCACCAGACAGACAGGACCGTTAAAAATTTGCGTTTATCATCGAAGGAATGAGCGTTACACCGAGGCCTATACTATGGAGCGGGATCGATTTAGAGGTGGAGGGTCCGTCATGGCATGGGGCGATGTGTCACAGCATCATCAGACTAAGCTTGTTGTCATTGCAGACAATCTCAAAGCTGTGCGTTACAGGGATGACATCCTCCTCCCTCATGTGGTACCCTTCCTGCAGGATCATCCTGACATGACCCTCCAGCATGACAATGACACCAGCCATACTGCTCGTTCTGTGTGTGATTTCCTGCCATACAGGAATGTCAGTGTTCTGCCATGGCCAGCGAAGAGCCCGGATCTCAATCCCATTGAGCACATCTGGGACCTGTTGGATCGGAGGGTGATTCCCCCCAGAAATGTCCGGGAACTTTCAGGTGCCTTGGTGGAAGAGTGGGGTAACATCTCACAGCAAGAACTGGCAAATCTGGTGCAGTCCATGAGGAGGAGATGCACTGCAGTATTTAATGCAGCTGGTGGCCACACCAGATACTGACTGTTACTTTTGATTTTGACCCCCCAATTGTTCAGGGACACATTATTCCATTAATGTTAGTCACATGTCTGTGGAACTTCAGTTTACGTCTCAGTTGTTGAATCTTATGTCCATACAAATATTTACACGTTAAATTTGCTGAAAATAAATGCAGTTGACAGCGAGAGGACGTTTCTTTTTTTGCTGAGTTTATGTCTCTTTACTTTATTTGTTGGTTAGACCATGGGACAATCCTGAAAATTGGTCTTCTCACAAAACCGTCCGAACGGTTTGGCCTACAAAACTACCACGACCCATTTATGGATCTGTTGTTCCATGTCGTGAAGTGAATCTGATATTCAATGCGTTTGCATGGGCTAATAGCAGTAAGGTCCAATTTATTTTTCATAACATTTTTGAGATATATTGTTTTTGAAACATCAAGGGGTCTTAACATTTTAAATCAAATACCTAAATGATCATTTGGTATGACTTTCTTAAAACTATTCCATATAGCTTAGTAAAACATGTTGATGACGGTAGTATGATAAACCAAAGAAAATATACATTTTCATACATTTTTGACACACTAATATTAATGGAGCAAATCTCAAAATGGATAGGTTGATGCAAAAATCTGCCTGTGGTGCCTGGCCTTAATACAGGTCATCAAAACTCTGCTTTCACACACAATTGCATAGCCTATAGAAATGGTGCACAATGACTGGGCTTATAAGAAGACTTATTTAATTCCATGCATCAAACAGCTATTTGAGGAGCTGGCTCACGCTGTGTGACAGCTGTGTGACAGTTGATATTCAGCTCAAACTCTGAATGCCAGGGCTCTCCAACCCTGTTCCTGAAGATCTACCCTCCTGAAGGTTTTCACTCCAAACTCAGATGTTACTAACCTGATTCATCTTATTTAACCAGCTAATTACTAGCCTCACATCCAAAATGTTCAAAATGGCTGTAGCTGTGTTTGAAACAAGATCTCATTTGCATTGATTTCAAGGAGATAAGAGGGACAGTATAGCGCTGACCACCAGGCCATTAGCGACTTGAGGGCCGTTAGCAAGTTATGTAGGCTACTGACAACCATCAGCTGTAGTGGAGCAGGTCGGGAAGTTCCTCGGTGTCCACATCACTAAGGAATTAACATGGTCCACACACACCAACACAGTTGTGAAAGAGGCTGAAAAGACTTGGCATGGGCTTTAAGATCCTCACAAATTTCTACAGATGCACCATTGACAGAATCTTGACTGGATGCATCACCACTTGGTATGGCAACTGCTCAGCATCCGACTGCAAGGTGCTACAGTGCGTCCCAGTACATCACCGGGGCTGAGCTCCCTGCCATCCAGGACCTATATACCAGGCGTTGTCAGAGGAAGGCCCAAAAACCTGTCAAATACTCCAGCCACCCAAGTCACAGACTGTTCTCTCTGCTACCCACTGCAAGTGGTACCGATGCACCAAGTCTGGAAGCAGCAGGACCATGAACAGCTTCTACCCCCAAGCCATAAGACTACTAAATAGCTACCTGGACTATCTGCATTGACACTCTTTGCACTAACTCTTTTGCCTCATCACATAAGTGTGTGCTGCTACTACGTATTATCTATCCAGTTGCCTAGTCACTTTACCCTTAACTATATATACATATATACCTCAATTTCCTTGTACCCCTGCACATCGATTCAGTACTGGTACCCTGTGTACAATATATAGCCAAATTATTGTTACTCATTGTGTATTTATTCCGTTTGTTTCTATAGTTTTCTCTCTGCACTGATCGTAAGGACCCATAAGTAAGCATTTCACTACACTTGTTGTTTTACGAAGCATATGACAAATAACAATTGATTTGATTAATTTGAAGAGTGCCATTTTGGAGAAGCCCAGTTACAGTGACTCAGCGGTAATTACACAGCAGTCATGACTGCTGGTGTGCTGGTAACGCGGTCACCGTAACAGCCCTAGTCAGGGCAGTTATCTGTCGTTAGCCACAACGCTACCTCCCTGAGGAGGAGGCGGCACGTAGAAACATTCTCTACCTACACGGAGAATGAATAAGTCTTCTTTTTATGAGGAGACCACAGAACCTGGTCCACTGTGACTGAGCTGCTGCGAGCCAAGCTCAGCTCTCCCAGTCATCACCGTTGCAGTTTGGAGACCGACCAACAGGATGAAATCTGGTTATCATCACCACACAGCAAATAGGGCCCAAAAATAACACCCAAATAGGGACCAAAAATTAGGATGAGGGTGCTGCTAGCGACAGTAGTTTCATTCAACATGTACAAACTAGAAAGAAAGACAAAGTATCTTTATGAAATTGGATGATAAACATTTTTTAGATGTCATTTAGCCAAATTTATTTGAACACTCTATCACATTATGTTGTAATACAGACACACAAAAAGCCCGTCCTGTAGACATTCTCCTATCTTCAGCTATCGAAATGGTTGCCCTCGAAAATAGAGGCCATCTGCTATAAAACCTCCAGCAGACAAGGACAAATACGGAAAGTGAAAAGGGCCCATCTACGGGTCTGAAGAAATCCCTGGGATGAAAAATGGCTCTTGTGTAATTTGGATTCTGTAAAGCATAGCTCATCTGCAGTTCACTCAGCCAACGAATGGTGCAGTATGGCACTGAAAAAAAATGGGCATATTGTTCCTTGTTCACAATTTGTCTTGATAAAAAAAAAGTCCTTGAGCACACATACTTGCACACTCTCTCTCTCTCACACTCTCTCTCTCTCTCTCTCTCTCTCTCTCTCTCTCTCTCTCTCTCTCTCTCTCTCTCTCTCTCTCTCTCTCTCTCTCTCTCTCTCTCTCTCTCTCACACACACACACTCACTCTCTCTCACACACTCACTCACTCTCACACACACTCACTCACTCTCTCACACGCACACACACACACTCACTCTCTCACACACACACTCACACTCACTCACTCACTCTCACACTCACTCACTCACTCTCACACTCACTCACTCTCTCACACACTCACTCTCTCTCACACACACTCACTCTCTCTCACACACACTCACTCACTCTTACACACAGACCAGAGATTAACAGATGAGACAATCCACTGCTCTTTTGAAACATTTATAGCTATGATACACATAAAAAAAGACAAATGGATGAGTTTAATCTTTTTCTCTCAAGCCTTAAATGCTTTGTGCACATGGTAATTTCCTTTCCCAAACAGAAATTTATTTCCTAAAAAGCTCTCTATTCATTCGCATAGTTAAGTTTCCAAACGGCCACATCACACCAGAGAGTAGCATATCCCTGACACCTTTCTCTGGAGACTTGTTCTTTCTATTCTACCAGAAAGATCAAATAACAGACAGTTAATTTTCTTTCTGATTCATAGATCCAATGAGGCAAGCTTATTTGACTTGCAAAGCATACAATTAGTCAAAAAAAATGAAACATGCAAGAAAGTATTTATTGCTGGTTTACATGTACAGTATATGTCTAGAGAAGACTGAAATGCTCACATCTGATAGTGAGAACCCAAATACTGACACCACTGGCACTTGCATCATGTTCAGCTGGAGAAGCAGCCGATGTCTGACACAGCTTGCCTTTAATCTCAGGATAACACTAGGGAAATAGCCTCATTTTAAACACAGCCTTGAATATTTAATTTACAGATAAAACGATCTACATAGATGACGTCCTTTCCCAGCTGAACGACGAGAGAAAAAAAAAGGAATTCCGACCAGAGTTAAGCGTGCATAAATGTTTTTATGCACATTTCTCTCTAACCATATTCTGACCTTGAATTTAAGCATGGGAATAGCATGATATTCACCCAATATTAGTTTGGGGTATAGATTTAAGAAATAAAGGTGTGTTGGAGATGTGTTTACGTAGGGCTGTCCCCGACTAAAAAAAAATAAATCTTGGTCGACCAAGAGTCATCTGGTCTTTTAACCAATCGATTTGGTCAAATTTTTAAAACGTGTATTTTGTCATATATGAACACACCCTATGTGTTTGAATAAAATCATATGTATGTAGGCTACTGAGCTTGTGTGATGCTTAAAGCATGGCAATTAAAAACTAAGACACAAATTACTAAAGAGGAAACCCAAGATCAATGTAGCCTAACCAGAAGAAAAAAACCTGTTCCCGACCTTCCTCCTCTTCGCAGATTCTGCCATTATGCTCCTGAAGTTGCCAGCAATAGGCTACACCAGCGGTCGGCAACCTTTCCCATTTGGAGTGCCACGTTATCATCCCATTTCTACTAATCTGCATGCCAGTTATGATTTTCATATGCACATTTTCGTGGAACAGTTTCAATATTATTTATAATATAGTCTTCATACAGTATCTCAAAATCAAGAGGTCAATCAAAATTCTATCTAAATGAAAACACAAACCTAAAAAGTAACTTCTATTGCCATTGCCAATATGTAAAAAGCCAACAAATTTAAATATTGCAGCCCACAGGTAGAAAATATCCTAATAAAAATAAACCTATAAATCATATGCATGGCCTGTCTTCAAGGAACTTGAAACATTGTATCAACTATTAATTTGACTATGCTAGCAAACTTGCAACATTGTATCAACTATTAATTTAGTCTGTGCTAGAAAACTTGCAACATTGTATCAACTATTAATTTGAATGTGCTAGCAAACTTGCAACATTGTATCAACTATTAATTTGGCTGTGCTAGCAAACTTGCAACATTGTATCAACTATTAATTTGGCTGTGCTAGAAAACTTGCAACATTGTATCAACTATTAATTTGGCTGTGCTAGAAAACTTGCAACATTGTATCAACTATTAATTTGGCTGTGCTAGCAAAAACTTGCAACATTGTATCAACTATTAATTTGGCTGTGCTAGCAAACTTGCAACATTGTATCAACTATTAATTTGGCTGTGCTAGAAAACTTGCAACATTGTATCAACTATTAATTTGGCTGTGCTAGAAAACTTGCAACATTGTATCAACTATTAATTTGGCTGTGCTAGCAAACTTGCAACATTGTATCAACTATTAATTTGGCTGTGCTAGAAAACTTGCAACATTGTATCAAATATTCTGTAGCCTCAGAGTTTCTCTGCCATTGAGCTCTGGAAAGACACAGCCGTAGGCTATTTCCACAAAGGATAAGAAGTAATCAAGTAGGCCTATTTTATGACATTTCCACGGGATCAGAGCATTACATTTTTTTCCCCTTTCATGCAGAGTGGTTATGGAAAGGAGCGAGCTGGAAAGATTTTTCGAATAGGCTACGTTGAGGAACTATTGTCATTCTCAATGGACGTAAAAACAGACTTTGTTTACTTTCTTTTGAGGTGAACAAAAAATGACTGAGAATCTCCACAGTGATGGTGAGTTAAGACACTCAGCAATAGTATCAGATCCCCAAATGGGAACATTTATAGGCCTAAATTTGGGCGCAAGCCAGGTAGCCTAGTCCTACTTCTATGCATAATGAGTTGCGTATCCTTACTCAAGATTGACAGAAGCGTTCCAAACAAAAGATTATGAATAAATTCACAACTTGTAAATGGAATAAAATAAAACTTTTTTTGCGCTCTGCAAACAAGGTGTCCACTCCTACAATTACAACGGTAAGACTATAATAATAATCAAATCAATCACATGCACCGAATACAACAGATGTAGACCTTAACGTGATATGCTTAATCACAAGCCCTTAACCAACGATGCAGTTAAGAAAATATTTACTAAACAAACTAAAGTAAAAAATAAAAAGAAGCCTTTTGGACCTCGACTTGGCTCTCCGGTACCACTCCAGTTACCATATGACTTGGTGACTGGAGACTTTCAAAATGTATATTGATAATATATTGAATGCATCAACAGAAATGACCATAACCAAACAAACATTGTAGATTAGCAACTATGGGAATTAAAAGTAAATGAACTAAAGATGATACTGGTGTATCATCCCTATGGCCTCGACAATGGATTAGTCCACTGAGATAGGCCTCGACAATGGATTAGTCCACTGAGACAGGCCTCCGCAATGGGTTAGTCCACTGAGACAGGCCTCCACAATGGGTTAGTTCACTGAGACAGGCCTCTACAATGGATTTGTCCACCGAGACAGGCCTCCACAATGGGTTAGTCCACTGAGACAGGCCTCCACAATGGGTTAGTCCACTGAGACAGGCCTCTATAATGAATTAGTCCACTGAGACAGGCCTCCACAATGGGTTAGTCCACTGAGACAGGCATCCACAATGGGTTAGTCCACTGAGACACACCTCTATAATGGATTAGTCCACTGAGACAGGCCTCCACAATGGGTTAGTTCACTGAGACAGGCCTCTACAATGGATTTGTCCACTGAGACAGGCCTCCACAATGGGTTAGTCCACTGAGACAGGCCTCCACAATGGGTTAGTCCACTGAGACAGGCCTTTATAATGGATTAGTCCACTGAGACAGGCCTCCACAATGGATTAGTCCACTGAGACAGTCCTCCACAATGGATTAGTCCACTGAGACAGGCCTCCACAATGGGTTAGTCCACTGAGACAGGCCTCCACAATGGATTTGTCCACTGAGACAGGCCTCCACAATGGATTAGTCCACTGAGACAGGTGTGAATCAGACAGGCCTCCACAATGGGTTAGTCCACTGAGACAGGCCTTTATAATGGATTAGTCCACTGAGACAGGCCTCCACAATGGATTAGTCCACTGAGACAGTCCTCCACAATGGATTAGTCCACTGAGACAGGCCTCCACAATGGATTAGTCCACTGAGACAGTCCTCCACAATGGATTAGTCCACTGAGACAGGCCTCTACAATGGATTTGTCCACTGAGACAGGCCTCCACAATGGGTTAGTCCACTGAGACAGGCCTCCACAATGGATTAGTCCACTGAGACAGCCTCCGCAATGGATTAGTCCACTGAGACAGGTGTGAATCAGACAGGCCTCCACAATGGGTTAGTCCACTGAGACAGGCCTTTATAATGGATTAGTCCACTGAGACAGGCCTCCACAATGGATTAGTCCACTGAGACAGGCCTCCACAATGGGTTAGTCAACTGAGACAGGCCTCTATAATGGATTAGTCCACTGAGACAGGCCTCCACAATGGGTTAGTTCACTGAGACAGGCCTCTATAATGGATTAGTCCACTGAGACAGGCCTCCACAATGGATTAGTCCACTGAGACAGGCCTCTATAATGGATTAGTCCACTGAGACAGGCCTCCACAATGGGTTAGTCCACTGAGACAGGCCTCCACAATGGATTAGTCCACTGAGACAGCCTCCGCAATGGATTAGTCCACTGAGACAGGCCTCTACAATGGATTAGTCCACTGAGACAGGCCTCCACAATGGGTTAGTCCACTGAGACAGGCCTCTACAATGGATTAGTCCACTGAGACAGGTGTGAATCAGACAGGTGCCTCGTGTGCCATAAATTATTTGTATATATTTGCCACTGCCCGTCAGGAAGTCCAGGACCCACTAAAAAAAATCTTGGTTGACCAACAGCCTATGGACCAAACAATGGACCAGTCGACTAAACGGGGTCAGAGCCTGAGGTTGTAGGCAAGCACCATGGTCTTGTAGAGCCTGCCTAGGACCTGCGCCGCTTCCTGTGTGACGGGGTTGTAGAGCATGTCCGGGCCAAGGTGCGCCTGGGAGGAGGACACAATGGGGTGTGGAAGAACAGCATCAACAGATACGCCATATTCTGACCTAGACTTAATTCCCTAATAATTCCACCACCTTTACGCCCAATGAAATGATTAATAAGGTGGAGCAACCGTTCGGTTCCAAGTGAAGCATCTACTTTGTTCCAATAGAAATAACACCATTCTCCATGCACTGTAATTTACAAACTCATAAGAGCTAGGTAAATGAATAAGACATTTGAATAAGGGAATTGTAAATGTGAATGACCATTGTTTTAGACCTATTTTACCTTGTGATCTCTGGAGACAAATGTGTAGCGCCAAACCTAGAGTTGATTTATGATTTCAATAATGTTTTAGTTATATGCCCAGATTTTTCACTGTGTGTTAAAATGTGTATTTTTTTAAGCATTAGCCACCATCTTTAGCCACCGACAGTTATACCCACATACTGTACAGTACATTTATAACTGTCACTTTAGTGTTAGTTTCCTTAAGTTATTACATTACATAGTTAGTTTAACTTTCTTTCCTCCGTCACGTTCGTGCGGATATTCTTGATGATCTCCTGCGATAGTGGATCATATTAGGTCAATGTATTACAAGTTGTGCAATAATTTGGGGCATGTAGCCTATTTGAATCGTTATGGAACGCAGGCCACACGTAGCCTGGCACAAGGTTCACGATGACTGGATCATTGTCATCACAGTTCCAAGATGAGTGAGGATTATTCGTGTAGATTAATAGGGCTACTGTTCAACCCCCATTGTACACTTTTCTCACCTTCCAATATTTCATAGATTGAACAATTAAATATGGCAAATTTCAGGATGAATTTACCAATATATTGTGTGCGTAAAGGCACCCCAACTTGTTTAAAAAATAAACTTTCCTAACTCTAAATAACATACAAGATCAGAGTATTTTTTTAAATCTACCAATTGGATCTGTAAAGAAGATGAATATGTATGTATTTAGGCCAACATGGCGCTCGGTCATTGATATTCTGAACCGTTCATGTATTCTAGTGCGTCTGTTGCGAAAATTCAATTTAAAAAGGTACACCACATTTTAATGGGACGCCTTTAGATACATTTATTGACAATACTATTAAACGAAAACTCCACGAGATAATCTGTTGACCAGGAAGTGGGAGGGTTTTCAGCAGTTGAATTACATTTATTCACCGTGCGTAAGGGACCCATGCCTGCAAAGCCCATTAAGCACCTGCATATTATAAGTGCGTAGGAAAGGCGTGCGTACGAAAGGCGTACAGGTCTGAATCGGGCACCTTGTGAATAGGAGTAATGCCTTAAATCTCAAGAGGATATGGATTGGAGAGCGATTTGTGAACAGCAGTCCTTGATTGTTGAAGTCCATTATAAGTATAGGGGAGAGTTAGGGGAGGGGGATGTCCTTGTTCCATCACGCTCCATCACGCTCCATCACGCTCACCACTCCTGTGGTGGGCCGGGCGCGTCCCCGCTGACACGGCAGCCAGTTGGTGCATGGTGTTTCCTCCGACGACTCCTGTGGTGGGCCGGGCGCATCCCCGCTGACACGGCAGCCAGTTGGTGCAAGGTGTTTCCTCCGACGACTCCTGTGGTGGGCCGGCGCCATCCCTCCGCTGACACACGGCAGCCAGTTGGGCACGGTGTTTCCTCCGACGACTGCTGTGGTGGGCCGGGCGCGTCCCCGCTGACACGGCAGCCAGTTGGTGCATGGTGTTTCCTCCGACGACTGCTGTGGTGGGCCGGGCGCATCCCCGCTGACACGGCAGCCAGTTGGGCACGGTGTTTCCTCCGACGACTCCTGTGGTGGGCCGGGCGCGTCCCCGCTGACACGGCAGCCAGTTGGTGCATGGTGTTTCCTCCGACGACTGCTGTGGTGGGCCGGGCGCATCCCCGCTGACACGGCAGCCAGTTGGTGCACGGTGTTTCCTCCGACGACTCCTGTGGTGGGCCGGGCGCATCCCCGCTGACACGGCAGCCAGTTGGTGCACGGTGTTTCCTCCGACGAGGGAGTTGCAGCGATGGGACAATACTGTAACTACCAATTGGATATCACAAAAATTGGGGAGAAAAATGGGTAAAAGTTTATAAAAAGTATAATATTGAAACTATTGAAATAGTGCCACTGTAAAGTAGGAACAAATTCAGTGGCATTTCACCAACTTTTCTAGCATTTACGCACAATTTATGTGAGGTTTGTTTTATCTGATAACGGATCAATAGAATAAAATGATTATGTAGAAACTGATTATACCTTTTGAGTTGTGCTATTATTTTTATGTAGTTCTTAAATATAGGCCTACGTACAGTTGAAGTCAGAAGTTTGCATACACGTTAGCCAAATACATTTGAACTCAGTTTTTCACAATTCCTGACATTTAATCGTAGTAAAAGCTCCCTGTTTTAGGTCAGTTAGGATCACCACATTATTTTAAGAATGTCAGAATAATAGTAGAGCAAACTATTTATATAAGTTTTTATTTCTTTCATCACATTCAATTAATATTTGTTAGAATTGCCTTTAAATTGTTTAACTTGGGTCAAACGTTTCGGGTAGCCTTCCACAAGCTTCCCACAATAAGATGGGTGAATTTTGGCCCATTCCTCCTGACAGAGCTGGTGTAACTGAGTCAGGTGTGTAGGCCTCCTTGCTCGCACACACTTTTTCCGTTCTGCCCACACATTTTCTATAGTATAGAGGTCAGGGCTTTGTGATGGGCACACCAATACCTTGAATTTGTTGTCTTTTGACACAACTTTGGAAGTATGCTTGAAGTCATTGTCCATTTGGAAGACCCATTTGCGACCAAGCTTTAACTTCCTGACTGATGTCTTGAGATGTTGCAACAATATATCCACGTAAATTTCCTTCCTCATGATGCCATCTATTTGTGAATTGCACCAGTACCTCCTGCAGCAAAGCACCCCGACAACATGATGCTGCCACCTCCATGCTTCATGGTTGGGATGGTGTTCTAGGATAAAGGACTCATTTTACTGTGGACATAGATACTTTTGTACCTGTTTCCTCCAGCATCTTCGCAAGGTCCATTGTTGTTGTTCTGGGATTGATTTGCTCTTTTCTCACCAAAGTACGTTTATCTCTATGAGACTGTGTCTCCTTCCTGAGCTGTATGACGGCTGCGTGGTCCCATGGTGTTTTATACTTGCGTTCTATTGTTTGTACAGATGAATGTGGTACCTTCAGGCATTTGGAAATTGCTCCCAAATTGCTCCCATTGTTTTCTGAGGTCTTGGCTGATTTCTTTTGATTTTCCCATGAAGCAAAGAGGCACTGAGTTTGAAGGTAGGCCTTGAAATACATCCACAGGTACACCTACAATTGACTCAAATTATGTCAATTAGACTATTGGAAGCTTATGAAGCCATGACATCATTTTCTGGAATTTTCCAAGCTGTTTAAAGGCACAGTCAACTTAGTGTATGTAATCTTCTGACTGGACTTGTGATACAGTGAAGTTAAATAATCTGTCTGTAAACAATTGTTGGAAAAATGACTTGTGTCATGCACAAAGTAGATGTCCTAACTGACTTGTTAACAAGAAATTTGTGGAGTGGTTGAGAAACAACTTTAATTGACTAAGTGTATGTAAACTTCAGAATTCAACTGTAGGTGTGTATCGCCCTCAGCAACACAGAACAGCAATGTATACTTCCAAGCGTTACACTATTAGTATAGGATGTGCTCACATGACTGCGGAACTTATACAAAACAGGGAAATGCTGCATGCGTTAATCAGATTTTTTTAAGATCCAACATGTGATTATCACTTGTACAATAGCTGACAATAGGCATAGTGTTGCTATGGGAAACCAGTATGCTCTCTGGGGTACCTGTGAATGCAGAGCAGCTAAGCCTAATGAAACTCTGCAGCAGAACCCAATAGTGAGGCCTTGTCCAATGGATCCTGTTACTAATGGGGTGAGGGATGTCATGGGGATTGTCTTTTGATCAGAGCATCTGTCCACAGTAATGCAAGCTGACAGGGTTGTTTCAATTATTTTGTCCACAAATATGTGGAGGAAATCCTTGTTTCCAGTCAACATCCATTTTCTCCTCGTAAAACCACATTATTGGGGAACACATGATCACCACAAAACCCAACATAATCTGCACCCAGTCCCACCAGCTGGACTGCTCTGATATCAGAGAAGGAATGTGACCAATGAAAAGCTTTTTTCAGACGTAATGACTACAGCAGGCACATGGCATTATGACACCCATTGATCTCTCTATATAGAAAGAGATTTTGAAGATTTGCAAAAGAGCTTCCATATATATATATATATATATATATATATATTAGTACCAGTCAAAAGTTTGGACACACCTACTCATTCAAGGATTTTTCTTTATTTTTACTATTTTCTACATTGTAGAATAATAGTTATTCTACCCTTGAGTTGCGTTCCCATGCAAAACTAAAGACATCAAAACTATGAAATAGCACACATGGAATCGTGTAGTAACCAGAAAAGTGTTAAACAAATCAAAATATATTTTACATTTCAGGTTCTTCAAAGTAGCGATCCTTTGCCTTGATGACAGCTTTGCACACTCTTGACATTCTCTCAACCAGCTTCACCTGGAATGCTTTACCAACAGTCTTGAAGGAGTTCCCACATATGCTGAGCACTTGTTGGCGGCGTTTCCTTCACTCTGCGGTCCAACTCATCCTAACCATCTCAATTGGGTTGAGGTCAGGTAATTGTGGAGGCCAGGTCATCTGATGCAGCACTGTTGAAAAACAAATAATAGTCCCACTAAGAGCAAACCAGATGGGATGGCGTATCACTGCAGAATTCTGCGGTAGCCATGCTGGTTAGGTGTGCCTAGAATTTTAAATAAATCACTGACAGTGTCACCAGCAAGCACCCCCACACCACCTTCTCCATGATTCATGGTGGGAACCACACATGCAGAGATCATCCATTCACCCACTCTGCGCTCACAAAGACACAGCGGTTGGAACCAAAAATCTCTCATCAGAACAAAGAACAGATTTCAATGGTCTAATGTCCATTGCTAGTGTTTCTTGGCCCAAGCAAGTCTCTTCTTCTTATTGGTCCTTTAGTAGTGGTTTCTCTGCAGCAATTCAACCATGAAGGCCTGATTCACATAATCTCCTCTGATCAGTTGATGTTGAGATGTGTCTGTTACTTGAACTCTGTGAAACATTTATTTGGGCTGCAATCTGAGGTGTAGTTAACTCTAATGAACTTCTCCTCTGCAGCAGAGGTAACTCTAGGTTTTCCTTTCCTGTTGCGGTCCTCACGAGAGCCAGTTTCATCATAGAGCTTGATGATTTTTGCAACTGCACTTGAAGTAACTTTAAAAGTTCTTGACATTTTCCGGATTGACTGAACTTCATGTCTTATAGTGATGATGGACTGTCGTTTCTCTTTGCTTATTCTTATTCTTATTCTTGCCATAATAGTCACACCCTGACCTTAGTTATCTTTATTATTTTGGTTAGGTCAGGGTGTGATGAGAGTGGTATGCGTGTTTTTGTCTTGTCTATGGGGTTTTGGTAGTGTCTAGGTAAATGTAGGTCTATGGTGACCTGAATTGGTTCCCAATCAGAGACAGCTATTTATCGTTGTCTGTGATTGGGGATCCTATTTAGGTTGCTATTTTACATTTTGGTTTTGTGGGTTATTGTCTATGTGTAGTTGCATGTCAGCACTCGTTATTATTAGCGGCACGGTTTGTTTAGTGTTTCTTCGTAAATAAAGAAGAATGTATTCAAATTACGCTGCACCTTGGTCTCATCGTTAAGACGAAGTGACAAATATGTACTTGGTCTTTTACAAAATAGGGTTATCTTCAGTATACCACCCCTACCATGTCACAACACAACTTTAAATCGTAATTGTAAATTAGGCCGTCATTGTAAATAAGAATGTGTTCTAAACTGACTTGCCAAGTTAAATTAAGGTTAAATAAAATGTTTAAAAAAACAACTGATAGGCTCAAAAGCATTAAGGAAAGAATTTCCACAAAATAAACTTTAAACAAGGCACATCTGTTAATTCAAATCAAATCCAATTTTATTTGTCACATACACATGGTTAGCAGATGTTAATGGGAGTGTTGCAAAGTGCTTGTGCTACTAGTTCCGACAATGCAGTAATATCCAACGAGTAATCTAACTTAAAAATTTCACAACAATCACCTTATACACACAAGTGTAAAGGAATGAATAAGAATATGTACATAAAAAAATATATGAATGAGTGATGGTACAGAACGGCATAGGCAAGATGCAGTAGATGGTATAGAGTACAGTATATACATATGAGATGAGTTATGTAGGGTATGTAAACATTATATGAAGTGGAATTGTTTAAAGTGGCTAGTGATACATTTATTACATCAATTGTTCCCTTATTAAAGTATCTGGAGTTGAGTCAGTGTGTTGGCAGCAGCAACTCAATGTTAGTGATGGCTGTTTAACAGTCTGATTGCCTTGAGATAGAAGCTGTTTTTCAGTCTATCGGTCCCTGCTTTGATGCACCTGTACTGACCTCGCCTTCGGGATGATAGCGGGGTGAACAGGCAGTGGCTCGGGTGGTCGTTGTCCTTGATGATCTTTTTGGCCTTCCTGTGACATCGGGTGGTGTAGGTGTCCTGGAGGGCAGGTAGTTTGCCCCCAGTGATGCGTTGTGCAGACCTCACTACCCTTTGGAAAGACTTACGGTTATGTGCGGAGCAGTTGCCGTACCAGGTGGTGATACAACCCGACAGGATGCTCTCGATTGTGCATCTGTAAAAGTGTTTTTGGTGACCAGCTGAATTTCTTCAACCTCCTGAGGTTGAAGAGGCGCTGCTGTACCTTCTTCACCACGCTGTCTGTGTGGTTGGACCATTTCAGTTTGTCCGTGATGTGTACGCCGAGGAACTTAAAACTTTCTAACCTCTCCACTACTGTCCCGTCGATGTGGATAGGGGGTGCTCCCTCTGCTGTTTCCTGAAGTCCACAATCACCTCCTTTGTATTGTTGATGTTGGGTGTGAGATTATTTTCCTGACACCACACTCCGAGGACCCTCACCTCCTCCCTGTAGGCCGTCTCGTCGTTGTTGGTAATCAAACCTACCACTGTAGTGTCGTCTGCAAACTTGATGATTGAGTTTGAGGCGTGCATGGCCACGAGACCGCACCCTTATGGGGCCCCAGTGTTGAGGATCAGCGGGATGGAGATGTTGTTACCTACCCTCACCACCTGGGGGCGGCCCGTCAGGAAGTCCAGGACCCAGTTGCACAGGGCGGGGTCGAGACCCAGGGTCACGAGCTTGATGACGAGTTTGGAAGGTACTATGGTGTTAAATGCTGAGCTATAGTCGATGAACAGCATTCTCACATAGGTATTCCTCTTGTCCAGATGGGTTAGGGCAGTGTGCAGTGTGATTGTGATTGCATCGGCTGTGGACCTATTGGGGCGGTGAGCAAGTTGGAGTGAGTCTAGGGTGTCAGGTATGGTGGAGGTGATATGGTCCTTGACTAGTCTCTCAAAGCACTTCATGATGACGGAAGTGAGTGCTACGGGGCTGTCGTCATTTAACTCAGTTACCTAAGCCTTCCTGGGAACAGCAACAATGGTGGCCCTCTTGAAGCATGTGGGGACAGCAGACTGGGATAAGGATTGATTGAATATGTCCGTAAACACACCAGCCAGCTGGTCTGCGCATGCTCTGAGGACGCGGCTGTGGATGCCGTCTGGGCCTGCAGCCTTGCGAGGATTGACACATTTAAATGTTTTGCTCACGTCGGCTGCAGTGAAGGAGAGCCCGCAGGTTTTGGTTGCGGGCCGTGTCAGTGGTACTGTATTGTCCTCAAAGCGAGCAACACAGTTGCTTAGTCTGTCTGGGAGCAAGAAATCCTGGTCCGCGACAGGGCTGGTTTTCCTTTTATAGTCCGTGATTGACTGAGGACCCTTGATGACCCTTGACCCAAATTATTCTATATGTGTTATTTCATAGTTTTAATGTCTTCATTATTATTCTACAATGTAGAAAATAGTAAAAATAAAGAAATACACTGGAAGTAGGTGTGTCCAAACTTTGAATGGCACTGTATATATACACATATTCAGCAACTCTCCTACAAAGCTTCACATTTTTGTTCAAAATGATGGTGAAAAAGTAATTTATTTCAGGTGAATTATGGTAATATTTGAGTAACAGGCTCACAACTACTGTTTTCACTACGTCTTTATTAAAAAAACAAATGTTTCTGGTCTGCCTTCAATCTGGTGACAGATTAGGTAAATACATTATTTCAAAGGCTCAGCCTACAGTCCATCAGGAATATATTCTTAATGTATTTGGGATAATGTTCCAGCAAGGCAGGGCTCATTGCCATTTCTTCTAACAGCTTTGACTATTCAACCCTTACCTTTCCCCACACCTAGGGACATGAATGGATTCCAGGATTCTATCAACATATCACAAAGGATATAAGATGACTTATTAGTATTTGCTTAACCCTGTGTCCCTGTGTGGTGAAACTGGCCACAATGATTTGTCCGAGAGCAAACATCCATTATAAATCCATTTAGCAGAGGTTCCAGTGGTGGGGTGGAATAGCATTGGAAGAAGACCTTGCTAAATCACACACACACCCCCTCCCTCCCTCCCCCACCCCATCCCTCCCTCCCCATCCCTCCCTCCCCCACTCCCCCCTCCCCTATCCCTTCCTCCCCATCCCTCCCTCCCCCTGATTGCACCTTCATATGTTTTATTATTAGATACATTATCAAATTGCACGTCATTTCCCTGCCTTTCTTCTAAGCATACAGTCAAGCTGAGACTTACACACGCTGCGGAGTGAACAAAGCAGAGAATTCAGATAGGGAAGATTCACTTCTTCTGTCAAAAAGTCATTGTCTGCCAGATACAAAGACAATTACAACCATCATAATTATCCATTTAGTACTGCCGAGTGTTGCTTCATATTCTGTATCTGCTGCTTTTGTCTTTCATTCAGATCCATCTCAAATTATACATGACTCAAGGTTACATTTGTGAAAACAAGAGTCAAATGGTGAACACCAAGATTGATATTTCTCTGAGCGACAGAGACATATGAAGCTTAAAGGGAATGCACAGTCAAATGGTGAACACCAAGATTGATATTTCTCTGAGCGACAGAGAAGCTTAAAGGGAATGCACAGTCATCCTATTTCCCAGATATATAGTCTTAGGGTGACAAAAAACGTCACCCATAATAACAACTTTTTTTTTTAAATCTTTCGTCTCTCTGTGTTTCATAATTGTCCTTCAATTTGCAAAAGGCTGAATGTATCTCACAGGAGAAAGCACCCGAGTGAGCGAAACAACGTCCCTCTGTCTCTCTACGTGTTAGGCCATCTATCTGATGCTGTCTGGTCCAACGAGTTTGACATTGTTGCCTCCCGTAGCATTGAAGGCAAGGGAAGCCAGCGAGCATCTGGCCTCCCTTGACAAAAAAAGTATCCAGAATTAGCCAATCAGTGTTGACCTAAACTGAGTGAGCTCAGCTGTGATTGGTCCTGGCGCACCAAAAAAAAGTGTCAAGGGAAGCCCGTTTGGATTTGGCATCGCTCCTATCAAATCCCATTGAGAGCATAAGCCATTGACATAAAAACTTGAATTGTTGCATCTCGTTGTGTTGTTGTCCTCCGGTGGCTAGCCAGCTAATTAAAATTCACTCTTTCCTAAATTAGCCATGGATGGAGATAGGGCTTTGGACTTGTGGTTTTACTTAATTCTCTGTACTGGTCAATGATTATAACAGATATTCTGATCCAACCAGAATATCTGTTATATTCTGGTTGGATCAGAATATCTGGCCTGAGAGGATGGAGGTTCAATATGTAGCTAAATGTAGAAGGCTAATATTAACTAGCTGACGTTGCCCATGAATGGAAGTTAGGCTAGCAAGCAAACAGTTTAGCCAGGTAGCCTAGGACAACCAAAAATAAAAAAGTGTGTACTGTATGGCAGAGTGATAGACCGTTTCATCAACATGAAAGAGAGGAGGATGGTATTGGTGTTTCTCTACAAGAAGGGTGAGTCAACATTTTTTCTACTTGCGCGCGCACACACACACACACACACACACACACACACACACAAAACACAAATCAGAACCATGGACAGCCACCTATTTAGCTTACGTTGATTGGACTAAATTGTTTTGGGTATCTTTTAGTTGTCACTGTATTAGACTAAGCAGAGAGGATTTGATGATGTTGAAGTTGAAATGGTGTGCTGGAATAGTGGAGGCAGATCCTGTTTTCTTTGTGACTTGAGGTAACTCTGTGTGATTCTAAATCAATAGTTGTTTAGTGGTCTGAAAATGTTGGAAACATTAACTTACTTGACTATGCTGTAGGTCATGTAACTCGTTGATACATGCAAAATGCTTTGTGGACTTCACCGGACAGAGGCTGTTATCTGGTTTTGTGATGAAACACAGGTGTGGTTGAATTTATTCTGTCACTGTGTCTTCTTATTGTGTCAGCCTTAGGCCTATATATCACGGTGGCAAGGCATTTGAATTAAGAGGATGTAGGGCAAACAACGCAATTATCACAACACAGGTTGTAATATGGCATTTTATTATTTTTAAGGGGGGGCTTGGCTACCCTAGTGATTTTACCCACACACCGCTACTGGCTAGATAGAAGTTTGTTTTGCTCGGCAGCATTCTCGGCATGGATGATGGTGAGCCAACCCCTATTCGGAGGGAGACCTGTGATTTAGGGCAAAGAAGGATTCCCATTGGTGTATGCACATTTATGAACTGGTGACGTGACTCATTCGACCAATAGGCTGCTCCCCCTGAACTTGATCGAGGCGTTTTCACACTGGGTTTTATAGATGAGCCAACAGTTGTCATTTTTCAGACGTTATTGATTGTACTTTCACCTGGCATCCTCCACACATGACCCAATGTGATGAATAACGCGAGTTTGACTGTGCCTGACCTTTAATAAAACCCTACTGACTGACTTCATTAGCCGCTGTGGTGTTGAGGCAATTAATTAGATCAATGTTTAAACAAATGTAAGGAAAGGACACACAATTAATGAACAATATATTCACTATTTCAATTCCCTTTAGTGCAGTGCCTTTGCAGAAGAGGAAAATCTTTTAGCCAGTTTGTGAGGTCTATTTCTCAGCCAGTCCTTCAGTGGTGTGCTGCTGGGAGTTTCTTCCCTTCCTCTGCTATATTTTATTCATGAGGAAATCTCCACAAAGGACAGGAAATGTTGTTGGTTAGAAATGTCATGAATAGTGAGGTTGTGGCTGTCTCCGGTTACCCCGGTGAAACAAATCACACAAATTAAAAATAAATTACGAAATAAAATCAGTGTGGTGACATACGGCCTCCAGAGAGAACAACACTAGTCAATATCACAACGAAGCCAAATAATTGAAGAGAAAACTGTGAGTCAAGGACAATGGGTGGTCTTGTTGTCGAGCAGGAAGGAAAATCGCTTACTATCGTCGGTTTCAACCACCTGTCAACAACAACAAAAAAATGATAATGTCACATGGGGTGTAAAATAGAGAGGGCCACATTCATTACCACAGCAGGTGACGGATGTTCCAATGACATAGGCTGATCGAGACATCAATTCTCTAGGACAGCCTAACTAAAAACCTCTTAAAAAAAAGTTTTTACAAAATTTGACATTTCAAAACATTATTCAATGAAAAGGACAATTCCCTATACAAAAATTCAAAGGCACCTCAAAGACATGTAATTATAACCAGCCATTACACAAACTGAGAGTATATGGTTCTATTCTCATTGACGAGATTTAAGGAGAATTTTAAAAGATTCTCAAGAGGTATCGAGAGAGACATAACTGCAATGTAAGCTTGCGTTTTCCTTACATCTTGAACGCTACCTCTGGAGGTCACGCATGGCGCACTCTGTATCTTTAAGACAGGGTGTTATTCCCCACCTTGGCTGCTCTGAGCCACCGACCAGGCAGGATGCATGCAGCAAGAAGCTGATTAACTCACCAGGGGAATTATCAACATCTTCAGTCACAATTTTGCATTTGCCTCATATAATGACTTGTACAGTATAATGAGATATTGATGGTTTGTTTTAAGGTAACTTTAATACGCTGAAATTGTACTTTTATATTCATATGAGAGGGGTAAACATTCATGTTTTATATGCTGACATTAAAGGGCTAGACATTTAATAATATATATTTTTTATGACCTTTTAATTTGGCATGAACACAACCAGTCGTGATAGTAGGCTACCTGCGCATGTTATTCCACTCCAGAAAAGTGCACTAGTGCCATTTGATGAATGGAAAGAGACATCTGTAACACAACACCCCAAAAAAGTTTCATGACATTCAGCGATTGTAATGACACTTGTAGCCTAAATGAATTGAATGCATCTTGCTGACACAAATATATTTTGGGGGGTAGAAAGAAAAGTTGGGACACGTGAAAAGAGGCGGTACTATTCCGGGATGACAAGTACAGCCACGTGTGGAAAAACAAGATTATGTCATGACGGAGGTGGGGGTGTTCGTTTAATTTAGGGGCTAGTTCAATTAGCATTATTTAAAGCCCCCCTCCCTCAGCCCAAGTTTTCCCTTCTTGGATTTAGGGGGACTCACGTCTAAGTCAGGGGGTAAGAGACCACCCTTGGGCCCGCCATAATTTGCACTCTGTACTAAATCTTTGTTTGCTGAACGCAGCATATGTTCAGTGAGGAGTAATCAGGTGTGGACTGACAGATGTTCATCAGTTCGCTTACTCAATGCTTCACATATTTCATCCTATCAACAAAATATATATATATATATAATCTCATCTAATCTTACTTCACATGACTACTCAGTTTTTCTATTACTGGATCAAATAAAATGTAATTATAATTGCCCATTTTACGTCAGCAGATCAGATCACACACAGTCACAAAGTGCTTATACAGAAACCCAGCCTAAAACCCCAAAGAGCAAGCAACGCTGATGTGGAAGTACGGTGGCTAGGAAAAACTCAATAGAAAGGCAGGAACCTAAGTAGAAACCTAGAGAGGAACCAGGCTTTGAGGGGTTGCCAGACCTTCTTCTGGCTGTGCCAGGTGGAGAATATAAGAGTACATGTTCTTACTGGCGTACAATACGAACATAGTTTTTTGTAAAAACCCTGGAGTGAAATGATTCACATGCATGCCCTAATTCATAACGCAGCTTAAATAAAGGATGTCTGCTTCCTGTTTCCATCATTCATAGACTGAGCCATTCTTGTTGTTTTTTCATGCAGGGGTCAGCATGGATTTCTCCTGCAATGGGAACAAATGGATTTGACACTGTCCACTCAGTGGAACCAATATAATCCATGATGTATTGCTTCTATTTTAATTACATGAATAAGAAAAACGCCTTTAACCATTTTGCTTGAATTCAGCCGACAGATTAGCACATTTAAACATTTGTCCTTTCTACTGTCTGATTCATGTTAAAATAGCGGTAGGCATACAGTATGTTCGATGTGCAGACAGGGGGCATAGATAAAAGCCTCTGAAAATGATCTTCAATGCTGTAATGTTTAATCTGATACATTTTAACCACTGGCTTAGTCTGGAAACGTTTTGGTGTCTAATATGTTATGCGTGTGATAACTGCGTCATGACCTTTACGATTAATCAATCTCTCGTGTCCGAGCTGTTGAATTGCAACTCCACTTTGTCTCTGTAATGTTTTGCCTGTTTGATTACGGAGAGAATAACTACACTGTTTTGTATTCAACCATATTCCCAGTCACGTTGCCATGGTTAAATGCGATGGTTTGCGCTTTTAGTTTAGCGTGAATGCTTCCATCTATCCACGGTTTCTGGTTTGGGTAGGATTTAAGTCACAGTGGGTTCAATCAATCTTTAAAAAAGGTACAGCACCTTTCCCACTCAGCCCTTTTCTTAATAGTTTGAAATATTGAAATTAAGCCGTGCTTATTTAAGCAGTGAATTCTACTAGGTTCACTGAATATTTGACATTTTGTTCTACGTGAAATAACTCAGTCATTTGTCATTCGCTTGGCCCATTTGTTTCCCGCCTAAGGCAAGAAAAGAGAAAGTGCAAATTTGCTAGTCTTACCAACTGACAGACAAATAAAACAAACAACATTTTCTTTGCATAAATAAATGACTGAAAGCAGGTTCCCGCAGGGGTATATCATTTGGGTTGGGTTGGCCGTGGGGGTTGGCTATGAACTCCTGAATAGCCATATATCTCTCCTCACCTCTCCACCTGATAGCTGATGTGTGGTCAACGCTCTGGCACAAAAATGGTCACCGTGCATCACCCAGGTGGGTGCTACACGTTGGTGGTGGGTGAGGTGAGTTTCCCCCTACTATGTAAAGCGCTTTGAGTACCTCAGTTGGTAGAAAAGTGCTTTATAAATCCAATCAATTATTATTATTACATTAACACATGCAACACCACAAATAACTGAACTGATTTGTAGTGCCACTTAATCACAGCAGTCTGGTGGTGCCTTAATTGGGGCGGCAGGGTTGCCTAGTGGTTAGAGCGTTGGACTAGTAACTGGAAGGTTGCAAGTTCAAACCCCTGAGCTGACCCCCGAGCTGCCCCTGAACAGGCAGGTAATAACCCACTGTTCCTAAGCCGTCATTGAAAATAAGAATTTGTTCTTAAGTGACTTGCCTAGTTAAATAAAGGTAAAATAAAAAAAAAAAAATTGGGGAGGACAGGTGGATAGCAATGGCTGGAACGGCATAAATGGAATGGGATCACAGTTTCCATGTGTTTGATACCATTCCATATACTCCATTCCAGCTATTATGAGCCATCCTCCCCTCACCAGCCTCTTGTGCTCAACATACTAATAGTTCCATGGTTTACAGTGCATCTGCCAAGCTTAATCTCAGCCCTTTGATATGCTAACGTTATTAGCTAAACATTTCATTTAACAGTCATTTTTAAATTATTAACTTTTAATTTGGCATGAACACAATCAGTCATGATGTTTTCATCTTCTTGTCAAACAAATCACTTCAAAGAAACTAGGCTACCTGTGGATGTTCGTCTACGCTAACAATTACACCTCCGCTAAGCTGATCCTCAACACGGGCGCCTGCTCAACCCCCTCCTGTACTCCCTGTTCACCCATTACTGAGTGGCCACACACGTCTCCAACTCAATCATAAAGTTTGCAGTCGATACAACAGAGGTAGGCCTGATTACCAACAACGACGAGACAGCCTATAGGGAGGATGCGAGGGCCCTGACCGAGTGGTGCCAGGAAAATAACCTCTCCTTCAACAAAACGAAGGAGCTGATGAACTTCAGAGCGAGCATGACCCCATCCAGTTGAGACGGTGAAAAGATCGACGCAATGACAACCTGAAATGGTCGATCCACACAAACAGAGGTGCACTTGGCCAAACAGTTCAATTTTTGTTTCATCAGACCAGAGGACATTTCTCCAAAAAGTACGATCATTGTCCCCATGTGCAGTTGCAAACCGTAGTCTGGCTTTTTTATGGCGGTTTTGTAGCAGTGGCTTCATCCTTGCTGAGCGGCCTTTCAGGTTATGTCGATATAGGACTAGTTTTACTGTGGATAGAGATATTTTTGTACCCGTTTCCTCCAGCATCTTCACAAGGTCCTTTGCTGTTGTTCTGGGATTGATTGACACTTTTCGCACCAAAGTTAGTTCATCTCTAGGCGACAGAACGCATCTCCTTCCTGAGCAGTATGGCGGCTGCGTGGTCCCGTGGTGTTTATACTTGCGTACTATTGTTTGTACAGATGAATGTGGTACCTTCAGGCATTTGGAAATTGCTCACAAGGATGAACCAGACTTGTGGAGGTCTACATTTGTTTTTGCTGAGGTCTTGGCTGATTTCTTTTGATTTTCCCATGATGTCAAGCAAAGAGGCTCTGAGTTTGAAGGTAGGCCTTGAAATACATCCACAGGTACACCTCCAATTGACTCAAATGATGTAAACTTAGTGTATGTAAACGACTAACCCACTGGAATTGTGATACAGTGAATTATAAGTGAAATAATCTGTCTGTAAACAATTGTTGGAAAAATGACTTGTCATGCACAAAGTAGATGTCCTAACCGACTTGCCAAAACTATAGTTTGTTAACAAGAAATGTGTGGAGTGGTTGAAAAACAAGTTTTAATGACTCCAACCTATATGTAAACTTACGACTTCAACTGTATATACTCTATACTAGTCAAGGCTCATCCTACTGTAGTATAACTACTGCTGTGCATACCTTTTGTATTTATAATGTCTATACACACACCATCATATACACACAGCTATACTGAGAAGAGCTGGAAATTTAAGCATTACATATTTAGCTAGCTTGACTGAATGAATGGAAGCAGAATCACAGTTGCATTGAATGAACATCTGTTTTGGACTGCTCAAGGCCGTGCTACCAGAGTCCCTCCTCTAACCCCCCACACACTGAAGATAAATGAAGGTCAGGCTGAGGGTAATGTGAATGACTGCCCTCTTGTCCAAGTTCTGTCAGGAGTTCCTATGCACTGTGTCAAAGAGTGAAATTTCCTGCTGGTGGAGTTCTAGCAACGAGGAGGCGCTGAGGGAAAAATCGTTGCTATCGGGAGCTCAGCTTCCAGCTGAAAAAAGGGTTTTCACTCCTTGGTTGAATTAGCTTTTCACCTCTCCGGTATCTCGTCTAGTCAGTGGAGCAGACACTGTTGGGCTGGATAGATGCCACTGGAATCAAGATGAATATCTTTACGTACCCCTATACGGGTTGGAAAATGGCAGATTTGGACAATGATAAGCACCTACATTGGAACACGGTGGCTGTACAGTGACATGCTGCACATGACGTCTGAGCTCAGCCTCTTCACAGCTCTGTATGGGTTTTGACTGACAGACGTTGTGAACTTGAACACCACACGTGACAGGAAGTTGCCCTTAGCCCTCTAGCTAATTGGGCAACTTTTGCAAATATTTCAATGTCCGAGTGAGGGAAATTCTGTAACTTACGAGGATTCTATGTATAAGATGAGATATTGAGGGTTATAATAAATACTGCTTTGATGTCATACAAGCAAGCAAAAACACCTGAGAGTCCACATGTGCACATAAAACTCATGTAACGCACAGTGACAAAGTTTATAATCACAGTGTTTGATGTAGAGTTACAAAATGACATGGCGTCATACCCTGGATTGTCCTGAACAGAATGAGCCTGTTTGTTGTATTGTGAAGAACGTTTGCCGTGGCATCTGAATGCACTCCAGTCTGCGTAGTAAAATGACCATCTGCTTCCCTGAATTGCCTTGTGAAAGCCTAACACTGTAAGATCCTATTTTATCATTTAGTTAGTCATGTTGGCAATACAACAAGCTTTCAAATTATGCCCACCTGACCCATATTCCGATTTATAATGGACCGTTTTGGATTGCGTAGACAACAACAGTAATTGTGTAAAGGCGGGGATACAGGGCTATGTTCCAAACAAAACAACTACTGTACATGTGTGCTTGTTCTAGTTCCTCAACGCCATAGCTAGGAGAGCTAAAAAAAAAAAGAAAACGTACAGTTGAAGACTCTTCTTTGAGTCATGAAAGTGCATTGAAATGACTTAGGAACTGTGCCCACTTTGCAGAGTTTTGTAGCCACTTGGAAACCCCAGTTAGACCCTCACTCAAACCTTTGTCCTTTTTTTGTCTTATGTTGCACCAACCCCAAATTTTCCAAGAATATTATTTTAATGTTACTGAATGTATCAAGACTATTTTCAGATTGCGTTATCAACAAATGCGGCAAAAAGTACAGTAAATGTCAAATGCACATCAAATCAACAGTGTCATGTTTGGATTCAGTCTTGTGTCAGGTGAACTGTTTTGTCCAAACCTTTAATCTCATAATTCTCCCGTAATCTCCAAACTGTTAATTGCTACCATGGTTATGCATATGCTTTCCATATTTCTTCTGTAAGACACATTTTAATTATTTAGCCCTATCCATATAGGCCAATTCCCACAAGTGTAAGGGGTTCCATGCAAGTTCCATGTCGGTCCAGGCTTTTGTGATCTATTTTCACTCAAAGCCCTGTAGTCACCAGCTTCTCCCTTCTATTCACAGCAACTGGAATAGCTGGTTTTCATGTGAGTTTGATGTACATTACTACACTGTGGTCCTATTCGTGGATGGAAAAGAATGTTGAAGTGTATGACAATCCTACATTGGTTTGTGAGCTCGTATGCAAACTAAATGGATTTCACCATCACAGCAGAAACCATCAATGCTAGTGTTATTACAGATAGCAGTTAATTATTTGAGCAGTTTATTATAAAAAAAAAAATCTAAACTACTTAAAGAACAACGAGAAGCTCAGGGGACATCTGGCAGACATGCAATCACTACTGTAAGCTCTGAAAGCAGGATCGATATCTCTTTGTGGTTGGACCTTGAGCTAATTGAAAATCTTTGAGCCTATAATGAATATGAAATGTCAGAGAGCCAAAAGATATGAAACTGACATTTACTCTACACCCTGGGAACAATCCTCCATTTGAGAGTATGAGCAATTCAAACCTAGAAAAAAATGACTATTTCAGTTAGCTTGTTCAACAATTTGTGCAGCAGTGTAGACCACCCAATTTTCACATAGAAGAACACAAAAACACACAATGACAAAAGGTTTCTGTAATACACTTAGACAAATCTTATAATGAAGTAGTTCAGTGACAAGTACTGCTGGACCATTCACTGTAGTGACTGATGTAGCCTACAGTCGGGAGCCTTTGAAGTGGCCGAGCTCTGTATCAGGACATCAGACAGTAAAACACATACCATCAGCTTAGTCCAAGTAACAAGGTTCTTCATTTTTAACCATTGAATATTCATGTTACGCTGCTCCACCAACATCTCAATGCGCTGTACTTTACATTGGACCTCTGCTCTTTCTGACATGAAACAACTATCCAGAGAGCTGTGGCCCCGTTTCAACTGCTAGTTTCTGACAGTGGCATTCTTGACATTCGTCTCTAAAGTGCAGCTCACAGCTAGCCTGCTCTGCTTTGGATCACTCCAGCAGTCCTGACATGAAGGCTCCAAACCGAATAAGGTATTCTAATAAATAAATAACGTCCAAGTTATATTCATGTTTGTAATCTCCCCGAGCTGAACAAGCTGCTGTTGAACTGCTTTTCACAAAGCTCTGCGTTCCTCATAGTGCGTAGCTACCACACTGTAAGTGCTCATTCAATACAGCACGAGCCCACCAGCCAATAAATAATGGCGTTTTCATCCAGAATAAATTGTCAAAGGTAAAAAGAAGGATTCAAACAGTAAAAAGCACCTTATCACAGCGCCCAAGTTCTGCCCGTGGAACTAAATGCAGACAAATGACAACACTGAACAACAATTCAAGACAAAATGCTTTTTTTTATACGAAGCAAAGTCAGAACAGTCCAAATCACAGTCAGGGAGGGAGGGAGGGAGGGAGGGAGGGCTCTTACCGATGTACTGGTTCCACTCTGGGTCCAGATCAGCCTGGTTGGCGAGGCAGCCCTTCATGACGTTCAGACAATAGTTGTTGCAGGGCTTCACGGAGGGCATGGCTTGGCAGTATGGGCAGTACATCATCTTGGTCAGTGCTCGGATACACGCTGGGGTGCTGCTCACCTAGTGGGTAGATGTGAGAACAAAGGCCAGCTATACATCGGATACAACATACAAGGCTGTTCAACACATGGAAATTAATCCAGTAAACGGTATGATTCCGTGTGTCATGTATATAAAGAAATGAGCTGGCTTAAAAAGCATCTAGCTCCACTGTCCTCCATCTAGCTCCACATACAGCTCTTACATCTAGCTCCACTGTCCTCCACCTAGCTCCACTGTCCTCCACCTAGCTCCACTGTCCTCCATCTAGCTCCACTGTCCTCCATCTAGCTCCACTGTCCTCCATCTAGCTCCACTGTCCTCCACCCAGCTCCACTGTCCTCCACCTAGCTCCACTGTCCTCCACCTAGCTCCACTGTCCTCCACCTAGCTCCACTGTCCTCCACCTAGCTCCAGCTCCACTGTCCTGTCCTATCTAGATCCATATCCACAGCTCTGTCCATCTACTGCTCCACTGTCCTCCACCTAGCTCCACTGTCCTCCACTGTCCACTCTCCACCTAGCTCCACTGTCCTCCACCTAGCTCCAGCTCCACCTAGCTCCACTGTCTACCTAGCTCCACTGTCCTCCACCTGGCTCCACTGTCCTCCATCTCCAGCCTCCATATCCACTGTCTCTTACATCTCCACTGTCCTCCAGCTAGCCACTGTCCTCCACCTAGCTCCACTGTCCTCCACCTAGCTCCACTGTCCTCCACCTAGCTCCACTGTCCTCCACCTCCATATCCAGCTCCAGCTCCACTGTCCTCCACCATAGCTCCACTGTCCTCCACCTAGCTCCACTGTCCTCCACTGCTCCTCCACCTAGCTCCACTGTCCTCCACCTAGCTCCACTGTCCACTGTCCTCCACCCACTGTCCTCCATCTAGCTCCACTGTCCTCCACCTAGCTCACTGTCCTCCACTCCACTGTCCTCCAGCTCCACTGTCCTCCACCTAGCTCCACCTACTGTCCTCCACCTAGCTCCAGCTCTTACATCTAGCTCCACTGTCCTCCACCTAGCTTCACTGTCCTCCATCGAGCGCCACTGTCCTCCACCTAGCTCCACTGTCCTCCATCTAGCTCCACTGTCCTCCACCTAGCTCCACTGTCCTCCATCTAGCTCCACTGTCCTCCACCTAGCTCCACTGTCCTCCACCTAGCTCCACTGCTCTCCACCTACCTCCACTGTCCTCCACCTAGCTCCACTGTCCTCCACCTAGCTCCACTGTCCTCCACCTAGCTCCACTGTCCTCCATCTAGCTCCATATCCACTGTCCTCTTACATCTAGCTCCACTGTCCTCCACCTAGCTCCACTGTCCTCCATCTCCACTGTCTCCATCCATATACAGCTCTTACATCTAGCTCCACTGTCCTCCACCTAGCTCCACTGTCCTCCACTCCACTGTCCTCCACCTAGTCCTCCTCCACCTAGCTCCACTGTCCTCCACTGTCTCTATCTAGCTCCATATACACTCTTACATCTAGTCCACTGTCCTCCACCTAGCTCCACTGTCCTCCACCTAGCTCCACCTAGCTCCACTGTCCCTCCTAGCTCCACTGTCCTCCAGCTCCACTCCATCTAGTCCTCCATCTTGCATCTAGCTCCACTGTCCTCCACCTAGCTCCACTGTCCTCCAGCTCCACTGTCCTCCACCTCCACTGCTCCTCTGTCCTCCACCTAGCTCCACTGTCCTCCATCTAGCTCCATATACAGCTCTTACATCTAGCTCCACTGTCCTCCACCTAGCTCCAGTCTCCACTGTCCACTCCACCTCTAGCTCCACTGTCCTCCACCTAGCTCCACTCCACTGTCCTCCACCTAGCTCCACTGTCCTCCACCTAGCTCCACTACACTCCACTGCCCTCCACCTAGCTCCACTGTCCTCCATCTAGCTCCACTGTCCTCCACCTAGCTCCACTGTCCTCCATCCTGCTCCACTGTCCTCCATCTAGCTTCACTGTTCTCCACTGTCCTCCACCAAGCTCCACTGTCCTCCACCTAGCTCCACTGTCCTCCACCTAGCTCCACTGTCCTCCACCTAGCTCCATATACAGCTCTTACATCTAGCTCCACTGTCCTCCACCGAGCTCCACTGTCCTCCATCGAGCTCCACTGTCCTCCACCTAGCGCCACTGTCCTCCATCTAGCTCCACTGTCCTCCACCTAGCTCCACTGTCCTCCACCTAGCTCCACTGCTCTCCACCTAGCTCCACTGTCCTCCACCTAGCTCCACTGTCCTCCACCTAGCTCCACTGTCCTCCACCTAGCTTCACTGTCCTCCATCTAGCTCCATATCCAGCTCTTACATCTAGCTCCACTGTCCTCCACCTAGCTCCACTGTCCTCCATCTAGCTCCATATACAGCTCTTACATCTAGCTCCACTGTCCTCCACCTAGCTCCACTGTCCTCCACCTAGCTCCACTGTCCTCCACCTAGCTCCACTGTCCTCCACCTAGCTCCACTGTCCTCCACCTAGCTCCACTGCCCTCCACCTAGCTCCACTGCCCTCCACCTAGCTCCACTGTCCTCCATCTAGCTCCACTGTCCTCCACCTAGCTCCACTGTCCTCCATCTAGCTCCATGTACAGCTCTTACATCTATGTTTCTGAACAGAAGCTCAGCAACAATACAGCAACAGAAATGTTTTTGTCAATAATGCAAATATCCACACCCTTTTGTTTAAAGTCAGACTCCCAGGTAATGGCTAATGGCTTCATCTCTTTTTCAAACACAGACAGGTTCTTAAATCGTTTCTTCACCTTATTACTGCAGCTCAGCTCTCTATGAAATAGCTATTCCCTGACCATAATTTCTGTCAGTGCTTCAGTTTGCTTTCGTTTGTGTGTATGTTCCTACATGTTTTATGCATTTTATTAAGTGTCTGAGACTCTTGTTATTCTGGCAAAAAAAATCGATAACATAAAAACATTCCCATTTCATGAGAGTATTTTCCAATTAATCTCAACATATTTAAAATAAAAAGAAAACACCTAGTCTTTGTTCTGAATTTAAAAAATACATTCTGAAAGAAGTGCAATTTTACACAGGGCTCCAACTACTATGTGTATTTCAGAACAAATCCAACAAAGGTAGAGGGAGGAGTAGGGATGTACCAGTGGGGAGAAAGGGAGTTGTCAGGTACTGGTCTGAACGTTCCAAAGTACCCAGACACTGCACGCATGAGGTGAGAGAAGAGCCGCAGCTCGGCTGGAAGTCAGTGTTTTGAGTGGCTTCTGAGCTGTCTTCATGTTTGATATGATTGGACCCCTGCTTCTCCCAACCCACCAGTGAGGATTGCTGAGGAGAAGAGGAGGTGGAGGCATCATCAGCCGCCTCCACAGAGTCAGGCTAGTAGATCAAATAATACACTACCGTGACGGACTGATACGCCTCAAACATCTACTGCTAGCTTCCTTCGTCATTGGCTTGATTTAACACACAGCCTGATGTTGACCACTCACACAATGTCATGTTCCCACTGACACCCCCACAAATTCACATGTTGCGAGTAGCGAGTTTAAGATATCAAGGGGGTAATCTCTGGTACCTGTCGTCACTATAATCTCTGGTACCTGTCATCACTATAATCTCTGGTACCTGTCGTCAATATAATTTTTTTAATTTTAATTTTACCTTTATTTAACTAGGCAAGTCAGTTAAGAACAAATTCTTATTTTCAATGACGGCCCAGGAACAGTGGGTTAACTGCCTGTTCAGGGGTAGAATGACAGATTTGTACCTTGTCAACTCGGGGATTTGAATTTGCAACCTTCCGGTTACTAGTCCAACGCTCTAACCACTAGGCTACCTGCCGCCCCGATAATCTCTGGTACCTATCATCACTATAATCTCTGGTACCTGTCGTCACTATAATCTCTGGTATCTGTCGTCACTATAATCTCTGGTACCTGTCGTCACTATAATCTCTGGTACCTGTCGTCACTATAATCTCTGGTACCTGTCGTCACTATAATCTCTGGTACCTGTCGTCGCTATAATCTCTGGTACCTGTCGTCGCTATAATCTCTGGTACCTGTCGTCACTATAATCTCTGGTACCTGTCATCGCTATAATCTCTGGTACCTGTCATCGCTATAATCTCTGGTACCTGTCGTCACTATAATCTCTAGGACCTGTAATCGCTATAATCTCTGATACCTGTCATCACTATAATCTCTGGGACCTGTAATCACTATAATCTCTGGTACCTGTCATCACTATAATCTCTGGTACCTGTTGTCAATATAATCTCTGGTACCTGTCGTCACTATAATCTCTGGTACCTGGCGTCACTATAATCTCTGGTACCTGTTGTCAATATAATCTCTGGTACCTGTCGTCACTATAATCTCTGGTACCTGTCGTCACTATAATCTCTGGTATCTGTCGTCACTATAATCTCTGGTATCTGTCGTCACTATAATCTCTGGTATCTGTCGTAACTATAATCTCTGGTATCTGTCGTCAATATAATCTCTGGTACCTGTCGTCACTATAATCTCTGGTACCTGTCGTCACTATAATCTCTGGTACCTGTCGTCACTATAATCTCTGGCACCTGTTGTCGCTATAATCTCTGGTACCTGTCGTCAATATAATCTCTGGTACCTGTCGTCAATATAATCTCTGGTATCTGTCGTCACTATAATCTCTGGTACCTGTCGTCAATATAATCTCTGGTATCTGTCGTCACTATAATCTCTGGTATCTGTCGTCACTATAATCTCTGGTATCTGTCGTCACTATAATCTCTGGTATCTGTCGTCAATATAATCTCTGGTATCTGTCGTCACTATATGTGCCTTCAATAATTGTGAGATTTCTGATTGCTTTGTTCTGCAGATGCATAGAAACTGTTGGTAAACACAATTCATACATTTCACATTGACACTAAAACTATTTGTCTTTTTCAGATTCCAATTTCATTCATTTGAATCTGAGATGCACTTTAGTTTAAAATACTCTACTGACAGAATCCTTAATGTGCATTTCCGTAAGTAAGATATGGTACAGCGTTGCTTCCTCCTTTTTCAATTTGGAGAACTGACACCTGACAAATGCTTTCTTCCTCCACAAATGGCTTTGGTGCAGACCAGCACTCAGTAAGTTGCCATAATGTCTGCATGACTCTCCCCCTATCTCCCTGGACTGCTGGCTTCTTTGAGTGCATTACAGCGTTTGCAGAGCATGTATTATTCTAATGATTCAAGCTCATCAAAAGAGAGTCCTATTATTAGAATCAATCAATAGCCACATCACCGCTTTGCAAAACTGAAGAATAGAAATACGCTGTGTGCCCATAATGACAATGTTGGAGCCTTGATATATCCCTGGGCATATCTTTTCATTTCAGAGGTTTAGAAAATGGGAAAACATTAGGCCATGCTGGTATTTATGCAGTAATAAGTGGAACTGAATGCCAAACTCTGATGGACCATGGATAAGATCTGACTGACCATGGATAAGATCTGACTGACCATGGATAAGATCTGACTGACCATGGATAAGATCTGACTGACCATGGATAAGATCTGACTGACCATGGATAAGATCTGATTGACCATGGATAAGATCTGATTGACCATGGATGGATTGACCATGGATAAGATCTGACTGACCATGGATAAACTCTGATTGACCATGGATAAGATCTGATTGATAAGCCATGGATAAGATCTGATTGACCATGGATAAGATCTGACTGACCATGGATAAGCTCTGATTGACCATGGATAAGATCTGACTGACCATGGATAAGCTCTGATTGACCATGGATAAGCTCTGACTGACCATGGATAAGCTCTGACTGACCATGGATAAACTCTGATTGACCATGGATAAGATCTGACTGACCATGGATAAGATCTGATTGACCATGGATAAGATCTGATTGACCATGGATAAGATCTGATTGACCATGGATAAGATCTGATTGACCATGGATAAGATCTGACTCTGACTGACCATGGATAAATCTCTAAGATTGACCATGGATAAGATCTGACTGACCATGGATAAGATCTGATTGACCATGGATAAGATCTGATTGACCATGGATAAGATCTGATTGACCATGGATAAGATCTGACTGACCATGGATAAGATCTGACTGACCATGGATAAGATCTGACTGACCATGGATAAGATCTGACTGACCATGGATAAGATCTGACTGACCATGGATAAGATCTGACTGGATAAGATCTGACTGGGATAAGACTGACCATGGATAAGATCTGACTGACCATGGATAAGATCTGACTGACCATGGATAAGATCTGACTGACCATGGATAAGATCTGACTGACCATGGATAAGATCTGACTGACCATGGATAAACTGACCTGAGCTGGGATATAGATAAGCAGTGTAGTAGTGTCTTTGTCATAAACTGTAAACTGCTGTGATGTGAGGTAATGCAGCAGCTCCTGGAACTCAATAAAGCCTCTCAGCAGCACTCGGCATAGATGTCACATGTCACACCCCTCCTCTGGGGTGTCCTATTCCATTATGCTTACACCCAATCTCTCCAGATGAGTTGAGGCCCCTTGGATCAAAGGGCCGTGGCCCCGCCACATGACCCGTGTCACAGGTCCCTGGGTAATGTCAGAGTTGAGGAGGGGACACGGCGGCTGCCAGGGAATCCAGGACGTGTGTCACTACCACAGACAGTAACAACTCATCCTGACGAAGAGGGTTTCATCAGGCAGCCCTGGCTGGAGTTCACCATGCTTGCCGGTAATGAATGACCAGCAGTGGAAAGGTTGGGTTTGTTCTATGTTCGGGGGTTATACATGTGATTCTCCTCTTGTAGCCTATTGCCTTGGGTTTCCTTGTGCCTTTGACCACTCATAGCTGCGCTACAATCTGCATGATGCACACCCCAATCAAGAATTATGGTGAACATAAACTCATTGGCCAGCAACTGTTGCAAAAGGACTCCATTTCCAAACAGTATATTAACTGTTTACTAGCCTTGATGTCCAGGCTTCTCCTCTGACAACACAGAACAGTGTACACACATTACTATTAAGACCAATAACGGAAACAAACACATACAATTCAGATAAATTGCTTGTGACCACGAGGCTATGGAAGCAAACTTGATCCACAAGTCCAGCCAGTGTTCTAATGTTGATGTCAACCAGTGGTGTAATGTACTTAAGTAAAAATACTTTCAAGTACGACTTAAGTCATTTTTTGACGTATCTGTACTTTACTATTCATATTTTTATGACTTTTACTTTTACTTTTACTAAATTCCTATAGAAAATATTGTACTTTTTACTCCATACAATTTTCCCTGACAACCAAAAGTACTTTGTTACACTTTGAATGCTTAGCGGTTGTTACACTTTGAATGCTTAGCGGTTGTTACACTTTGAATGCTTATTAGCGGTTGTTACACTTTGAATGCTTAGCAGTTGTTACACTTTGAATGCTTAGCGGTTGTTACACTTTGAATGCTTAGCGGTTGTTACACTTTGAATGCTTAGCGGTTGTTACACTTTGAATGCATAGCGGTTGTTACACTTTGAATGCTTAGCGGGGCAGGAAAATTGTGAAATTCACTCATTTATCAAGAGAACACGTGGTCATCCCTACTGCCTCTGTTCTGGCAGACTCACTAAACACAAATGCATCCTTTGTAAGTAATGTCTGAGTGTTGGAGTGTGCCCCTGGGCTATCCATACATTTTAAAAACAAGACAATGGCGCCGTCTGCTTTGCTTAATATACGTTATTTTAAATTACTTACATTTTTCTACTTTTGATACTTAAGTATATTGAAAACCAAATACTTTTACTTAAGTAGTGTTTTACTGGGTGACTTTCACTTTTACTTGAGTAACTTTCTATTAAGGTATCTCTACTTTTACTCAAGTATGACAATTGGGTCATTCTTCCACCACTGATATTAACTGAAAACAAGACATCTAGAAAACAGCTGTTGTTGAGTGGAGCCAATGTCAAGCATACATCTCTTGCTATGCCTTTAAATGTTCCTTTGCATACGATCGAAAGTACACACTCCCAAGGCAATGATATACAGCAAAAGCAGCTAGCGGCATTAACATTACATCAAACAGAATACTCACAGCAAGATTAATGGGGACGGTATACAGACTTTAAAAATATTGGCTGATAGAGATACAAACATCCATAGCAAAATATATATGTATATATATATATATTCCCATAGCTTGGAGCCAGATAGTCTTCCCATGCTTGAGAATTCCTCCTGAACAATGGGAGGCCCCACCAGAGGTCATTATAGAATCCTTTAAAAGGCAGCCCCGAGCCTTAACCCAACAGCCCATAGGCCCATACAAAGAGATGGTAGTGGTGGGAAGGCAGTGGTAAGTAAGTCAGAAGAGTGTATGATTGAAATACCAGCCTGTGGGGGATCTCCTGGGAGAAAAGAAAACCCAAAAAGCAAAACAGAGACCTTCAGCTTGTTTAAGAATGCGTTGGATACACTGTTATATTATGTTGTACTCTCTCTCTCCACCAGCACAATCCATCCAGCCCCAAACACCAACAAAATACTCAATTTTATGATCTATGAGGTTTTGAAATATAATATTGATATGTGATAATGATGGATCCAACAAAATCTGTCAATTGTTCAATTCTGGGGAAAGTGTTGATATAAATCTATGACATTACTTTTACATGATAAAATTGGGTGAAAGGTTTCAGGGGGAAATTCCCACTGGGCAAGTGGTATATATTCCTTATTAAAATGACCATCATCCCCTGCTGCACAATAGCAGCAAATTAGCCCAAAATAAAATCACTCAACCCAATTTGCTTATGAATGGCAGAGACGAGGGCTTACCTTGGACACCCTGCTGGCCACCTCTCTACCGACCGAGAGGCCCTGGACGAAAGTGCGTGCCACGATGAAAGCCCTGGTAACCTGAGCCTTGAGCTTCTTGGGTACGTCTCCAAAGGGCTTGAGCTGGTCCGTGTACTTACTGATGCACTCCAGATAGTCCTCAGTGATGACGTACTGGGAGTTGAGCAGCGTGAACATGCGCTCCAGCAGCCGCGACCAGAAGTCGTTGAGCATCTCCTCCAGGTTGACGTTGCCTCCCGTGTAGTAGCGTTTCAGCTCGGCAAACAGGTTCTGGAACACCTCAGAGTTCTGCATGTACGGCTTTCCGTAGGTCCGCACGAACATCTCGTTCAAAGACTTCTCCGTGTTCTCCAACAACTCCAGGAAGAACTCTGGGTCAAGAGGAATAGGAGACAATTAAAATATTGTTCATTATAGCCTATGTAGGCCTACATCTGTCTTCAAATACGAGCACTCTGATGCTGTTAAGATGGGCATGCTATTATAATGAGATGCCTATTAACTTGAGTTAACATTTTGTATTCTTTAAAATGTAAAGACACTGTACATCAGTTTGACTTTCATAGATGAAGGGTGTCTGGGTCTAAGACGCATACTTCCATGAGGTTTTTACATTACACTGTTGCTAAACGGACAACAGACAGACGTTTTCAGGTTAACACTGAGTGTTTATTCACACCAATCCTACCCATCTTCATATTCTCCTCTAGACTTCATTCACACCAATACTACCCATCTTCATATTCTCCTCTAGACTTCATTCACACCAATACTACCCATCTTCATATTCTCCTCTAGACTTCAGAAGTGTTCATGATTAGTAATCCTATACTGCCAGTCACTCTCTATAGGCTGGCCCTATCCAAGCATACTTGGACTTGCTACTGTACATACTGCTTCAGCAATAAGAATCTGTATTGCTCACGTTGATTTGTAGAAATGCAGTGGAGTTGGCAGTGTGACTTTGCAGTAGAGGTTTGTATATTCATACATTCAATACAGCCATTGATATGTGATAAATGAAAAGATTGTTGCACACAATGTCACAGAATAGCAGAACAACCTGAACAACGAGAATACCAGAACAACCCAAATAACAGAACAACCAGAATACCTGAGCAACTAGAATAGCAGAACAACCAGAATAACAGAACAACCAGAATATCAGAACAACCAGAATACCAGAACAACCTGAACAACTAGAATACCAGAACAACTAGAATACCAGAACAACTAGAATACCTGAACAACTAGAATACCAGAACAACCCGAAAAACTAGAATATCAGAACAAACTGAATAGCAGAACAACTAGAATACCAGAACAACCAGAACAACTAGAATACCTGAACAACTAGAATACCAGAACAACCAAAACAACTGGAATGCCATAACAACCAGAATACCAGAACAACCAGAAAAACTAGAATACCAGAACAACTAGTATACCAGAACCACTAGAATGCCAGCACAACTAGAATGCCAGAACAACTTTGTGAAAAATTAAGAAAGTCATAAAGACCGTGTTTGTGGTGAAGGTAGAAACCAATAAGAACTGTGTTTGTGGTGATGGTAGAAACCCAAGAGGACTGTGTTTGTGGTGAAGGTAGAAACCAATACGGACTGTGTTTGTGGTGAAGGTAGAAACCAATAAGAACTGTGCTTGTGGTGAAGGTAGAAACCAATAAGGACTGTGTTTGTGGTGAATGTAGAAACCAATAAGGACTGTGTTTGTGGTGAAGGTAGAAACCAATAAGGACTGTGTTTGTGGTGAAGGTAGAAACCAATAAGGACTGTGTTTGTGGTGAAGGTAGAAACCAATAAGGACTGTGTTTGTGGTGAAGGTAGAAACCAATAAGAACTGTGTTTGTGGTGAAGGTAGAAACCAATAAGAACTGTGTTTGAGGTGAAGGTAGAAACCAATAAGAACTGTGTTTGAGGTGAAGGTAGAAACCAATAAGAACTGTGTTTGAGGTGAAGGTAGAAACCAATAAGGACTGTGTTTGTGGTGAAGGTAGAAACCAATAAGGCCTGTTATTGCAGTGAAAGTAAATCGTTATATGTGTTTAAATGACACCTGCCATGCTCCAAAAACTGTCCAACGCACATTAATGGGAATGACAACGCATGGAGTACATATTACATATTACAACAACAAAAAATTCAAGTGACGCTATAAAGAACAGAGGGAATGCTTGACCCACTCACTTATTATTCACTTCCTACGCACAGCTTATTGTTTACCGAATGGCCTCTATGGGTGGTCAGTAACAGGAATGAGGTGATTAGGTCTTCCCACCATCTGCTATGGATGATGATAGCCTTGCCTCTCAAGGAACCAGATTCAATTTGAATAGAGTTCATGCCACTCTCTCCAAATTAGGAGACAGGGTGCAACAGTTTAAGGCTAATCATAGCCATTTCCATTACAGGCAAAATATCAAGGTTGTCTTATCTTCTTAAATATAACAGTGTAATGATATAGGAAGTTATACCCTGGGGAGGCTTTGGTGCAGTTCATGCTGGGTCACATGCTGTTCAGCCAGGAGCCCAGAGATGCTCTCCTCTCACTTATCAGGCCAGAATCAAAAGGGCCTTGTTCAAACTGTAATGGCTCTAAGTGTTCATTAGCGCTCTGCAAAGCTAGTGAAATGAAATTACATTAGGAGCAACACATTAGCGAGACTCTAAACACCAGAGATGGGAAATCTGATCTGAAATCCTGTATTGCTGAATCCTATCTGTTCCAGGATCTCTCGCTGGAGGATGTGCTTGTCTCTTCATGCTGAATCCTATCTGTTCCAGGATCTCTCGCTGGAGGATGTGCTTGTCTCTTCATGCTGAATCCTATCTGTTTCAGTATCTCTCGCTGGAGGATGTGCTTGTCTCTTCATGCTGAATCCTATCTGTTTCAGGATCTCTCGCTGGAGGATGTGCTTGTCTCTTCATGCTGAATCCTATCTGTTTCAGTATCTCTCGCTGGAGGATGTGCTTGTCTCTTCATGCTGAATCCTATCTGTTTCAGTATCTCTCGCTGGAGGATGTGCTTGTCTCTTCATGCTGAATCCTATCTGTTTCAGGATCTCTCGCTGGAGGATGTGCTTGTCTCTTCATGCTGAATCTTCATGGAGGATGTGCTTGTCTCTTCTGAATCCTATCTGTTTCAGGATCTCTCGCTGGAGGATGTGCTTGTCTCTTCATGCTGAATCCTATCTGTTTCAGTATCTCTCGCTGGAGGATGTGCTTGTCTCTTCATGCTGAATCCTATCTGTTTCAGTATCTCTCGCTGGAGGATGTGCTTGTCTCTTCATGCTGAATCCTATCTGTTCCAGGATCTCTCGCTGGAGGATGTGCTTGTCTCTTCATGCTGAATCCTATCTGTTTCAGTATCTCTCGCTGGAGGATGTGCTTGTCTCTTCATTCAATGCAAGTTGTCTTGTGTTGCTCTCTATTTCTGTCTTCCGTCATTAATGACCCAACCTGAAGATATCTAGCTACTGCAACTCCATATGCACCCTTCATCCAACTGCATGTACTATGTTCTTGGTGCATCAAATCGACACCATTGCTCTTTCATTACTATCAATTCAATTCAAGGGGCTGTCTCACACCTGCCTGTCTGTGACTGAAGATATCCTTGATTATTTACACCCTTGTCTCTTAAAATAGATTGCTCAGTATTTAACACATCTAAAGCCCGCTGAGAGGAAAGAGATGAGCGGTACTAAATCAAATCTAAGTTTATTGGTTGCGTACACAGATTTGCAGATGTTAATAGCAGGTGCAGCGAAATGCTTGTAAAAAAAAAAAAAAAAAAAAAAATGTAATACTAAAATACTAACGAGGCATACAGTTGTTATCTTGGTCCAAAAGTGTATTATGGGCTTTCGTTATACTAATAGTAATGCAGTATGCTGACATAGTGTGGTGGTTGACTTCTTTACACTTCTGAGGCATGACAGATTGAAATGTCAGAAAAGATGGGTGTTTGTACTATGGAGTGTTATTGGCATGTCTGAATTCACGTTTTCACTTTAAAACAAATCCTTTGTTATTTCTGTTTTTACCAGTTCTTTAATGTTACTGCTGTTAGACTTCAGTGACATGTTTGTGTCCCATGGGACGTAATTACATCAAATTATCTTCCCAGACCTTTACCTTTTACCAGTGTGACGTGTTCACAAGAAATAATAATGAGAAAGAATGTCATCATTTAATTGAGTATATTTACTTGTTTATCACTTCCAGAAATAAGTGGCACATGCTTAGAACTTCCAAGCAACTTCCAGAAAGTAAAGTTTTGTCTTCAGTGAATTATTTAAGTAAAGATGTGTGTTTTAAGCTTGTCTTGTGCTTATTCGAATTGGCTTCAGTCCATGGCACCCAGTGATATCCTTTCTGATTAATGACAGCTTTGAAACTGAACTGAACATAAGAATTATCAGTGCAGTCAATTCTTCTCCCTTCCAGATCAGCTCGGCTATTAATCAAATAGAAATCAACATAACTGAGGTGGGATTCATTTTAAATATAGTCGGAATATTTTGATACAATGCCAAGCTCTATTTCCGTACAATCAGGAGGAATAATGAGCACAGACATTATGGGGTGACCACAACACAGTTTACATTTAGTGAAAAAGACAACTTTGTATAATTACAGCAAATCCACGAATAGGATCATATTTTTCAAAATCTGGAATTAAGGGGTATGGCAGAAACTGCAAATTCAGAGTAGATCTCACGTAAGGCCTCAATTACATAGCAGTAATTAATAGATCTACCCAAAATGAAAGGCTGTGACCCCGAGAGAACAATGAGGCAGAAATGTTCAGACTTATAACTGGCACAGAGTTCATTACTTTCAGCAGATTAAGCTCAATATGGCCACCTACTCCTCACACAGAGCACAGTGCTGGGAGAGGACAGGCTAAACAGAGCAATTCTCACTTTGACAAGTGTAGCTTCACCTCTGCTTCACTCGGAGTCACTATGAGGTCAGCCAGTCTCTCGCCAAGGCATTCTGAAGAACGTCAAATCCGTTCTAACGAAATCTAAATATTTGTATAAGAGAATATACACAGAGAAAACAGGCAAAAACACTTTTCACAACTCTTTGGAAACTAAGATTTATTTTAGAGATGCTCAAGTGTCTCAATCTTTATTTTGAAGAAAATTGGTTCCACCATCTACCCTTCAGCAGCAGATGTGCATAGCGATGACAGTGAGCTGCTTTGGGACATTGTTCAGGGCCACAGTGTAGAGCTAGGCCCTGCGGGGCTGCAGTTAATTACAGCCACTTCCCCCGAGACATGACCAGCAGTAACTCTCACTACAGGGCTTTGTAAAACAACACAGCAGCCGTGTAATTGTGATTCATGAAAGCTACAGGACAAATCAAAATCACAGAGATTCCCAGTGATCTAAAGCCTTCTGCACAAAAAGAAACAATAAATAAAAATGCCACCACTCTTCGAAACTACACTTGAGTTGCAGCATTCACCGAGGTGACATTGTTGATCCTAAATGCAACCCAGAATGTTCTGATGTTTCTGCCGTGAGAGATTATACCTTCAAGCAAATACGCAGAGTCACAAGCGTTTAAACTGACAGTCAAAATGTGGACGTTACATAATTAAGGCAACATACCTTGATAGCAGGAGACTATTTCAACACTGCCATTAATCACCATAAGGCAGGTCATTTATTACAGCCTCAACGTTAAAGATATACAGCCCCTCAACATTGATCTTACATGACCATCATTTGGCAGCATGGAGCATCAGAGTTTGAGCATGCAGAATTCACAAAGCAGATCTCTTTGAGTGAACCTCATGACATCCACTCACAGCAGGATGGAACAACAGATCACACCACAAAAATGATCAAAGGTTCATGCTCTTCAAATAATGTTTGAATTGAATAGATCCATAAATTATCGTCAGAGTTAGCTAACAGTTGGGTATATAATACAGTTTTGAGCAGGTTTCTATCATGTGATAAAACCCCTAAATCCACACCTCATCCATAGATAAAACAGCTACACTCGTTCATACAAGAAAGTCATTCAACAGTACTGTATCCACAAAGTTCCCCATTGAGTTTTAGCACTTAATAAAAATAACATTGCCAGTTATTTCTGAGCATAGCACACACACCATCTTATCTCCACCTAATCTACCCTGGGGGCTATCCTGCAGGAACAAAGCCAGTCCACAGAAGAGCTCGCTCTCTCTGTCAGTGTCTCTCTCTGTCTCTCTATCAGTCTCTCTGTCTCTCTATCAGTCTCTCTGTCTCTCTCTCTCTGTCTCTATCAGTCTCTCTCTCTCTCTATCAGTCTCTCTCTCTCTATCAGCCTCTCTCTCTCTCTCTATCAGTCTCTCTCTCTCTCTATCAGTCTCTCTCTCTCTCTCTCTCTCTCTCTCTCTCAATCAGTCTCTCTCTCTCAATCAGTCTCTCTCTCAATCAGTCTCTCTCTCAATCAGTCTCTCTCTCCCAATCAGTCTCTCTCTCTCAATCAGTCTCTCTGTCTATCAGTCTCTCTCTATCAGTCTCTCTCTGTCTAACTCTCTCTCTATCCATCGCACTCCCTCCGCGTCGCACTTCCTCCGCGTCGCACTCCCTCCGCGTCGCACTCCCTCCGCTCTCTCACTCCTCTCCGCGTCGCACTCCCTCCGCGTCGCACTCCCTCCGCGTCGCACTCCCTCCGCGTCGCACTCCCTCCGCGTCGCACTCCCTCCGTGTCGCACTCCCTCCGCGTCGCACTCCCTCCGCGACAAATTGAATTCAATTTCATTTTCGGTTTAAGGGGCTTTAAAGTCTCAATTTGGTGTTTGTCCTATTTGTGAATTCTTGGTTGGTGAGCGGACCCTAGACCTCACAACCATAACGGGCAATGGGTTCTATAACCGATTCAAGTATTTTTAGCCAGATCCTAATTGGTATGTCGAATTCCATGTTCCTTTTGACAGCATAGAAGGCCCTTCTTGCCTTGTCTCTCAGATTGTTCACAGCCTTGTGGAAGTTACACATGGCGCTGATGTTTAGGCCGAGGTATGTATAGTTTTTTGAGTGCTCTAGGGCAACGGTGTCTAGATGGAATTTGTATTTCTGGTCCTGGCAACTGGACCTTTTATGGAACACCATTATTTTTGTCTTACTGAGATTTACTGTCAGGGCCCAGGTCTGGTAGAATCTGTGCAGAAGATTTAGGTGCTGCTGTAGGCCCTCCTTGGTTGGGGACAGAAACACCAGATCATCAGCAAACACCAGATCATCAGTAAACAGTAGACATTTGCCTTCAGATTCTAGTAGGGTGAGGCTGGTTGCTGCAGACTGTTCTAGTGCCCGCGCCTATTCGTTGATATATAAATTGAAGAGGGTGAGGCATACCTGCCTCACCCCACGGTCCTGTTTTTTGGCAATATTAAACGCACAGTTGTTGTTTGTGTACATGGATTTCATAATGTCGTATGTTTTTCCCACAACATCCACTTTCTATCAATTTATATAGCAGACCCTCGTGCCAAATTGAGTCGAAAGCTTTTTTAAATCAACAAAGCATGAGAAGACTTTGCCTTTGTTTTGGTTTGTTTGTTTGTCAATTAGGGTGTGCAGGGTGAATACAGTACGTGGTCTGTTGTACGGTAATTTGTTAAAAAGCCAATTTGACATTTGCTCAGTATATTGTTTTCGCAGAGGAAATGTACGAGTCTGCTGTTAATGATAATGCAGAGGGTTTTACCAAGGTTGCTGTTGATGCATCTCTCTCTCCATCCCAGTCTCTCTCTCTCTCATCCCAGTCTCTCTCTCTATCCCAGTCTCTCTCTCTCCATCCCAGTCTCTCTCTCTCCATCCCATTTTCTCCCAGTCTCTCTCCCCCTTTCCATCCCAGTCCCAGTCTCTCTCTCTCCATCCCAGTCTCTCTCTCTCCATCCCAGTCTCTTGCTCTCTCCATCCATTTTCTCCCAGTCTCTCCATCCCAGTCTCTCTCTCTCCATCCCAGTCTCTTGCTCTCATCCCAGTCTCTCTCTCTCCATCCATCCCAGTCTCTCTCTCTCTCCATCCCAGTCTCTTGCTCTTCTCTCCTTCCCAGTTTCTCTCTCTCTCTCCCATCCCAGTCTCTCTCTCTCCATCCCAGTCTCTCTCTCTCTCCATCCCAGTCTCTCTCTCTCCCATCCCAGTCTCTCTCTCCATCCCAGTCTCTCTCTCTCCATCCCAGTCTCTCTCTCTCCATCCCAGTCTCTCTCTCTCCATCCCAGTCTCTCTCTCTCTCTCCATCCCAGTCTCTCTCTCTCTCCATCCCAGTCTCTCTCTCTCTCCATCCCAGTCTCTCTCTCTCTCTCCATCCCAGTCTCTCTCTCTCCATCCCAGTCTCTCTCTCTCTCCAGCCCAGTCTCTCTCTCTCTCCTCCCAGTCTCTCTCCATCCCAGTCTCTCTCTCTCATCCCAGTCTCTCTCTCTCCATCCCAGTCTCTCTCTCTCTCCATCCCAGTCTCTCTCTCTCCATCCCAGTCTCTCCATCCCAGTCTCTCTCTCTCCATCCCAGTCTCTCTCTCTCTCTCGCTCATCCCAGTCTCTCTCTCTCCATCCCAGTCTCTCTCCCTCTCCATCCCAGTCTCTCTCTCTCTCCATCCCAGTCTCTCTCCCAGTCTCTCCTCTCATCCCAGTCTCTCTCTCTCCATCCCATCCCTCTCTCCATCCCAGTCTCTCTCTCTCTCATCCATCCCTCTCTCCCAGTCTCTCCATCCCAGTCCCTCTCTCTCTCCATCCCAGTCTCTCTCTCTCTCTCTCCATCCCAGTCTCTCTCTCTCTCCATCCCAGTCTCTCTCTCTCTCATCTCCATCCCAGTCTCTCTCTCTCTCCATCCCAGTCTCTCTCTCTCCCATCCCAGTCTCTCTCTCTCCATCCCAGTCTCTCTCTCTCCCATCCCAGTCTCTTTCTCTCTCCATCCCAGTCTCTCTCTCTCCATCCCAGTCTCTCATCCCAGTCTCTCTCTCCATCCCATCCCAGTCTCTCTCTCTCCATCCCATCCCAGTCTCTCTCTCCCCATCCCAGTCTCTCTCTCTCTCCATCCCAGTCTCTCTCTCTCTCTCCATCCCAGTCTCTCTCATCCCAGTCTCCCATCCCAGTCTCTCTCTCCATCCCAGTCTCTCTCTCTCATCCCAGTCTCTCATCCCAGTCTCTCTCTCCATCCCAGTCTCTCTCTCTCTCCCATCCCAGTCTCTCTCTCTCCTTCCCAGTCTCTCTCTCTCCATCCCAGTCTCTATCTCTCTCTCTCCATCCCAGTCTCTCTCTCTCTCCATCCCAGTCTCTCTCTCTCTCTCCATCCCAGTCTCTCTCTCTCCCAGTCTCCATCCCAGTCTCTCTCTCTCTCCATCCCAGTCTCTCTCTCTCCATCCCAGTCTCTCTCTCCCATCCCAGTCTCTCTCTCTCCATCCCAGTCTCTCAGTCTCTCTCTCCATCCATCCCAGTCTCTCTCTCTCCTTCCCAGTCTCTCTCTCTCTCCATCCCAGTCTCTCTCTCTCTCTCCATCCCAGTCTCTCTCTCTCTCTCCATCCCAGTCTCTTTCTCTCTCCATCCCAGTCTCTCTCTCTCTTTCCATCCCAGTCTCTATCTCTCTCTCCATCCCATCCCAGTCTCTCTCTCTCTCTCCATCCCAGTCTCTTTCTCTCTCCATCCCAGTCCCAGTCCCAGTCTCTCTCTCTCCATCCCAGTCTCTCTCTCTCTCCATCCCAGTCTCTCCATCCCAGTCTCTCTCTCTCTCCATCCCAGTCTCATCCCAGTCTCTCTCTCTCCATCCCAGTCTCCATCCCAGTCTCTCTCCATCCCAGTCTCTCTCTCTCCATCCCAGTCCTTCCATCCCAGTCTCTCTCTCCATCCCAGTCCATCCCAGTCTCTCTCTCTCTCCATCCCAGTCTCTCTCTCTCCATCCCAGTCTCTCTCTCTCTCCATCCCAGTCTCTCTCTCTCCATCCCAGTCCCCCAGTCTCTCTCTCTCTCCATCCCAGTCTCTCTCTCTCTCTCCATCCCAGTCTCTCTCTCCCATCCCAGTCTCTCTCTCCATCCCAGTCTCTCTCTCTCCATCCCAGTCTCTCTTCTCCCAGTCTCCATCCCAGTCTCTCTCTCTCCATCCCAGTCTCTCTCCATCCCAGTCTCTCTCTCTCCATCCCAGTCTCTCCATCCCAGTCTCTCTCTCCCATCCCAGTCTCTCTCTCTCCATCCCAGTCTCTCTCTCTCTCCATCCCATCCTCATCCCAGTCTCTCTCTCTCCATCCCAGTCTCTCCATCCCAGTCTCTTCTCCATCCCAGTCTCTCTCTCTCTCTCTCCATCCCAGTCTCTCCCAGTCTCTCTCCATCCCAGTCTCTCTCTCTCTCCATCCCAGTCTCTCTCCTCTCTCTCCATCCCAGTCTCTCTCTCTCCCCATCCCATCCCAGTCTCTCTCTCTCTCCATCCCAGTCTCTCTCTCTCATCCCAGTCTCTCTCTCTCCATCCCAGTCTCTCTCTCTCATCCCAGTCCATCCCAGTCTCTCTCTCCCCCCATCCCAGTCTCTCTCTCTCCCATCCCAGTCTCTCTCTCTCTCCATCCCAGTCTCTCTCTCTCCATCCCAGTCTCTCTCATCCCAGTCTCTCCCAGTCTCTCCATCCCAGTCTCTCTCTCTCCATCCCAGTCTCTCTCTCTCGCCATCCCAGTCTCTCTCTCTCCATCCCAGTCTCTCTCTCTCCATCCCAGTCTCTCTCTCTCTCCATCCCAGTCTCTCTCTCTCTCCATCCCAGTCTCTCTCTCTCTCCATCCCAGTCTCTCTCTCTCTCCATCCCAGTCTCTCTCTCTCTCCATCCCAGTCTCTCCATCCCAGTCTTTCCATCCCAGTCTCTCTCTCTCCATCCCAGTCTCTCTCTCCCATCCCAGTCTCTCTCTCTCTCCATCCCAGTCTCTCTCTCTCTCCATCCCAGTCTCTCTCTCTCTCCATCCCAGTCTCTCTCTCTCCATCCCAGTCTTTCCATCCCAGTCTCTCTCTCTCTCCATCCCAGTCTCTCTCTCTCTCCATCCCAGTCTCTCTCTCTCTCCATCCCAGTCTCTCTCTCCCATCCCAGTCTCTCTCTCGCCATCCCAGTCTCTCTCTCTCCCATCCCAGTCTCTCTCTCCCCATCCCAGTCTCTCTCTCTCTCCATCCCAGTCTCTCTCTCTCCATCCATCCCAGTCTCTCTCTCTCCATCCCAGTCTCTCTCTCTCCATCCCAGTCTCTCTCTCTCCATCCCAGTCTCTCTCTCCCATCCCAGTCTCTCTCTCTCTCTCTCCATCCCAGTCTCTCTCTCTCTCCATCCCAGTCTCTCTCTCTCCATCCCAGTCTCTCTCTCTCTCCATCCCAGTCTCTCTCTCTCTCCATACCAGTCTCTCTCTCTCCCAGTCCTCTCTCTCCATCCCAGTCTCTCTCTCCATCTCTCTCCATCCCAGTCTCTCTCTCTCTCCATCCCAGTCTCTCTCTCTCCCATCCCAGTCTCTCTCTCTCCCATCCCAGTCTCTCTCTCTCCATCTCCATCCCAGTCTCTTCTCTCTCTCCATCCCAGTCTCTCTCTCTCCATCCCAGTCTCTCTCTCTCTCCATCCCAGTCTCTCTCCATCCCAGTCTCTCTCTCTCCCATCCCATCCCAGTCTCCATCTCTCTCCATCCCAGTCTCTCTCTCTCTCCATCCCAGTCTCTCTCTCTCTCCATCCCAGTCTCTCTCTCTCTCCATCCCAGTCTCTCTCTCTCCATCCCAGTCTCTCTCTCTCTCCATCCCAGTCTCTCTCTCTCCATCCCAGTCTCTCTCTCTCTCCATCCCAGTCTCTCTCTCTCTCATCCCAGTCTCTCTCTCTCTCCATCCCAGTCTCTCTCTCTCTCTCCATCCCAGTCTCTCTCTCTCTCCATCCCAGTCTCTCTCTCTCCATCCCAGTCTCTCTCTCTCCATCCCAGTCTCTCTCTCTCTCCATCCCAGTCTCTCTCTCTCTCCATCCCAGTCTCTCTCTCTCTCCATCCCAGTCTCTCTCTCTCTCCATCCCAGTCTCTCTCTCTCCATCCCAGTCTCTCATCCCAGTCTCTCTCTCTCTCCATCCCAGTCTCTTCTCTCTCCATCCCAGTCTTTCCATCCCAGTCTCTCTCTCTCTCCATCCCAGTCTCTCTCTCTCTCCATCATCCCAGTCTCTCTCTCTCTCCATCCCAGTCTCTTCTCTCTCTCCATCCCAGTCTCTCTCTCCATCCCAGTCTCTCTCCATCCCAGTCTCTCTCTCTCTCATCCCAGTCTCTCTCTCTCCATCCCAGTCTCTCCCAGTCTCTCCATCCCAGTCTCTCTCCCAGTCTCCATCCCAGTCTCTCTCTCCCATCCCAGTCTCTCTCTCTCCATCCCAGTCTCTCCATCCCAGTCTTTCCATCCCAGTCTCTCTCTCTCTCATCCCAGTCTCTCCATCCCAGTCTCTCTCTCTCCATCCCAGTCTCTCTTCTCTCCATCCCAGTCTTTCCATCCCAGTCTCTCTCTCTCTCCATCCCAGTCTTTCCATCCCAGTCTCTTTCTCTCTCCATCCCAGTCTCTCTCTCTCTCCCCATCCCAGTCTCTCTCTCTCTCCATCCCATCCCAGTCTCTCTCTCTCCATCCAGTCTCTCTCTCTCTCTCCCATCCCAGTCTCTCTCTCTCCCATCCCAGTCTCTCTCTCTCCATCCCAGTCTCTCTCATCCCAGTCTTTCCATCCCAGTCTCTCTTTCTCCATCCCAGTCTCTCCATCCCAGTCTCCCATCCCAGTCTCTTTCTCTCTCCATCCCAGTCTTTCCATCCCAGTCTCTCTCTCTCTCCATCCCAGTCTCTCTCTCTCTCCATCCCAGTCCATCCCAGTCTCTCTCTCTCTCATCCCAGTCTTTCTCATCCCAGTCTCTTTCTCTCTCCATCCCATCCCATCCCAGTCTCTTTCTCTCCATCCCATCCCATCCCAGTCTCTCCCAGTCTCTCTCTCATCCCAGTCTCTCTCCATCCCAGTCTCTCTCTCTCTCTCATCCCAGTCTCTCTCTCCATCCCAGTCTTTCCATCCCAGTCTCTCTCTCATCCCAGTCTCTCTCTCTCTCCATCCCAGTCTCTCTCTCTCTCATCCCAGTCTCTCAGTCTCTCCTCTCCATCCCCCAGTCTCTTCCATCCCAGTCTCTCTCTCTCCATCCCAGTCTCTCTCTCATCCCAGTCTCTCTCTCACCATCCCAGTCTCTCTCATCTCTCTCATCCCCAGTCTCCAGTCTCTCCATCCCAGTCTCTCTCTCTCTCACCATCCCAGTCTCTCTCTCTCCATCCCATCTCTCTCTCTCTCTCTCCATCCCAGTCTCTCCATCCCAGTCTCTCTCTCCCAGTCTTTCCATCCCAGTCTCTCCATCCCAGTCTCTCCATCCCAGTCTCTCTCTCTCCATCCCAGTCTTTCTCTCCATCCCAGTCTCTCTCTCTCCATCCCAGTCTCTCCATCCCAGTCTCTCCATCCCATCCCAGTCTTTTCCCATCCCAGTCTCTCTCTCTCCATCCCAGTCTCTCTCTCTCCATCCCATCCCAGTCTTTCCATCCCAGTCTCTCTCTCTCCATCCCAGTCTCTCTCTCTCTCCATCCCAGTCTCTCTCTCTCCATCCCAGTCTCTCCCAGTCTCTCTCTCTCTCCATCCCAGTCTCTCTCTCTCTCCATCCCAGTCTTTCCATCCCAGTCTCTTCCATCCCCCAGTCTCTCTCTCTCTCATCCATCCCAGTCTCTCCATCCCAGTCTTTCCATCCCAGTCTCTCTCTCTCCATCCCAGTCTCTCCATCCCAGTCTCTCTCTCTCTCATCCATCCCAGTCTCTCCATCCCAGTCTTTCCATCCCAGTCTCTTTCTCTCTCCATCCCAGTCTCTTTCTCTCTCCATCCCCCAGTCTCTCTCTCTCCATCCCAGTCTCTTTCTCTCTCCATCCCAGTCTCTCTCTCTCCCATCCATCCCAGTCTCTCTCTCTCCATCCATCCCAGTCTCTCTCTCTCTCTCCCATCCCCCAGTCTCTCTCTCTCTCTCATCCCAGTCTCTCTCTCTCCATCCCAGTCTCTCTCCCATCCCAGTCTCTCTCTCTTTCCATCCCAGTCTCTCCATCCCATCCCAGTCTTCCCATCCCAGTCTCTCTCTCTCCATCCCAGTCTCCATCCCAGTCCCAGTCTCTCTCTCTCCATCCCAGTCTCCATCCCAGTCTCTCTCTCTCTCCATCCCAGTCTCTCCCAGTCTCTCTCCATCCCAGTCTCTCTCTCTCCATCCCATCCCAGTCTCTCTCTCTCTCCATCCCAGTCTCTCTCTCTCTCCATCCCAGTCTCTCTCTCTCCATCCCAGTCTCTCCCAGTCTCTCTCCATCCCAGTCTCTCTCTCCATCCCAGTCTCTCTCTCATCCCAGTCTCTCATCCCATCCCAGTCTCTCTCTCATCCCAGTCTCTCTCTCTCTCCATCCCAGTCTCTCTCTCTCTCCCAGTCCCAGTCTCTCCATCCCAGTCTCTCTCATCCCAGTCTCTCTCTCTCTCCATCCCAGTCCATCCCAGTCTCTCTCTCTCCCAGTCCATCCCAGTCTCTCTCTCCATCCCAGTCTCCATCCCAGTCTCTCTCTCTCTCCATCCCAGTCTCTCTCTCTCTCCATCCCTGTCTCTCTCTCTCTCTCTCTCTCTCCCATCCCAGTCTCTCCATCCCAGTCTCTCTCTCTCCATCCCAGTCTCTCTCTCTCTCTCCATCCCAGTCTCTCTCTCTCTCCATCCCAGTCTCTCTCCCAGTCTCTTTCTCTCTCCATCCCAGTCTCTCTCTCTCTCCCAGTCCCCAGTCTCTCTCTCTCCATCCCAGTCTCTCTCTCCCATCCCAGTCTCTCTCTCTCTCCCAGTCTCTCCTCATCCCAGTCTCTCTCTCTCTCCATCCCAGTCTTTTCTCTCATCCCAGTCTCTCTCTCTCTCCATCCCAGTCTCTCTCTCTCCATCCCATCCCAGTCTCTCTCTCTCTCCATCCCAGTCTCTTTCTCTCTCCATCCCAGTCTCCATCCCAGTCTCTCTCTCTCTCCATCCCAGTCTCTCCTCTCTCCATCCCAGTCTCTCTCTCTCTCCATCCCAGTCTCTCTCTCTCCATCCCAGTCTCTCTCTCTCTCCATCCCAGTCTCTCTCTCTCTCCATCCCATCCCAGTCTCTCTCTCTCCATCCCAGTCTCTCTCTCTCCATCCCAGTCTCTCCCAGTCTCTCTCTCTCCATCCCAGTCTCTCTCTCTCCATCCAGTCTCTCTCCTCCATCCCAGTCTCTCCATCCATCCCAGTCTCTCTCCTCCATCCCATCCCAGTCTCTCTCTCTCTCCATCCCAGTCTCTTTCTCTCTCCATCCCAGTCTCTCTCTCTCTCCATCCCAGTCTCTCTCTCTCCATCCCAGTCCATCCCAGTCTCTCTCTCTCTCCATCCCAGTCTCTCTCTCCTCCATCCCAGTCTCTCCATCCCTCTCCATCCCAGTCTCTCTCTCTCTCCATCCCATCCCAGTCTTTCCATCCCAGTCTCTCTCTCTCTCCATCCCAGTCTCTTTCTCTCTCCATCCCAGTCTCTCTCCATCCCAGTCTCTCTCTCCATCCCCAGTCTCTCTCTCTCTCCATCCCAGTCTCTCTCATCCCAGTCTCTCTCTCTCTCCATCCCAGTCTCTCTCTCTCTCCATCCCAGTCTCTTCCATCCCAGTCTCTCTCTCTCTCCATCCCAGTCTCTCTCTCCATCCCAGTCTCTCCCAGTCTCTCTCTCTCCATCCCAGTCTCTCTCTCTCCATCCCAGTCTCTCTCTCTCCATCCCAGTCTCTCTCATCCTCTCTCTCTCCCATCCCAGTCTCTCTCTCTCCATCCCAGTCTCCCAGTCTCTCTCATCCCAGTCTCTCTCTCTCCATCCCAGTCTCTCTCTCTCTCCATCCCAGTCTCTCTCTCTCTCCATCCCAGTCTCTCTCTCTCTCCAGTCTCCCCCAGTCTCTCCATCCCAGTCTCTCTCTCCCAGTCTCTCATCCCAGTCTCTCTCTCATCCCAGTCTCTCTCTCTCTCCATCCCAGTCTCTCTCATCCCAGTCCATCCCAGTCTCTCTCTCTCCTCCATCCCAGTCTCTCTCCATCCCAGTCTCTCTCTCTCCATCCCAGTCTCTCCATCCCAGTCTCTTCTCTCCATCCCAGTCTCTCTCTCTCTCATCCCAGTCTCTCCATCCCAGTCTCTCTCTCTCCATCCCAGTCTCTCTCTCCCATCCCAGTCTCTCCATCCCAGTCTCTCTCTCTCCATCCCAGTCTCTCTCTCCATCCCAGTCTCTCCATCCCAGTCTCTCTCTCATCCCAGTCTCCATCCCAGTCTCTCTCCATCCCAGTCTCTCTCCATCCCAGTCTCTCTCTCTCTCCATCCCAGTCTTTCCTCTCCATCCCAGTCTCTCTCTCTCCATCCCAGTCTCTCTCTCTCTCCATCCCAGTCTCTCTCCATCCCAGTCTCTCTCTCTCTCCATCCCAGTCTCTCTCTCTCCCAGTCTCTCTCTCTCCCATCCCAGTCTCTCTCTCTCCATCCCAGTCTCCCAGTCCCAGTCTCTCTCTCTCCATCCCAGTCTCTCTCCTCCATCCAGTCCCATCCCAGTCTCCAGTCTCTCTCCATCCCAGTCTCTCTCTCTCTCCATCCCAGTCTCTCTCTCTCTCCATCCCAGTCTCTCCTCCCATCCCAGTCTCTCATCCATCCCAGTCTCTCTCTCCCATCCCAGTCTCCATCCCAGTCTCTCTCTCTCCATCCCAGTCTCTTTCTCTCTCCATCCCAGTCTCTCCATCCCAGTCTCCATCCCAGTCTCTCTCTCGCCATCCCAGTCTCTCCATCCCAGTCTCTCTCTCTCCATCCAGTCTTTCCATCCCAGTCTCTCTCTCCATCCCAGTCTCTCCATCCCAGTCTCTCTCTCTCATCCATCCCAGTCTCTTCTCTCTCTCCATCCCAGTCTCCATCCCAGTCTCTCTCATCCATCCAGTCTCTCCATCCCAGTCTTCTCTCTCCATCCATCCCAGTCTCCATCCCAGTCTCTCTCCATCCTCATCCCAGTCTCTCTCTCCCATCCATCCCAGTCTCTCTCTCTCTCCATCCCAGTCTCTCTCCCAGTCTCTCCATCCCAGTCTCTCTCTCTCTCTCCATCCCAGTCTCTCTCTCTCTCCATCCCAGTCTCTCCATCTCTCCCATCCCAGTCTCTCTCCCAGTCTCTCCATCCCAGTCTCTCTCTCTCTCCATCCCAGTCTCTCTCATCCCAGTCTCTCTCTCATCCCATCCCAGTCTCTCTCTCTCTCCATCCCAGTCTCTCTCTCTCCATCCCAGTCTCTCCATCCCAGTCTCCATCCCAGTCTCTCTCTCTCATCCCAGTCTCTCATCCCAGTCTCTCTCCATCCCATCCCAGTCTCTCTCTCTCCATCCATCCCATCCCAGTCTCTCTCATCCCATCCCAGTCTCTCTCTCCCAGTCTCCATCCCAGTCTCTTCTCTCCATCCCAGTCTCTCTCTCTCTCCATCCCAGTCTCTCTCCATCCCAGTCTCTCTCTCTCCCATCCATCCCAGTCTCTCTCTCTCTCCATCCCAGTCTCTCTCTCATCCCAGTCTCTCTCTCTCCCATCCCAGTCTCTCTCTCTCCATCCCAGTCTCTCTCTCTCTCCCATCCCAGTCTCATCCCAGTCTCTCTCTCCATCCCAGTCTCTCTCTCTCCATCCCAGTCTCTCTCTCTCTCTCCATCCCAGTCTCTCTCTCTCCATCCATCCCAGTCTCTCTCTCTCTCCATCCCAGTCTCTCTCTCTCTCCATCCCAGTCTCTCTCTCTCCATCCATCCCAGTCTCTCTCTCTCTCCATCCATCCCAGTCTCTCTCTCTCCACTCCCAGTCTCCAGTCTCTCTCTCTCCATCCCAGTCTCTCTCTCTCCCATCCCAGTCTCTCTCTCTCCATCCCAGTCTCTCTCTCTCCATCCATCCCATCCCATCCCAGTCTCTATCTCTCATCCATCCCAGTCTCTCTCCAGTCTCTCGCCATCCATCCCAGTCTCTCTCTCTCCATCCATCCCAGTCTCTTTCTCTCTCCATCCATCCCAGTCTCTATCTCTCTCCATCCATCCCAGTCTCTCTCTCTCTCCATCCCAGTCTCTCTCTCTCTCTCCATCCCAGTCTCTCTCTCTCATCCCATCCCAGTCTCTCTCTCTCCCAGTCCCAGTCCTCTCCATCCCAGTCTCTCTCTCTCTCCATCCCAGTCTCTCTCTCTCCATCCCAGTCTCTCTCATCCCAGTCTCTCTCTCTCTCCATCCCAGTCTCTCTCTCTCCATCCCATCCCATCCCATCCCAGTCTCTCTCTCTCTCCATCCCAGTCTCTCTCTCTCTCCATCCCAGTCTCTCTCTCTCCATCCCAGTCTCTCTCTCTCATCCCAGTCTCTCTCTCTCCATCCCAGTCTCTCTCTCTCTCCATCCATCCCAGTCTCTCTCTCCCAGTCTCCATCCCCAGTCTCCTCAGTCTCTCTCTCTCTCCATCCCAGTCTCCATCTCTCCATCCCAGTCTCTCTCTCTCCCATCCCAGTCTCTCTCTCCATCTCCATCCCAGTCTCTCTCTCTCCAGCCCATCCCAGTCTCTCTCTCTCCCCAGTCCCAGTCTCTCTCTCTCCATCCCAGTCTCTCTCTCTCCCATCCCAGTCTCTCTCTCTCTCCATCCCAGTCTCTCTCTCTCTCCATCCCAGTCTCTCTCTCTCTCTCACATCCCAGTCTCTCTCTCTCCCTTTCCATCCCAGTCTCTCTCTCTCTCCATCCCAGTCTCTCTCTCTCTCCCAGCCCAGTCTCTCTCTCCCATCCCAGTCTCTCTCTCTCCATCCCAGTCTCTCTCTCTCCCCAGTCCCATCCCAGTCTCTCTCTCTCCATCCCAGTCTCTCTCTCCAGCCCAGTCTCTCTCTCTCCACCCCAGTCTCTCTCTCTCCATCCCAGTCTCTCTCTCTCTCCATCCCAGTCTCTCTCTCTATCACAGTATATCTCTCAATTACAATTCAAGTTAATTCAAAGGGCTTTATTGAATTGGGAAACATTTACATTGCCAAAGCAAATGGAATAAACAATAAACAAAAGTGAAATAAACAAGGGGAAATATATCAGTAAACATGACACAATGTTATATGATTGGCTACCGTCTTGTAACAATGTTATATGATTGGCTACCATGTTTTAACAATGTTATATTATTGGATATCGTGTTGTAACAATGTTATATGATTGGCTACCGTGTTGTAACAATGTTATATGATTGGCTACCGTCTTGTAACAATGTTATATGATTGGCTACCATGTTTTAACAATGTTATATTATTGGATACCGTGTTGTAACAATGTGCAAATAGTTGAAGTATGAAAGGTAAAATAAATAACATTATAAATATAGGTTTATTTACAGTGGTGTTTGTGTTCCATTGGTTGCCCTTTTCTCATGGTAACGGGACACACAGTGATGCACACTGCTGTATTTCTCTCTCTCTCTCTGTCTCTATCTATCTGAGTCTCTCTCTATATCATTCAGTCTATCTATCACAGTCTCTCTCTGTCTCTATCTATCCGAGTCTCTCTCTAGATCATTCAGTCTATCTATCACAGTCTCTCTCTGTCTCTATCTATCACAGTCTCTATCTCTCTCCGTCTCTATCTATCACAGTCTCTCTTTCTCTATCTCTATCATTCAGTCTATCACAGTCGCTCTCTGTCTCTCTCTCTCTCTCTATCACAGTCTCTCTCTCTATCATTCAGTCTCTATCTATCACAGTCTCTCTCTCTCTCTCTCTCTCTCTCTATCATTCAGTCTCTATCACAGTCTCTCTCTCTCTCTCTCTCTCTCATTCAGTCTCTATCACAGTCTCTCTCTCTGTCTCTCTCTATCATTCAGTCTCTATCTATCACTGTCTCTCTCTCTCTCATTCAGTCTCTATCTATTACAGTCTCTCTCTGTATCTATCTATTATGGTCTCTCTCCGTATCTATCTATTACAGTCTCTCTCCGTATCTATCTATTACAGTCTCTCTCTGTATCTATCTATCAGAGTCTCTCTCTCTATCATTCAGTCTCTATCATTCAGTCTCTATCATTCAGTCTCTCTCTATCATTCAGTCTCTCTCTCTATCATTCAGTCTCTCTCTATCATTCAGTCTCTCTCTATCATTCAGTCTCTCTCTATCATTCAATCTCTCTCTATCATCACTGGGGCGGCAGTGTAGCCCAGTGGTTAGAGCCTTAGACTAGTAACCGAAAGGTTGCAAGTTCAAATCCCAGAGCTGACAAGGTACAAATCTGTCATTCTACCCCTGAACAGGCAGTTAACCCACTGTTCCTAGGCTGTCATTGAAAATAAGAATTTGTTCTTAACTGACTTACCTAGTGTCTAACAGACCAATCTAGAGATACATTCAGTCTCTATCAGTCTCTATCAGTCTCTCTCTATCAGTCTCTCAATTCAATGTGCTTTATTGGGCACGACATAACAATGTATACATTGCCAAAGCTTACTTTGGATATTTACAATAATAAGATTATAAGAATCAAAATTGTAAATGGGACAATAGTAATGATAATAGCCAAAAATAACAATAGCGATAGCCAAAAATAACCATACATTCAACAATAACAATAAGTATACAGTAGACAATCAACATGTGCAGGTTGATTGGTCTGTTAGACACTGTCCCTAACATCTTATGTCAGGCAGAAATGTAGTTCGCTGCAACCCACAACTCTCTGCATCCTCCCCCAACAGGATGGGTAGCCTACTCTCATCAGAGAGGTCTTTGAATGAGGGTTTCATATTTGGGCAAATGACACACTAATTGTTTTATATTTTCTACATTTTGTCAGGAAATGCAGCTCAGTCTCAGGTTCTGCGATTTAGGCCCAGATAGCACTGCATTTTGCTTTGTGTTTCCCAATAAGCAATGTAGTTTTGTTTTGACTGTGTTGTAATTTGTTTTATCCTGATTGATTGGATGTTCCGGTCCTGAGGCTTCAGTGTGTTAGTAGAACAGGTTAGTGAACTCAGGACCAGCTGGATGAGGGGACTGAGGCTTCAGTGTGTTAGTAGAACAGGTTAGTGAACTCAGGACCAGCTGGATGAGGGGACTGAGGCTTCAGTGCGTTAGTAGAACAGGTTAGTGAACTCAGCCCCAGGACCAGCTGGATGAGGGGACTGAGGCTTCAGTGTGTTAGTAGAACAGGTTAGTGAACTCAGGACCAGCTGGATGAGGGGACTGAGGCTTCAGTGCGTTAGTAGAACAGGTTAGTGAACTCAGCCCCAGGACCAGCTGGATGAGGGGACTCTTTTCTTTGCTCAGCTCTTGGCATTGCAGGACTTGGTGATGATATGAGAGGGGGTCACTGTATTTTAGATGTTTCCTTAATGTAATTGCTATTTTTTGAGTGCTTATTAGAAGATATTGGCCTAATTCTGCCCTGCATGCATTGTTTGTAGTTTTCCTCTGGACATATAAGGGAATCTTACAGAACTATGCGTGCAGGGTGTCAATGGGGTGTTTGTCGCATTGGGTGAAATCTTGTTTTGCAAGTGGACCCCACACCTCGCTGCCATAAAGTGCAATTGGTTCAATGACACATTCAATTAGTTTTAGCCAAATGTCATTCATTGCATCATTAAGGTGTCCAGTTGAGCTTATTTTTAAACCTAAATAATTGCAGTGTGTGCAGTACTCTATATATTTTGTACACACACAGAGAGAGAGAGAGAGAGAGAGAGAGAGAGAGAGAGAGAGAGAGAGAGAGGTGGAAAGAGGGCAATGGAAAGGGATAGAGAGAGAGTTAGAAAGAGAGAGACAGAGAGAGAGAGCTCTCTGGAGAAAAGCATCCTAATTCCACCTGTCAATCAGAGGCTGGCATTACCGAGAGGAGAGGATCCTGCCATCAGTCTAATAGGGAGGGTGCTGTCTGAGGGACAGGAATGAGTCTGAGAGGAGGACCTCTGTTACTGTGGAGAACATGACAGCCTGACCTTTTATACCAGGCACGCCTGGGGTTTATTCCTCTACGGTTGCTGTTGTGTCACTGCTGGGTGAGAGGGCTGTTGGAGTGGGCCCTGTCAAATCAACTGGTTCCCCCAAAAAATTTGAAGAAAAATTTAACAGTTTTATATTTCCCCTCTTCTCCTTGAGTGGATATAATTGTTGTGGCATAGAGTTCACCCGCATGAGGGGCAATGGTAACCAATATGATCTCAGGCCGGTAATATGATAGACAAACGCCTCTTAGTCTTTAAGAAGCTCAATTCAAATCACATTGACCTATTAGTGTGGAAGAGAAACACAACTGGAATAAACACTAACTCTTGACGCCATGATCACATGATGACATCATCTCTAAATGACAACACATCACTATCTCATGTTTGCTCTGTCAGAGCAAAGATGCTTACCACAGAGCAGACAGACCTTTGTCAGAGCAAAGATGGTTACCACAGAGCAGACAGACCTTTGTCAGAGCAAAGATGGTTACCACAGAGCAGACAGACCTTTGTCAGAGCAAAGATGGTTACCACAGAGCAGACAGACCTTTGTCAGAGCAAAGATGGTTACCACAGAGCAGACAGACCTTTGTCAGAGCAAAGATGGTTACCACAGAGCAGACAGACCTTTGTCAGAGCAAAGATGGTTACCACAGAGCAGACAGACCTTTGTCAGAGCAAAGATGGTTACCACAGAGCAGACAGACCTTTGTCAGAGCAAAAATAATTACCACAGAGCAGACAGACCTTTGTCAGAGCAAAGATAATTACCAAAGAGCAGACAGACCTTTGTCAGAGCAAAGATGCTTACCACAGAGCAGACAGACCTTTGTCAGAGAAAAAATAATTACCACAGAGCAGACATAACTGTCAGAGCAAAGCTGGTTACCACAGAGCAGACAGACCTGGCGGTGAGGATGGACGCTAATTCATCTCTATGTGTGAAAAACTAAAATATCCAAATGTTCAGCTAAAAGCACTGCACCACAGGCATGGGGCTGTTTAAGAGTCCGCAGCTCCAGATGGAATCGATCGTACCGGTCTCACTACATTAATATTCTGTGTAGATCGGCAACACCATGGTGTTAGTGGTCAGCGGAGAGCTGGGACATTGATTAGTAATTAAGACCCCCACCTTAGCATTTAATGAGCTTAACGGGAGAGAAATCTGCAGGCCTGTTCTTTCTCTAATTTCTCAGAACACAACAGTACTGTTTCCCAGGGTCCTGGGATATGGATTGGAGCCAAGTCACTGAAAAATATGCTACGTGGTACGCATGCATAAATGATCCACCAGAACCGAGGAAAATCCTAATAAATCCCACTAATAGAAGCCATGTTGGTGACATGGACAGTTGAGATGATGGCCTCTATTCTCTCTTGTAGGTCTTGTGTTACAGCTGGCTCACTGACAGAGTAGTCTAGATCTTTGGGGGGTGATGTGGGATACTACTGCCTGGAACAGCTTGGCAGAGGATAGCGACAATGTCCTCTCACTGTTGTGGAAGTGACACGTAGGCAATGTTGTCAAGATATGCGTAGGCTGCTTTGTCAGCTTCAGTAAAGATCATGGGCCCACTCCACACATACTGTAAGAAATACATGAACACTTACTCTATGTGGGTGGGACTCCACAAACAGGTGTTAAATACATGGTAAATATCATTTAAATGAGACAGCGAGCGCTGCACAGTGGTGAGGCTTACTTGTTCAGTGTCCTCTGACTCAATGAGTATGTTCACATGCACACTAATAATTTGATATTACACTGACAGTGGGCAGCTTATCCAATAGTAATTTAAACACCTTACTCTGCTTCACTTAAATTGGAGTAAGGTCAAAATGGAAGTAAGCGCACACCAGGGGTGGCTTCCGGCAAAATAAACAGTGGTGATACACCGCACTGATAAAACATGAGCCTATTACAAATGTTTTTTTGGTTTTGTTTTTATCATCAAGAAAACTGTAGGCCACTATTTATCATTGCATCATGTCAGAGACATGACAAATTTGCGAATGGACTTGAAAACAGGTGGTATATTCTACTCTCCAAAATGCAATGTGGTTCCATGAAAACACAGACATTCTTTGCCAAGGCAGAAGTGATTTGAAGTGATTATTTGACAATCAGACGCAAACATCATCATGGCTGGTTGTTCTTATTCCACAATAAAAGGTCATACATTTAAAAAGTGAAATGACAAATCTTTAGGACGAGGCCCCAGAGATACTCTTAAATTAATACACTGAGTATATAAAAAATGAGTAACATTCTAATCTTGAGTTTCATCCCCCCCCTTTTGCCCTCAGAACGGCCTCAATTCTTTGGGGCATGGACTCTACAAGGTGATGAAAACATTCCACAGTGATGCTGGTCCATGTTGACTCCACTGCTTCCCACAGTTGTGTCGAGTTGGCTGGATGTCCTTTGGGTGGTGGACCATTCTTGTTACACATGGGTAACTGTTGTGTGTGAAAAACCTAGCAGTGTTGTAGTTCTTGACACAAACTGGTGCACCTGGCATACCCCGTTCAAAGGCACTTAAATCTTTTGTATTACCATTCACACTCTGAATGGCACACGTACACAATCCATGCCTCAAGGCTTGGATTTAACAAGTGACATCAATAAGGGATCATAGCTTTCACCTGGATTCACTTGGTCAGTCTATGTCATGAAAAGAGAAGGTGTCCTTAATGTTTTGTATACTCAGTGTGTATGTAATTCTATGATTAAGCCCATAAAAATATAGGAGGTCCTGTACCGGGAAGAAATTCATTCTACTTTCACCTGTCATACGCTGAGCTAGCACCAGCCGAGAGCCTCCCTCTTTAGACCTAGCACCAGCCGAGAGCCTCCCTCTTTAGAGCTAGCGCCAGCCGAGAGCCTCCCTCTTTAGACCTAGCGCCAGCCGAGAGCCTCCCTCTTTAGACCTAGCGCCAGCCGAGAGCCTCCCTCTTTAGACCTAGCGCCAGCCGAGAGCCTCCCTCTTAGAGCTAACGCCAGCCGAGAGCCTCCCTCTTTAGAGCTAGCGCCAGCCGAGAGCCTCCCTCTTTAGAGCTAGCCAGCCAGCCTCCCTCTTTAGAGCTAGCGCCAGCCTCTCCTCTTTAGAGCTAGCGCCAGCCGAGAGCCTCCCTCTTTAGAGCTAGCACCAGCCGAGAGCCTCCCTCTTTAGAGCTAGCGCCAGCCGAGAGCCTGCCTCTTTAGAGCTAGCGCCAGCCGAGAGCCTCCCTCTTTAGAGCTAGCGCCAGCCGAGAGCCTCCCTCTTTAGAGCTAGCGCCAGCCGAGAGCCTCCCTCTTTAGAGCTAGCGCCAGCCGAGAGCCTCCCTCTTTAGAGCTAGCGCCAGCCGAGAGCCTCCCTCTTTAGAGCTAGCGCCAGCCGAGAGCCTCCCTCTTTAGTGCGAGTGAAGTGAGTTCGGAACAACTGAATGTATGCGTCTTAGAAGTAGTTCACATATAAACTTATATGTCTGAAATCAAAATCAAGTGCTTCCCAAAAATAACATGATCGCTGTGGTAGGACCTTTATTTATCAGAGCGCGATCAGTTTGCCTGATTTCAGATGTGTAACAGGATTTTTTGGGAAATCGTTCTTCTTCCGAAGCAATTAAATGTTTAAATCAAACTATTATATTAATCTGACTATCCACAATAATTGTCTTATTGTTTGCATGTGACCATGTGGACACAATAATTGTAGCCTGGTTAAACTCTGTTCTCACCATTCAAATAAATCAAATCAGTTAAAGATACACTTCTTTTTTTAATAGAAATAGTGACAGTAAAAAAACATTGTTTCACTTCAAACAAATGGTGAGCTGTTTAGCCAGACTCATTTCCCTGGTGTTGACTTTTTCATCACTGTACAATAGTTGGTCTCTGATTCCATCCTCCTAACACTAGCTGGTGAAACCCAGAGCCAGTATATATGTTAAAATATTCCTAATATACACTAGCTGGTGGAACCCAGAGCCAGTATATATGTTAAAATATTCCTAATATACCTTGGCATCCAGGGCGGTGACGGCTGACCTTGCCAAAACAACTCCAGAAATTCTCCAGGCTTGAACATTTCTCCAATGTGATTGAATGTATAGATAACCAACACATAAATTAAATCAGAGTCCAAATAGGAATGTCTCATGTTTCCTGTGTTGCCAGTCAGCAGAGACCCTCTCCAGACTCCGTGTCTCCTGTAAAGCTCGCAGCCAGCAGAAACCTGCACACAGCATCCATCCTGACACTGATTCAATTATGGAGAGTGGCAGGAGGCCCCTAGAGAAACGTGGGTGCCTGGAGTCATGGACGTAAGTGCTGCTGGACAAACCCCATTTACTACCCCCATCTTCATCCTTGGAGCCCTCCTCTCTTCTCCCTGACAGAGGCCGATCAAAATATACACTTGTTTATTGATGCACGCTTGCTTCCAGGAACGGCACATGTGCTAAAGATTTTGTTTTCCTGGAAAAAAAGAACACACTGACGTTCTGACATTGAGTTTCTGTGCAACTATCCGATCATTTGAGAGTTATAGGCTGTAATTCAATAGCCCCAGATACGATGAGGAACAGTTTAAAAGGAGTGGGCATGGTGAATCATGTCACTTGCTGCTGGGAATTGGGATGAAATCCGAAAACACTCAAAGAGTTGTCTGAAGTTGCAATTATGTTTGGTTTATAAAATGTGTGAAAACTAAAAAAGTGACAGTTGTCTTCCATGAAGGTAAACTCTGGTCTTCTAAATAGAGGGCTATTGGGCTCAAAATACAGAGATTCATGCAGTTGTGTTTTCAAATCAAATCAAGCTTTATGTGTCACATGCGCCGAATACAACAAGTGTAGACCTTACCGTGAAATGCTTACTTACAAGCCCTTAACCAACAGTGCAGTGCAAGAAGAGTTAATAAAATATTTACCAAATAAACTAAAGTAAAAAATAATAAAAGTAACACAATAAAATACAAATAATGAGTCTATATACAGGGGGTACCGGTACCAAGTCAATGTGGAGGCTATATACAGGGGGTACCGGTACAGAGTCAATGTGGAGGCTATATACAGGGGGTACCGGTACAGAGTCAATGTGGAGGCTATATACAGGGGGTACCGGTACAGAGTCAATGTGGAGGCTATATACAGGGGGTACCGGTACAGGGTCAATGTGGAGGCTATATACAGGGGGTACCGGTACAGAGTCAATGTGGAGGCTATATACAGGGGTACCGGTACAGAGTCAATGTGGAGGCTATATACAGGGGTACCGGTACAGAGTCAATGTGGAGGCTATATACAGGGGGTACCGGTACCAAGTCAATGTGGAGGCTATATACAGGGGGTACCGGTACCGAGTCAATGTGGAGGCTATATACAGGGGGTACCGGTACAGAGTTAATGTGGAGGCTATATACAGGGGGTACCGGTACAGAGTCAATGTGGAGGCTATATACAGGGGGTACCGGTACCGAGTCAATGTGCGGGGATACAGGTTAGTCGAGGTAATTAGTACATGTAGGTAGGGGTAAAGTGGCTATGCATAGATAATAAACAGCGAGTAGGAGCAGTGTAAAAACAAATGAAGCGGGGGAGGGCTGTCAACGTAAATAGTGGCCATTTGATTAATTGTTCAGCAGTATTATAGCTTGGGGGAAGAAGTTGTTTAGAATCCTCTTAGACCTAGTCTTGGCGCTCCGGTTCCGCTTGCCGTGCGGTAGCAGAGAGAATAGTCTATGACCGGGGTGACTGGAGTCATCGTGAGATTTTCAAAGAACTTAGGTTGTAGTTTACTACGGTGAGAGCAGGTTTAATGAGGACATCTCACATGGAGAGGCATTGAACTTGGTGTATTATAATAAAGTATGAGATGACAGTGGAAGAACAATATCAACAGCATAAGCATTTTACAATAAACTTGGGAAAACAGAAGCAGAAGGAAATGCATAATTTGGACTAAATTATTCATAGCTAAATATATAGCCATAAATTTAAACATTTGCTTACTTAACGTTTTGGGTCACCTTGCCAAATAAAAGTCTGTTGACAACAGTAGCAACAGTAAACTTGTAACAACTTGGTAATAAAACATACGCATCGTTATTTGTGGAATCATTATAAATATTAGCCTATACTATTTTGCTATTGTATTCCAACAATCAGTATTGGCCCTAATGCTGTTACTGGAGATGTGTAGTAATATTCCTACTGCATCGTATTGCGTTTACAATCGTATTGCATCGTATTTTCAATTTTCGCCTAAATTACATACCCAAATCTAACTGCCTGTAGCTCAGGCCCTGGAATCAAGGATATGCATATTCTTGGTATCATTTAAAAGGAACCACTTTGAAGTTTGTGGAAATGTGAATTGAATGTAGGAGAATATAACACAATAGATCTGGTAGAGGAAAATATAAAGAAAAAACCCAGCCAGTCTTTTTCTACCACCATCTTTGAAATGCAAGAGAAAGGTCATAGTTATAACCATCACTCTGGTTGCAATTCCGATAGTGTCCACATGATGGCAGCAATGTATGTGCAAAGTTTCAGATGGATAACTTGAAAAATTAGTGAACAACAAGACTTTTAGTGTGAAGTCCCCAGGTACATTTGGGCAAATTGTGAAGAAGACATTCGCATTCATATTCCATTTTTCTGCAAGAATATCATCAAATCTGTATACTTAAACTTTGATTTATCTTTCCAAGTGGTAGTATATTATAAGCTCAACATTGCAAAACAACCAGTTTTCATAACTTCATAACTCTGAATATCCTTATAATTTTTGTCCAAAATGAAAAGGCATGCTGTCATACAAGGTTAGAAGGTACATTTTATGACATATATATGGTTTATGGATACTCCCGTAAAGCACAGCTCATTGGCTATCTAGCTAGCTTTGTTTGACCCCGATTGGTGCTTATTTGACAAAGATACAGTTGTTCAAGTGATGGCCACCTGCGTCATCGTGGTGCCATGAAGGCTTCGCTCTCTGACCAAATATGGTGTCCTATAGGATATACTACACCCCTAATGAAATAGTTAAGTCTTGTTACCTTCTAGGATCTCTGAGGAATAAATACGAATGTGATCTTACTCGTTCAACACAACGTTTAGGGTGAGATTTTCTTTCTTTGCAAATTGAACGAGTGTAAATACAAAATCAATCGTGCGTGGTATATGGACCTTTTTAAGATATGAAAAATGATTTTATCTAACAAAAAGACACTTCATGTTATCTCTGGGACCCTTTGGATGATACATTCTGAAATCTTGCTCTGATTTAAGTACACATTTCACCTTCAGAGGTGAATTTATCAAACCTATTGCGTTGAAAAAATAGTTTTGTTGTTAGGAGCTCTCCTCAAACAACGGCATGGCATTTTTTTTCCGCAGTAATAGCTACTGTAAATTGGACAGTGTAGTTGCATTAACAAGAATTTAAGCTTTCAGCCGATGTAAGACATTTCTATGTCCCGACATTTGTTGTTACTCTAAAATCTGCGATCTTGATATAACGCGCTGCATGATTTACAACTGTCCTATTGACAAAACGCCGATCCTTAAGAAATGGAATCATTATAAATATTAACCTATACTATTTTGCTATTGTATTCCAACAATCAGTAGTGGCCCTAATGCTGTTACTAGAGATGTGTAGGGATACTCCTGCTGCATCGTATTGCATGAAAAATGACTCTGCTTTAATTCTCAGATGCAGATGACTGCAGGATTTAACATGCACTGCTCTCCATTGAATAATTGTGGGGCCTGTATTCAAAATATGCTTTTTCAGCACTGCTCTCAGATTTGAGGCACTTACTCAACAGCTTTAGCTCATTTTTCACATCCCACACAATAAACATCAAAGCAGTGTTTGCCCTAGACATTAGATGAATGTATTTTTTCTAACAAGTGTTAACAGTCAAAAGTGTAATACTATTTAATCATAAAGCGTTTGGCTTAGTTGTGCAGAAAGTGGGGAGATTGAAGTGGAGAGAGAGAGAGAGAGAGAGAGGGAGAGAGAGAGACAGAGAGAGAGCTCATTGTTATTGAGAAGCATTGCATTGACACTGTGGGCTAATCTGTGAAAGCCCTTAGCTCCTCACACTGGAGAGAGCACTGTTGAATCAAGGCCACTGCTTGGCTTAACGTTTACAAACTCCCTGAATTCCCTGTGTTAACAGTGAGCCAACTGAAACATATCCAACCCAAAACAAAAGCACAAGATGGTTTTGGTTGAACCAAATAAGGTTAAAAGAAGCCCCATCTGGAGCAGGGAGAGCCAGCACACAGACACTTTCTCCACAGAGTTTCTCTAACATAAATGACATAATAAAATTATATTTTATAAAAAGCCGCTGACTGAGATGTGACAGGAGGATGGATGGCTGTGGGATGACATCCCATAATTGACATGATTTACCCCCATCTCCTCTATCTCCATAGTCCTGATGAGCAGCTGCTGCCCATACTGCTGAGGGTGCCATTGGAGAGATTTGTGTTATTGCTCATTAAACCATAACAAGCAGGGACTCACTGGGAAGAGGACGATCAGCAGGAAGTGTGTGTGAAAGTCAAGGCCGAGGCGTAAAAACAAATATATCTCCGCAAAGAGAATCTCTGTTCTCTGAGCCAAGGGGGGTCAGGAGAGGTTGTCAGAAGAGTCGCTGTGGAAGTCAGGATCCTACATACTGCCGCAGCAGACCTGCTATAGGAGATGTATTAGAGGAGGAGGATGCTCTACGCTACTGGTTCCAGCTGTCGATATGTTGTGCAAGAGGCCATGCTTGTCTAACCCAAAGGAGGTACTCATAGTCTTCATGATGATTTATAATTCAAATGCCCTCCTGAGCAAGTCAACTAAATTGCAAACACAACAGTAAGCAAAACTGAAATAGAAGTCAACAGAACAAACTTTGTTCAGGGATCCTCAAGTATAGAGCACAGGAGGTTGGTGGCGCCTTCATTGGGGAGGACAGGCTCTTGTTAATGGCTGGAGGGGTATAAGTGGACTTGTATCAAATACAACAAACACATAGTATCCATGGTTTCCATGGTTCCAGGTGTTTGATGTCATTCCATTCGCTCCGTTCCATCCATTACTGTGAGCTGTTTTCCTCTCAGCCGCCTCTTATAGGTGGCTCAAAATGAAAGAATATGTAGGTGAGCAACATTTGAGAAGAGGGTATTGCAGATAAACTAAAGCAGAGTATTTAGAAACCACACCAGAAACGTGTCTTACCGTCAAACTTTTTATGTCTGGAGACAAAGGTGCTTCGTAATTCATGACTAGTTTCATCGACCAGGTTCTCCAACTCCAGCTTGCTCCGTTGGCCAAACTTGTCCTCCATTTCAGAGGTGCAACAGGTGCTCCCTTGAGGACATACACGAAGATGGTCGCCTGGAAAAACACAGAGATGCTATTCAGTAACACAGATCTATCATGTTATAAAACAGCAGACCAAAACGACAAACACATTTATAAATCATATTCAACTAACACAAGGAGGGTTGATTAATAAACTACGGCTCTTCTCTGACAAATGGGATGCTGTTTTTAATATTTTTTTGTAATAGAGTAATATCAGTGATTTCTCTATATATTGATATTACTCTATGATTTCAGACTAAAAATATAAATACATTTAAAAAAATCCTCATCTTTAGATATTTGAAGTATTGTTGATGCTCTAACAATGCCGTGCACTTCTCGTTCACTGTCAATGTGCAGTCACTTTACATTATTTAATTATAAAAGAAAGTCATATTTGTCAAGCTGTGCTACTCAAAACATGATAATAAAGTGCTGTCAATGTCTTTAACACAAATGAGACGGAGCCTAAATCCACAATATCTCCACAAGCCAGAGGTTAGCTGCTTAAAATGACTGGATCAATTCTAATAACAGCTTTTTATTACACTGTATTCTCAATTTGAACCAGTCTCTGCATGCAACCATTACTGATTTTAATTAAAGAGCCTGAACTGCCAGATAATTTCAGGTTTACCGGTAAGAGAATTACATTATATTTTGAGGGCCTGTAACGAAGCGCTATGAGAGTGAATAAAATACAACGATTTAACATCTAGAGGTGTTGATTCCTCTAGTGCAGGGTTACGGTTCCCCAACTGTTGGCCCGTAGGCACAATTTGGCCCGCGGGTGATTTTATATGGCCCCCAACTTCTCTGAGCAAATAATAAATAAACAAACATGGGGGACATAAAATAAATCAGCTCCAATTGATTTTCATTTTGGAAATCTGTTCCAAAGTATTACCACATATAAAATAGTTATGTATGTGATTGTATACAAATGCAAGCTATGTTTGAAGTGATTCTATTTTAGTCCTCTGTTTTGGCTTCTTGCGGTCGATTTGCAGTCTATAAATTATTTGGAATTATGTTCCTGTCCCCTGACCATCCGCTCAAGAAAAAATGTTCCCGCAGCTGAATCTAGTCTATGATTACTGCTTTACAGTGTTTCTGTTGACTCTACATGTTAAATGTATTAATGTATTAAAAGGGATGAGGGTGTGCCTGTGAAATGTACTGTAGGATATTCTCCTGCAGAACAAAGTCTTACGCCTGATGGGAAAGGAGAATGGGAGATACCTAGTCAGTGTTACAACTGAATGCCTTCAGCGGAAATGTGTCTTCCACATTTAACCCAACCCCCTCTGAATCAGAGAGAGGCGGAGGGCTGCCTTAATCGACCTCCACGTCGTCTGCCCCTGGGGTACAGTGGGTTAACTGCCTTGCTCAGGGCAGAACGACAGATTTTTACCTTGTCAGCTCGGGGATTCGATCCCTCTATGTGAATTAGCCATGGTGCATGACTGTGAAGCCAGCCATTAAATCATGCTACAGCACACCTCAATCTAAAGCAGCATTAATATGTGCAGCATTTATCAGCACTAGCTAGTGTAACAAAGTAAAGGCCTTGAAAACATAACCAGAAATAGTATATAACAGTAATCTTAGGTCTGGTTGGATGAGACAGTGGCAGATACTGCTTCCTATCTCTCTCACACACACACACACACACGTTTGTCAAAGTTGTTCCCTCTCCCCATGCAATCATTCCATTCTCACAACTTTCAGCCAGCTCCCTATGTTGGTAGAACAACAAACAAATTAAATTAAAATTGCCAGCAGCCCAGAGATGAAATTCATGCCAGGATTAATTTATCATTTGAGGACAAAGACATGTGTTTCTCTGCTGGTTATCACCATGTTTCTCTGCTGGTTTCACCATGTTTCTCTGCTGGTTTTCACCATGTTTCTCTGCTGGTTTTCACCATGTTTCTCTGCTGGTTATCACCATGTTTCTCTGCTGGTCATCACCATGTTTCTCTGCTGGTTATCACCATGTTTCTCTGCTGGTTTTCACCATGTTTCTCTGCTGGTCATCACCATGTTTCTCTGCTGGTTTTCACCATGTTTCTCTGCTGGTCATCACCATGTTTATCATCATGTTTCTGTGTTGTTTATCATCATGTTTCTGTGTTCTCTATCATCATGTTTCTGGATTGTTTATCATCATGTTTCTGTGTTCTCTATCATCATGTTTCTGGGTTGTTTATCATCATGTTTCTGTGTTGTTTATCATCATGTTTCTGTGTTCTCTATCATCATGTTTCTGTGTTCTCTATCATCATGTTTCTGTGTTGTTTATCACCATGCTTCTGTGTTGTCTATCATCATGTTTCTGTGTTGTTTATCATCATGTTTCTGGGTTGTTTATCACCATGTTTCTGGGTTGTTTATCACCATGTTTCTGGGTTGTTTATCACCATGTTTCTGGGTTGTTTATCACCATGTTTCTGGGTTGTTTATCACCATGTTTCTGTGTTGTCTATCATCCTGTTTCTGTGTTGTCTATCATCATGTTTCTCTGCTGGTTATCACCATGCTTCTGTGTTGTCTATCATCATGTTTCTGTGTTGTCTATCACCATGTTTCTGTGTTGTCTATCATCATGTTTCTGTGTTGTCTATCATCATGTTTCTGGGTTGTGTATCACCATGTTTATCATACTAGGAGAGCGTTCAGAAACATTCCTGGTGGTTTTCCCCAAAAATATTTACAGTAAATGAAGGAATCGTGAGAACTGATATGACATTGGCTATAGGATTTACATTTGTATGGGACAATAGGTGATTGTTTAATGATATTTACAACTTGTCCAATGTCCTTAGATCATAATGTATTAATCAACACATTCCATGTCTTTCTGGCTTCTATTTTCTACTATTCTTCATAACGTAAATGTTAATATTGCCAATAAGTATTCTGTGTGTAGCCTGTAGAGAGAACAGAGTTATTGCCATTCAGATGAAAATCACATTACTATTGATGACATGCATGAAAAGCTGAACTGAATTACAAGTTAATGATCTACATCCCCATTCTATTTTCCATGGACAACGCTGATTCAGCTTTTCCTCAGCATGTCACACTATGACAACTGCAACATCACTTTGAAGACCAAATGTGGAGAAATAATCTAAAATCATGTGATGACGAACCAATGAATCTTGACATAAAAAAATATGTTGAGTGTGTTGTGTCATTTTTTTGTTAAAAACCTAAAAGCAACCAAGCAAGTACCCCAGTCAGCCCTCTGAAAATGCGCTAATTTCAGAATTTGCCTCGCCCTCTCACTGCCCAAATAGAATTGAGATGTTATTTAGTCAGAAACCTGCAGGTTAACCAAACTTTGGGAATCAGTTCAGCTTCCTCTGATAGGAGCCGATTTGACCTCAGCCATAAAGAAGAACAGCAATGTCCACCAGTGAGGGCAGGAGGTTATGTGGGGAGGTAATATGTGAGGAGGTTATGTGAGGAGGTTATGTGAGGAGGTTATGTTTATGTGGGGAGGTTATGTGAGGAGGTTATGTGAGGAGGTTATGTGGGGAGGAGGTTATGTGAGGAGGTTATGTGGGAGGTTATGTGAGGAGGTTATGTGGGGAGGTTATGTGAGGAGGTTATGTGGGGAGGTTATGTGAGGAGGTTATGTGGGGAGGTTATGTGAGGAGGTTATGTGAGGAGGTTATGTGGGGAGGTTATTATGTGTGGGAGGTTAGTGTTATGTGGGGAGGTTATGTGGGGAGGTTATGTGGGAGGTTATGTGGGGAGGTTATGTGGGGAGGAGGTTATGTGAGGGAGGTTATGTGAGGAGGTTATGTGGGGAGGTTATGTGAGGAGGTTATGTGGGGTTATGTGGGGAGGTTATGTGGGGAGGTTATGTGGGGAGGTTATGTGAGGAGGTTATGTGAGGAGTTTATGTGGGGAGGTTATGTGGGGAGGTTATGTGGGGAGGTTATGTGAGGAGGTTATGTGAGGAGGTTATGTGAGGAGGTTATGTGGGGAGGTTATGTGGGGAGGTAATATGTGGGGAGGTTATGTGAGGAGGTTATGTGAGGAGGTTGACGTTTATCGGGTAAATCTCATCCTGGAGGTGGAGTTGAGCTATTTCTACTACATGGGCAATTGCAGAGTCAGCATAAACATTCATGAAGGGAAAAAAATACCTTGGGGCAATTCTACCACTTTTAAATCTAATTTTAATTATATCCAGCACAATCTCAATCGCACTCCACACTGCCCTTTTCCACCTGGACAAAAGGAACACCTATGTGAGAATGCTGTTCATTGACTACAGCTCAGCGTTCAACACCATAGTGCCCATGAAGCTCATCACTAAGCTAAGGACCCTGGTACTAAACACCTCCCTCTGCAACTGGATACGGGACTTCCTGACGGGCCAAGGGTAGGCAACAACACGTCTGCCACACCGATCCTCAACACTGGGTGTTGAGGATCAGTGTGGCAGACGTGTTGTTGCCACCCAGTGTTGAGGATCAGCGTGGCAGATGTGTTGTTGCCACCCAGTGTTGAGGATCAGCGTGGCAGACGTGTTGTTGCCTACCCTTTCCACCTGGGGGTGGCCCGTAAGGAAGTCAGGATGCGTGCTTAGTCCCTTCCTGTACTTGCTGTTCACCCAAAAATGCATGGCCAAGCACGACTCCAACACAATCATTAAGTTTGCTGACGACACAACAGTAATAGGCCTGATCACCGACAACTATGAGACAGCCTATAGGGAGGAGGTCAGAGACCTGGCAGTGTGGTGCCAGGACAACAACCTCTCTCTCAATGTGAGGTGAGCAAGACAAAAGGAGCAGATCGTGGACTACAGGAAAAGGTGTGCCGGAACAGGCCCCCATTAACAACCCCGAGACTGAAGTTGAGCGGGTCGAGAGTTATGTTCCATGGTGTCCATATCACCAGCAAACTATCATGGTCCAAACACACCAAGACATTTGTGAAGAGGGCACGACAAATCCTATTCCCCCTCAGGAGACTGAAAAGATTTGGCATCGGTCCACAGATCCTCAAAAAGTTTGACAGCTGCACCATCGGGAGCATCCTCATCACCGCCTGGTATGGCAACTGCTCGGCATCTGACCGTAAGGCATGACAGAGGGTAGTGCGTACGACCCAGTACATCACTGAGTCCAAGCTTCCTGACATCCAGGACCGATATACTCGGGGGTGTCAGAGGAAGGCATGAAAAATTGTTAAAGACACCCAAGTTATAGACTGGTTTCTCTGCTACTGCATGACAAGCGGTACCGGAGCACCAAGTCTAGGTCCAAAAGGCTCCTTAACAGCTTCTACCCCAAGCCATAAAACTGCTGAACAACTAATCAAATGGCCACCCGGATTATCTGTTGGATTCTAGCTTGAAATATACTTACTCATGTCACCACACTAGAACTTATTGATTACTTTACATATATAAGGAATGTATGTGTTGGGGTCAATGGAGGGTGGATAACAACTAAGTTACAGAGTGAGACAAAGGGCAGTGCAGGAAGTTTACATTCTGTCAAAATATGTTATTGTAAAATCTCATGGCTCCTAAGGAGAGAGGCAAAGGGCAAAAGTCAGGTTTCAGTCACTGATAAGGTAGGACAGTCGTGGATTAGGGAGAAGTGAGGAATTTTTCCCGAGGTCAAGTCAGATGAAGTGAGAAGGAACAGTGGTATCCCACACACATACACATCCACCACCCAAAAATGTTTCTAGCATGAGGCAGGGCCATGACTACACCAGTGAGAGGAACCAATTAAGTTCCTGACTAGCAACAGAGATGCATTGGCTGTCTAGATGTGCAAGGAGTGGATGTCACCTAGTAGGAGGGTACACATATACTATATGTGCTTCTGTAAACATGTCTATGTATATTGGCAGCTGTATGACCCAGTGGGTGAATAAACTTGGTTTGAGATTTTCCTAATCGTCCGTTTGAGTTTTTACTCTGTTTGTTCAGAACCTAACAGAGTTCAGGTTAGGACTAAAATCAGATTTTATGACTTTGTGGCTGTGCCAGCTAGTGACTACCATGCAGAGCTGCCTCCAGTACGTGAGTCATCCCAGTAAATGCCAACCTGCATTATGTGAAGGCATGAGGTTTGAACCCACGCACAGTTTGTTCAGAGCTATTTTTTGTTGTTTTTTCCCCCACAGCTTATGACTGCACCATAAACACTGGTTTTGTTTACTTCACAGGTCAAAAGAAAACTCAGCTTTAGGTAGGTCACTGACGGTCTATAAAAGGAAATGTTTGACATCCAGTGTGAACACTCCAGTGAACACTTTAATGGGCCAAAGGTTGGTGGGAGTCAGGGAAGTCCCATTGGTCAAAGGTCTGAGTGCAGCTCTCCATCAGCGACGTGTCACACACAAAGAGGTCCTCAAGTAGACACAGCAGTGTGTTCCCGCAGTCTCAACAGAGAAAAACATCACTTAAAATGAGTCTACATCCCATAAGGAGCTTTCAAGGGACCTCTCCACTCAAACAAGGTGCCCTCTGCATGTGCTACATGGCCAAGGTTAAAACAGCACAGTGGACACAAAGATATGTTTCCGTTGGTACACAATGGAATACAATAAATTCCCCATTAGCCAGAAAAGAAAGAGTGGTACAGACAGCATACTCTTTGAATAGCTTTTATTTTTTAAAGCCTATCTTTAGAGGAACACAGAATATGCCAGCAGTATGATAAACACATTTATTATATATATATATATATTAGTATTGCTGTACAGATTGCAAACTACTCTCACCGCATGTCTGACTATAGTGCAGAATACTGTTGGATAAATGTAATCCTGAGTGAACCTGGGATCTGATGGCTGAATGTGACCAGAGTGAACCTGGGCTCTGATGGCTGAATGTGACCAGAGTGAACCTGGGCTCTGATGGCTGATGTGACCAGAGAGAACCTGGGCTCTGAAATGTGACCAGAGTGAACCTGGGGCTCTGATGGCTGAATGTGACCAGAGAGAACCTGGGCTCTGATGGCTGAATGTGACCAGAGTGAACCTGGGCTCTGATGGCTGAATGTGACCAGAGTGAACCTGGGCTCTGATGGCTGAATGTGACCAGAGTGAACCTGGGCTCTGATGGCTGAATGTGACCAGAGTGAACCTGGGCTCTGATGGCTGAATGTGACCAGAGTGAACCTGGGCTCTGATGGCTGAATGTGACCAGAGTGAACCTGGGCTCTGATGGCTGAATGTGACCAGAGTGAACCTGGGCTCTGATGGCTGAATGTGACCAGAGAACCTGATGGCTGAATGTGACCTGGGCTCTGATGGCTGAATGTGACCAGAGTGAACCTGGGCTCTGATGGCTGAATGTGACCAGAGTGAACCTGGGCTCTGATGGCTGAATGTAATCCAGAGTGAACCTGGGCTCTGATGGGTGAATGTAATCCAGAGAGAACCTGGGCTCTGATGGGTGAATGTGACCAGAGTGAACCTGGGCTCTGATGGCTGAATGTGACCAGAGTGAACCTGGGCTCTGATGGCTGAATGTGACCAGAGAGAACCTGGGCTCTGATGGCTGAATGTGACCAGAGTGAACCTGGGCTCTGATGGCTGAATGTGACCAGAGAGAACCTGGGCTCTGATGGCTGAATGTGACCAGAGAGAACCTGGGCTCTGATGGCTGAATGTGACCAGAGTGAACCTGGGCTCTGATGGCTGAGGGGACATTATTTCCTGCTAATATCCTGGCATCAAAGTGTTTCTCTGGCAGTCATCTAGTATTAAGAGGGCTGTGATGGTGAAATCAAGAGATGTGTCCCAATGCAACCTCACATCAGCACTAGCCCGATCCCTGTCCACTCAGTTGGTTATCAGAGCTGTCAGGGTGCAGAACAAGGCTCCACTGCCTCCTGCTTTCCCCAGACACAGCACATTTCACACATGCATGCAAGCATCTGCTTGTCCTCACATTGTCATGTAAGTGAATAAAAAAAAATATATATATATATATATATATATATTGAATGTCATTGCAGTGATTAGCATACTGGTGAGAGTGAGTCAGATCCTGAACAATAACGTTCACAGACATTGTGTATGTCTGGGGAATAGGCTACACTTACATGTTTCTTCAAAAAGGCACAAACTAAAAGGTGAGTGGGGGGGGGGATACAGATTTCTCATTGGCACACTGTAAACAGGGTTAGGAAGTTACTTTCTAAATGTAATCGGTTACTAGTTACCTGTTACTAGTGCATTACCCACAATCAGTAACGTAATATAGTTATTTTACATTACTTTCCCCTCAGAATAAGACAGATGAATATTACCAATTGAATGACATCTATTGCAGGACAAATCCATGTTAGAGTTTTCATAGCTTGCCATAAATGGATGTTGCAATTTACTTTACGTTATGAGTTATGTAGGCTTCTTCTAACCATTTGCCTTCTACTTCAATATAGATAATATGATTAAGCTATATATTTACATTAAAAACAAGTCTGACAGATTTCCAGTCATTCCTATTAATTTAATACCCCCTACTTCTTCAAGAATAGGACTTCGAAATACGGAAATATAGATATAAATATTTTTTTACCTGATCATAACCTGATCATAGCCGCAAAACTAAGGATTTATTAGCCTCACTGTAGTTTATGATTTTGTTTCCATGGAGGACCGATTGGGCTCATTGCTTGGAGGGGAAGAAGAAATGCTGCTCTCATGGAATGAAATGCTTTGAGCACCGGAAAAGACTATATGCATTAGAGGTCGACCGATTAGAATTTTTCAGCGCCGATACCGATTATTGGAGGACCAAAAAAGCTGATACCGATTAATCGGCCGCTTTATTTATTTATTTTTATAATGACAATTACAACAATACTGAATGAATACTAATTTTAACTTAATATAATACATCAATAAAATCAATTTAGCCTCAAATAAATAATGAAACATGTTCAATTTGGTTTAAATAATGCAAAAACAGTGTTGGAGAAGAAAGTAAAAGTGCAATGTAGGGAAGCTAACATATATGTTCCTTGCTCAGAACATGAGAACATATGAAAGCTGGTGGTTCCATTTAACAGGTGTCTTCAATATTCCCAGGTAAGAAGTTTTAGGTTGTGGTTATTATAGGAATTATAGGACTATTTCTTTCTATACCATTTGTATTTCAAATACCTTTGACTATTGGATGTTCTTATAGGCACTATAGTATTGCCAGTGTAACAGTATAGCTTCCGTCCCTCTCCTCACCCCTACCTGGGCTCGAACCAGAATGAGGAGGTAGGCGAATAATTACAGTTTTGCAGATTAACACTGGAGTGATAAATGATCAGATGGTCATGTACAGATAGAGATATTGGTGTGCAAAAGAGCAGAAAAGTAAATAAATAAAAACAGTATGGGGATGAGGTAGGTAAAAATGGGTGGGCGATTTACCGATAGACTATGTACAGCTGCAGCGATCGGTTAGCTGCTCAGATAGCAGATGTTTGAAGTTGTTGAGGGAGATAAAAGTCTCCAACTTCAGCGATTTTTGCAATTTGTTCCAGTCACAGGCAGCAAGGAACTGGAACGAAAGGCGATACACCTGCTTGGAGCGCGTGCGACGGGTGGGTGTTGCCATCGTGACCAGTGAACTGAGATAAGGCGGAGCTTTACCTAGCATGGACTTGTAGATGACCTGGAGCCAGTGGGTCTGGCGACGAATATGTAGCGAGGGCCAGCCGACTAGAGCATACAGGTCGCAGTGGTGGGTGGTATAAGGTGCTTTAGTGACAAAACGGATGGCACTGTGATAAACTGTATTCAGTTTTCTGAGTAGAGAGTTGGAAGCAATTTTGTAGATGACATCGCCGAAGTCGAGGATCGGTAGAATAGTCAGTTTTACAAGGGTAAGTTTGGCGGCGTGAGTGATGGAGACTTTGTTGTGGAATAGAAAGCCGACTCTAGATTTGATTTTCAATTGGAGATGTTTGATATGAGTCTGGAAGGAGAGTTTAGAGTCTAGCCAGACACCTAGGTACTTATAGATGTCCACATATTCAAGGTCGGAACCATCCAGGGTGGTGATGCTAGTCAGTCGTGCAGGTGCAGGCAGCGAACGGTTGAAAAGCATGCATTTGGTTTTACTAGCGTTTAAGAGCAGTTGGAGGCCACAGAAGGAGTGTTGTATGGCATCGAAGCTCGTTTGGAGGTTAGATAGCACAGTGTCCAAGGACGGGCCGGAAGTATATAGAATGGTGTCGTCTGCATAGAGGTGGATCAGGGAATCGCCCGCAGCAAGAGCAACATCATTGATATATTCAGAGAAAAGAGTCGGCCCGAGAATTGAACCCTGTGGCACCCCCATAGAGACCGCCAGAGGACCGGACAGCATGCCCTCCGATTTGACACACTGAACCCTGTCTGCAAAGTAGTTGGTGAACCAGGCAAGGCAGTCATCAGAAAAGCCGAGGCTACTGAGTCCGCCGATAAGAATATGGTGATTGACAGAGTCGAAAGCCTTGGCAAGGTCGATGAAGACGGCTGCACAGTACTGTCTTTTATCGATGGCGGTTATGATATCGTTTAGTACCTTGAGCGTGGCTGAGGTGCACCCGTGACCGGCTCGGAAACCAGATTGCACAACGGAGAAGGTACGGTGGGATTCGAGATGGTCAGTGACCTGTTTGTTGACTTGGCTTTCGAAGACCTTAGATAGGCAGGGCAGGATGGATATAGGTCTGTAGCAGTTTGGGTCCAGGGTGTCTCCCCTTTGAAGAGGGGATGACTGCGGCAGCTTTCAATCCTTGGGGATCTCAGACGATATGAAAGAGAGGTTGAACAGGCTGGTAATAGGGGTTGCGACAATGGCGGTGGAAAGTTTCAGAAATAGAGGGTCCAGATTGTCAAGCCCAGCTGATTTGTACGGGTCCAGGTTTTGCAACTCTTTCAAAACATCTGTTATCTGGATTTGGGTAAAGGAGAACCTGGAGAGGCTTGGGCGAGTAGCTGCGGGGGGGGGCGGAGCTGTTGGCCGAGGTTGGAGTAGCCAGGCAGAAGGCATGGCCAGCCGTTGAGAAATGCTTGTTGAAGTTTTCGATAATCATGGATTCATCGGTGGTGACCGTGTTACCAAGCCTCAGTGCAGTGGGCAGCTGGGAGGAGGTGCTCTTGTTCTCCATGGACTTCACAGTGTCCCAGAACTTTTTGGAGTTGGAGCTACAGGATGCAAATTTCTGCCTGAAGAAGCTGGCCTTAGCTTTCCTGACTGACTGCGTGTATTGGTTCCTGACTTCCCTGAACAGTTGCATATCGCGGGGACTATTCGATGCTATTGCAGTCCGCCACAGGATGTTTTTGTGCTGGTCGAGGGCAGTCAGGTCTGGAGTGAACCAAGGGCTATATCTGTTCTTAGTTCTGCATTTTTTGAACGGAGCATGCTTATCTAAAATGGTGAGGAAGTTACTTTTAAAGAATGATAGACTTGAAGTCATAAACAGCTCAATGCTTGAAGCACAGCGAAGAGCTGCTGGCAAAACACACGGAAGTGCTGTTTGAATGAATGCGTATGAGCCTGCTGCTGCCTACCATCACACAGTCAGACTGCTCAATCGAATGATAGACTTAATTATAACATAGTAACACACAGAAATACGAGCCTTTGGTCATTAATGCAACTGCTGTGTCAGAAGTCAAAATATTTTTACGGAAAAAGCATAATCTGAGAACGGCGCTCAGAGCCCAATCCAGCCAGAGAAATATCCGCCATTTGGAGTCAACAGACGTTAGAAATAACACAATAAATATTCACTTACCTTTGATGATCTTCATCAGAAGGCACTCCCAGGAATCCCAGTTCGACAATAAATGACTGATTTGTGCCATAAATTTCCATAAAGTCCATTATTTATGTCCAAATAGCCACTTGTTGTTAACGTGTTCAGCCCAGTAACCCATCTTCATGAGGAGCAGGCACTTTGTCCAGACAAAAAATATCAAAAGGTTCCGTTACAAGTCTTTAGAAACATGTCAAACGATGTATGGAATCAATCTTTAGGATGTTTTAACATAAAACATCAATAATGTTCCAACCGGAGAATTCCTATGTCTGAAGAAAAGCACTGGAACGAGAGGTAACTCTGTCGGGAGACCAAGGCACTATGCCAGACCACTGACTCAAACAAGTCTCATGAGCCCCTCCTTTATAGTAGAGTCCTCATTCAAGTTTTTAAAGACGGTTGACATCTTTGAAAAAACTACTAACATCAGATGTCCCACTTCCTGGTTGGATTTTTCTCAGGTTTTCATCTGCCATATGATTTTTGTTATACTCACAGACATCATTCAAACAGTTTTAGAAACTTCAGCGTGTTTTCTATCCAATAATAATAATACTATGCATATATTAGCATCTGGGACATAGTAGGAGGCAGTTCACTCTGGGCACGCTACTCATCCAAAAGTGAAAATGCTGCCCCCTATCCCAAAAGTGTTTTAATATGGTCGAATCCGGAAACTATGATTTCGAAAACAAAACGTTTATTCTTTCAGAGAAATACGGAACCGTTCTGTATTTTATCTAACGGTGTCACGGTTTTCTATAGGTGAAAGAGAGTCAGACCAAAATGCGGTGTGGCTATTGCGATCCATGTTTAATGAAACTGAAGTAAACACGAATCCATACAAAAAAAACAATAAACAATACATGAAAACCGAAACAGCCTAATACTGGTGCAAACTAACACACGACAGACATAAGGACAGGAACAGGAACAATCACCCATGAAACACTCAAAGAATATGGCTGTCTAAATATGGATCCCAATCAGAGACAACGATAAACACCTGCCTCTGATTGAGAACCACTTCAGACAGCCATAGACTAAGCTAGAACACCCCACTAAGCTACAATCCCAATACCTATGAAAAAACCCCAAGACAAAACACACCACATACAAAAACCCATGTCACACCCTGGCCTGACCAAATAGATAAAGAAAACACAAAATACTAAGACCAGGGCGTGACAAACGGGTGGCATCCCTAAGTCTAAATATTGCTGTTACATTGTACAACCTTCAATGTTAATGTCATAATTATGTACAATTCTGGCAAATTAATTACGGTCTTTGTTAGGAATAAATGGACTTCACACAGTTCGCAACGAGCCAGGCTGCCCAAACTGCTGCATATACCCTGACTGCTTGCACAGAACACAAGAGAAATGACACAATTTCCCTAAATACAATAAATTCATGTTAGCAGGCAATATTAACTAAATATGCAGGATTAAAAATATATACTTGTGTATTGATTTTAAAGAAAGGCATTGATATTTATGGTTCGGTTTGGTGCAACGACAGTGACAAATCATCACCCGTTTGGCAAAGTAGGCTGTGATTCGATGAGAAATTAACAGGCACCGTATCGATTATATGCAACGCAGGACACACTAGATAAACTAGTAATATCATCAACCATGTGTTGATAGACAGCCTCGTGGAGTGCAATGTAAGGCAGGTGGTTAGAGCGTTGGACTAGTAACCGGAAGGTTGCAAAAACGAATCCCCGAGCTGACAAGGTAAAAATCTGTCGTTCTGCCCCTGATCAAGGCAGTTAACCCACCGTTCCTAGGCCGTCATTGAAATTAAGAATGTGTTAGTAAACCTCTTTGGGCTAAGATCCCGTAAACGGGATCGATATGACAACAGCCAGTGAAAGTGCAGGGCGCCAAATTCAAACAACAGAAATCTCATAATTAAAATTCCTCAAACATACAAGTATTTTACACCATTTTAAAGATACACTTCTTGTTAATCCCACCACAGTGTCCGATTTCAAATAGCACCACAAATGATTATTTTAGGTCAGAGCCAAGTCACAAAAAAACACAGCCATTATTTCCAGCAAAAGAGAGGAGTCACAAAAAGCAGAAATAGAGATAAAATTAATCACTAACGTTTGATGATCTTCATCAGATGACACTCATAGGACTTAATGTTACACAATACATGTATGTTTTGTTCGATAAAGTTCATATTTATATAAAAACTATACATTGGCGCGTTATGTTCAGCAGTTCCAAAAACATCCGGTAATCTTGCGGAGAGCCACATCAATTTACAGAAATACTTATCATAAATGTTGATGAAAATTTATACATGGAACTTTAGATAAACTTCTTAATGTAACCGCTGTGTCAGATATCCGCCATGTTGTGTAGTCAACAAAAGTCAGAAATTGCATTGTAAATATTCACATACCTTTGATGATCTTCATCAGAATGCACTCCCAGGAATCCCAGTTCCACAATAAATGTTTGATTTGTTCCATAAAGTCCATAATTTATGTCCAAATACCTCCTTTTTGTTTGCGCGTTCAGTACACAGTCCACGGAAGTTCAGACAAAAAGTCCTATTCCAGTTTGTAGAAACATGTCAAACGAAGTATAGAATCAATCTTTAGGATGTTTTTAACATAAATCTTCAGTAATGTTCCAACCGGAGAATTCCCTTGTCTGTAGAAATGCAATGGAACTCAAGCTAACTATCACGTGAGTGTGCGAGACTGAGCTCGTGCCTCTCTGGCGGACCTCTGACTCATTCCCCTCTCATTCGCCCCCACTTCACAGTAGAAGCGTCAAACAAGGTTCTAAAGACTGTTGACATCTAGTTGAAATCTGTTGACATCCCACTGTGTCTTCGATAGGCAATAAGTTGAAAACCTACAAACCTCAGATTTCCCACTTCCTGGTTGGATTCTTTCTCAGGTTTTTGCCTGCCATGTGATTTCTGTTATACTCACAGACATAATTCAAACGGTTTTAGAAACTCCAGAGTGTTTTCTATCCAAATATACTAATACTATGCATATATTAGCAACTGGGTATAAGTAGCAGGCAGTTTACTCTGGGCACCTTATTCATCCAAGCTACTCAATACTGCCCCCAGCCATAAGAAGTCATTAACTGACTTGCCTAGTTAAATAAAAGGTGTCCTAACATACCAATTTCTGATTGTTGTGAAAACTTTAAAATCGGCCCTAATTAATCGGCCATTCCGATTAATGGGTCGACCTCTAACCTCCACCCGACCTGTCACCCTAGACCCATTTAAATTTGCTTATCGCCCCAATAGGTCCACAGATGATGCAATCGCCATCACACTGCCCTATCCCATCTGGACAAGAGGAATACCTATGTAAGAATGTTGTTCATTGACTATAGCTCAGCATTCAACACCATAGTAGCCTCCAAGCTTATCGTTTATCTTGAGGCCCTGGGTCTCAACCCCGTCCTGTGCAATTGGGTCCTGGACTTCCTGATGGGCCCCCAGGTGATGAAGGTAGGAAACAACCCCTCCGCTCAACTGATCTTCAACACTGAGGCCCCACAAGGGTGCATGCTCAGCCCTCTCCAGTTCTCCCCGTTCACCCATGACTGCATGGCCATGCACGCCTCCAACTCAATCATCAAGTTTGCAGATGACAACAGTAGTAGGTTTGATTACCTACAATGACGAGACAGCCTAAAGGGAGGAGGTGAAGGCACTCGGAGTGTGGTGTCAGGAAAATAACCTCTAACTCAACATCAACAAAACAAAGGAGATGATCGTGGACTTCAGGAAACAGCAGAGGGCACACCCCCATTTCCACATCAACGGGACAGCAGTGAAGAAGGTGGAAAGTTAAGTACCTCAGGGTACACATCACAGACAAACTGAAAAGGTCCATCCACACAGACAGTGGGGTGAAGAAGGCGCAACAGTGCCTCTTCAAACTCAGGAGGCTGAATAAATTTGGTTTGTCAACCAAAACCCTCAAACTTTTACAGATGCAAAATTGAGAACATCCTGTCGGGCTGTGTCACCGCCTGGTATGGCAACTGCACCGCCCACAACCGCAAGGCTCTCCAGAGGGTGGTGTGGTCTGCACAAAGCATCGCTGGGGGCAAACTACCAGCCCTCCAGGACACCTACAGCACCTGATGTCACAGGAAGGCAACAAAGATCATGAAGGACGTCAACCACCTGAGCCGCTTCTTGTTCACCCCGCTACCATCCAGAAGGCGAGGTCAGTACAGGTGCATCAAAGCTGGGACCGAGAGACTGAAAAACAGCTTCGATCTCAAGGCCACCAGACTGTTAAACAGCCATCACTAACACAGAGAGGCTGCTGCCTACATACGGACTTGAAATCATTGGCCACTTTAATAAAATTAGCACTAATCACTTTATAATGTTTACAAATCTTGCATTACTCATCAAATGCATATACTGTATTTTATATCATCTATTGCATTTTGCCTTATCTGCTTTGTCATTGTTCATCTGTATATTTATATGTATTTATTCTTATTCCATTCCTTTAGTTAGATTTGTGTGTATTAGGTAGTTGTCGTGGAATTGTTAGATTATATGTTAGATATTGCAGCACTGTCGGAACTAGAAAAACAAGCATTTTGCGATAATCGCAATGACATCTGCTAACCATGTGTATGTGACCAATAACATTTGATTCGATGCAAAGGTCATTGGGAATACAGAAAAGTGTCAATGTATTTTTTCAGAAACACTGTTTCTGAATTTAAAAGTAATCCTAGAAGTAATCTAGTTTTTCAAAAGTATTTGGAATCTGATTACAATATTTAGCTGGGAACAGTTTACAGTTACAGTCAGTGACTCCTAATCTGTGACTGACTGGATCTTTTATTTCTGAGGCTTCGTATCCGTGAGTTCGCTAATTCTCGCAGTATCTGGGGGAATTTGCGACTTCACTCATTTTCTCATGTCGAAACCTGACAACATACATACTAGTTAAATCAGAGTTAAATGCCCAAAAAATTAACAGATTACATGCAATCCCTTACTCCCCAATCCTGACTGTAAATGTGCAAATGCAGTGGTGAAGTAACGGAGAGGGGCTTATGCAAACATTCAGTGTTTCATCAACAGCTAGATGAGCTGCCTTCATGAGTTGCAATACTTCCTGTCACTCCAGTGTCTGTAATCAAGCAGTGTCAGTCAGATCACCCCTCCCATTATCTGTGCTGATGAATCCTTTCCCGGGGCCTAATACAGGAACACATTCATATTCCACACACTCCACCACTAAAGGTCTTCCCGTCTTGACTTTGCATACTCAATGCCAGGTAGTAAGAAAGCTTCTTACTGGCACTAACACATGAATTTACTCATGGATTGATTCTGATTCTAACTGTGCTATGATTTTAGTGCTCAGAAGATCACAGGTCAGCCATGACAGAAGCACAGACACACGTACATATTAGTCGAGATAATCATCCTGCAATCGGCATGAAGACCTTTGTGCAATGTTCTTAAAAACAGTCAACTAAAAAAGGACAGAAAATTATACTGCTAAATCAAGTCATGGCAAGTCACTGTGTAAATAAAATGTTATTCTTCACATGCTTCATAAACACAGTGTAGACTAACAGTGAAAGGCCCTTCCAAACAGAACAGAGAGAACGAAAATAGAGAGTCAATAAAAAAAGTAAAAGTCATTAAAAAAAATACACAATGAGTAACGATAACTTGGCTATATACACTGGGTACCAGTATCGAGTCAATGTGCAGTGGTAAGAGGTAATTGAGGTAGATACAGTGCCTTCAGAAAGTATTCAAACCACTTCACTTATTCTACATTTTGTTAAATTACAGCCTTATTCTAAAATGGATTAAATAAAACAACATATTCATCAAGCTAAACACAATACCCCATAATGACAAAGCAAAAACAGGTTTTAGAAATGTTTGCAAATGTATTAAAATAAAAAACAGATATATCTTATTTACATAAGTATACAGACCCTTTGCTTTGAGACTCGAAATTGAGCTCAGGTGTATCCTGTTTCCACTGATCATCCTTTAGATGTTTCTACAACTTGATGGGAATCCACCTGTGGTAAATTTAATTGATTGGACATGATTTGGATAAGCACATACCTGTCAGAGACAGGACTCTGTCAGGGCAGAGAACTGGGAAAGTACCAAAACATTTCTGCAGCATTGAAGGTCCCCAATAACACAGTTGCCTCCATCATTCTTAAAGAGAATAAGTTTGAAACCACCAAGACTCTTCCTAGAGCTGGCCCACCGGGCCAAATGGAGCAATTGGGGGAGAAGGGCCGTGGTTAGGGAGGTGAGCAAGAACCCGATGGTCACTCTGACAGAGCTCTAGAGTTTCTCTGTGGAGATGGGATTACCTTCCAGAAGGACAACCATCTCTGCAGCACTCCACCAATCAGGCCTTTACGGTTAAGTAGCCAAACGGAAGCCCCTCCTCAGTAAAAGGCACATAACAGACCACTTACAGTTTGCCAAAAGGCACCTAAAGACTCTCAGACCATGATAAACAAGATTCTCTGGTCTGATGAAACCAAGATTGAACTTGTTGGCCTGAATGCCAAGTGTCACTTCTGGAGGAAACCAGGCACCATTCCCCACGGTGAAGCATGGTGGTGGCAGCATCATGCGTTGGGGATGTTTTTCAGTGGCAGAGACTTGGAGACTAGTCAGGATCGAGGGAACGGAGCTAAGTACAGAGAGATCCTTGATGAAAACCTGCCCCAGAGCGCTCAGGTCCTCAGCACACAGGCAAGACAACACAGGAGTGTCTTCGGTACAAGTTTCTGAATGTCCTTGAGTAGCCCAGCCAGAGCCAGGACATGAACCCGATCAAACATCTCTGGCGAGATCTAAAAATAGCAATAAAGCGACGCTCCCCATCCAACCTGACAGGGCTTGAGAGGATCTGCAGAGAAGAATGGGAGAAACTCCTCAAATACAGGTGTGCCAAGATTGCAACATCATACCCTAGAAGAGGCTCAAAGGTTGTAATATTTAATTTATTTTGTATTTTCAATACATTTGCAAAAAGGCATAAAACCTGTTTGTGCTTTGTCATTATGGGGTATTGTATGTAGACTGATCAGGGAAAAATATTTAATACATTTTAGAATAAGGCTGTAATGTAACAAGGAGACTGAATATTTTCCAAATGCACTTATAACTAGGAAGAGTGACGAGGCAACAGGATAGATAAACAGTAGCAGCAGCGGATGTGATGAGACAAAAAAAGCTAGTGCAAAAAGTTAGTGCAGATAGTTAAATAGTTAACAAATAGCTACCAGGACTAACTATTTAATAGTCTTATGGGTTGGGGGTAAAAGTAATTCAGGGTCCTGTTGGTTCCAGACTTGGTGCATTGGTATTGCTTGCCGAGCGGGAGCAGAGAGAACAGTCTATGACTTGGGTGGCTGGAGTCTTTGACAATTTTTCGGGCCTTCCTCTGACACCGCCTAGTATAAAGTTCCTGGATGGCAGGGAGCTTGACCCCAGTGATGTACTGGGCCTTACACACGACCCTCTGTACCGCCTTGCAGTCGGATGCCAAGCAGTTGCCATACCAAAGCGATGGTGCAGCCAGTCAAGATGTTCTTAGAAGTTTTTGAGGCCCATGCCAAATCTTTTCAGCCTCCTGAGGGGGAGAGGCGCTGACGTGCACACTTTACGACTGTGTTGGTGTGTGTGTAGCATGATAGAACCAACATGATGTGGACACAGAGGAACTTGAAGCTCGCAACCTGTTCCACAACAGCCCCTTTAATGTGGATGGGGGCGTGCTCATCCCTCCATTTCCTGTAGTCCACAATCAGCTTCTTTGTCTTGTTGACATTGAGGAAGAGGTTATTGTCCTGGCACCACACGAGGGGGGTGTTCAGTCCCAGGGTCCTTAGCTTAGTGATGAGCTTGGAGGGCACAATGGTGTTCAATGCTGAGCTGTAAGTCAATGAACAGCATTCTCCCATAAGCATTCCTCTTCTCCAGGTGGGAGAGGGTAATGTGGAGTGCAGTATGGGGCGGTATGCAAATTTGAGTTGGTCCAGGGTGCCTGGGACGATGTTGTTGGTCTGTGCCATGACCAGCCTTTCAAAACAATGAATGTTACAAATGTAAGTGCTACGGGGCAATAGTCATTTAGACAGGTTACCTTGGCGTTCTTGGGCACAGGGACTATGGTGGTCTGCTTGAAACATGTAGGTATTACAGACTGGGTCAGGTTGAGGTTGAACATATCAGTGAAGACACTTGCCAGCTGGTAAGCGCATACTCTGAGGTTTTGTGAATGTTAACCTGTTTAGAAAGGTCTTACATCGGCTACCTGGAGCATAATCAGACAGTCGTCCGGAACATATGGTGCATGGTTCACTGTTTCTTGCCTCAAAGCGAGCATGGAAGGAATTTAGCTCACCTGGTAGGCTGGCGTCACTGGACTGCTCATGGCTGGGTTTCCCTTTGTAATCCATGATAGTTTGCAAGCCCTGCCACGTCCAACGAGCATCAGAACAGACATAGTAGGATTTGATCTTAGTACTGTATTGACACTTTGTCTGTTTGATGGCTCATCGGAGGTCGTAGCGGGATTTCTTATAAGCGTCAGTATTAGTGTCCCACTCCTGGAAAGCAGCAGCTCTAGCCTTTAGCTCAGTGCGAATGTTATCTGTAATCCATAGTTTTCAGTTGGGATATGTACGTACGGTTACGATGGGGATGACGTCGTTGGTGCACTTATTAATGAAACTGGTGACTGATGTGATATACTCCTCAATGCCACTTTACTTCTGGTACCGACAGAGATGGCCGCCTCGCTTCACGTTCCTAGGAAACTATGCAGTTTTTTGTTTTTTTGTGTGTTATTTCTTACATTAGTACCCCAGGTCATCTTAGGTTTCATTACATACAGTTGAGAAGAACTACTGAATATAAGATCAGCGTCAACTCACCATCAGTACGACCAAGAATATGACTTTCGCGAAGCGGATCCTGTGTTCTGCCTTTCAACCAGGACAACGGAATGGATCCCAGCCGGTGACCCAAAAAAACGACTTCGTAAAAGAGGGAAACGAGGCGGTCTTCTGGTCAGACTCCGGAGACGGGCACATCGTACACCACTCCCTAGCATTCTTCTCGCCAATGTCCAGTCTCTTCACAACAAGGTTGATGAAATCCGAGCAAGGGTAGCATTCCAGAGGGACATCAGATACTGTAACGTTCTTTGCTTCACGGAAACATGGCTCACTGGAGAGACGCTATCGGAGGCGGTGCAGCCAGCGGGTTTCTCCACGCATCGCGCCGACAGAAACAAACACCTTTCTGGTAAGAAGAGGGGCGGGGGCGTATGCCTTATGGCTAACGAGACGTGGTGTGATCACAGAAACATACAGAAACTCAAATCCTTCTGTTCACCTGATTTAGAATTCCTCACAATCACATGTAGACCGCATTATCTACCAAGAGAATTCTCTTCGATTATAATCACAGCCGTATATATTCCCCCCCAAGCAGACACATCGATGGCTCTGAACGAACTTTATTTGACTCTTTGCAAACTGGAATCCATACATCCTGAGGCTGCATTCATTGTAGCTGAGGATTTTAACAAGGCTAATCTGAAAACAAGAATCCCTATATTGTATCAGCATAACGATTGCGCTACCAGGGCTGGCAAAACCTTGGATCATTGTTATTCTAACTTCCGCGACGCATATAAGGCCCTGCCCCGCCCTCCTTTCGGAAAAGCTGACCACGACTCCATTTTGCTGATCCCTGCCTACAGACAGAAACTAAAACAAGAAGCTCCCACGCTGAGGTCTGTCCAACGCTGGTCCGACCAAGCTGATTCCACACTCCAAGACTGCTTCCATCACGTGGACTGGGACATGTTTTGTATTGCGTCAGACAACAACATTGACGAATACGCTGATTCGGTGTGCGAGTTCATTAGAACGTGCGTTGAAGATGTCGTTCCCATAGCAACGATTAATACATTCCCTAACCAGAAACCGTGGATTGATGGCAGCATTCGCGTGAAACTGAAAGCGCGAACCACTGCTTTTAATCAGGGCAAGATGACTGGTAACATGACCGAATACAAACAGTGCAGCTATTCCCTCCGCAAGGACAAGCTAAGCATCAGTACAGAGACAAAGTGGAATCTCAATTCAACGGCTCAGACACAAGAGGTATGTGGCAGGGTCCACAGTCAATCACGGAGTAGAAGAAGAAAACCAGCCCAGTCACGGACCAGGATGTCTTGCTCCCAGGCAGACTAAATAACTTTTTTGCCCGCTTTGAGGACAATACAGTGCCACTGACACAGCCTGCAACCAAAACATGCGGTCTCTCCTTCACTGCAGCCGAGGTGAGTAAAACATTTAAACGTGTTAACCCTCGCAAGGCTGCAGGCCCAGATGGCATCCCCAGCCGTGTCCTCAGAGCATGCGCAGATCAGCTGGCTGGTGTGTTTACGGACATATTCAATCAATCCCTATACCAGTCTGCTGTTCCCACATGCTTCAAGAGGGCCACCATTGTTCCTGTTCCCAAAAAAGCTAAGGTAACTGAGCTAAACGACTACCGCCCGTAGCACTCACTTCCGTCATCATGAAGTGCTTTGAGAGACTAGTCTAGGACCATATCACCTCCACCCAACCTGACACCCTAGACCCACTCCAATTTGCTTACCGCCCAAATAGGTCCACAGACGACGCAATCTCAAACACACAGCCCTAACCCATCTGGACAAGAGGAATACCTATGTGAGAATGCTGTTCATCGACTACAACTCGGCATTTAACACCATAGTACCCTCCAAGCTCGTCATCAAGCTCGAGGCCCTGGGTCTCGACCCCGCCCTGTGCAACTGGGTACGGGACTTCCTGACGGGCCGCCCCCAGGTGGTGAGGGTACGCAAAAACATCTCCACCCCGCTGATCCTCAACACTGGGGCCCCACAAGGGTGCGTTCTGAGCCCTCTCCTGTACTCACTGTTCATCCACGACTGCGTGGCCACACACGCCTCCAACTCAATCATCAAGTTTGCGGACGACACAACAGTGGTAGGCTTGATTACCAACAATTACGAGACGGCCTACAGGGAGGAGGTGAGGGCCCTCGGAGTGTGGTGTCAGGAAAATAACCTCACACTCAACGTCAACAAAACTAAGGAGATGATTGTGGACTTGAGGAAACAGCAGAGGGAACACCTCCCTATCCACATCGATGGAACAGTAGTGGAGAGGGTAGTAAGTTTTAAGTTCCTCGGCATACACATCACAGACAAACTGAATTGGTCCACTCACACAGACAGCATCGTGAAGAAGGCGCAGCAGCGCCTCTTCAACCTCAGGAGGCTGAAGAAATTCGGCTTGTCACCAAAAGCACTCACAAACTTCTACAGATGCACAATCGAGAGCATCCTGGCGGGCTGTATCACCGCCTGGTACGGCAACTGCTCTGCCCACAACCGTAAGGCTCTCCAGAGGGTAGTGAGGTCTGCACAAAGCATCACCGGGGGCAAACTACCTGCCCTCCAGGACACCTACACCACCCGATGTTACAGGAAGGCCATAAAGATCATCAAGGACAACACCCACCCGAGCCACTGCCTGTTCACCCCGCTATCATCCAGAAGGCGAGGTCAGTACAGGTGCATCAAAGCGGGGACCGAGAGACTGAAAAACAGCTTCTATCTCAAGGCCATCAGACTGTTTAACAGCAACCACTAACTTTGAGTGGCTGCTGCCAACACACTGATTCAACTCCAGCCACTTTAATAATGGGAATTGATGGGAAATGATGGGAAATATATCACTAACCACTTTAAACAATGCTACCTAATATAATGTTTACATACCCTACATTATTCATCTCATATGTATACGTATATACTGTACTCTATATCATCTACTGCATCCTTATGTAATACATGTATCACTAGCCACTTTAACTATGCCACTTTGTTTACATACTCATCTCATATGTATATACTGTACTCGATACCATCTACTGTATCTTGCCTATGCTGCTCTGCACCATCACTCATTCATATCTTTATGTACATATTATTTATCCCCTTACACTGTGCATAATAAATTAGTTTTGGAATTGTTAGTTAGATTACTTGTTGATTATTACTGCATTGTCGGAACTAGAAGCACAAGCATTTCGCTGCACTCGCATTAACATCTGCTAACCATGTGTATGTGACAAATAAAATTTGATTTGATTTGATTCTCAGAACATATTCCAGCCGGAGTTAGTGAAACAGTCCTGTAGTTTAACATCCGCTTCATAGGACCACTTCTATATTGAGCGCATCATTGGTACTTCCTGTTTGAGTTTTTGCTTCTAAGCAGGAATCAGGACGATAGAGTTATGGTCATGTTTGCCAAATGAAGGGTGAGGGAGCGCTTTGTATTTTAACCAGTGTTTCTGTGTGGGGAGAAAAGGTGATCTAGAGTTTTGTCCCTCATGCTGGTAGAAGTAAAAATCGATTTCAGTTTCCCTGCATTCAAATCATCGGTCACTAGGAGCGCCGCCTCTGGATGAGCATTTTCCTGTTTGCTTATGGTCGTATACAGCTCACTGAGCTCAGTCTTAGTGCCAGCATCGGTTTGTGGTGGTAAAATAGACAGCTACAAAGAATATAGATGAAAATAGTATAGAATAGAAATAGTATGGTCTACAGCATAACATGAGGTATTCTAACTCAGTCGAGCAGAACCTCAAGACCTCCGTAATATTAGAAATTGAGCACCAGATGTTAACGAAGAGACACACACCTCCCCGTTAAACTTACCCAAGGCTGCGGTTCGATCATGTAGATGCATAGAAAAAACAACTAGATGTACCAATCAAAGGTTTATCTTTATTTGTACTATTTTCTACATTGTAGAATAATAGTGAAGACATCAAAACTATGAAATAACACATGGAATCATATAGTACCCAAAAAACTGTTACACAAAATCAAAATCAATTTTATATTTGAGATTATTCAAAGAAGCCACCCTTTGCCTTGATGACAGTTTTGAACTCTCTTGGCATTCTCTCAACCAGCTTCATGAGGTAGTCACCTGGAAAGCATTTCAATTAACAGGTGTACTTGTTAAAAGTTAATTTGTGGAATTTCTTTCCTTCTTTATGCATTTGAGCCAATCAGTTGTTTTGCGACAAGGTTGGGGTGATATACAGAAGATAGCCCTATTTGGTTAAAGACCAAGTCCATATTATGCAAGAACAGCTCAAATAAGTAAAGAGAGTCCATCATTACTTTAAGACATGAAGGTCAATCAATCCGGAAAAACACAATAAGTATGAACATTTTTTAAGTGCAGACGCAAAAACCATCAAGCGCTATGATTAAACTGGCTCTCTAGAAGACCGCCACAGGAAAGAAATACCCAGAGTTACCTCTGCTGCAGAGGATAAGTTCATTAGACTAACCAGCCTCAGAAATTGCAGCCCAAATATACAAATCTATTTTTATTGGTCACGTCGGAGCAGATGCTTCTACTTGTCCCGCCTTGCTAACTTTTACTTGCGTAGCAATGACTACCTCTCAGCTTCCCTGTTTCATCTATTGCTCTTCACTGGGCCCTATGATCACATGGCTACATAGCTGATGCCTGCTGGACTGTTCATTAATCACGGTACTCCATTTTGTTTATTTTGTTTATCTGTCGGCCCCAGCCTCGAACACAGGCCCTGTGTGTAGCTCACTGACCCTCTCTGCCCATTCATCGCCATTTTACCTGTTGTTGTTGTCTTAGCTGATTAGCCATTGCTGTCTTACCAGTTTGTGTCTTAGCTAGCTCTCCCAATCAACATCTGTGATTGCTCTATGCCTCGCTTTATATCTCTCTCTCTAATGTCAATATGCCTTGTATACTGTTGTTTGGGATAGTTATCATTGTTTTAGTTCACTGCGGAGCCCCTAGTCCCACTCAACATGCCTCAGAAACCTCTTTTGACCCACCTCCCACACATGCGGTGACCTCACCCAACATAACTAGTGTGTCCAGAGATGTAACCTCTCTTATCGTCACTCAATGCCTAGGTTTACCTCCACTGTACCAGCACCCAACCAGCATTATTATGCCCTGAATCTATCCTACCACACCCAGAAATATGCTCCTTTAAGTCTCTGTCCCCAACACACTAGACGACCAGTTTTGATAGCCTTTAGCTGTACCCTCATCCTACTCCTCCTCTGTTCCTCGGGTGATGTGGAGGTTAACCAAGGCCCTGCGTGTCCCAAGGAGCTCTCATTTGTTGACTTCTGTAACCATCACATGAATGAAACCAAGCATTTTAACATCGGAAGCCTCCTTCACTAAGTTTGTTTTACTCACTGCCCTAGCACAATCCACTAACCCTGATGTCCTTGCCATGTCTAAATCCTGTTTTAGGAAGGACACCAAAAATTCTGAAATTTACATCCCCAACTACAACATTTTCTGTCAAGACAGAACTGCCAAAGGGAGAGGAGTTGCAATCTACTCCAGAGATAGCCTGCAAAGTTCTGTCATACTTTCCAGGTCTATGCTCAAACAGTTTGAGCTTCTAATTTTAAAAATGAATCTCTCCAGAAATAAGTCTCACAGTTGCCGCCTGTAATAGACCCCCCTCAGCTCCCAGCTGTACCCTAGACACCATATGTGAATTGATTGCCCCCCATCTATCTTCAGAGTGCATTCTGTTAGGTGACCTAAACTGGGATATGCTTAACACCCCGGCAGACCTACAATCTAAGTCAGATGCCCACAAATTATCAAGAAACCCACCAGGTACAACCCTAAATCCATAAACATGGGCACCCTCATTGATATTATCCTGACAAACTTGACCTCCAAATACACATCTGCTGTTTTCAATCAGGATCTCAGCAATCACTGCCTCATTGCCTGCATCCGCAATGGGTCCGCGGTCAAACGACCACCCCTCATCACTGTCAAACGCTCCCTAAAACACTTCTGCGAAGCAGGGCTTTCTAATCAACCTGACCCGGGTATCCTGGAAGGATATTGACCTCATCCCGTCAGTAGAGGATGCCTGGTCGTTCTTTAAAAGTAATTTCCTCACCATCTTAAATAAGCATGCCCCTTTAAAAAAATGTAGAACTAAGAACAAATATAGCCGTTGGTTCACTCCAGACCTGATTGTCCTCGACCAGCACAAAAACATCCTGTGGCGGACTGAAACTTTTCAGGGAAGTCAGGAACCAATACACGCAGTCAGTTATGAAAGCAAAGGCTAGCTTTTTCAAACAGAAATTTGCATGCTGTAGCTCTAACTCCCAAAAGTTTTTGGGACACTGTAAAGTCCATGGAGAATAAGAGCACCTCCTCCCAACTGCCCACTGCACTGAGGCTAGGAAACACGGTCACCACCGATAAATCCACGATAATCAAGAATTTCAATAAGCATTTCTCTCCGGCTGGCCATGCTTTCCTCCTGGCAACCCCAACCCTGACCAGCAGCTCCGCACCCCCCACAGCTACTTGCCCAAGCCTCCCCACCTTCTCCTTCACACAAATCCAGATAGCAGATGTTCTGAAAGAGCTGCAAAATCTGGAGCGCAACAAATCAGCTGGGCTAGACAATCTGGACGCTCTCTTTCTAAAATTACCCCTCAAGATTGGAAAGCTGCAGCGGTCATCCACCTCTTCAAAGGGGTTGACACTCTAGACCCAAACTGTTATAGACCTACATCCATCCTTACCTGCCTTTCTAAAGTCATCAAAAGCCAAGTTAACAAAACAGATCACTGATCATTTCGAATCCCAACGTACCCTCTCTGCTGTGCAATCCAGTTTGAGAAACAGACTCCTCACAAGTCCTCAACTGGCAGCTTCATTAAATAGTACCCGCAAAACACCAGTCTCAACGTCAGCAGTGAAGAGGCGACTCCGGGATGCTGGCCTTCGAGGCAGAATTGCAAAGAAAAAGCCATATCTCAGACTGGGCAATAGAAATACATACTAGCTGGTAAATAATATTGCAGACTGGCCAATAAATCACACACATAACGTTAGCTAGCGAGCCAGCCAGCCAGCCAGTCAGCTAACGTTAGCTAGCTAGCAGCTAACAGTACACTTTGTAGAAAATAGAAATGTGTAAAATATGAAAATATAGCCAGCTAGACCCGTGGTCTGAAATCAATACCCAGAGCGAATTTACCAGCTAGTACGTCTATCAAAATTTGTTGCAGTGACATTCTATTGAAATGGATATTTGCATAGTGGAGTATTTTGTTAGGACATGCAGCTAGAGAGCTAGCTAAACAATGAACAATAATCCCAACTCATGCTTGATAGACTATTTTACCCATACACATCATCAATGGGTGGACGCGTCTCCTGTCGGATACCATCGTTGAGTTTAGTTTAAAGATGTAATCTGGAGACCGGTGTTTTCTCCATCTCCTAAACTGTTTTTATTTAAGCAGGCAAGAATTGGTCAGCAGCCTGTAAAAATGGCAGCTATCCATTGCAGCTATCCATTTTATAAAATATAAAAAATGTTGTCACAATATTTTACATTCACAACCTACACTGACCTATTTCAATTGACTTACAAAAACACCACCACTACAGAACAAGTTACTCTACCTTTTCAACTGGGACTAGCCAGATTTGGGAATTAAAGGTGTTTCAGTTCCATTTCCAGAAAGGGTGGGCCAAACAGCAAAAGTATGGGTCTGCAATCTGGTATACCGTGGATTACAAAAGTATTCACCCCCCTTAGCATTTTTCCTATTATGTTGCCTTACAAACTGGATTTAAAATTGATTTTTTTTTGTAGGTATGTATCATTTGATTTACACAACATGCATACCACTTTGAAGATGAAAAATATGTATTGTGTAACAAACAAGAAATAAGACCAAAAAAACAGAACTTGCATAACTATTTACCTCACTAAGTCAATACTTTGTAGAGCAACCTTTGCAGCCATTACAGCTGCAAGTCTCATGGGGTATGTCTCTAAAAGCTTGGCACATCTAGCCACTGGGAGTTTTGCCCATTCTTCAAGGCAAAACTGCTCCAGCTCTTTCAAGTTGGATGGGTTCTGCTGGTATACAGCAATCTTTAAATCATACATTTACATTTTTACATTTAAGTCATACCACAGATTCTCAATTGGATTGAGGTCTGGGCATTGACTAGGCCATTCCAAGACATTTTAATGTGTCCCCTTAAACCACTCGAGTGTTGCTTTAGCATGATGCTTTTTTCAGGTCATTGTCCTGCTGGAAGGTGAACCTCCGTCCCAGTCTCAAATCTCCGGAAGACAAAAATGTTTCCCTCAAGATTTTCCCTGTATTTAGTGCCATCCATCATTCTTTCAACTCTGACCAGTTTCCCCGTCCCTGCCGATGAAAAACATCCCCACAGCATGATGCCGCCACCACCATGCTTCACTGTTGGAATAGTATTCTCGGGGTGATGAGAGGTGTTGGGTTTGCGACAGACATAGCGTTTTCCTTGATGGCCAAAAAGCGCAATTTAAGTCTCATCTGACCAGAGTACCTTCTTCCATATGTTTGGGGAGTCTCCCACATGTCTTCTGTGTTTGCTTATTTTTTTCTTTAAACAATGGCTTTTTTCTGGCCACTCTCCCATAAAGCCCAGCTCTGTGGAGTGGACGGCTTAAAGTGGTCCTATGGACAGATACTCTAATCTCTGCTGTGGAGCTTTTGCAGCTCCTTCAGGGTTATCTCTGGTATCTTTGTTGCCTCTTTGATGAATGCCGTCCTTGCCTGGTTCGTGGGTTTTGGTGGGCAGCCCTCTCTCGGTAGGTTTGTTGTGGTGCCATATTCTTTCAATGTGTTAATAATGGATTTAATGGTGCCCCGTGGAATGTTCAAAGTTTTGGATATTTTTTTTATAACCCAACCCTGATCTGTACTTCTCCACAACTTTGTCCCTGACCTGTTTTGAGACCTCCTTGGTCTTGATGGTGCCACTTGCTTGCTGGTGTTGCAGACTCTGGGACCTTTCAGATCAGGTGTATATATACTGAGATCATGTGACAGATCATGTGACACTTAGATTGCTCACATGTGGACTTTATTTACTAATTATGTGACCTCTGAAGGTAATTGGTTGCACCAGATCTTATTTAGGGGCTTCATAGTAAAGGGGGTGAATACATATGCAAGCATCACTTCTCTGTTTTGTAATTTTTAAAATTTCACTTCACCAATTTGGATTATTTTGTCCGTTACTTGAATTACAAATACAAATCCATTTAAATTACAGGTTGTAATGCAACAAATTAGGAAAAATTCCAAGGGGATGAGTACTTTTGCAAGGCACTGTACCTCTTATGGATATCTACACACTCATTCCACCCTCTTACTAAGATTCATTCCATGTCTAAAAAATTATGACTGAGTTATAGCCAGCATTGATCCTGATCAGAGGAGAGCTCTGTGCCGTCTCTGGGACACTCCTGAGGTAGCTAGGCACCCTGCTTAGAGGGAGGCCTGAGTTTAATACTCCTGAGTGGTACAGCGGTCTAAGGCACTGCATCTCAGTGCTTGAGGCGTCACTACAGACACCCTAGTTCGAATCTAGGCTGTATCACAACCGGCCATGATTGGGAGTCCCATAGGGTGGCACACAATTGGCCCAGCGTCATCCGGGTTTGGCCTGTGTAGGCCGTCATTTGAAATAAGAATGTGTTCTTAACTGACTTGCCTAGTTAAATAGGTTAAGGTTAAATAAAAAAATTACAACAACTAAAAAATACAGCATGGATGTTGGTACAAATGCCAAGTTAGAAAAACAATATTTTCCTGTGGCACAATATTTATGAATGAGACAGTAAAGGTATTGTGGTAAGACCAGCAAGAACAAGAGAGATTTACCACCCATTAATGTCAGAGCACTTTCCCCCTCATTTTAATATTCACACATTGCAGCAACATCAAATGTGTCCTTGCGAATTATTAAGATGAGATATCACAATGTTCTAAATAAAGTGATTGAGGTTAGGGAGAAGGAACTTGATCGTGCCTTTTTGAGTGTTATCCCAATTCAATATGCAATGGGTGTTAGAATATTAACATTTATGAAAAGTGAAAATTGCCTTCAGTGTTTTCCTCACTACCCGAGCCTCATCCTTTTTTAACAATAACCCATGAAGTGTTATTTAGAACAGCAGATTCTAGTGAGGACATAAATCAGTATGGAATGACATTGTATTCCCCTAGCATACTAGACCATGCCAAGACTTCAGATGAGAGGGATGTCCAATGTTTTTTCGGTTGGCACAGCAAACGTTTCAAAACAAACATGGGGGGGAAAAAATATGCTTTTCATCACCAGGTGACATAGGTACGCAGCCAAATGCAATATCCTCTGTGGTGCTGAAGGTTTCTCTCAAGAGCTATTTTGAGTATACACTGAGTAAACAAAACATGACAGAGACTGACCAGCGGAATCCAGGTGAAAGCTATGATCGCCACTTGTTAAATCCACTTCATTCAGTGGATGATTTTTAAGCCTTGAGACAGTTGAGACATGGATTATGTGCCATTCCTAGTTGAATGGGCAAGACAACAAGTTAAGTGCCTTTGAACGGGGTATGGCAGTAGGTGCCAGGCCACCGGTTTGTGTCAAGAACTACAAGGCTGCTTGATTTTTTTCCACGCTCAACAGTTTCCTGTGTGTATCAAGAATGGTCCACATTTCGACACCTTGTAGAGACCATGCCCCGACGAACTGAGGCTGTGCTGAGGGCAAAAAGGGAGGGGTGCAACTCAATATTAGGAAGGTGTTCCTAATGTTTGGTATACTCTGTATGTTCTTATATGAATATTGAACATGTCCTCAGAGAGGTAAAAGCAGCACAGTAGGCCTACACATGACAGTGTCACAGTGTACCTTCAACACAATGACATGGTGGTCTGCGTCCTCAGGAGAGTCAAATGTGATGGCATATCAAAATGTTAATATCTAAACCAATGTCACAATGATGAAATGCCATTGTCAATGCATTTCAAAATTGTGCCACAAACTCGCAACTCTGTCATTGTAGGGGTGTGTGGCAAGGAATAATTGATTTGTGAGCGAATTCATTCTCATTAGAATAGGATGTTTCATTGCAAGGGAAAGAAATCACCTAAGGGAATTCACACAAGCAAGAAAAATAATTTTAAATTAGGCTCGTCCCTCTGCTACTGCACAGAAATGCTGTTTCAAAGACCATATTCATGTGCCTTATTCTCAGGTGTATTTGAGCGAGGTTTGTAGGTAAATGAGCTCTCTAGCCAATATAACGCACTTTCAGGATCTGTTGATTCTGCCATTACTGAATATAGCCATTCAATGACATTTGAAATCTGGTCCAATCCATTTTTCTAAAGGCCCTCATTGCTGCAGCTGAGGTGACTTGTACGTCATATATCGCCCTGCTGTGGACTCCCTTAAAGTTCAAGGCTAAAGGTTCACTATCTAAAAAAAGACATCCCAAAAGTATTGTGGAAGTCACTTCAAAGTAACACAACGGGTGTAGACTTTACTGTGAAATTCTTGCTTACAAGCCCTTCCCAACTATAGGGTTTAAAAAATTGCACAAGAATGAAGCTATAAACAGGGAGTAACAGATCAATGTGGAGCTATATACAGGGAGTACCAGATCAATGTGGAGCTATATACAGGGAGTACCAGATCAATGTGGAGCTATATACAGGGAGTACCAGATCAATGTGGAGCTATATACAGGGAGTACCAGATCAATGTGGAGCTATATACAGGGAGTACCAGTACCAGATCAATGTGGGGCTATATACAGGGTGTACCAGTACTAGATCAATATGGAGCTATATACCGGGAGTACCAGTACCAGATCAATATGGAGCTATATACAGGGAGTACCAGTACCAGATCAATGTGGAGCTATATACAGGGAGTACCAGTACCAGATCAATGTGGAGCTATATACAGGGAGTACCAGTACCAGATCAATGTGTTGCTATATACCGGGAGTACCAGTACCAGATCAATGTGGAGCTATATACAGGGAGTACCAGTACCAGATCAATGTGTTGCTATATACAGGGAGTACCAGTACCAGATCAATGTGGAGCTATATACAGGGAGTACCAGTACCAGATCAATGTGGAGCTATATACAGGGAGTACCAGTACCAGATCAATGTGTTGCTATATACAGGGAGTACCAGTACCAGATCAATGTGGAGCTATATACAGGGAGTACCAGTACCAGATCAATGTGCAGGGGTACAAGGTATTTGAGGTAGATATGAGATAGATAATAATAAGAGTAAAATAAAGATGATTAAATGTTGGATCTGGAACCAATACCATAAATCTGACTGGGATAGCACCTCATTGGATAAGAATGTCTATGATGATAGCAGAATAGCTACCTTCAACAATGATACACACAACTAGATGGCATACACTGGAAATGGTAAACCTATAGGAGGATCCCATAAAGAATGGTAAACCTATAGGAGGATCCCATAAAGAATGTTAAACCTATAGAGGATCCCATAAAGAATGTTAAACCTATAGAGGATCCCATAAAGAAAGGTAAACCTATAGAGGATCCCATAAAGAATGGTAAACCTATAGGAGGAGCCCATAAAGAATGGTAAACCTATAGGAGGAGCCCATAAAGAATGGTAAACCTATAGGAGGAGCCCATAAAGAATGGTAAACCTATAGGAGGAGCCCATAAAGAATGGTAAACCTATAGGAGGAGCCCATAAAGAATGGTAGACCTATAGGAGGAGCCCATAAAGAAAGGTAAACCTATAGAGGATCCCATAAAGAAAGGTAAACCTATAGGAGGAGCCCATAAAGAAAGGTAAACCTATAGGAGGAGCCCATAAAGAATGGTAAACCTATAGGAGGAGCCCATAAAGAATGGTAAACCTATAGGAGGAGCCCATAAAGAATGGTAAACCTATAGAGGATCCCATAAAGAATGATAAACCTATAGGAGGAGCCCATAAAGAATGTTAAACCTATAGAGGATCCCATAAAGAAAGGTAAACCTATAGAGGATCCCATAAAGAATGGTAAACCTATAGAGGATCCCATAAAGAATGGTAAACCTATAGAGGATCCCATAAAGAATGGTAAACCTATAGAGGATCCCATAAAGAATGGTAAACCTATAGAGGATCCCATAGAGAATGGTAAACCTATAGAGGATCCCATAAAAAATGGTAAACCTATAGAGGATCCCATAAAGAATGGTAAACCTATAGAGGATCCCATAAAGAATGGTAAACCTATAGAGGATCCCATAAAGAATGGTAAACCTATAGAGGATCCCAAAACACCATGTACATTACAGTATGGAATGACAAGCTATGCATAATGGGGCGGCAGGGTAGCCTAGTGTTTAGAGCGTTGGACTAGTAACCGGAAGGTTGCAAGTTCAAATCCCCGAGCTGACAAGGTAAAAATCTGTTGTTCTGCCCTTGAACAGGCGGTTAACCCACTGTTCCTAGGCCATCATTGAAAATAAGAATTTGTTCTTAACTGACTTGCCTAGTTAAATAGAGGTCAAAAATAAAATAATCAGCATACGTACAACCATGTCTGGCTTTGCTATTTATTGGGGACTACAGTATGTAATAAAAAGAGTGGTGCAGGAATGGAAACACGGCTGAGGACATTTGATATTCATGGGCAGCGGGCCTAGAAGTGTGACTCTTCTGCATCAACTTGCTAACTGGAGCATGGCTAAGGACTTACAGCCAGGTAGCAGCTGGTGCCTGAGACTAGACACTAGGAAGGCCCTAAGGCCTGTACTGATCATTACCTTTCACTACTCATTTACAGCTTACTACTGTACCACAGCTCTGGTCTTCATTAGTGCCCTGTTACTCTTCTGGTATACCTTCACTCTGTGGCCAAGTGGACTGAGAGGAGCACTCAATACCTCCCCCATGGCCGCTTACGCAACACACAACCTCGTTGGCCCCTGCCCAGGAGCGGTGAAACGGCCCTCCTACAGGTACACATGTCTAGTCTGTTGTCAACAGGACTGACGTGACAGACATGGGGCTAAAGATAGATCCCAACGGTGGCGGCTAGGTATTCAAAGGGGCTTTGTTTTTTGATAGCTCACAGTTTTGACAGGCTGAGGAGGAATAGGGCGATATAACGTATGTATGACTGAACATTGTTGCTGTAGACACGGGCCAGGTTGTTTTTGTTCATCCAAGAAGATCCACTGACTCACCGGGGGTGTATGTAAGTGATCAGTACTATCAGAGTTGTATGAAAAGTTAAGAGTTGACTAAACGTTACACACATTTTCACTGCTGTGGGCTAAGGTGACTATACATGAGTTTCAATTTCCTAAAATAGTGCTCTTTCACATAGGTTTCATATCACTCCAATCAAATCATCTTCAACAAGATTCCCAACCAAAACCATATATTCATGTCGGATTATATTAACATGACAAAGCAATTGAATAACTTATTCTCCATAGCTTCTGGTTCTATTGTAAGTGGACTCTGACAGTCTGAATGACATGGATTCCATTCCGACAGTGGAAGCATATTCTTTCAACACAACAAAGTAATGATGACTTGCGTTTTAAATCATGTATTGTTTACAATCTCACGAGAATCACTGGTATTTCTTTAAATATGTATGCTATATATACTTACTTAAACCGTGATGAGATTGTCAGACATGTATGATATATTAACGATTTATCATTATTAGTGCCAAGGAGGATGCCCTGCCTGTGACAATGTGTCAAATCAAATCAAATCATATTAGTCACATGCTCCGAATACAACAGTGAGATGCTTACTTACAAGCCCCTAACCAACAATGCAGTTTAAAAAAATACAGATAAGAATAAGAGATAAAAGTAACAAACAATTAAAGAGCAGCAGTGAAATAACAATAGCGAGACTATATACAGGGGGGTACCGATACAGAGTCAGTGTGTTATCTTCTCTGAGATTACATGAGAGAGCTGACACGTCTAACTTAAATAATAATGAAAATAATTTTGTAAACCCTCACACTATTGGTCGAGACCTTCAAGTTCAAACAGGGACAAGGATTATTACAATTATATATATTGTTTTATATAAATGGAGAGACATAACCAATGACTATTAAGGGATCTATTATGGCATGTATTCCTTATTATAAAATCAACAAGTGTGCAGAGAGCCTTAAACAAAGAAAAGATGCTTAGGAAAGATACTCGAAACTTGTGCTAAAAATCAACTACAGGGATGTAATGGTACAGAAATGAGCCTTTCATCTTCCAAGCTCCGTATCTAAAGATATCTCATTTATAGTGTGAAGTATAATGACACTATACCGTATCTAAAATTGTACTGTTGGGAATATGATCAAAACAGTAGCAAGTGTGAACAAACAGTGAGCTATACAGCCTAGTGGTTAGAACGTTGGGCCAGTAACCGAAAGGTTGCTTAGATTGAATCCCCGAGCTGACATGGTAAAAATCTGTCGTTCTGCCCCTGAACAAGGTAGTTAACCCACTGTTCCTAAGCCGTCATTGTAAATAAGAATTTGTTCTTAACTGACTTGCCTAGTTAAATAAATTAAAAATATCAACAAGAACCCAAGAATGAACAATGAAAAATAGATTGAGAATGCAGCAGTTTGAGAAATGCTCTTACTGTTTACATTTTTTATTATTTATTTGACTTTTTTTAATTATCCATTTTCACTTGCTTTGGCAATGTAAACATACATTTCCCATGCCAATGAAGCCCTTAAATTGAATTTAATTGAAATGCTCAATTACACATTTGTATTCCAATATAAAAGAACTAAAGACAAAAGTGGAGGAGAAAACAGTGTCCCCTTGACAGCTTAATTTCTTGACAAAAGATACTGACACCAGCGTCTACGCTGCAGGAGCTTGTTGATATGCTTTGAGCGACTACCCCGTTATTCTGTTATTCTCCCTGCGAGGATGAAACAGCAGCAGACAGACCGGAGTCGTTCCTCCTGAACCAAGAGAGAAACCCCGTCATGCAGCCCATTTTAGTATTCATGAGCATGATTATTGGCATGGAGATAGAAGAGGCGTTTGAGAAATCCACTTTGGAGAAAAAGACTGTTTGGGTCCCTGGCTTTCCTGACGATACATGATTAAATCTACAGACTATAACCCCAACACCCCTACCGCCAACACTGCTATTTACAACACTTTCAATCACTGCCAATCCCAACAATCAAGAACAATTCCATCACCATCCTTTTTATGAGTTGGCCATTGAAATGCAGAGGGTTACCACCACAACACCATCACATGTGATCCTTGATCCATCACCTCAACTGTGTTTAGTGGGGGGGGGGGGTACATAATAATCTGATAATGCAGCATAGTAATAAGGATGAATCATGCCAGAGACCAGCACATTGACTTGGCTGTTCTCTCTGCTGGCCTGGCTCTCCCATTTAGCTATTTTCAATCCATTCCACACATTACACGGCTCAGCAGAGAACATTTGGCTGCTTGTATATGCAGCCATGGACCACATCAAATATCAGCACCGTTATTTCTGTCCCATTCCACTGCTGGGAACAGGAAGGCTGAGCAGGACGTGAAATGATAGGGTGGAGCTGGGACAGCTTGAGAAGTTCCACAGACACAGTTTGGACGTGTGTGTGTGTGTCTGTGTTCCTAATAACACACATCTACCAGGAAGGGTCTAGCAGTCTGTCTGACTCATCTTCCATGTCCCCCTGTCGTCGCGTCTCGGGCATTGGGTAATTCATTGGGTCAGTGAATGGAACCTGAGACAGATCTGTCACAAGCCTGCATGCAGGGCTAGTCTTTCACCAGGGCAGTGATGGGCTTGGATTAAGGAGGTATATAACTGAACTCACTGACCGATTTATTTATTTTTTTAATACAGAGTCAATAACCTGTAGAGGAGAGCTGGAGGAGCACCAGACAATTTTAGCTGCGCTGACAGTCCAATGACGAAGGACATAAAGTGGACTGTGCATCCGGTCCACTTTCCCAGTCACTCTTAGTTTTTAAGCCTTCGCCACTGTACTTCCTGTCAACTTGGACCAGGGCCTATTGAAAACGCACAGGCCAGGGCCCACGGTATTACCGTTCCAACCAGGCCTGCAGGCTTTGACACATAGCAGCACTTCTGTCAATAACGCTGACACCCCTGCTGACATTCTACATGACCTGGCTGATTCTGACCACACACTCTGGTCAAAACCTGGCTGCTCCAACTGAGTCCCATAAACCCATTCCATATGAACCACTGGTCTGAAACAATAGGAGTGGAATAGCATGCTAACTGTGGATTAGACTCTCTTGAAAGTAGCTTTGAACAAGCCTAATCACTTTCAATAATCCTAAATTATCATTCACATCTTGTTTACCTTGACATTGTTAATGCTAATAACCTGTATATTCATGTTTTCACAAGAAGTTGTGCAGAGACACCATCTGGTTAAATGAAGGAATTACAATCAAATGAAGCTCTATTTAAACCCCGAATGAATTATAACTAGACGTGCGATACAAAAGAACGGGGTTGAGACGGTGCCACGGACATCATTCACTCACTCCAAAAGCGGAGCACAATATTCAGGCACTAAAGACAGTCAACAGAGCTCAATTAGCCTATACCGAATAAAAGTCACATATGTTTGCATATCAGACACCACTGAAAAAGAGTAGAACCATGTACAATATGAAGCCAAAGGGATTTTGTAAGGATATGAAGGGAATTCCGGTGCCTTCGATAGTGGTTAGAGCGTTGGACTAGTAACCGAAAGGTTGCAAGTTCAAACCCCCGAGCTGACAAGGTACAAATCTGTCGTTCTGCCCCTGAACAGGCAGTTAACCCACTGTTCCTAGGCCGTCATTGAAAATAAGAATTTGTTCTTAACTGACTTGCCTAGTTAAATAAAGGTAAAAAATTTAAAAAAAAATTAAAAAATTTGATGTACAATATCGTCAGTCTCTGAGGTGTCAGACATCAACCCATCTCTCTTTGACCACAACTAGAAGTTGACGGGCCTCCTCTTGGGGACGTGGCCAAAAGCAACAGACCTCAACTCAACTGATTATGCAGTGAAGAGCTTTGGACAGGATTCAATCACAAAGTAAAATCACAAACGATACACAGAGTCTTCCTGCTCTATAACACGGTTAGAATTCACATTAAATATTTGAAGGATTGGCTTCACACCAATAGGCTAGCGAATGAAAATATCAAGCTGATTATACAATATAGAGACTTGGGTTTTTTTCCATCTCAATTGTACATTGAATCAAAACTATAACACACTCTTAGAAAAAAGGGTGCTATCTAGAACCTAAAAGGGTTCTTCAGCTGTCCCTATGGGAGAATCCTTTGAAGAAACATTTTGGGTTCCAGGTAGAACCCTTTCCACAGAGGGTTCTACATGGAACCCAAAAACGTTCTACCTGAAACCAAAAAGGATTATGCCTAGAACCAAAAAGAGTTCTCCTATGGGGGACAGCCAAAGAAGTCATTTGGAAACTGTTTTTCTAAGGGCATGCTCAGCTCTGTATGGTCTGACTGGCATGCTGGTTGTACAAGGATATTAGATGAGACACCATTTGCACCAGTGGTAGTGACACAGATGTTTACGTCACTATTATTAATAAATAAAGGATCTGTACACAATTGTGTCGGCTGAACAGACCATATGCACAGTGCACACATCTGAAATGTGCACTCTCTCAGGCTTTCAGCAATCAATTTGCTGAGGTGTTGACATTGCATTAAATCAGTCATTGCCATTCCTGAAGACAAATGGGGTCAACACCCATGTGGATGTGATCACAGTGCTTCCATACAGCTGCATCACTCAGAGATGACAGACTGAGCTTTTCATTCATTTTGGAGATTAGACGTCAACGACAGGAGCGTGCCGACATCTGGGGGATTAAAATCAGGTAGATCTCCAAGCCCGTCTATGAACAGGTGTGCTTGTTATCAAATACACAACCTTTCACCGGTGCCAGATTTCTGTCCAACTACGGAATTACGGGATCATGACATCATGAAATGAATGGTCTGTGTGGGCAAAGTTTATACTCACATGAGAAGGGAAAGAGGAAACTACTATCTGATTCACTTCATGCATGCGATCGATCATCATTACCTGAACTAAATCATTCACATGTTCCTCGTGACAACTCTCCTTTTGCAGATCTACCCTTGTGAATGCTGGAGCAGAACACTGAAGCAAAAATGTAGGCTCTGACTGAGCCAGTCTGTTTCACTTGGGTGGGTCTGAAAAATTCAAGCCTCCATGGCCTGAAATAGGAAAGTCCATATAAATATTATCTGAAGACCAGCAGGCTACCATTATGTATATGTTGTACATTACATATAACAAGAACCATCATACTAGCATCATGCCAGCATTACTCTGTGGTTGACGCACATATGAAGGAGAATGGATATTGGTTGGATAATTTAATTGCGCTGATGTTTGCAATGCCTTGAGGTAGCATTACATGACGGCTTCATTGTCACGTTATTAACAAGACAGAACTCAATCCGGTGAATGCATGGCTGACGATTCTGAATTATTTCGAACCAGAGGCACAAAGAAGACAGAGACCTCTACTGGACACACCAGCACATCTGACGCCAGCAGGTTTATTCTGCTGCCCCATTTACATATTATTCAGAGTGTTAGATAAACTTGACATTATTCAGTCAAATATTAAATGACATTATGTCCAGGGCTATTTGTATTATATTTTAATGTAGGCTAGTGGATATATTTAGGATTAACTTTGAAACAATGAACGAAAGTATCACGAATAGGAACGTTACAAACTGGGCTACTGTGACATATCTGCATTAGGCTACATTGATAAGGAATTAATCGAGAGTTTTAAGTTGCTACAGTTTTATTTCTAAGGGGTTTGTATTGCTCCTGAGTTGCGCAGCGGTCTACGGCACTGCATCTGAGTGCTTGAGGCGTCACTACAGACACTAGTTCGAATCCAGGCTGTATCACAATCGGCCGTGACTGGGAGCCCCATAGGGGCGGCACACAATTGGCCCAGTGCCGTCCGGTTTGGCCGGTGTAGGCTGTCACTGTAAATACGAATTTGTTCTTAACTGACCTGCCTAGTTAAATAAAGGTTCCATTAAACATATTGTACAATGTAAAAGTAGGCCTAAGGTGTGTTCAGTTATATTCTGGCTACCTTTATATCACAAATACATTTCCTTCATTAGGCAAAATCAACCACAACTTCGTGGATGACAGGCGAGTATACCCTTCATTCAACAGCAACAATACTTTCATACGGCTGTGCATTATCATAATAAACAACTATATCCCTAAATAAAATGAATGTGCTTTGTAGCCTAAAGCCAAGGCGCCGGTTATCAAAATGTCCATTCACGCACTATAGTAGTCAGTGATGTAAATTAGAACATTACAGTTTTGCATAATACACTATTAGATGTGTTCTTCTTATCCACTTGATATGGTTAATTATGCCATAACTATACCCACTTTACGACTGTGTTCAATACATCATTATATTGACAAGTAGCACTGACATTTTTACATTCCCTTCTTACCTGACGTTTCTTGCAGAGGAACATTTTCAAAGCTGAAGCCTTTTGCGATAGAAGCTTGTCTAACCTCACTGCAGTTATGTGCTTTAAAATCTGCTCCAGTGACAACGGACAGCGCCACAGATAAAGTCCATAGGACGGTCCGTATTCCCAACATTTTGTACTTCTGTGATTAATCCTTCTTTAATCCTCTGCAGATTCCCGTTTGTAGAGGAACTCCCACTGCAGTGCATCCGGACGTAGTAGGTACTAACAACTCAACGTCTAATGGTTACCACTTTTCTACAACTGTCTATCATAACATCTTTCTCAATCAAAATCTGTTTATTTTGCCAACGATGGTTGACGGTCTTGCGCTGACGCAAAAAAACAGAATGTTGTTGTGAGTCCAGGTAAAACCACATGGATCCAACAGAGAGCGGGCTCTCAACGTGTTCACTCAACTTCACTCAGAGAAAGCGCCGTTGGGTGTTATACGTTACTGTAGAAAGTCAAAATGCTCAGAACTGGAGAGGGAGGGAGACACCTATGATGCGTTAGTAAATCAGAGAGGGTGGAAAAACACGGAGTGGAGTCAGTCTCGCCAGACTGTCAAACTAGATTTCACATGGATTGAATTGCTCCTGAATAGGTGATAAAGCCTACAATTGTTTTAGTGGCAGTTAAAGGGATGTACTGTCCTGGTTTAACAGCATTTAACAGCAATAACAGCATTTTTTTCATATGTCTTTCTTCATATTACCCCATGTTATATGTTTATTACATCATTACATTGCTTGACCAACTCAACAGCCAGTTGGTAAGCCTAACAAAAATAAACCCCAGTAGTTTACTGCCTACTGTCCATGACAGTGGTTCTCTATGAGAGAACTCTCCATTTCAGAGCCTGTGATGAACAACGGGGCTGTGCTTGTATGTGGAATCGACTGAATCAGGACAAGGTGACAATGATCGATGGATTTGGTCAAACCTGACATTGATTATCAGTAGATTTTATGACTAGCTCAGGAGTAATCTTCTTACAGCCGTAGTGTGACTGAGGTGGTACTGGTATATTGGCTGTGTTGTGTGGAGAACATGCTTGAACCTTTCAGTGCTTTAATGATTTTTGAGCAGCTTTAGTAGCGGAGTAGATCAACAGTGGATTATCATCATGGCTGCAATAGCAGCTACACTTCCACCTCCGTTAGATGTCAGAGTTACATGTACGGTTCCATTCAGACTGACTGGCGCACAGTGTTCAGGGGTGTTAACACAGCATACTGTAGCCAACATCATTACACTTCCAGTGACAGGGTATTTTCTCCATAGTCCGACATCATTACACTTCCAGTGACAGGGTATTTTCTCCATAGTCCGACATCATTACACTTCCAGTGACAGGGTATTTTCTCCATAGTCCGACATCATTACACTTCCAGTGACAGGGTATTTTCTCCATAGTCCGACATCATTACACTTCCAGTGACAGGGTATTTTCTCCATAGTCCGACATCATTACACTTCCAGTGACAGGGTATTTTCTCCATGGTCCGACATCATTACACTTCCAGTGACAGGGTATTTTCTCCATAGTCCGACATCATTACACTTCCAGTGACAGGGTATTTTCTCCATAGTCCGACATCATTACACTTCCAGTGACAGGGTATTTTCTTCATAGTGAGCTAAAATGCGACATGTTAATAACCAATTGTGGATATTTGACAAACGGGAGATGAACTGATTGTATCTAGGCACAGCAAAATGTTCTATGTCAACAAAGCATTGATATTACCTTGGCTTTGCTACATATTGTGTAAGACACATTAATTATTTAATTCACATGGGAGGTAGGCTATCCCCCCCGGCTTATTTCCAAGGCTTAAAGCGATTCTCTGGTCCTCTTGTATAGGTTTTAGCCAGCAGTTCTGAAAGTAGCACTCATGAGCCAAAAGTGTTCCCCGAAAATTGTGTACTACGTCACATGTGCAGATATGTACACCAAGTTGCTAAGCTCTCTCTCTCTCTTTCTCCCTCTGTCCTCTCTCTGCTATGTCCACTGAGCCGTTGAGCCTCCCCTGCAACCTCATTGGATAATGCTGGGCAGGCCTCTTGCTAACTGTCACTCAAATGCGAGGGGCTCAAGTTCATTGGTTAGAACTCAAATTGCTAGGGGGCTGGCCCACGTGGGGGGGGGGGGGGGAAATGTAGGTAAAATGTTGCGGCACAGCTTCAAGAAACAGTCACTTTCAAATTAGGGATTTTGTGGCTAATTGGGGTAAAACAGTACCCCTAATCATAGATTATACATGTGTTAAGATTCCTGTCGTTACTGTTTCCAAACAAACTTTGAGAGTTATTTGTTAAAGACATGTTCCCGGAACTGAGCATTTATTAAACCTTCCGCTTCGGCCTGGATGCGTCAATGTGTAGTTCACACATAAAATAAGAAATATTCGCCACAATGTATAGTGGTCTGTTGAATATATTCATTGAATGTCAAAGACAATTGCTCATGAGCTAGATGTCTTCCAGGCAACTCTCTTTACTGGAAGAGTTGTTCCACAAAGTATAGGAGTGTAAAAGCATGGTCAGAAAGTTCCCCACGTACATTCTGAGATTCCTGAGGCAAGTGAATACATTTACAGTGCTCACCCCTCCCTCACTTTCAGGAAATTCCTCATCGTGTCAGACAAACACGTCCTTGGGGTATTTTTGACTCTGAGAAATTAAGCTACTGAATAATAAAAAGTAGCAACAAACAGTATGCAAATACAGTAAGAAATAACAACTGTATTAATGTTCTCCTTGACAGACTCTGGCTTTTGATTTAATTCAATAGCAGAACAATGATATTCAGTATAGTCACACACCAGTGGAAAACCATGGTTTAGTTGTCAAAGAGAAACGGGCAGGTTGAGAATTCAGATATGTTATGATATGTGCTAAAAATCATTACCCTTCCTGATCTTTCCAAAAGCAAAATCTAAACTCCTCCCCAGGACCTGTCAACTTTACAAACCCCAATTAGCATAATTATGTTAACAGCGATAGCATAGCAGGATCATCTGAATGTAGCCAACCCTAAGTAGGGAATTCACCTGACACAGCCTGTGAACCATCAGCAAACAGCCCGGTGAAGCAATAAAACTGGGTAGATTAGGAAATAAAAGTAAATGCACTGCCATTGCGTTTTACCATTTCAATGATCTACTGCATCTCTGGAGTACATGGGTCTGAAATAATTTAGTCATGGCTGAAATTGTTATGACATTATTGTTCAAGGATGGTAGACAAGACCCCATTACTGTGTCACAGAGGATTGCTGTTATCTAGGTTGCTGCTGTTGTAGTTTGGCTTTTATATGCACTGCGACACACCCCAAAACATCATTACTGTCTGTAAAGCTGTGATAGTCAACCACTATTTCAAAGACTTGTCGGAGATGTCTTGGGGAAAGACATCATGGATAAATAAATGTTTATTTTTTAAAATTAATTTACATTTGCTCTGCAAGACTTCTTTCTATCTTTCGTTTTTTTGCGTCCTATTGTGCATCTCATGCTGACTCATCTGGCGCAAGGAGGAATCAAGGACGAAACAAGGACAAAACCAAACGCAGATTTCTGATTATAATGAACATTAAACAGTGCAGACATCAAATGCAGAGAATTATGCATTCAAATGTTGTACATCGGTTAGATTAGGTCCAATTGAATCATTAGCTAGATAATTGTGTAATTGTGCCAAATCTTTCAATAGCGTCACTGTGCATTTTAGTTGATTGAAATTCGATATTGTGATGTGCCTTATTGTGGTGTGAATGAGTTAACCTATGCTTTGGATGCTTCAAGATAATTGTTTTTTATAGTACATGACTATGATATCTGAGAATCACTCCCTGATAAAACACAACTTTTTCCCTAGGAAGATTGACTTAATCCGCCCCGCAACATAGCATCCTGCTTGGTTTAATTCAAGCGCTGGGACCAAAGGTATCTCACTCTGGTAAATGGCTAGATTTCATTTTGTTACGTGTTCCCGTTTCAGTCCTCCAGGAATAAAGACAGGGTAAAGCATTCGTAGAATTCGGACCATGACGTAATGAATATGAATAGGCACTTCTGACCTCCACACCCTCTGGCATTAGGGGATTTCTGAGTGCTTAGTATGAATGATGCCTGTGGATCAGCCACAGGGCAGTGGGAGGAAAACTGTTGATGTAAGCAATCTGCTGTATGAATGTAAGCATTACATTACATTTTACATTTAAGTCATTTGGCAGACGCTCTTATCCAGAGCGACCTGCTGTATGAATGTAAGCAACCTGCTGTATGAATGTAAGCAACCTGCTGTATGAATGATGCCTGTGGATCAGCCACAGGGCAGTGGGAGGAAAACTGTTGATGTAAGCAACCTGCTGTATGAATGTAAGCAACCTGCTGTATGAATGTAAGCACCCTGCTGTATGAATGTAAGCAACCTGCTGAATTAATGTAAGCAACCTGCTGTATTAATGTAAGCAACCTGCTGTATGAATGTAAGCACCCTGCTGTATGAATGTAAGCAACCTGCTGTATTAATGTAAGCACCCTGCTGTATGAATGTAAGCACCCTGCTGTATGAATGTAAGCAACCTGCTGTATGAATGCAAGCAACCTGCTGTATGAATGTAAGCAACCTGCTGTATGAATGCAAGCAACCTGCTGTATGAATGTAAGCAACCTGCTGTATGAATGCAAGCAACCTGCTGTATGAATGTAAGCAACCTGCTGTATGAATGCAAGCAACCTGCTGTATGAATGCAAGCAACCTGCTGTATGAATGTAAGCAACCTGCTGTATGAATGCAAGCAACCTGCTGTATGAATGTAAGCAACCTGCTGTATGAATGTAAGCTGAATAATATTTGCTGAATAAATATATAGGAAACATGGTGGCACATTCATTTCAGATCAAAAATGTTTTTGCTTTTTTCTGGTTTCAAATAAAGCCACGATCTAATCAAGACAATCTGCGGCTAATGGCGACAGACATTGACTCTATTTTCGGGGGAATTAGGGGCATTTGCAATACTTGTATAAGACAAGTGTCAATGAGTGGCTTTTACAATAATTACTCTTAGAACTTTATGAAGTTGTGAGACGTGATACTTTAGATCGATCCACTAATGAGTGGCCTCAAGGCAGTTACAGGCAGTTATCACCTCGAGACATTGAATTACAATGTTGATTGTAAAACCTGCAGAAGAGTCATTGGGCTTGTTCGACTTTGCACACTGATCAACAAAGAACCTTGCATCATAAATAACTACTCGTTATAATTTGCAGATCAGTCACAATTTACCCATGATGCATTACGGTTTTGATTGCCTTGAACATGGCCATTATGTTGACATTCTGCACACCACTTGAAAGAGTTTCCACTGTGTGGATGCATCTAATAACCAGCGAAGGGTCATGGACAGTTGTCTGAAAACGTCGGCGTGACAACAGCATGTTGCCTGTTCTAATGAACGATTAAAAGAAGGATTCTGGTCCTGTTGTCACATCCTCAGACATTGAACATTTACATTTACATACTTTCCCACAGAGTATTAGTTGTATAACGGCGAACTGCTGTATCATTCATTTTCTCCAGATGTGGGTTCTTTGATGTCTTTGTCTCTGCAGATTTCCAATGAATTTGCATGAATGTTAAACAGGACAGGTTTAACGTGCAGGCAGTTTAAGCAGCCTAAGCAGAGCCTTTAAGCTGTTAAATATATGGTCTCCCCTGTGGTTAATTTACCAACGTGGCATTAACCAATAGTCCAATCAATGTATACCGCCGCAACATTGCTCATAACAGTGGGTCATATCAACCAGACAATCCTGAAACTTTTGTCAGTACATTTCTTCTAGATTTACAGTTTACGGGACTTGTTGTTTGTGTACTAATGAATTAAGCTCTTGTTTTAAATGTCAGCAGAGTCGACATAGACATGCACTGAGCTGACTGATTGCTTAATGTCAATGGATTATAGCAGCAACAACAATATCATCCACGTAATATTCCTGAACGGATTGATGCTACACTATAATCATATTCAAATGTCAGGACAATAAAACATTACGTTGTTCAAAATCAATAGGCTTTAGTGCAGGATTAGCATGATCTCCTCTTTCACTCTTCACACTATTTCCTGCACCGTCGTAGCTGTCTGTGCACACTCTGAGACATGTAGTCACTGTTTTACATCATAGATGTCTGTGCACGCTCTGAGACGTGTAGTCAATGTTTTACATCATAGCTGTCTGTGCACACTCTGAGACATGTAGTCACTGTTTTACATCATAGATGTCTGTGCACGCTCTGAGACGTGTAGTCACTGTTTTACATCATAGCAGTCTGTGCACGTTCTGAGACGTGTAGTCACTGTTTTACATCATAGCAGTCTGTGCACGTTCTGAGACATGTAGTCAATGTTTTACATCACAGCTGTCTGTGCACGTTCTGAGACGTGTAGTCACTGTTTTACATCACAGCTGTCTGTGCACGCTCTGAGACGTGTAGTCACTGTTTTACATCACAGCTGTCTGTGCACGCTCTGAGACGTGTAGTCACTGTTTTACATCATAGCTGTCTGTGCACGCTCTGAGACATGTAGTCACTGTTTTACATCATAGCTGTCTGTGCACGTTCTGAGACATGTAGTCAGCGTGTTTTACATCATAGCTGTCTGTGCACACGCTCTGAGACATGTAGTCACTGTTTTACATCATAGCTGTCTGTGCACGTTCTGAGACATGTAGTCACTGTTTTACATCATAGCTGTCTGTGCACGTTCTGAGACGTGTAGTCACTGTTTTACATCATAGCTGTCTGTGCACGTTCTGAGACATGTAGTCACTGTTTTACATCATAGCTGTCTGTGCACGTTCTGAGACATGTAGTCACTGTTTTACATCATAGCTGTCTCTGAGACATGTAGTCACTGTTTTACACATAGCTGTCTGTGCACGTTCTGAGACATGTAGTCACTGTTTTACATCATAGCTGTCTGTGCACGTTCTGAGACATGTAGTCACTGTTTTACATCATAGCTGTCTGTGCACGTTCTGAGACATGTAGTCAATGTTTTACATCATAGCTGTCTGTGCACGTTCTGAGACATGTAGTCAATGTTTTACATCATAGCTGTCTGTGCACGCTCTGAGACATGTAGTCACTGTTTTACGTCATAGCTGTCTGTGCACACTCTGAGACATGTAGTCAGCGTGTTTTACATCACAGCTGTCTGTGCACGCTCCGAGACATGTAGTCACTGTTTTACATCATAGCTGTCTGTGCACACTCCGAGACATGTAGTCACTGTTTTACATCATAGCTGTCTGTGCACGCTCCGAGACGTGTAGTCAGCATGTTTTACATCATAGCTGTCTGTGCACGTTCTGAGACGTGTAGTCACTGTTTTACATCATAGCTGTCTGTGCACGTTCTGAGACATGTAGTCAATGTTTTACATCATAGCTGTCTGTGCACGCTCCGAGACGTGTAGTCACTGTTTTACATCATAGCTGTCTGTGCACGTTCCGAGACGTGTAGTCAATGTTTTACATCACAGCTGTCTGTGCACGTTCCGAGACGTGTAGTCACTGTTTTACATCATAGCTGTCTGTGCACGTTCTGAGACATGTAGTCACTGTTTTACATCATAGCTGTCTGTGCACGTTCTGAGACATGTAGTCACTGTTTTACATCATAGCTGTCTGTGCACGTTCTGAGACGTGTAGTCACTGTTTTACATCATAGCTGTCTGTGCACGTTCTGAGACGTGTAGTCACTGTTTTACATCATAGCTGTCTGTGCACGCTCTGAGACGTGTAGTCACTGTTTTACATCATAGCTGTCTGTGCACGTTCTGAGACGTGTAGTCAATGTTTTACATCATAGCTGTCTGTGCACGTTCTGAGACATGTAGTCACTGTTTTACATCATAGCTGTCTGTGCACGTTCTGAGACGTGTAGTCACTGTTTTACATCATAGCTGTCTGTGCACGTTCTGAGACGTGTAGTCACTGTTTTACATCATAGCTGTCTGTGCACGCTCTGAGACGTGTAGTCACTGTTTTACATCATAGCTGTCTGTGCACGCTCCGAGACGTGTAGTCAATGTTTTACATCATAGCTGTCTGTGCACGCTCTGAGACGTGTAGTCAGCATGTTTTACGTCATAGCTGTCTGTGCACACGCTCCAAGACGTGTAGTCAGCATGTTTTACATCATAGCTGTCTGTGCACGCTCCGAGACGTGTAGTCAGCGTGTTTTACGTCATAGCTCTCTGTGCACGCTCCGAGACGTGTAGTCAATGTTTTACGCATAGCTGTCTGTGCACGCTCCGAGACGTGTAGTCAGCATGTTTTACATCATAGCTGTCTATGCACGCTCCGAGACGTGTAGTCAGCATGTTTTACATCATAGCTGTCTATGCACGCTCCGAGACGTGTAGTCAGCATGTTTTACATCATAGCTGTCTGTGCACGCTCCGAGACGTGTAGTCAGCATGTTTTACATCATAGCTGTCTGTGCACGCTCCGAGACGTGTAGTCAGCATGTTTTACATCATAGCTGTCTATGCACGCTCCGAGACGTGTAGTCAGCGTGTTTTACGTCATAGCTGTCTGTGCACACTCTGAGACATGTAGTCACTGTTTTACATCATAGCTGTCTGTGCACGTTCTGAGACATGTAGTCAATGTTTTACATCATAGCTGTCTGTGCACGCTCCGAGACGTGTAGTCAGCATGTTTTACATCATAGCTGTCTGTGCACGCTCCGAGACGTGTAGTCAGCATGTTTTACATCATAGCTGTCTGTGCACGCTCCGAGACGTGTAGTCAATGTTTTACATCATAGCTGTCTGTGCACGCTCTGAGACGTGTAGTCAGCATGTTTTACGTCGTAGCTGTCTGTGCACACGCTCCAAGACGTGTAGTCAGCATGTTTTACGTCGTAGCTGTCTGTGCACGCTCCGAGACGTGTAGTCAGCGTGTTTTACGTCGTAGCTCTCTGTGCACGCTCCGAGACGTGTAGTCAATGTTTTACGTCATAGCTGTCTGTGCACGCTCCGAGACGTGTAGTCAGCATGTTTTACATCATAGCTGTCTATGCACGCTCCGAGACGTGTAGTCAGCATGTTTTACATCATAGCTGTCTGTGCACGCTCCGAGACGTGTAGTCAGCATGTTTTACATCATAGCTGTCTGTGCACGCTCTGAGACGTGTAGTCAGCATGTTTTACATCATAGCTGTCTGTGCACGCTCCGAGACGTGTAGTCAGCGTGTTTTACGTCATAGCTGTCTGTGCACGCTCTGAGACATGTAGTCACTGTTTTACATCATAGCTGTCTGTGCACGTTCTGAGACATGTAGTCAATGTTTTACATCATAGCTGTCTGTGCACGCTCCGAGACGTGTAGTCAGCATGTTTTACATCATAGCTGTCTGTGCACGCTCCGAGACGTGTAGTCAGCATGTTTTACGGCATAGCTCTCTGTGCACGCTCTGAGACGTGTAGTCAATGTTTTACGTCACAGCTGTCTGTGCACGCTCCGAGACGTGTAGTCACTGTTTTACATCATAGCTGTCTGTGCACGCTCCAAGACGTGTAGTCAGCGTGTTTTACGTCATAGCTGTCTGTGCACGCTCCAAGACGTGTAGTCAGCGTGTTTTACGTCATAGCTGTCTGTGCACGCTCCAAGACGTGTAGTCAGCGTGTTTTACGTCATAGCTCTCTGTGCACGCTCCGAGACGTGTAGTCAGCGTGTTTTACATCATAGCTGTCTGTGCACGCTCCGAGACGTGTAGTCAGCATGTTTTACATCATAGCTGTCTGTGCACGCTCCGAGACGTGTAGTCAATGTTTTACATCATAGCTGTCTGTGCACGCTCCGAGACGTGTAGTCAGCATGTTTTACGTCATAGCTGTCTGTGCACGCTCTGAGACGTGTAGTCAGCGTGTTTTACATCATAGCTGTCTGTGCACGCTCCGAGACGTGTAGTCAGCATGTTTTACATCATAGCTGTCTGTGCACGCTCTGAGACGTGTAGTCAGCGTGTTTTACGTCATAGCTGTCTGTGCACGCTCCAAGACGTGTAGTCAGCGTGTTTTACATCATAGCTGTCTGTGCACGCTCCGAGACGTGTAGTCAGCATGTTTTACATCATAGCTGTCTGTGCACGCTCCGAGACGTGTAGTCAATGTTTTACATCATAGCTGTCTGTGCACGCTCCGAGACGTGTAGTCAGCATGTTTTACATCATAGCTGTCTGTGCACTCTCTGAGACGTGTAGTCAGCATGTTTTACATCATAGCTGTCTGTGCACGCTCTGAGACGTGTAGTCAGCATGTTTTACATCATAGCTGTCTGTGCACGCTCTGAGACGTGTAGTCAGCATGTTTTACATCATAGCTGTCTGTGCACGCTCTGAGACGTGTAGTCAGCGTGTTTTACGTCATAGCTGTCTGTGCACGCTCCGAGACGTGTAGTCAGCATGTTTTACATCATAGCTGTCTGTGCACGCTCCGAGACGTGTAGTCAGCATGTTTTACATCATAGCTGTCTGTGCACGCTCTGAGACGTGTAGTCAGCATGTTTTACATCATAGCTGTCTGTGCACGCTCTGAGACGTGTAGTCAGCGTGTTTTACGTCATAGCTGTCTGTGCACGCTCCGAGACGTGTAGTCAGCGTGTTTTACATCATAGCTCTCTGTGCACGCTCCGAGACGTGTAGTCAGCGTGTTTTACGTCATAGCTGTCTGTGCACGCTCTGAGACGTGTTGTCAGCATGTTTTACATCATAGCTGTCTGTGCACGCTCTGAGACGTGTAGTCAGCGTGTTTTACGTCATAGCTGTCTGTGCACGCTCCGAGACGTGTAGTCAGCATGTTTTACATCATAGCTGTCTGTGCACGCTCTGAGACGTGTAGTCAGCGTGTTTTACGTCATAGCTGTCTGTGCACGCTCCGAGACGTGTAGTCAGCGTGTTTTACATCGTAGCTGTCTGTGCACGCTCTGAGACGTGTAGTCAGCATGTTTTACATCATAGCTGTCTGTGCACGCTCCGAGACGTGTAGTCAGCATGTTTTACATCATAGCTGTCTGTGCACGCTCCGAGACGTGTAGTCAGCATGTTTTACATCATAGCTGTCTGTGCACGCTCCGAGACGTGTAGTCAGCATGTTTTAACATCATAGCTGTCTGTGCACGCTCCGAGACGTGTAGTCAATGTTTTACGTCATAGCTGTCTGTGCACGCTCTGAGACGTGTAGTCAGCATGTTTTACATCATAGCTGTCTGTGCACGCTCCGAGACGTGTAGTCAGCATGTTTTACATCATAGCTGTCTGTGCACGCTCCGAGACGTGTAGTCAATGTTTTACGTCATAGCTGTCTGTGCACGCTCTGAGACGTGTAGTCAGCATGTTTTACATCATAGCTGTCTGTGCACGCTCTGAGACGTGTAGTCAGCATGTTTTACATCATAGCTGTCTGTGCACGCTCTGAGACGTGTAGTCAGCATGTTTTACATCATAGCTGTCTGTGCACGCTCTGAGACGTGTAGTCAATGTTTTACGTCATAGCTGTCTGTGCACGCTCTGAGACGTGTAGTCAGCATGTTTTACATCATAGCTGTCTGTGCACGCTCCGAGACGTGTAGTCAGCATGTTTTACATCATAGCTGTCTGTGCACGCTCCGAGACGTGTAGTCAGCATGTTTTACATCATAGCTGTCTGTGCACGCTCCGAGACGTGTAGTCAATGTTTTACGTCATAGCTGTCTGTGCACGCTCCGAGACGTGTAGTCAGCATGTTTTACATCATAGCTGTCTGTGCACGCTCCGAGACGTGTAGTCAGCATGTTTTACATCATAGCTGTCTGTGCACGCTCCGAGACGTGTAGTCAGCATGTTTTACGTCATAGCTGTCTGTGCACGCTCCGAGACGTGTAGTCAATGTTTTACGTCATAGCTGTCTGTGCACGCTCTGAGACGTGTAGTCAGCATGTTTTACGTCGTAGCTGTCTGTGCACGCTCTGAGACGTGTAGTCAGCATGTTTTACATCATAGCTGTCTGTGCACGCTCCGAGACGTGTAGTCAGCATGTTTTACATCATAGCTGTCTGTGCACGCTCTGAGACGTGTAGTCAGCATGTTTTACATCATAGCTGTCTGTGCACGCTCCGAGACGTGTAGTCAGCATGTTTTACATCATAGCTGTCTGTGCACGCTCCGAGACGTGTAGTCAGCATGTTTTACGTCATAGCTGTCTGTGCACGCTCCGAGACGTGTAGTCAGCATGTTTTACATCATAGCTGTCTGTGCACGCTCCGAGACGTGTAGTCAGCATGTTTTACATCACAGCTGTCTGTGCACGCTCCGAGACGTGTAGTCAGCGTGTTTTACGTCATAGCTGTCTGTGCACGCTCCGAGACGTGTAGTCAGCGTGTTTTACGTCACAGCTGTCTGTGCACGCTCCGAGACGTGTAGTCAGCATGTTTTACGTCATAGCTCTCTGTGCACGCTCCGAGACGTGTAGTCAATGTTTTACGTCACAGCTGTCTGTGCACGCTCCGAGACGTGTAGTCAATGTTTTACATCATAGCTGTCTGTGCACGCTCCAAGACGTGTAGTCAGCATGTTTTACATCATAGCTGTCTGTGCACGCTCCGAGACGTGTAGTCAATGTTTTACGTCATAGCTGTCTGTGCACGCTCCGAGACGTGTAGTCAGCGTGTTTTACGTCACAGCTGTCTGTGCACGCTCCGAGACGTGTAGTCAGCATGTTTTACGTCATAGCTCTCTGTGCACGCTCCGAGACGTGTAGTCAGCATGTTTTACGTCACAGCTGTCTGTGCACGCTCCGAGACGCGTAGTCAGCGTGTTTTACGTCACAGCTGTCTGTGCACGCTCCGAGACGTGTAGTCAGCATGTTTTATGTCACAGCTGTCTGTGCACGCTCCGAGACGTGTAGTCAGCGTGTTTTACGTCACAGCTGTCTGTGCACGCTCTGAGACGTGTAGTCAGCATGTTTTACATCACAGCAGTCTGTGCACGCTCCGAGACGTGTAGTCAGCATGTTTTACATCACAGCAGTCTGTGCACGCTCTGAGACGTGTAGTCAGCGTGTTTTACGTCACAGCTGTCTGTGCACGCTCTGAGACGTGTAGTCAGCATGTTTTACATCACAGCAGTCTGTGCACGCTCCGAGACGTGTAGTCAGCATGTTTTACATCATAGCTGTCTGTGCACGCTCCGAGACGTGTAGTCAGCGTGTTTTACATCATAGCTGTCTGTGCACGCTCCGAGACGTGTAGTCAGCGTGTTTTACATCATAGCTGTCTGTGCACGCTCCGAGACGAGCGTGTAGTCAGCGTGTTTTACGTCATAGCTGTCTGTGCACGCTCCGAGACGTGTAGTCAGCGTGTTTTACGTCGTAGCTGTCTGTGCACGCTCCGAGACGTGTAGTCAGCGTGTTTTACGTCGTAGCTGTCTGTGCACGCTCCGAGACGTGTAGTCAGCGTGTTTTACGTCATAGCTGTCTGTGCACGCTCCGAGACGTGTAGTCAGCGTGTTTTACGTCGTAGCTGTCTGTGCACGCTCCGAGACATGTAGTCAGCGTGTTTTACATCATAGCTGTCTGTGCACGCTCCGAGACATGTAGTCAGCGTGTTTTACATCATAGCTGTCTGTGCACGCTCCGAGACGTGTAGTCAGCGTGTTTTACATCATAGCTGTCTGTGCACGCTCCGAGACGTGTAGTCAGCGTGTTTTACATCATAGCTGTCTGTGCACGCTCCGAGACGTGTAGTCAGCGTGTTTTACATCATAGCTGTCTGTGCACGCTCCGAGACGTGTAGTCAGCGTGTTTTACGTCATAGCTGTCTGTGCACGCTCCGAGATGTGTAGTCAGCGTGTTTTACGTCGTAGCTGTCTGTGCACGCTCCGAGATGTGTAGTCAGCGTGTTTTACGTCGTAGCTGTCTGTGCACGCTCCGAGACGTGTAGTCAGCGTGTTTTACGTCGTAGCTGTCTGTGCACGCTCCGAGACGTGTAGTCAGCGTGTTTTACATCGTAGCTGTCTGTGCACGCTCCGAGACGTGTAGTCAGCGTGTTTTACGTCATAGCTGTCTGTGCACGCTCCGAGACGTGTAGTCAGCATGTTTTACGTCATAGCTGTCTGTGCACGCTCCGAGACGTGTAGTCAGCATGTTTTACGGCATAGCTCTCTGTGCACGCTCCGAGACGTGTAGTCAGCGTGTTTTACATCATAGCTGTCTGTGCACGCTCCGAGACGTGTAGTCAGCGTGTTTTACGTCATAGCTGTCTGTGCACGCTCCGAGACGTGTAGTCAGCATGTTTTACGTCATAGCTGTCTGTGCACGCTCCGAGACGTGTAGTCAGCGTGTTTTACATCATAGCTGTCTGTGCACGCTCCGAGATGTGTAGTCAGCGTGTTTTACGTCATAGCTGTCTGTGCACGCTCCGAGACGTGTAGTCAGCATGTTTTACGTCATAGCTGTCTGTGCACGCTCCGAGACGTGTAGTCAGCATGTTTTACGTCAGAGCAGTCTGTGCACGCTCCGAGACGTGTAGTCGTGTTTTTTTTACGTCATAGCTGTCTGTGCACGCTCCGAGACGTGTAGTCAGCATGTTTTACGTCGTAGCTGTCTGTGCACGCTCCGAGACGTGTAGTCAGCGTGTTTTACGTCGTAGCTGTCTGTGCACGCTCCGAGACGTGTAGTCAGCGTGTTTTACATCATAGCTCTCTGTGCACGCTCCGAGACGTGTAGTCAGCGTGTTTTACATCATAGCTGTCTGTGCACGCTCCGAGACGTGTAGTCAGCGTGTTTTACATCATAGCTGTCTGTGCACGCTCCGAGACGTGTAGTCAGCGTGTTTTACATCATAGCTCTCTGTGCACGCTCCGAGACGTGTAGTCAGCGTGTTTTACGTCATAGCTGTCTGTGCACGCTCCGAGACGTGTAGTCAGCGTGTTTTACATCATAGCTGTCTGTGCACGCTCCGAGACGTGTAGTCAGCGTGTTTTACATCATAGCTGTCTGTGCACGCTCCGAGACGTGTAGTCAGCATGTTTTACATCATAGCTGTCTGTGCACGCTCCGAGACGTGTAGTCAGCATGTTTTACATCACAGCTGTCTGTGCACGCTCCGAGACGTGTAGTCAGCGTGTTTTACATCATAGCTGTCTGTGCACGCTCCGAGACGTGTAGTCAGCGTGTTTTACATCATAGCTGTCTGTGCACGCTCCGAGACGTGTAGTCAGCGTGTTTTACGTCGTAGCTGTCTGTGCACGCTCCGAGACGTGTAGTCAGCGTGTTTTACGTCATAGCTGTCTGTGCACGCTCCGAGACGTGTAGTCAGCGTGTTTTACGTCATAGCTGTCTGTGCACGCTCCGAGACGTGTAGTCAGCGTGTTTTACGTCATAGCTGTCTGTGCACGCTCCGAGACGTGTAGTCAGCGTGTTTTACGTCATAGCTGTCTGTGCACGCTCCGAGACGTGTAGTCAGCGTGTTTTACGTCATAGCTGTCTGTGCACGCTCCGAGACGTGTAGTCAGCATGTTTTACGTCATAGCTCTCTGTGCACGCTCTGAGACGTGTAGTCAGCATGTTTTACGGCATAGCTGTCTGTGCACGCTCCGAGACGTGTAGTCAGCGTGTTTTACGTCATAGCTGTCTGTGCACGCTCCGAGACGTGTAGTCAGCGTGTTTTACGTCACAGCTGTCTGTGCACGCTCCGAGACGTGTAGTCAGCGTGTTTTACGTCATAGCTGTCTGTGCACGCTCCGAGACGTGTAGTCAGCATGTTTTACGTCACAGCTGTCTGTGCACGCTCCGAGACGTGTAGTCAGCATGTTTTACGTCACAGCTGTCTGTGCACGCTCCGAGACGTGTAGTCAATGTTTTACGTCATAGCTGTCTATGCACGCTCCGAGACGTGTAGTCAGCATGTTTTACGTCATAGCTGTCTGTGCACGCTCTGAGACGTGTAGTCAGCATGTTTTACGTCATAGCTGTCTGTGCACGCTCCGAGACGTGTAGTCAGCATGTTTTACATCATAGCTGTCTGTGCACGCTCCGAGACGTGTAGTCAATGTTTTACGTCATAGCTGTCTGTGCACGCTCCGAGACGTGTAGTCAGCGTGTTTTACGTCATAGCTGTCTGTGCACGCTCCGAGACGTGTAGTCAGCATGTTTTACGTCACAGCTGTCTGTGCACGCTCCGAGACGTGTAGTCAGCATGTTTTACGTCATAGCTGTCTGTGCACGCTCCGAGACGTGTAGTCAGCATGTTTTACGTCACAGCTGTCTGTGCACGCTCCGAGACGTGTAGTCAGCATGTTTTACGTCATAGCTGTCTGTGCACGCTCCGAGACGTGTAGTCAGCATGTTTTACGTCATAGCTGTCTGTGCACGCTCTGAGACATGTAGTCAGCGTGTTTTACATCATAGCTGTCTGTGCACGCTCCGAGACGTGTAGTCAATGTTTTACGTCATAGCTGTCTGTGCACGCTCTGAGACATGTAGTCAGCGTGTTTTACATCATAGCTGTATATGCACGCTCCGAGACGTGTAGTCAATGTTTTACGACATAGCTGTCTGTGCACGCTCTGAGATGTGTAGTCAGCATGTTTTACGGCATAGCTGTCTGTGCACGCTCTGAGACATGTAGTCAGCGTGTTTTACATCATAGCTGTCTGTGCACACTCCGAGACGTGTAGTCAATGTTTTACATCGTAGATGTCTGTGCACGCTCCGAGACGTGTAGTCAATGTTTTACATCGTAGCTGTCTGTGCACGCTCCGAGACGTGTAGTCAATGTTTTACATCGTAGCTCTCTGTGCACGCTCCGAGACGTGTAGTCAATGTTTTACAGTAATTCACATTAAAATCGACACTTGGAAATTGTGAATGATGGAGTGATCCAAGATTTTTTTAGAGGTGAAAGAACATTTAAAATTGGTCCTAGCCTTTAGAGGAAGCCTATACTTCCCATTTCATCTAAGGTATGACACCTAGTAATTCATATGTTCTAGACAGAGTGAAAGACCAGGACATGACTTATAATATAGCCAAGTCATTTAATGCATGTAGAGGTCAATGTTAAAAACATCAGGCTGTTAGAAAAGTCCAAGCTTCTGGCATCTCCCAGTCAAGAGCAAGGGCGAGTAGCCAAGGGGTTTAGCTGCACCTGGCTACAGGTTTGAATAACAGATGTAGCCATTGGAAGTACCCCAGAGAAATGTCAGCCACTTTATTACTTTTTATAGACTTGGGATAAAAGAGACCATTGAATTCTGCAGTGTCAATACAATGACGGATTGACACACATAGAATCCCTTTTATAGGCAATACTAAATTCACTGGTAGCCTCGAGGTTAGAGAAGCGGGCCCGTAACTCGCCAGTAGCCTCGAGGTTCGAGAAGCGGGACCGTAACTCGCCTGTAGCTTCAAGGTTAGAGAAGCGGGCCCTTAACTCACCTGTAGCCTCGTGGTTCAAGAAGCTGGCCGTAACTCGCCTGTAGCCTCGAGGTTCGAGAAGCGGGCCCGTAACTCGCCTGTAGCTTCAAGGTTAGAGAAGCGGGCCCTTAACTCGCCTGTAGCCTCGTGGTTCAAGAAGCTGGCCCGTAACTCGCCTGTAGCCTCGAGGTCCGAGAAGCGGGCCCGTAACTCGCCAGTAGCCTCGAGGTTAGAGAAGCGGGCCCGTAACTCGCCTGTAGCCTCGAGGTTAGAGAAGCGGGCCCGTAACTCGCCTGTAGCCTCGAGGTTCGAGAAGCAGGCCCGTAACTCGCCTGTAGCCTCGAGGTTCGAGAGGCGAGCCGGTAACTCGCCTGTAGCCTCGAGGTTAGAGAGACGGTTTGAACCACTGAGCGTCCTGCTGGGGAATCTGCAGGGAAAGACCCGGCTGTCGGAGGGTTACCGGCTTCAATATCCCTGGGTGCTGCTCTCGGATCTATGTGTTGTGTGTCAGGTTTGTTTAGTGTGACAGCAAAAAAAATAAGAATATCCGTGCAAATGGTCCAATAAAGCACTTCTAGTCTGAAGAGACAAGATCAAAGACCATGGTAATGATAACAGTCATGTCCAGCCATTAAGATGCCAGACCCAATCCTCCACACAAGAGCAGCCTGTTCCCCTCTCCTGTCCTCTAAAGGAGACCATGACTGCTTCCAAGCCATTCCCATGGCAAGTCAAGCAAAAAACGTATTTCTCATACCTCCACATGAGCTAACAGCACATAATAGCTTTTCTCAGGTTACCCCAGTATTTTTACCCTTCAACGACCACCAGGGCATCCATCCTGCTTGTTCAGTCATGAACAGGAGCCGGATAGACGGATCAATACGACCCAGTTAGAACCACTGCATTACTCAAATCAAAAGGCCCCAGTCTCATCTTTAGAATCATCCTGCTAGACAATGTGCTGTTAATAATGGATCCAGTTGTTCTGCTATCTGCTAATCACACAGTGAGACACACTACCTGCCACACTATGTGTGAATAATAATAGGCTTCCATTGTTATTTCTCTGATGCAATCAATTCTAATCTAGAACCAGTGGTCAATCACTTGACGCTGTAACAGGAAGCCTGCAGATGAGGACAGGAGAAGATGGAGGGTCAGCTTGGCATTGCTGCTGATGTCCCACAGTCCTTCTCTCTCCTCGGGGCTGGGCTGAACGCCCTGGCTCTGCTTGGTAAATAAACAATAGAAACAGGCAGACCTTCTCCTGACATCCTCCTTGGCCCTCCTCTTTAGTTTAATCTGCTTCTATGTACCTGCCAGAGACAATAATGGCTTGGAGCATTCTAGGGGCCTGGAAGATGCTCTGAAAACATATTCCAAGTTAAATTACCAGAGGGACTGTGTAGGACACTGCAAACCTGATGGTGTATAAACACTGATAAGGGAAGATGGATGATGCAGAGAAAGGATGAAGCAGAGAAAGGGCACAGAGACTTAAATAGTTATGGCACCGACATGGCCAGGCTACTACTGTACACCATACACCCATATACCCATATAGCACCACCAGGCTACTACTGTACACCATACATCCATATTAGAGGACGACCGATTAATCGGAGTGGCCAATTAATTGGGGCCGATTTCAAGTTTTCATAACAATCGGAAATCGGTATTTTTGGACACGGATTTGGCCAAATTTTTTAATAAAACATTTTTTGTACACCTTTATTTAATCTTTATTTAACGAGGCAAGTCAGTTAAGAACACATTCTTATTTTCAATGATGGCGGGTTAACTGCCTTGTTCAGTGGCAGAATGACAGATTTTCACCTTGTCACCTCGGGGGACCCAATCTTGCAACCTTACAGTTAACTAGTCCAACGCTCTAACCACCTGCCTCTCATTGCACTCCACGAGGAGCCTGCCTGTTACGCGAATGCAGTAGAAGCCAAGGTAAGTTGCTAGCTAGCTAACTTATCTTATAAAAACAATCAATCATAACCACTAGTTATAACTACACATGGTTGATGATATTACTAGTTTATCTAGCGTGTCCTGTGTTGCATATAATCGATGCAATGCTGGGGGATGATTTAACAAAAGCGCATTTTCAAAAAAAGCACACCAATGCCTTTCTTAAAATCAATACACAGAAGTCCATATTTTTAAACCTGCATATTTAGCTAAAAGAAATCCAGGTTAGCAGGCAATATTAACCCGGTGAAATTGTGTCACTTCTCTTACGTTCATTGCATGCAGAGTCAGGGTATATGCAACAGTTTGGGCAGCCTGGCTCATTGCAAACTAATTTGCCAGAATTTTACGTTTTTTTACATTTAAAAAATATTTTTATTTTACGAGGTAAGTTGACTTGAGAACATGTTCTCATTTGCAGCAACGACCTGTGGAATAGTTACAGGGGAGAGGAGGGGGATTAATGAGCCAATTGTAAACTGGGGATTATTAGGTGACCGTGATGGCCAGATTGGGAATTTAGCCAGGACTCCGGGGTTAACACCCCTACTCTAACAATAAGTGCCATGGGATCTTTTTTAATGACCTCAGAGGGTAAGGACGGAAGACAAATGACAGCACCCTACACAGGGCAGAGTCCCCAATTACTGCCCTGGGGCATTGGGATATTTTTTAGACCAGAGGAAAGAGTGTCTCTTACTGGCCCTCCTACACCACTTCCAGCAGCATTTGGTCTCCCATCCAGGATCTGACCAGAACCAGCCCTGCTTAGCTTCAGAAGCAAGCCACCAGTGATATGCAGGGTGGTATGCTGCTGGTGATTATGACATAACATTGAAGGTTATACAATGAAACATGAATATTTAGACTGAGGGATGCCACCCGTTAGATAAAATCCCGAACGGTTCCGTATTTCACTGAAATAATAATTTCGAAATGATAGTTTTCGGTTTCGACCATATTAATGACCAAAGGCTCGTATTTCTGTGTGTTATGTTATAATTAAGTCTATTATTTGATAGAGCAGGCTGACTGAGCGAAGGTAGGCAGTAGCAGACTCGTAAGCATTCATTCAAACAGCACTTTCGTGCGCTTTGCCAGCAGCTCTTCACAAGCACAGCGCTGTTTATGACTTCAAGCTTATCAGCCTAATGGCTGGTGTAACCGATGTGAAATGGCTAGCTAGTTAGCGGGGTGCGCGCTAATAGCGTTTCAAACGTCACTCGCTCTGAGACTTGGAGTAGTTATTCCCCTTGCTCTGCAAAGGCCGCGGCTTTTGTGGAGCGATGGGTAACGCTGCTTCGAGTGTGGCTGTTGTCGATGTGTTCCTGGTTAGAGCCCAGGTGGGGGCGAGGAGAGGGATGGAAGCTATGCTGTTACATATACTGAACATCCAATAGTCAAAGGTATATGAAATACAAATGGTATAGAGAGAAATAGTCCTATTTTTTACATGGCACATATTGCACTTTTACTCCTCCTTTTACTCCTTTTTGCATTATTTAAATCAAATTGAACATGTTTCATTATTTATTTGAGGCTTAATAGATTTTTATTGATATATCATATTACATTAAAATAATTGTTCATTCAGTATTGTTGTAATTGTCATGATTACAAAAAAAAAAGAATTGACCGATTAATCGATATTGGCTTTTTTTTTGTTCCTTCAATAATCGGTATCGGTATCGGCGTTGAAAAATCATAATCGGTCGACCTCTAACCCATATACCCATATAGCACCACCAGGCTACTACTGTACACCATACATCCATATACCCATATAGCACCACCAGGCTACTACTGTACACCACACACCCATATACCCATATAGCACCACCAGGCTACTACTGTACACCATACATCCATATACCCATATAGCACCACCAGGCTACTACTGTACACCATACATCCATATACCCATATAGCACCACCAGGCTACTACTGTACACCATACACCCATATACCCATATAGCACCACCAGGCTACTACTGTACACCATACACCCATATACCCATATAGCACCACCAGGCTACTACTGTACACCACACACCCATATACCCATATAGCACCACCAGGCTACTACTGTACACCACACACCCATATACCCATATAGCACCACCAGGCTACTACTGTACACCACACATCCATATACCCATATAGCACCACCAGGCTACTACTGTACACCATACATCCATATTCCCATATAGCACCACCAGGCTACTACTGTATACCATACATCCATATACCCATATAGCACCACCAGGCTACTACTGTACACCATACACCCATATACCCATATAACACCCATACAGACTTTCATGATCATACGTTTTGTACTGGAGACAATCTTGTGTTGAAAAGCTATACTGTACATGCTGCGTCCCTGACCAATGACCCATGTGAACAGTACAGTGTTAGTGTGAAGATATACTAATTTTAGCCAACTGCAGAGACATCAATCAGTTACATTACCATAACGAAACAGGTGATCCTCTTCATGTGAGTGGTTCTAATAGCAGCTGAGTGTACATGATAGAAGGGAATGAACAGGAATCGCTGGGGCCTGTTTAAAACAGTGCATCTGATCTGGGGTCTGTTTAAAACAGTGCATCTGATCTGGGGTCTGTTTAAAACAGTGCATCTGATCTGGGGCCTGTTTAAAAAAGTGCATCTGATCTGGGGCCTGTTTAAAAAAGTGCATCTGATCTGGGGCCTGTTTAAAACAGTGCATCTGATCTGGGGTCTGTTTAAAACAGTGCATCTGATCCGGTAATAGCTGCACCATTGAGAGCATCTTGACAGGCTGCATGAAAGCTTGGAATGGCAACTGCTTGGCATCAGACCACAAGGCGCTACAGAGGGTAGAGCGTACGGCCCAGTACATCACCAGAACGTTGGTTGGCCCTCTGTGATGTTACGTAGATTGATACTATGTTTTCATTTATAAAGCCCTGTTACAAAAAGTCCCACGACACCTAACGCCATCGCTAAACTCCATACATAGGAGTTACTTTTGGTCTCTACTGGGTCCTGTGTGGCTCAGTCGGTAGAGCATGGTGCTTGCAACGCCAAGCGTCGTGGGTTCGATTCCCGCTAGGGCCACCCATATGTAAAAGTAGTGGCCCCAGCCAACTTGTAAGTCGCTTTGGACAAAAGCGTCTGCTAAATGGGATATATTATTATTATTATATTATTACTGAGTTAGGTAAAATCAGCTTTGAGTTTTCTTGCACCATATTTGTGGAACAAACTTCAAAATGTTCTTAAAATGTTCTGGTGCCTCTATGGCAATTCAGAAAGCTGATTGAGGACCTTATTACTGATCAATGTGTGTGTTCTTTATGACCGTGTTTTTCTTTCTGCTTGCATTATGTATTTATATTTGATGTGGGTATTTTATGTAATTTGTCATTCAGGGCTCATCTGTAAAAGAGACATTGGTCTCAGTATAACTCCCTGATAAAATAAAGGTTAAATAACATTTAACAAAGCGCTGTGGCTGAGCTCCCTGACATTCAGGACCTCTATACCAGGCGTTGTCTGAGGAAGGCCCTAAATATTTTCAAAGACTCAACAGGGCAGTCGTGGAGCAGGAGGAAAGAATCAAGTTCTCTGCATCCTCATCACTAAGGATCTATCATGGTCCACACACACCAACACAGTCGTGAAGACGCCACAACAATGCATCTTCCCACTCAGGAGGCTGAAAAGATTTAGCATGGGCCTCAAAAACCTCTGAGAGCATCTTGACTGGATGCACCATCGCTTGGAATGGCAACTGCTTGTCATCCTACCGCAAAGCTCTACATAGGGTAATGCGTACGGACCTGTACATCACTGGGGCCAAGCTTCCTGCCAGCCAGGAACTCTATACCAGGCGGTGTCAGAGGAAAGCTCTAAAAATGGTCAAAGACTCCAGTCACCCAAGTCATAAACTATTCTCTCTGCTACTGCACGGCAAGCGATACCGATTCACCGAGTCTGGAACCAACAAGACCCTGAACATCTTCTACCCCAGGCCACAAGAGGTGCATTGACCCTTTTTGCACTCTCTTTTGACTCATCACATACGCTGCTGCTACTGTTTATCTGTCCTGTTGCCTAGTCTCTTTATCCCCATCTATATGTACATTTCTACCTCAATTACCTCATACCCCTGCACATCGACTTGGTACTGGTACCCTGTGTATATAGCTAAGTTATCATTACACATTGTGTACTTATTCCTTGTGTTATAATTTATTTATTTGTTTTCACTTCTTTTCTCTCTTGTTGGGAAGGGCCCGTAAGTAAGCATTTCACTGTTAGTTTACACCTGTTGTTTACCAAGAATGTGACAAATAAACTTTGATTTGATTTGAATCACTGCGGCTTGTTTAAAACACTGTCTGTTCTGAGGCCTGTTTAAAACACTGTCTGTTCTGAGGCCTGTTTAAAACACTGTCTGTTCTGAGGCCTGTTTAAAACACTGTCTGTTCTGAGGCCTGTTTAAAACACTGTGTCTGTTCTGAGGCCTGTTTAAAACACTGTCTGTTCTGAGGCCTGTTTAAAACACTGTCTGTTCTGAGGCCTGTTTAAAACACTGTCTGTTCTGAGGCCTGTTTAAAACACTGTCTGTTCTGAGGCCTGTTTAAAACACTGTCTGTTCTGAGGCCTGTTTAAAACACTGTGTCTGTTCTGAGGCCTGTTTAAAACACTGTCTGTTCTGAGGCCTGTTTAAAACACTGTGTCTGTTCTGAGGCCTGTTTAAAACACTGTGTCTGTTCTGAGGCCTGTTTAAAACACTGTCTGTTCTGAGGCCTGTTTAAAACACTGTCTGTTCTGAGGCCTGTTTAAAACACTGTGTCTGTTCTGAGGCCTGTTTAAAACACTGTCTGTTCTGAGGCCTGTTTAAAACACTGTCTGTTCTGAGGCCTGTTTAAAACACTGTCTGTTCTGAGGCCTGTTTAAAACACTGTGTCTGACCCTGTAATCACTGGGGCTTGTTTAAAACGCTGTGTCTGACCCTGTAATCACTGGGGCTTGTTTAAAATGCTGCGTCTGACCATGTAACCACTTGGGCTTGTTTAAAGCGCTGTGTCTAACCATGTAATCACTGGAGCTTCTTTAAAGCGCTGTGTCTGACCCTGTAATCACTGGGGCTTGTTTAAAGCGCTGTGTCTAACCATGTAATCACTGGAGCTTCTTTAAAGCGCTGTGTCTGACCCTGTAATCACTGGGGCTTGTTTAAAACGCTGTGTCTGACCCTGTAATCACTGGGGCTTGTTTAAAACGCTGTGTCTGACCCTGTAATCACTGGGGCTTGTTTAAAACGCTGTGTCTGACCCTGTAATCACTGGGGCTTGTTTAAAACGCTGTGTCTGACCCTGTAATCACTGGGGCTTGTTTAAAACGCTGTGTCTGACCCTGTAATCACTGGGGCTTGTTTAAAACGCTGTGTCTGACCCTGTAATCACTGGGGCTTGTTTAAAACGCTGTGTCTGACCTTGTAATCACTGGGGCTTGTTTAAAACGCTGTGTCTGACCCTGTAATCACTGGGGCTTGTTTAAAACGCTGTGTCTGACCCTGTAATCACTGGGGCTTGTTTAAAACGCTGTGTCTGACCCTGTAATCACTGGGGCTTGTTTAAAACGCTGTGTCTGACCCTGTAATCACTGGGGCTTGTTTAAAACACTGTGTCTGACCCTGTAATCACTGGGGCTTGTTTAAAACGCTGTGTCTGACCCTGTAATCACTGGGGCTTGTTTAAAACGCTGTGTCTGACCCTGTAATCACTGGGGCTTGTTTAAAATGCTGCGTCTGACCATGTAATCACTGGGGCTTGTTTAAAACGCTGTGTCTGACCCTGTAATCACTGGGGCTTGTTTAAAACGCTGTGTCTGACCCTGTAATCACTGGGGCCTGTTTAAAACACTGTGTCTGACCCTGTAATCACTGGGGCCTGTTTAAAACACTGTGTCTGACCCTGTAATCACTGGGGCTTGTTTAAAACACTGTGTCTGACCCTGTAATCACTGGGGCTTGTGTAAAACACTGTGTCTGACCCTGTAATCACTGGGGCTTGTTTAAAATGCTGCGTCTGACCATGTAATCACTGGGGCTTCTTTGAAGCTCTGTGTCTGACCCTGTAATCACTGGGGCTTCTTTAAAGCGCTGTGTCTAACCATGTAATCACTGGGGCTTGTTTAAAGCGCTGTGTCTGACCCTGTAATCACTGGGGCTTGTTTAAAACGCTGTGTCTGACCCTGTAATCACTGGGGCTTGTTTAAAACGCTGTGTCTGACCCTGTAATCACTGGGGCTTGTTTAAAACGCTGTGTCTGACCCTGTAATCACTGGGGCTTGTTTAAAACACTGTGTCTGACCCTGTAATCACTGGGGCTTGTTTAAAACGCTGTGTCTGACCCTGTAATCACTGGGGCTTGTTTAAAACGCTGTGTCTGACCCTGTAATCACTGGGGCTTGTTTAAAATGCTGCGTCTGACCATGTAATCACTGGGGCTTGTTTAAAACGCTGTGTCTGACCCTGTAATCACTGGGGCTTGTTTAAAACGCTGTGTCTGACCCTGTAATCACTGGGGCTTGTTTAAAACGCTGCGTCTGATCCGGTAATCTCAAATGATAACAATTTACTTTGTAGAGGTGCCTTCTTTGCTTGATTAACTCTGTAATCCATTAACTATCCCTAAACCCTGCAGTAGAGGATCCCCTTACCCCTGCTTTGTAGTTGACCGGATGTGGATGATATATTGTAGGGGGCAGAGAATGCCCCCTCTAGGAGACCTGTCAGAGGTACCCAGGAGTATGGGTGGGTGTGTGTTGATACCATAGGAGGCTGGTTAGAGGAGGATGGCTCAGAGTAATGTCTGGAATCGAATGAATGGAATGCTATTAAGCACATGGAAACTATGGAAACAACCATTCCATTCCAGCCATTTCTTTCACCCCATCCTCCCCAATTGAGGTGCACCAGCCACCCGTGGTGGTTACGTACGTGCCTGCATGAGTGTGTCTGTTCAGGAAGTTCAGGCAATTGAGTGTGATAACTAGATTTAATTGAACTTAGAAATGAGGGTTGGTCATGGGAAAACAAGATAAACTAATAGTTTACCTTAGTGGGAAATGAAACTCAATGAAGGTACACTGAACCAAAAACAACCTGTCATATTCATTCAGAAATTATTTTAAAAACAGCTACTGGTTTAAAAGCTTTGGTGCTATGTGTTGAATTAGTAATAACACGAAAACTCTCCTCCGTCATGACTGATAATATGCTGCCATCCCATTGTAAAAGTTTAGCTTGCTTTTTATTTGGATGAATGTTTTTCGGGATATGTTTTCATTTCACCAGAGACATCTTGAAAGCTCTGTGCCACAAGACAACTGTGGCGCAGCGGTCAAAGGCACTGCATCTCAGTGCTAGAGGCGTCACTACAGGCGTCACCTGGTTTGATCCCGGGCTGTATCACAACCGGCCGTGATTGGGAGTTCCATAGGGCGGCACACAGTTGGCCCAGCGTTGGTTTGGCCAGGGTAGGCCATCATTGTAAATAAGAATTGGTTCTTAACTGGCTTGCCACGTTCTGACCTTAGTTCCTTTGCATTGTCTTTTGTTTTAGTATGGTCAGGGCGTGAGTTGGGTGAGTTGGGTGGGTTGTCTATGTTAGTTTGTCTATGATTTTCTATTTCTGTGTTTGGCCTGGTATGGTTCTTGAGAACCATATTTAGGTAGCCTGTTTTCCATTGTGTTTTGTGGGTGGTTGTTTTCAGTCTTTGTGTGTCTGCACCAGACAGAACTGTTTCGGTTGTTTCTTTGTTGTTTTGTTATTCAGTGTTCAGTTTACTTTATTAAAAGAATGAACATGCACCACGCTGCGTATTGGTCCTCGCCTTCTTCCCACGACAGCCGTTACAGGCACAATAAAATGTTTTTCTCTTTCTTCAATACACAAAAGTCCAGAAGAATACCACTCCATGCAATTCACCCATGAAAACTTGCACTGAAAAGCTATTGTGACCTCAAGTTACCTAGAAAGTCCTACAGTAAGCATTTTGACACATTTCCAATATATTTCTTATTGTCAGACATTTCCAGTGGTAAGACTGGATTGTTATTTCTGTAAATAACAGGGATTCACGCATGCTCCTGAGGCTTACCAAACACATTGTTTTAGGTATACTAATAATACATAACTTATTCACAGACAAGGCATTATCGCAATGAAAGTAAATAATTTGTTTTCAGTATAGTAATTGTCGTTGACCAACCTTGAGACTTTGCCAGTGTCTTGTGAAATACAGAGCCAACCCCGAGCCTAACCCAGAAAAACAAATCAAACTGATGTGAACAAGTCAAGAGGGGACGCTGAAACTTCTGATTAAAGAGAATTTCCATCAAGGAAGTGCCACGCTCTGAGAGTGCTGAACCGTACCACCACCCTGTAAGGGTCCCAGCACCTCAGAGACTCTTACCATTTCAGATCCATTTTCAGACATCAGACTGATGCAACATAAATGAAAACCCATTTGAATGAAAATCAAGGAATCATCATTCTGTTTGACAAGTTTTGAAGCCACTGTCTGATCCACTGTTCTAAGCTAATGTACAGTACCAGTCAAAAGTTTGAGCACATCTACTCATTCAAAGGTTTTTCTTAATTTTTTACTATTTTCTACATTGTAGAATAATAGTGAAGACATTAAAACTATGAAATAACACCAAAAACAAGTGTTGAACAAATCAAAATGTATTTTATATTTGAGATTCTTCAACGCAGTGCTGTATATGGCCAGACAATTGATTGGTTGGGAGAGAAAAATGGGTCATATTCATTGCATTTTAGGAAATAGCATTATGTTTAATTCAGAAGTCATCCAGGCCTGGGCAACATAAACAACTAGATTTGTTCCCACATATTTATCCAAGCAGGGAAATAGGGCCAAAGGCTTTATATTCTTAAGGATGGTTTGAACACATGCTTTTCTATCATACAGTACCTGTGCTACACACCCCATAAGTGCAGAGCTCAGAAATTAGACTGTGTTATCCTGTGATTTGTTGACTCAGATTTGTATAACGGTTTATTATCGTGCCATCAATTGTCCTCTTGCCAGGCAGACAAAAATGTAAATAACACTCAGTACTACGTAACAGAGTTCAGACGCAAATGTATAGTTTGTAATGAGTAGCAAACAAACAGCACAGTCCATAGAATAATGCATTCAGGAAGAATTGCTGACTGGAAAATGGAGACTGAATGTGTGATAGATGACTTTCAGCTCAGCAACTGCACTAACTGTGTATCAATGAAAAAGCACTTATAGTAGGATAATGCTTAATGAACACATAACTGATATGCTTTTTTGCACTGTCAGCCATTGTTATAATAGCTTAAACACTGGGCAGGGAGTCCATATGGATTGGAGTAATGGCAGGGACTAGGGTGAGGGTTTGGATACAGCTGAAGCTGAAGCTAGGACACGTGTGAGTCTGATAATATAGCACCGCTTGAGTCAGCGGCACACTCTCACTGACTGAAGCAGTGCTGCATTATTATTACTGGGCTAAATCAGGGTGTGAAAGACCTGGGTGTAGCTGGCACAGAGGAGTCAAGTGCAGGACAGCAGAGATGAGTAATAAACATAACTTTACTCAAAATACCAAATACATGTAGTGTATACCAAGCCCACACAAATAGGACCGAAATACATAAAACAAATACACACAAAAACCATGGGAAAACAGAGGGTTAAATAATGAACATGTAATTGGGGAATTGAAACCAGGTGTGTAAAACAAAGACAAAACAAATGGAAAATGAAAAGTGGATCGGCGATGGCTAGAAGGCCGGTGACGTCGACCGACAAATGCCGCCCGAACAAGGAGAGGGACCGACTTCGGCGGAAGTCGTGACACAGGGTCACACAGTGTTTCCTGGTAATCTTAAACAAATCTACTTTGAAATAAAAGTATACACTTCACACACATGGTTATGGGCTTTATGAAAAGAAGACACCTGTACCATGTCAGATATAGAATTGAAATGTATTACATTTTTGGTTTTCATCCCAATATTACACTTTATATACATCACTTTATATACATCACAGAATACTCCAATATAACAAAACCCCGTTTGACATAGAAACCTTTTCAAATAAGAAGTTATTTAAATAGATTAGAACTAAATAGAATTGAGTAGAGTTACCAGAGGCGGGATCTGGGAGATTATGCTGTTGGGCAGGCTGTTTTGTTGGCTCTCTGTGGTGACCTCATAATTACAGACTGATTACTGCTGCGTTATCACGGAATCCATGTAGCGAAACAGAATGTAAACTTGTCTCACAAGTTGTACGAGGTTAGAGATCTCGGCCCGGGTGGAAGGAAGTTGCCCATACATAGCACCATCAGATTTTCAGGCTTGGTCCACACTTTCGGTAGCCATGGAGCTACAGAGAAAAACGGGAATAACCATGGTGAAAAATACTAGTCTGATGTATCTCTCTGACATGTATTCTTGGAATAATATTGCTACTGTATGGGCTAGTGTGGGAAGAAATTAGTCACTTTGAATAAATAAGGCAATAGTCTACATTAATATGAGAAGAAGCTTTTTTTCAATAAGTTTGTGGAGAGCCTTGGAGTCTGTTACACCATGATGCATGAGAAAAGAGTTTGCTTATTTGAATAAACACAGTCTCAGTCAACCTGACATTGTAGCAAGTTAATAATAATATGAAAACGGTGCATATTACATAAACCTATTATTGCTACTTTTTCCTACTTTTTCCTATGATCCAATGTGCATTACATTACTGGGGCGTGGTTAGAGCGTTGGACTAGTAACCGGAAGGTTGCAAGTTCAAACCCCCGAGCTGACAATCTGTCGTTCTGCCCCCACTGTTCCTAGGCCGTCTTTGAAAATAAGAATTTGTTCTTAACTGACTTGCCTAGTTAAATAAAGGTAAAAAATAAAAAATGACTTAAAGAAAAACTCATGATTTAGTCTAAATGGAGGTCTAAATCTCTCTATCCAATGGCAGGTGCTGTGGATGAAGGTAGAGGAGATTTAATCCTTCAAGTTATCACCTGTTAGTCTAATTTATAGACTTAGGCTCTCATTTGAACTGGTATCATCGACCTCAGACACAATGGGTCACCACAAGAGGGAGGGAAAGCGACAAAAGAAAGTACTAGCTAGCTAGACTTACAATGTCTTACCTCCAAACCAGTTGGAAGAGTGTCCTGCCAATGGAGGGAAATGAGCGCATGTCCTCTTCAGACCGTAAGAACATGTTTTGCTAGATTTGTCATTAGCTGGCTAGCAAGTTCACCAATTCAGGATTTACAAACTGTCCAGTTTTTCCTAATTCATGAATTCACAATTAGCTAGTTAACATTATTTTAGTTGTCCATCTAAAGCGCTGATTCAGATGAGATTGGTTGCAAACTAGCTGGATCATGTCAATTGTTAGTGGGGCAAACTGGGAATTGTATGTAAAAATTAGTGCATTTAAAATTCATATGAAAATAATTAGTTGAACATTTTAACATTAATTTGGTGAATAAATAAATGTAATACTCACATTTCTTGAAGTTATTTCTCATTCTTCTGGAAATGTTTCTCAGAAGCGGGACTTACGTCCGCCATAAATTTAACGGACCTTGTTTGATGAGTTCAGAATCGCAGGAATTTTTACGTCCTGAAATGGTGCCTCCAAAGGCAGGGTCCTTGTCGCTTGGAACACAGCCAAAGATTCAAACCTTGTCCTAGGAACAGGTAGAGCCAGGTAACCTTCAGAGCAGCCATCACAGCAGCTGACCCAATCCACAGTGATGGCTGTCTCTCTGGGGGATGAGATTGAACTTCTTCCAGCATCCAATCTGACAGCCATGACAGGTTCAGTGTCAAAACTCTGAGACCAGTAGGCCCTGTCTCCCACCTTCACAGAGTTCCCGTGGAGGAGACCATGGGGCAGAGACACCGCTCACCTCTCACCTCACAAGTGTGAAGTGGATCTGTGACAGCGTCGTAGGATAAAAACACTGAAATAACAGGCCAATGCTGGTGCTTGACATAAAACAAGTATATGTACTTTGAAGGACAAAACCAACTACAACACTTACAGGTTGTTGTTGTTGTGCATGATAATGTGTGCTTTCAATCCCATTGCTAGTATTATTAAGGTCCAATAAATAGATATCGACTTGATTCTCATTCGAAATATGACTTAAATAATAGTGAAAATACATGATCGGTAACAGCACTTCTGGTGATGTCAGTCTTAATGAGGTTTGACCACAATGTCATGTTCAACATTGCCTTCAGGATTACAAGTGTCAATGTGATCTTCTGACAGAGTCAAACCATCAATTCAACAACCGAATGAAGATGGTGTGACAGATAATTACTTGCAGCTTTAGTTTGTAAACTTCGTGAGAGGACAAGGCTGAAGTTAGATATTCTAATTAATGCTGAGCTTCTGATCGTAGTCCGTGTAACACTGGCTCAGAGGGGAACCACGTGCTGATAGGGGAATTATATGATTAACTTGGTGGACGGTAACAAGACTGGTTAACTGCCTTGGGGCAGAACAATACATTTTTACCTTGTCAGCTTGAGGATTCGATCCAGCAACCTTTCGGTTACTGGCCCATCTAACTACTAGGCTAGCTGCCGCCACAAACTGATGAGACTGATAGATTCAATCCAGCAACCTTTCGGTTACTGGCCCATCTACCTACTAGGCTAGCTGCCGCCCCAAAGTGATGAGACCGATAGATTTCGATTCAGCAACCTTTTGGTTACTGGCCCATCTACCTACTAGGCTAGCTGCCGCTCCAAACTGATGAGACCGATAGAACGAGGAGCATCACATTAGCTGGATTGCATTTGCACATCTAGATCACACACATGAGTTGTCATTAGCTCAGATTTCAGGGTGACAAGAAAGGTCTAATGGGACTGACTTTCTGCCTTAGCAGTTTTCACACCTGATTTGCTATGTTGCTCTCTTTTCTTAAACTAACAAGGACCATACCATGTGTATTGACACTTTAATTGAATCACAGTTTCTCATCCATGAAATAGAATAGAGTGAAAATTAATATCTCAGATTCCTTCCCACTTAATTGTGAGCTTTGGTGCAGCCACTTAGTAAATGACGCTGCTGACAGAATACGATGTTATTCAATTGAAATCACAGGATTCATTGGCGTTATTGCTCAGATTGTCCTTGCTACGCTACACATGTATTATCTGGGTGAAGAATTCCTTCCTTCGATGCACTAGTTAGGCTTATCCTGTGAGACACCTATAGTGCTTCCCTGTCTCTGCCATGGGACTAAATCACCACAGTGTTACATAACGCCTTCGCCCCCTGAGACAACCTATTAATTAATGAGAACCTGCTAAGAGGCCCCAGACGTCTTCCTCTCCATGGATTTCCTTGCAGGAAATCAATTTTATGTCATTTTAGCTGCCAATAAATCTCACCGACAAGTTTTATTATATCCCTTCCCTCAGTGAGTCAAAGGCTTACAGTACAGTACACAGCGCTGAGATGGAGCAGCTGAAACTGTCAGAGGATTAGGAACCACTTCCTGTCTGTTCACTGTTTTGAACATTCTAGCAAAACTCTGAGCTGGTTGAGGCTAAGGGAGGAGGTTGAGGCTAAGGGAGTAGGCCCATACGGATTGTATACCTACTCCCACACCTTTCCTCCTTATGTTAGGATCTACTCTTCACTGTGACAATGTGGCTGGCAGATGATATTCTGCTGTTAGAGAAGTTTGAGATTTAATGGAAATAAAGAGCCTGTCTCAAGAGGGCTTATGTCCTAGAAGACAATTGATTTTCTATGCTGGTTCTGCAACAAAAACAAGCTCCTTTTCCTCAGTTAGCTCTGGAGTTGTGATATGCCTCCAGTGAGATAAAGCTAAGGCTGCCATCATGGGACAACCAACTCCACTGAAACGAGCTGCCTCACCATATCAGCGGTATAAAGTAGAAATTGCTACATGCTATTTGAAGAAAACAACAATAGAGTACCTTCCCAGTGAAAATCTCACTTTTAAAAGTTCAAATAATGTTGTTGACTCATACTACACTTGTATTTGTGGCCAAAGCATAAATTGGAGAAAAAACACAAACAAAATCCCCACCTCAAACTTGTATCTCAAACAGACCGTTTCAAAAATGCTTGCTATTTCCTCATTGTGGATGATGTCTCTTCCGGAGGTTCAGCTGGCCAATCAGCGGCCTACTTGCATGAATTTATTTATTACCGGTATATGCCCACACCACTCTGTTGTTGGGGATTTCCCACATCATCCTGTTGTTGAGGCATGCCCACACAATTCTGTTGTAGGGGCACGCTCAAACACTTCTGTCATTGTGGCACACTCACACCATTCTGTTGTTGGGATATTCTCACACCATACTGTTGTTGAGGCATGCCCACACAATTCTGTTGTTGGGCCACGCTCACACAATTCTGTTGTAGGGGCACGCTCAAACACTTCTGTCATTGTGGCACACTCACACCATTCTGTTGTTGGGATATTCTCACACCATACTGTTGTTGGGGCACGCTCACACCATTCTGTTGTTGGGGCATGCCCACACCATTCTGTTGTTGGGGCATGCCCACACCATTCTGTTGTTGGGGCATGCTCACACCATTCTGTTGTTGGGATATTCTCACACCATTTTGTTGTTGGGGTATTCTCACACCATTCTGTTGTTGGGGTATTCCCACACCATTCTGTTGTTAGGGTATTATCACACCATTCTGTTATTGGGGTATTCTCACACCATTCTGTTGTTGGGGCACGCTCACACCATTCTGTTGTTGGGGCACACTCACACCATTCTGTTGTTGGGGCACATTAGAACCCCAGGTAATCTTAGGTTTTATTACATACAGTCTGGAGGAACTACTGGATATAAGAGCAAGGTCAACATCATTACGACCAGGAATACAACTTTCCCGAAGCAGATCCTGTGTTGTGCCCACCACCCAGGACAATTGATCGGATCCCAGCCAGCGAACCAAAACAACGATGCCATAAAAGGGGCAGGCGAAGAGGTCTTCGGGTCAGGCTCCAGAGACAGGCACATCACGCACCACTCCCTAGCATACTACTCGCCAATGTCCAGTCTCTTGACAACAAGGTTGATAAAATCCAAGCAAGTGTAGCATTCCAGAGAGACATAAGAGACTGTCACGTTCTTTGCTTCATGGAAACATGGCTCAATCGAGACACGCTATCGGAGTCGGTGCAGCCAGCTGGTTTCTTCATGCATCGCCCTGACAGGAACAAACATCTTTCTGGTAAGAAGAGGGGTGGGGGGTGTATGCCTTATGATTAACGAGACGTGGTGTGATCATAACAACATACAGAAACTCAAGTCCTCAAGTTCACCTGACTTAGAATTCCTTACAATCAAATGTCAACCGCATTATCTACCAAGAGAATTCTCTTCGATTATAATCACAGCCGCATATATTCCTCCCCAAGCAGACACATCGATGGCCCTAAACAAACTTTATTTTACTCTATGTAAACTGGAAACCACATATCCTGAGGCTGCATTCATTGTAGCTGGGGATTTTAACAAGGCTAATCTGAAAACAAGACTCCCTAAATTCTATCAGCATATTGATTGTCCTACCCGGGCTGGTAAAACCCATTCACACCATTCTGTTGTTTGGGCATGCTCACACCATTCTATTGTTGGGATATTCTCACACCATTCTGTTGTTGGAGTATTCCCACACCATTATGTTGTTGGGATATTCACACACCATTCTGTTGTTGGGGTATTCTACACCATTCTGTTGTTGGGATATTCACACACCATTCTGTTGTTGGGATATTCACACACCATTCTGTTGTTGGGATATTCACACACCATTCTGTTGTTGGGATATTCACACACCATTCTGTTGTTGGGGTATTCACACACCATTCTGTTGTTGGGATATTCACACACCATTCTGTTGTTGGGATATTCACACATCATTCTGTTGTTGGGGTATTCACACACCATTCTGTTGTTGGGATATTCACACACCATTCTGTTGTTGGGATATTCACACACCATTCTGTTGTTGGGATATTCACACACCATTCTGTTGTTGGGGTATTCACACACCATTCTGTTGTTGGGGTATTCACACACCATTCTGTTGTTGGGATATTCACACACCATTCTGTTGTTGGGGTATTCACACACCATTCTGTTGTTGGGATATTCACACATCATTCTGTTGTTGGGATATTCACACACCATTCTGTTGTTGGGATATTCACACAGAAAAGCTGCTTTTGAACATGCTCAATTCACTTTGATTTTTAAGGAAAACATTTTCACTCCTATTGTAATTAAATATAGGTCATATTTCATAGAAATCTGGAAACACTGGACAGTTACTTTAACCATTGGTATATTCCTTCATTTTTTTCCCATGCCTTTGCTTTGTGAATGTTTCATGTTACTCCTCAAGGAAATGTCTAAGTGACCCCAAACTTTTGTACGGTAGTGTATATACGTCTAGACCGTGAATGGGTGCTGAGGGATTTGGTAGGCTACATTACCATATTACTGTAGCTGTGATTGATGGCAATATCTCAAAATGTCTTATAAAAACATGGTATAAGCCCATTTACTAAACTGTGATGGATTGGCAGGTGTTAATGGAAATTCTAAAATCAACATAGTGACTCATTTGATGGATTTCAAAAAGTGATCGAAAAAGAGAGCACACGGACATAAATCTGTTCCCCAGCATTCACAAAGTACAGTACATTCATTCACCTTTATTGTGGGTTTATAACTTCTATAACCTTTATAACCTTTATTGTGGGTTTATAACCTCTATAACCTTTGTAACCTTTATTGTGGGTTTATAACCTCTATAACCTTTGTAACCTCTATAACCTCTATAACCTCTATAACCTTTAGAACCTTTATTGTGGGTTTATAACCTCTATAACCTTTATAACCTCTATAACCTCTATAACCTCTATAACCTTTATTGTGGGTTTATAACCTCTATAACCTTTATAACCTTTATTGTGGGTTTATAACCTCTATAACCTTTATAACCTTTATTGTGGGTTTATAATCTCTATAACCTTTATGACCTTTATTGTGGGTTTATAACCTTTATAACCTCTATAACCTTTATTGTTGGTTTATAACCTCTATAACCTTTATAACCTTTATTGTGGGTTTATAACCATGTAATCTCGTTAAGAAATAAGAGAATAATGGCTTATTAGCATGATTTCGTACCGTTCTCAGAACTTACTGGCACTTCAATACCTTTTATAATGTTTGCCTTACAATATTTTTCGCTTGTGTTTGCCTATTGGCTTAACAGATTTTTTTTTAAAGGCTGCAACGATCCTTCTGTACTTATCATGTCAGTCAGGTTCAAATCTATTTTGACCGACATGGGAAAACAAACAAGCATCAGTTTTATTTAACTGAAACAGATCACTCTGAGGTGTAATTCATTGTGCCATAAGACAGTGTTCTGTGGTAACACAATGTGGCTTGGTCAAACAGAATATATTTCCTACTCGTGTTATCTACTCAATGTACTGTACAGTACATGCACATAACACTTATGTTTTCCATTAAATATGAGGTAGCTTGTTATTGATAGACTTAGTTTAGTATTTTCTCCACATTTTGTTAAATCAATCAAATCAAATCCAATTTATTTATATAGCCCTTCGTACATCAGCTGATATCTCAAAGTGCTGTACAGAAACCCAGCCTAAAACCCCAAACAGCAAGCAATGCAGGTGTAGAAGCAATGTGGTTAGGAAAAACTCACTAGAAAGGCCAAAACCTAGGAAGAAACCTAGAGAGGAACCAGGCTATGTGGGGTGGCCAGTCCTCTTCTGGCTGTGCCTGGGTAGAAATTATAACAGAACATGGCCAAGATGTTCAAATGTTCATAAATGACCAGCATGGTCGAATAATAATAAGGCAGAACAGTTGAAACTGGAGTTAAAAAATCGGCACAAAAAACATGGCCCTCGTGAGTTCACATTCTCCCCTCATTTTTTCAACATACTTTAATGTGATCACATTGCATCAACCTGACTAGTTGATTGAATGAATCATCGACGTGACTGGTTGATTGAATGAGTCATCGACGTGACTGATTGATTGAATGAGTCATCAACGTGACTGGTTGATTGAATGAGTCATCTACATGACTGATTGATTGAATGAGTCATCTACATGACTGATTGATTGAATGAGTCATCGACGTGACTAGTTGATTGAATGGGTCATCTACATGACTGATTGATTGAATGAGTCATCTACATGACTGATTGATTGTATGAGTCATCGACGTGACTAGTTGATTGAATGGGTCATCGACGTGACTGGTTGATTGAATGAGTCATCTACATGACTAGTTGATTGAATGAGTCATCTACGTGACTGGTTGATTGAATGAGTCATCGACGTGACTAGTTGATTGAATGAGTCATCAACCTGACTGGTTGATTGAATGAGTCATCAACCTGACTGATCGATTGAATGAGTCATCAACCTGACTGGTTGATTGAATGAGTCATCGACGTGACTGGTTTATTTTTTCATTTTTTATTCTACCTTTATTTAACTAGGGAGACAAGTTGAGAACAAGTTCTCATTTACAACTGCGACCTGGCCAAGATAAAGCAAAGCAGTGCGACACAAACAACAACACAGAGTCACTCATGGAATAAACAAAACATACAGTCAATAACACAATAGAAAAAAGTCTATATACAGTGTGTGCAATAGTGGCGAAATAAGGACAATTTAGCAATTAACCACTGGAGTGATAAAGACTGGAGTGATAGATGTGCAGAAGATGAATGTGCAAGTGGAGATAAAAAAAAAAGATTTAAAAAAAAATAACAGTATGGGGATGAGGTAGATGGATGGGCTATTTACAGATGGGCTATGTACAGGTGCAGTGATCTGTGAGCTGCTCTGACAGCTGGTAATTAAAGTTAGTGAGTGAGATATGAGTCTCCAGCTTCAGTGATTTTTGCAATTCATTCTAGTCTTTGGCAGCAGAGAACTGTAAGGAAAGGCGGCCAAAGGAGGAGTTGGCTTTGGGGGTGACGTGTGAAACATACCTGCTGGAGTGCATGCTACGGGTGGGTGCTGCTCTGGTGACCAGTGAGTTGAGATAATGCGGGGCTTTACCTAGCAGAGACCTAGATGACCTGGAGCCAGTGGGTTTGGCGACGAATATGAAGCGAGGGCCAGCCAACGAGAGCGTACAGGTCGCAGTGGTGGGTAGTATATGGGGCTTTGGTGACAAAACGGAAGGCACTGTGATAGATTGCATCCAATTTGCTGAGTAGAGTGTTGGAGGCTATTTTGTAAATTACATCGCTGAAGTCAAGGAGGATAGTCAGTTTTACGAGGGTATGTTTGGCAGCATGAGTGAAGGAGGCTTTGTTGTGAAATAGGAAGCCGATTCTAGATTTAAGTTTGGATTGGAGATGCTTAATGTGAGTCTGGAAGGAGAGTTTACAGTCTAACCATACACCTAGGTATTTATAGTTGTCCACATATTCTAAGTCAGAACCGTCCAGAGGAGAGATGCTAGACGAGCGGGCAGGTGCGGGTAACGATCGGTTGAAGAGCATACATTTCGTTTTTTTTTTTTTTTTTTTATCCGTTATTTTACCAGGTAAGTTGACTGAGAACACGTTCTCATTTGCAGCAACGACCTGGGGAATAGTTACAGGGGAGAGGAGGGGGATTAATGAGCCAATTGTAATTGGGGATTATTGACCATGATGGTTTGAGGGTCAGATTGGGAATTTAGCCAGGACACCGGGGTAAACACCCCTACTCTTACGATAAGTGCCATGGGATCTTTAATGACCTCAGAGAGTCAGGACACCCGTTTAACGTCCCATCCGAAAGACAGCACCCTACACAGGGCAGTGTCCCCAATCACATTAGGATATATATTTTTTTAGACCAGAGGAAAGAGTGCCTCCTACACCACTTCCAGCAGCATCTGGTCTCCCATCCTGGAACTGACCAGGACCAACCCTGCTTAGCTTCAGAAGCAAGCCATCATTGACATAACATTGAAGGTTGTGCAATGTAACAAGAATATTTAGACTTAGGGATGCCACCCGTTAGATAAAATACAGAACGCTTCCGTATTTCACTGAAATAAGAAACGTTTTGTTTTCAAAATTATAGTTTCACAGCGCTGTGCTTCAAGCTTATCAGCCTAATGGCTGGTGTAACCGATGTGAATTGGCTAGCTAGTTAGCGGGGTGCACGCTAATAGCATTTCAAACGTCACTCGCTCTGAGACTTGGAGTAGTTATTCCCCTTGCTCTGCGAGGGCCGTGGCTTTTGTGGAGTGATGGGATGTCCAGGACCAACCCTGCTTAGCTTCAGAAGCAAGCCAGCAGTGGTATGCAGGGTGGTATGCTGCTGGCATTTAAGAGCAGTTGGGGGCCACGGAAGGAGAGTTGAATGGCATTGAAGCTTGTCTGGAGGTTAGTTAACACAGTGTCCAAATAAGAGCCAGAAGTATACAGAATGGTATCGTCTGCGTAGAGGTGGATCAGAGAATCACCAGCAGCAAGAGTGATGTCATTGATGTATACAGAGAAAAGTCGGCCCGAGAATTGAACCCTGAGGCACACCCACAGGTGAACGAGTCATCAACGTAAACATACATTTAACCTAGATTTCATAAATCATGGATGAAGTTACAAAATGTGATTTATTTCAAATTAAATTCCCATTTGTTGACAACTCAATCTCATCCCAAATTGGATATCTATCTGACATCTTTACCCTGTGCAAAAGGAAAACTATTTTCTTGAAGCGTTAGCGGAGAAGAATGATTCTTCTCAATCCTCTTCGTGTCAGATGTCCTCTGCTCTATCAGCCTCACCATACAATGAAATGGTATAACACACTGTGCCAACAGAACGTGTTTAGCAGTTTCCACAGGGAACCCACACTGTGCTGCCCGAGGTGTTAGTTGGGCTTCAGAATAATGGTTGTACCCTCTGGCTGTTGATGCTCCAGCTGCGTTGTCCTCTGGCAGTGTTTGTTTCTCTGGGGGAGCTCAAATGAATAATGAGAATTGGGTAAAGGGAAGCTTACTAACTTCAGTTTACTGGTTTGCTGCTTTGAGAGACATGGAGAGTCAGGGGATGATTGTGCTGTGGGCTTTGTAGAGCTAATCAACCAGCACCAAAATGGGTTTGTGCACACTGAAAATGTGTATAACGAGAATATGAACTAATCGGAATTCACAATAAACTTAAAGTAAAGGAAATGTGTATTACGTTCCAGAGCATCTGTTCTAAACCATTGTTAAACTGTATTTGTCCGTTTAACTTGAGATATATTTTTAATAGGTTTAGACTAAACCTAACCTTTCACTTATTCAGTATTTCTACATGTTACCTGCACAGGAAATATGGTTTTGGAATATCAGCACAACTCCCTTTTATAATTTTCTATAAGGCTGAGCACAACCCCAGATTGGATGCTTTACCCTGCATAATGCTGATAAAATGCAAACAGATGTCTGCCCGTCATTTGCCCGGTGTGGCCTCTCCAACATTCAGTCCCCAGAGTGAATAGCCAATTTCATCTCCACCAGAGAACCTCTTAGAAATCCATCAGGAGAAAAGACTTGTTCCCCAACACTGTGCTTCAGCCAGATACATCTCCACGGCAACAGCTGCTTTATTAGATGCTGGACCAAACTATTTGATAGGGTTGAAAATCCACTGTTTAGGACCTACATTATTGATGGTAAATATTGAAATCTCATCGGGTTTCTGCATTTACCTGGGACACAGTCATTTCACAGGCAAAACCCCCGCCATCATCTCTATGACATTTCTGCTGGAATTGTCTCCCTCCTGAGTGTCACGGGCCAGAACAGCTGTTGAGAGCAGTTGGTGCTTCAACATCTACAGATCTGGAATCTCTGCCAGGTTCATCGAGGAATACTGACAGGTCCACTGGAAGTCAGTTGAACAGTTGAAAAACAATGAGGAAGGTTAGTGAGCCAGAGATAGACTGTGATTGTCTCCCTACAGAGCGTTGCTGGGTCTGAGAGACATGCGACAGCAAGAGATACAACCAATGGATCTTCAGTCAGTGGGGACATTACGTAACACGACTGGTCAGTTATTTGACTGAATATATAGTGGCAAAAGTCTATTATCATTACTAACTTCACAAACATACATACATACACACAGACACACACACACACGCACACACGTACACACACAAACATGCTCACTATTTACTTGCAATTTCAGGACAGAAAATTCATTAAAAAATATGCTGCAAACAGAAAATCATAAATATGTGATGTTTTGGTCATTAAAAAGTCATTTTTAGCCAACCTACCAATGCTAATCAGTGTCTGGGCTTCTGTAATTCCAAATTGCTTTTTGCTCTGCAGCACTGCACACCGTACAAAAGAGACGGTTGCTTCTCTCCTGACAAGAAATAAAGGTTTTAACTCCTTTGTGGGTATGACTGCTTTATGGGATACAAAAGAGGTAAAAGAATGGTGCAGAAAATAGATTGAGAAGAGAAAGAACCCTTCACAAAGAATACTGCATTCATACTTATCGTTAGCAATCGCTTCAAGATTTTACCTTGGAAACTATTTCCATTGAACTTATCTTTTAACAAATCAAAAAAGGAAAATTTAACAACTTACATAACAATAGCTTTACTTAATCATAGGAATGTCAACCTGACATGCTTGTAGCTGATCTAACGGAGGCTTTAATTGTAGTTGAGACGCAGAAGCAACTAAATGTATGAGGAGGCTGTCGAAAGGTGTCTTGATTTCTACTTAGCACTTGGCAAGAGGCTTATTCCAAAGCTGCCACTTACCTTCAGCAGATAGCAGAGCAATAGGCTGTTACTGTCATGCTGAAGATGCCATCCAACGTACAGCACGCCAGGCCGAATTTAGAGATGTATTTTAAAGTCCCTCGTTATGTTAGGTTTATGTCATAAGAAGAAAAAGAGATTTACAGGGAAACTGTTGTCATGACGTTGGCCTGGGGGTAGGTTTCTGACAGATATAAATACCTCTTCCCCCGTTTTTCCTCTCTCTACCCTACTGATGTTACATTTGCGAACCCCTTTGGTTAACATCGAGATTCTGGGAACATCAGAAGGTGGGGGGAAATTGACTATATTCTGGTAATCTGATCCATTGAACATATTCGATGGTACTTAATGAATATGATGTCAGTTCAGTTGTCATCTGAGACATCATCAATGATAAGATGACATAAACTCTACAGTGGAAAGTCTACACATCAGAGTTATCGGATTCACATGAAATTGTTATTCAATTTAAATGTTTGAATATGAAATTATTTGTGATGGGATGAAATGTGATTTTAGCTTCTAAAATGTGAGATTTGGGTTTTCATAAGGTTAGGGCTATGCTCAATCAATCATAGGCTATAAAACTTTTCAAACATGCCCTCCTCTCCCTTCCTATATAAAGCCTTGACGACAATGTAACCTGTTCCGAGGATGTGAGGACGACGGTCCGATGTCAGAATGGTTCAGATAATAACTACAGAACGAAGCCAACATCAGCGTGAGCTTTGGTTGCGAATGGTATGAACTCTTATTCACTACAGAAGTGATACCTCCTAGCCGTTGAGTTAGCAACAGCAACTGCAAACGGGGGTTAGGAAAGAACAGACAAGAGTATCCCGTCTATCACACAACGCCGTTACTACAACTTATCCAATTGACCACCAGAGACATTCTTCAAAGGACAAAGGACTTGGTTTGGCAACACGCTCTTCCATCTACCACCAACCTACTGAAGAGTAGCTCAGAGTAAATATTTATTGCATTTTCCTTTTCCAAATGGGCGGTAATTTAGAATGCACAAGATACTGTATTTACGATAGCCCAGCTTTTTCCATTTGTTCCTCAGTTTTGCCGCTCTTTGACTCAAACCCAGCCCTTTTCTTTTGTGTAACAAGCTGTCATATCTGTTCCTCCCGCTAGGGACGTTTTCCTTTATGACGTAATTTGTAATCAAGTTATGATTAATTATGCGTGTGTGTGTAATTCTGTGTGATTAGTTAGGTATTTAGTAAATAAATAATTAAACCCAATTTTGTATTGCTAATTCAACTTGTTAGCCAGGGTTCGTGAAGATAACCAAGAATTTACAACTTTCAGATGAGACTGAATTCGGGTGACGATTAATATTGACTGCTATTGATGTGAAATATTACTAGGTCTTTAAGAGTTTATTCGGAAGATAACAGCTCTATAAAGATTATTTTGTGGTGCCCCTCTGTAGTTAATTACATTTACATGATTAGCTCAATCAGGTGATATTAATTACGGAGAAATGATTTTATAGAATAGCATGTCTTATCACTTAATCCGGCATAGCCAAAGACACGACACCGCCATCTGTAAGCTGTTAGTGTCTTAACACCCGTTAGCCAAAGACACGACACTGTATAGATCCATCCAGAAACTAAATAAAATAATTAAGTAGTATTACTTTTAGTAGCCAACTACTTGTTTATTTTGAACTTCATTACATCCAACTATTGATACACAAACAGACAGAACTGGTACCATAAATCATCTGGGGAATTTCTGACATGCCAGTCCATCAGGGCCAAATGGGCCAGTCCACTAAAATACTCTGGGCCGGTGTCTGTGAAATTGGACAGCAGGCCATTAGCCAGAGAAATCATAATAACATTTCTTATCAGGCCCATTTTTTTTACAATAAAAACATGTAATAATTCTCTACAATTTGCCCTAACTGTCCTACGGCAGGTACATTTCTGCAAACAGTTGTGAAAAGAAAGACATGCAAACCACAACTGTCAGATCAATGAACTAACCAACTCAAGTGATTACTTGCTGGAATATTAGCTAAATTTGCAAGACCTTGTTTTAATCTTGGGCACACTTCCACTTGAATTCTATCCATGCCTCTGCCTCACTACCCACAGAGTCAGCTAGTGTTCTGACACAAAAGATTGTGGTAAGGGTCATTGTGAAAACTCCTAATCAACTCTCTGAGAAAATTAATTGTTTTCCATGGCTAATTCGAGGGGCATTGGCATAAATTGACAGCTGGGATGTGCCATATGCATACGTAAATTGGTGAGTTAATTTCTAGGTTGTGTGGAGTCCTAGACATTGAGGTACAGTTAGCTCACAGAGGTCAGATGAAGGAAGCGACCCCCATCAGCATGGATGCCAGCAGTGGAGTGCCACTTCAGCATCTTGGCTGATCCTGTTTGTTAGCAGAATTGCACAACCCCCTGGGACACAACATCAACACAGAGACAAGGTCCCTTCTGAATCTTTAATTAGGCCATGGAGATAAATAACCAAAGTTTACCACATCTCCACAAAATCAATGACACTCTGATAACTATGGACACCCAGTACATGACAATGCTCGCTGGTGATATAGAGCTCTTCAGGTTATGCGGGTGTGTGCTTGAGGGTGTGGGTATGAGGGTGGGTTCTTGAGGGTGTGGGTATGAGGGTGTGTGTATGAGGCTGTGGCTATGAGGCTGTGTGCTTGAGACTGTGGGTATGAGACTGTGGGTATGAAACTGTGGGTATGAGGGTGTGGGTATGAGGGTGTGTGGGTGTGGGTGTGCGGGTGTAAGTATGAGGGTGTGGGTATGAGGGTGTGAGTATGAGGGTGTGAGTGTGGGAGTGTGAGTATGAGGGTGTGGGTGTGTGTATGAGGGTGTGAGTATGAGGGTGTATATGAGTGGATATTTTGATGTGGGTATGAGGGTGTGGGTATGTGGATGTATGACGGTGTGGGTATGAGGGTGTAGCTATGAGGCTGTGTGCTTGAGACTGTGGGTATGCGGGTGTGTGGGTGTGGGTATGAGGGTGTGAGTATGAGGGTGTGGATATGAGGGTTTGAGTGTGTGGGTGTGGGTTTGAGGGTGGGAGTATGAGGGTGTATGAGAGTGGGTATTTTGATGTGGGTATGAGGGTGTGGGTATGTGGATGTATGAGGGTGTGGGTATGAGGGTATGGTATGAAGGTGTGGGTATGAGGGTGTGTGCTTGAGTCAAGGAATGAGACTGTTAGTAGAGATAAAGAGGAGTGTTGTTTAATTTGTGTATTTTCAATGCAGTCTATTTTTCCAATGAAACAACACTAGTTACTTTGCTATAGGTTGCAGCATTGACCTTGAAACAAAGATAACAAGAATCTAGGTCTACAGAGATAGGGAGAAAACAGAGAGCTCTTTATCCCCAAATGGTCTATCAGACTACCCATACCAAGTCCTGTAAAACTGGGGTTAGAGGTTCTCCATCCCTTATGTTTTTAGTTGTTATATTTACAGATTTTCAGGAACATCTAAACCACATTGCCAAAATATATATTGAATAGTGAGCATGTATCTCCTCGCTTGCCCAATCTTCTTTGTAATTGAACAGAGTTGGTCTTTGTAGCAGGGCTAACCTTTAATAATGATGCAACCAAGTATTTCAAATCAATGGGAATCTATGAGGCATGAAGATATATTGATCATTGTTGTGTTAGAGTTGTGTCATTACTCAACAGTTGTGTTAGAGTTGTGTTATTACTCAACAGTTCTGTTAGGGTTGTGTTATTACGCAAATCAAAATTAAATCAAATGTATTATATAGCCCATCTTACATCAGCTGATATCTCAAAGTGCTGTACAGAAACCCAGCCTAAAACCCCAAACAGAAAGCAATGCAGGTGTAGAAGCACGGTGGCTAGGAAAAACTCCCTAGAAAGGCCAAAACCTAGGAAGAAACCTAGAGAGGAACCAGGCTATGAGGGGTGGCCAGTCCTCTTCTGGCTGTGCTGGGTGGAGATTATAACAGAACATGGCCAAAATGTTCAAATGTTCATAAATGACCAGCATGGTCAAATAACAATAATCACAGTAGTTGTCGAGGGTGCAGCAAGTCAGCACCTCAGGATTAAATGTCAGTTGGCATTTCATAGCCAATCATTAAGAGTATCTCTACCACTCCTGCTGTCTATAGAGAATTGAAAACAGCAGGTCTGGGACAGGTAGTACGTCCGGTGAACAGGTCAGGATTCCATAGCCGCAGGCAGAACAGTTCAAACTGGAGCAGCAGCATGGCAAGGTGGACTGGGGACAGCAAGGAGTCATCAGGCCAGGTAGTCCTGAGGCATGGTCCTAGGGCTAAGGTCCTCCGAGAGAAAGGGAGAAAGAGGGAATTAGAGAGAGCATACTTAAATTCACACAGGACACCGGATAAGACATGAAAAGTACTCCAGATATAACAAACTGACCCTAGCCCCCCGACACATAAACTACTGCAGTGACGCACCCCTCCTAGGGACGGCATGAAAGAGCACCAGTAAGCCAGTGACTCAGCCCCTGTAATAGGGTTAGAGGCAGAGAATCCCAGTGGAGAGAGGGGAACCGGCCAGGCAGAGACAGCAAGGGCGGTTCGTTGCTCCAGAGCCTTTCCGTTCACCTTCACACTCCAGGGCCAGACTACACTCAATCATATGACCCACTGAAGAGATGAGTCTTCAGTAAAGACTTAAAGGTTGGGACCGAGTCTGCGTCTCTCACATGGGTAGGCAGACCATTCCATGAAAATGGAGCTCTATAGGAGAAAGCCCTGCCTCCAGCTGTTTGCTTAGAAATTCTAGGGACAATTAGGAGGCCTGCGTCTTTTGACTGTAGCGTAAGTTTAGGTATGTACGGCAGGACCAAATCAGAAAGATAGGTAGGAGCAAGCCCATGTAATGCTTTGTAGGTTAGGAGTAAAACCTTGAAATCAGCCCTTGTCTTAACAGGAAGCCAGTGTAGAGAGGCTAGCACTGAAGCAATATGATCACATTTTTGGGGTTCTTGTCAGGATTTCTGTTCGTGTTTAGCACTAGATAGAAAAAAGCTATCCTTGAAACAGTCTTGATAGGTTCGTCAAAAGAGAGATCAGGGTCCAGAGTAACGCCAAGGTCCTTCATAGTTTTATTTGAGACGACTGCACATCCATCAAGATTAATTGTCAGATTCAACAGAAGATATCTTTGTTTCTTGGGACCTAGAACAAGCATCTCTGTTTTGTCCGAGTTTAGAAGTAGAACGTTTGCAGCCACCCACTTCCTTATATCTGAAATCCAGGCTTCTAGCGAGGGCAATTTTGGGGCATCACCATGTTTCATTGAAATGTACAGCTGTGTCATCCGCATAGCAGTGAAAGTTAGCGTTATGTTTTCGAATGACTTCTCCAAGAGGTCGCTCTGGATAAGAGCGTCTGCTAAATGACTTAAATGTAAATGTAAATGTAATGTAAAATATATAGTGAAAACAATAGTGGTCCTAAAACGGAACCTTGAGGAACACCGAAATTTACAGTTGATTTGTCAGAGGACAAACCATTCACAGAGACAAACTGATATCTTTTCGACAGATAAGATCTAAACCAGGCCAGAACTTGTCCATGTAGACCAATTTGGGTTTCCAATCTCTTCAAAAGAATGTAGTAATCAATGGTATCAAAAGCAGCACTAAGGTCTAGGAGCACGAGGACAGATGCAGAGCCTCGGTCTGATGCCATTAACAGGTAATTTACCACCTTCACAAGTGCAGTCTCAGTGTTATGATGGGGTCTAAAACCAGACTGAAGCATTTGGTATACATTGTTTGTCTTCAGCAAGGCAGTGAGTTGCTGCGCAACAGCTTTTTCAAAAAAAATTGAGAGGATTGGAAGATTTGATATAGGCCGATAGTTTTTTAAATATTTTCTGGGTCAAGGTTTGGCTTTTTCAAGAGAGGCTTATTACTGCCACTTTTAATGAGTTTGGTACACATCCGGTGGATAGAGAGCCATTTATTATGTTCAACATAAGAGGGCCAAGCACAGGAAGCAGCTCTTTCAGTAGTTTAGTTGGAATAGGGTCCAGTATGCAGCTTGAAGGTTTAGAGGCCATGATTATTTTCATTATTGTGTCAAGAGATATAGTCCTAAAACTCTTGAGTGTCTCTCTTGATCCTAGGTCCTGGAAGAGTTGTGCAAACTCGGGACAACTAAGTTTTGAAGGAATATGCAGATTTAAAGAGTCCGTAATTTGCTATCTAATGATCATGATCTTTCCTCAAAGAAGTTCATGAATTTATTACTGCTGAAGTGAAAGCCATCCTCACTTGGGGAATGCTGCTTTTTAGTTAGCTTTGCAACAGTATCAAAAATTAATTTTGGAATGTTCTTATTTTCCTAAATTAAGTTGGAAAAATAGGATGATCAAGCAGCAGTGAGGGCTCTTCGATACTGCACGGTACTGTCTTTCCAAGCTCGTCGGAAGACTTACAGTTTGGTGTGGCGCCATTTCCGTTCCAATTTTCTGGAAGCTTGCTTCAGCGCTCGGGTATTTTCTGTATACCAGGGAGCTAGTTTCTAATGACACATATTTTTAGTTTTTATGGGTGCAACTGCATCTAGGGTATTGCGCAAGGTTAAATTGAGTTCCTCAGTTAGGTGGTTAACTGATTTTTGTCCTCTGACGTCCTTGGGTAGGCAGAGGGAGTCTGGAAGGGCATCAAGGAATCTTTGTGATGTCTGTGAATTTATAGCACGACTTTTGATGCTACTTGGTTGGGGTCTGAGCAGATTATTTGTTGCAATTGCAAACGTAATAAAATGGTGGTCCGATATTCCAGGGTTATGAGGAAAAACATTAAGATCAACAACATTCATTCCATGGGACAAAACTCGGTCCAGAGTATGACTGTGACAGTGAGTAGGTCCAGAGACATGTTGGACAAAACCCACTAAGTCGATGATGGCTCCGAAAGCCTTTTGGAGTGGGTCTGTGGACTTTTCCATGTGAATATTAAAGTCATCAAAAATGTGAATATTATCTGCCATGACTACAAGGTCCAATAGGAATTCAGGGAACTCAGTGAGAAATGCTGTATATGGCACAGGAGGCCTGTAAACAGTAGCTATAAAAAAGTGATTGAGTAGGCTGCATAGATTTCATGACTAGAAGCTCAAAAGACGAAAAAGTCACTTTTTTAACAGTTCTGTTGAAGTTGTGTTATTACTCAACAGTTCTGTTAGAGTTGTGTTATTACTCAACAGTTCTGTTCGAGTTGTGTTATGTTATTACACAACAGTTCTGTTAGTTGTTATGTTATTACTCAACAGTTCTGTTAGTTGTTATGTTATTACTCAACAGTTCTGTTAGAGTTGTGTTATGTTATTACTCAACAGTTCTGTTCGAGTTGTGTTATTACTCAACAGTTCTGTTAGAGTTGTGTTATTACTCAACAGTTCTGTTCGAGTTGTGTTATGTTATTACACAACAGTTCTGTTAGTTGTTATGTTATTACTCAACAGTTCTGTTAGTTGTTATGTTATTACTCAACAGTTCTGTTAGAGTTGTGTTATCTTATTACACAACAGTTCTGTTAGTTGTTATGTTATTACTCAACAGTTCTGTTAGAGTTGTGTTATCTTATTACACAACAGTTCTGTTAGTTGTTATGTTATTACACAACAGTTCTGTTAGTTGGTATGTTATTACTCAACAGTTCTGTTAGTTGTTATGTTATTACTCAACAGTTCTGTTAGAGTTGTGTTATCTTATTACACAACAGTTCTGTTAGTTGTTATGTTATTACTCAACAGTTCTGTTAGAGTTGTGTTATGTTATTACACAACAGTTCTGATTGAATTAATTGAATTTGTGAGTTCTGCTGTGTTACAACAATCGCCTTTCAAGGCGATAAACCTATTTATGGAGAGAGTGCGGATGGGGCTTCAGTGAATACAGATAAGGGAGGAATAGGTCTGTCGGGTAGAGAACACAATCAGCTGCAGAGCAGAAAGCACCAATGCCTCACTAGAGACATGCCTCCATTGTACTGTAAGAGACAAGTCTTAATTGTGCCTTTGAATGACTTGAGAAAGGCTGTCTGGCATCTGCAAAGAGACAGGCATTCATTTCCCAAAGCCATGGCTAATAGTTTTAATGATCAGATGTCCTTTTGTTCTCTCCAAAATATTATGATATTTTCCAAAGCAACACAGTTAAAGTTTAGACTTCTATGAGCATGACATGAATGGTTTTCATCAATTCAGTGCAATTTCCCTTTATTGACTAACTGACTGACTGACTGACTGACTGACTGACTGACTGACTGATTGACTGACTACCTGCCTGGCTGACTGACTAACTACCTGACTAACTAACTGACTGGCTAAGTGACTGACTGACTGACTGACTGACTAAGTGACTGAGTGACTGACTAAGTGACTGCCTGACTAAGTGACTGACTATGTGATTGAGTGACTGACTAAGTGACTGACTGAGTGACTGACTGACTAAGTGACTGACTGCCAGACTAAGTGACTGACTGACTGACTAAGTGACTGACTGAGTGACTGACTGACTGACTCAGAGTCTCGTTCTTCTCTAGGTTTCTTCCTAGGTTCCTGCCTTTCTAGTGAGTTTTTCCTAGCCACGTGCTTTTACATCTGCATTGCATTGGGGTTTAGCACTTTGACATCTTCTGATGTAAAAAAAGGCTTTATAAATACATTTGATTTGATTTGACTGTCTCACCGACTGACTAAATGACTGACTGACTCATTGAAACAACATATTCTACATGCAGCAAATGGGGAAGAAAACAGGGGGACTGACTTGAACATATTTTACTCTGAGAAAAATAATACAAGACCAAAACATTTTGGGGACAGCTTTATGTCCCTCAGCATTGTATGACATGCACCCACAACATGGCCATTACGTTTTGTTGACATCACAGTAAATAGAGGTTGTAAGAGTAATCAGCATAGCCTGACAAGCAGAAATGCTTTGTCTGCACGCTTCTCATTTATCTTGGCTGTCTGATAAAGGTCAGCATTGGGAGAGGTCAGAACCCCAGTAAACAGGTCAGCTGTGGTCAACAGAAACAGGTCCACAGAAACTTTCAACGCCGCCAATAAAATAACGAGATGACTAAACTGAGACGGTCATCAAGAATTGTGGGAAAAAAAGGCTTGGCGTCACAGCAGAAAAATTGAAATACGGGTTATTTTTTATACCAGTCTCTCCTCAAACTGTATGATACAGTAGCCTATAAGACCATGTATGAGTGCTGCCAGTCCTCATTCTCAATCAGCCAACCACAATTGCAAAACAAATGAAAAAATGACAAAAAAATGTTTTGGATTAGCCTAAATGCAAATGGAAAATGTACAGAATCACTCACAAACACTGTAGCCTCAGCGATAAGACAGTGCATGGATTCGAACAATGTGCCCAGAAATGTGGAGTTCAAGGAAATTAATTCAAAAATACTGATTTCAAACAAATCCGGTTGAGTAAATACACCAAAGAACATGAATTAGATAAGTTTAGTCACTTTCCTTATGGAGGAGTAGACCGATCACAAAATGTATGATACCTTTATGTAATACATTTTGAATGGTCAGAACGAAGCACAGGCTCATAGCCGTTTGAGGTTTTCTTGAAACATCTCTTTAAACTGTGAATTACATTTTAACTATGTATGTGCTTCCATTTGCTGGATACAACTATAGCTGCATCATAACCATTCATGTGCTTCCATCTGCTGGATACAACTATAACTTCATCATAACCATTCATGTGCTTCCATCTGCTGGATACAACTATAACTACATCATAACCATTCATGTGCTTCCATCTGCTGGATACAACTATAACTACATCATCACTATGCATCCATGTCAAACTTCAAATCAAATCAAATCAAAGTTTGTCACGTGCACCGAATACAACCTCACAGTGAAATGCTTACTTACAGGCTCTAACCAACAGGGCAAAAATGGTATTAGGTGAACAATAGGTAAGTAAAGAAATAAAAACTACAGTAAAAAGTGAAAAATAAAAGTAGCGAGGCTACATACAGGCACCGGTTAGTCGGGCTGATTGGGGTAGTATGTACATGTATGTATAGTTAAACTGACTTTGCATATATGATAAACAGAGAGCAGCAGCAGCGTAAAAGAGGGGTGGGCGGGCACACAATGAAAATAGTCCGGGTAGCCATTTTATTACCTGTTCAGGAGTCTTATGGCTTGCGGGTAAAAACTGATACAGAAACAAAGCCTCCATCCCTTCATAAAGACACATGGAGAGAGATCAGAGAGTATGTCTAAAGACAGCGGGGTCACTTAACTACCATTAAAGACAGTGGGCTCCCTTAACTACCATTAAAGACAGCGGGGTCCCTTACCTACCATTAAAGACAGCGGGGTCCCTTACCTACCATTAAAGACAGCGGGGTCCCTTACCTACCATTAAAGGTGAATGGCTGGACCAGCTTCACCAGAGCGACGTCATATTCCAGAGCCTTGGGCCGCTAGATAATCTTCTCCACTGCCAGAGCCTGAGCCCCATTCACCGGCTGCTCTGCCCCATTCACAGGCTGCTCTGCCCTATTCACAGGCTACTCTGCCCCATTCACAGGCTGCTCTGCCCCATTCACAGGCTGCTCTGCCCCATTCACAGGCTGCTCTGCCCCATTCACAGGCTGCTCTGCCCCATTCACAGGCTACTCTGCCCCATTCACAGGCTGCTCTGCCCCATTCACAGGCTGCTCTGCCCCATTCACAGGCTACTCTGCCCCATTCACAGGCTACTCTGCCCTATTCACAGGCTACTCTGCCCCATTCACAGGCTGCTCTGCCCCATTCACCGGCTGCTCTGCCCCATTCACAGGCTGCTCTGCCCCATTCACCCGGCTGCTCTGCCCCATTCACCCGGCTGCTCTGCCCCATTCACAGGCTGCTCTGCCCCATTCACCGGCTGCTCTGCCCCATTCACCGGCTGCTCTGCCCCATTCACTGGCTGCTCTGCCCCATTCACCGGCTGCTCTGCCCCATTCACAGGCTGCTCTGCCCCATTCACAGGCTGCTCTGCCCCATTCACAGGCTGCTCTGCCCCATTCACCGGGCTCTGCCCCATTCTGCCCTCATTCACCGGCTGCTCTGCCCCATTCACCGGCTGCTCTGCCCCATTCTGCCCCACAGGCTGCTCTGCCCCATTCAGGCTGCTCTGCCCCATTCACAGGCTGCTCTGCCCCAGGCTGCTCTGCCCCATTCACAGGCTGCTCTGCCCCATTCACCCGGCTGCTCTGCCCCATTCTGCCCCATTCACAGGCTGCTCTGCCCCATTCACAGGCTGCTCTGCCCCATTCACATTCACAGGCTGCTCTGCCCCATTCACCCGGCTGCTCTGCCCCATTCACAGGCTGCTCTGCCCCATTCACAGGCTGCTCTGCCCCATTCACAGGCTGCTCTGCCCCATTCACAGGCTGCTCTGCCCCATTCACCCGGCTGCTCTGCCCCATTCACAGGCTGCTCTGCCCCATTCACAGGCTGCTCTGCCCCATTCACAGGCTGCTCTGCCCCATTCACCCGGCTGCTCTGCCCCATTCACAGGCTGCTCTGCCCCATTCACAGGCTGCTCTGCCCCATTCACAGGCTGCTCTGCCCCATTCACAGGCTGCTCTGCCCCATTCACCCGGCTGCTCTGCCCCATTCACAGGCTGCTCTGCCCCATTCACAGGCTGCTCTGCCCCATTCACAGGCTGCTCTGCCCCATTCACAGGCTGCTCTGCCCCATTCACCTGCCTGATCTGTCAATCCTCCATGCACTGCCACCGGTGTGGGGAACGCAAACCTGAGGAGGGAGAAACAGTATGAGGGGTGTGGGATTGTGTTTGTGCGTGTCAAATGATTGTGTGTGTGTGTGTGTGCGTGTATGTGTAGGAGTGTGTAGACACATTACCCCCAACCATACGACTGCTGAACTGGGGTCTGGAGCCACACTCTGCAGACAAACGCACATGCTGTTAATAAAACCCCAAATAATCGGCAAGCTTTGTGTATAGTTTCCCATTTTCCTTAAATATTCACTCACAAATCAAATCAAATTTATTTATATAGCCCTTCGTACATCAGCTGATATCTCAAAGTGCTGTACAGAAACCCAGCCTAAAACCCCAAACTGCAAGCAATGCAGGTGTAGAAGCACGGTGGCTAGGAAAAACTCCCTAGACAGGCCAAAACCTAGGAAGAAACCTAGAGAGGAACCAGGCTATGTGGGGTGGCCAGTCCTCTCACCCAGGCATTTGATTGAGGTCACCGTCCCTGTGCTGCATTGAGTCTTACTGGACAAACAGGAAAGGGAGAGTAAGACGAAGGGAGAGCAGAACACAGAAACAGACAGAATATGGATTGCAAACTAATTCTCACAGATGAACTGAGACAGTTTTCTTAAAACAGCATCAGTCACTATTATCTGTCTTGTTCTGGTATGGTGACAGTGGCCAGGATCTGGAGATGGTGTGCAATCCCAACACGGCTGTACAACAGCTGTAGTTTGACCATTCATTTGATTGGATGAGGAAATGGCAGAACTGAATAGAGAGAGAGAGAGAGAGAGAGAGAGAGAGAGAGAGAGAGAGAGAGAGAGAGAGAGAGAGAGAGAGAGAGAGAGAGAGAGAGAGAGGGGCGGGCGGGGGTGGTGGATGTTTAAGTAATAAAATGGTGGACACACTCGTCTCATCAGTGGATCTATAGTTCTGTTTTCCTCCTCTGTTGTCTAAGTTTGCTGTACTGTAAGAGTACTAGGTAGGGAAGGCCCGATCTCTCAAGGTGACCGCAAAACCAAGGTTAATGTATTTTAATATCTGATCATGGCAGCCTGGCCCAGACACAGTTACATAAGATACAGATATTTATCTTAACAAAGTGACCTCAGTCACAGCAGTTAAAAGCTGTCTGGCAGAGAAATTTCACATCAGGTGATTGATTGTTCAACCTTTAAACTTCCTAATGAACAAACATCTAAGAATCATCTGCCGCGGGTAGGGAGGTCATTAACTTACAGTTTCTAGGGCCAAGAGTTTACAGGAAAAACTCTGGACCTCGTAATAACATTGGCCTCTTACAAGAAGGCACAAGATTCTTGATATTTCATCCCATGCTTTTCTCACCTTTGGTTATCTGCTTTGAGGCTTTCATAGACAACCTCCATAGGCCTCGCAGTCGACTGCCCTGGTCCTTGTTTGTATCTGCACAGTGATAATCCATACACACAGCCAGTATACACACAGCCAGTGTACGTACACACACAGCCAGTATAAACACAGCCAGTATAAACACAGTATACACACAGCCAGTATACACACAGCCAGTATACACACAGCCAGTATAAACACAGCCAGTATACACACAGCCAGTATACACACATCCAGTATACACACATCCAGTATACACACAGCCAGTATAAACACAGTATAAACATAGCCAGTATAAACACAGTATAAACATAGCCAGTGTACACACAGCCAGTAAAAACACAGCCAGTATAAACACAGCCAGTATACACACAGCCAGTATACACACATCCAGTATACACACATTCAGTATACACACAGCCAGTATAAACACAGCCAGTATACACACAGCCAGTGTAAACACAGCCAGTATAAACACAGCCAGTATAAACACACCCAGTATAAACACAGCCAGTGACATCATTATCAGGTGAGGCACAGCATTAGATACAAATCAATGGGCACCAGTTCCATTTTGCCATGTTGACTGCAAAGCCCCACTCAGGGACAGTGAAGTTAGTGTAACAGTACAACTTTAAACCGTCCCCTCGCCCATACCCGGACGCGAACCAGGGACCCTCTGCACACAACAACAGTCACCCTCGAAGCATCATTGCCCATCGCTCCACAAAAGCCGCAGCCCTTGCAGAGCAAGGGGAACCACTACTTCAAGGTCTCAGAGCAAGGTGACGTCACCGATTGAAACGCTATTTAGCGCGCACCGCTAACTAAGCTAGCCGTTTCACATCCGTTACATTAGGCCCGCACACTGTCCCTCTGTTTGGCCCACTCTTTTAACAGACCCACCAGCCAAATTGTGGTGTTACGGCTGTCAAAGTGCATGCAACCCTTGATACTTGTCCTAGTCAGTGTGGTTGATAACACTCCATTGACTCCCTTCCAGAGATTATTTTGAACCATCCTCCCCTCAGAAGCCTCCACTGCTTCCCATGTGACTAATTGTTTAAATCCAGATTAACCTGATACAGTGTTTCATGTTCAGAGATAGACCATTAGAATGCTGTAATACTAACCTGACTTTAGTTGGTATAATATACTTTTTTTTAAAGTACGTTTATCAGGGAAAAGTATGGATACAGATAAACCTAATGACATTGTTTGGGTATGCGTATTTGTGTCAGTTTGTCTTTGACATACATACAGTAGGTGCTTGAAATTGTGTGATCCAAAGGCAAAACAGTGCCTTGCAATAGTATTCCTCCCCCTTGACATTTTTCCTATTTTGTTGCATTACAACCTGTAATTTAAATGGATTTGTATTTGTATTTCATGCAATGGACATACACAAAATAGTCCAATTTGGTGAGGTGAAATGAAAAAAAGAACATGATTCAAAAAATTGTAAAATGGGAAAAGTGTTGCCCCTAAATAAGATCTGGTGCAACCAATCACCTTCAGATGTCACATAATTAGTTCAATAAAGTCCACCTGTGAGCAATCTAAGTGTCAGATGATCTGTCACATGATCTCAGTATATATACACTTGTTCTGAAAGGCTCCAGAGTCTGCAACACCACTAAGCAAGGGTCACCACCAAGAAAGCGGCACCATGAAGACCAAGAAGCTCTCCAAACAGGTCAGGGACAAAGTTATGGAGAAGTACAGATCAGGGTTGGGTTATAAAAAAAATATCAGAAACATTTACTATCCCACGGAGCACCATTAAATCCATTATTAACAAATGGAAAGAATATGGCACCACAATAAACCTGCCGAGAGATAGCCGCCCACCAAAACTCATGGACCAGGCAAGGACGGCATTCATCAGAGAGGCAGCAAAGATACCAGAGATAACCCTGAGAGCTGTTAAGCTCTACAGCGGAGATTGGAGTATCTGTCCATAGGACCACTTTAAGCCGTACACTCCACAGAGCTGGGCTTTACGGAAGAGTGGCCAGAAAAAAAACATTGCTAAAGAAAAAAATAATCAAACACGTTTGGTGTTCAAAGGCATGTGGGAGACTCTAAAAACATATGGAAGAAGGTACTCTGGACAGATGAGTCTAAAATTTAGATTTTTGGCCATCAAGGAAAATGTTATGTCTGGCGCAAACCCAACACCTTTCCTTACCCCAAGAACACAATCCAACATGGAATGAGACATGGTGGTGGCAGCATCATGCTGTGGGGATGTTTGTCAATTCCCAGTGGCTAGATGTGCCAAGCTTATAGAGACGTACCCCAGGAGACTTGCAGCTGTAATTCACAATAATAAAAAAGAATTGTATCTTCAAAGTGGTAGGCATGTTGTGTAAATCAAATGATACAACCCCCCCCCAAAAAAAAAATAAAAAAAATATATTTTAATTCCAGGTTGTAAGGCAACAAAATAGGAAAAGTGCCAAGGGGTGAATACTTTCGCAAGCCACTATATATACATAATAAACTACAATATTGCCTCTGACAGGGAAGATGAATGGTTTATCAGATCAAAAGAATACAAAGGTGGGTTATATCACTCATCATCATTCTCTGCCCACCAGACATGTTATATCACTCTGCCCACCAGACATGTTATATCACTCTGCCCACCAAACATGTTATATCACTCTGCCCACCAGACATGTTATATCACTCTGCCCACCAGACATGTTATATCACTCTGCCCACCAGACATGTTATATCACTCTGCCCACCTGACATGTTATATCACTCTGCCCACCAGACATGTTATATCACTCTGCCCACCAAACATGTTATATCACTCTGCCCACCAAACATGTTATATCACTCTGCCCACCAGACATGTTATATCACTCTGCCCACCAGACATGTTATATCACTCTGCCCACCAGACATGTTATATCACTCTGCCCACCAAACATGTTATATCACTCTGCCCACCAGACATGTTATATCACTCTGCCCACCAGACATGTTATATCACTCTGCCCACCAGACATGTTATATCACTCTGCCCACCAGACATGTTATATCACTCTGCCCACCAGACATGTTATATCACTCTGCCCACCAGACATGTTATATCACTCTGCCCACCAGACATGTTATATCACTCTGCCCACCAGACATGTTATATCACTCTGCCCACCAGACATGTTATATCACTCTGCCCACCTGACATGTTATATCACTCTGCCCACCAGACATGTTATATCACTCTGCCCACCAAACATGTTATATCACTCTGCCCACCAGACATGTTATATCACTCTGCCCACCAGACATGTTATATCACTCTGCCCACCAGACATGTTATATCACTCTGCCCACCAGACATGTTATATCACTCTGCCCACCAGACATGTTATATCACTCTGCCCACCAGACATGTTATATCACTCTGCCCACCAGACATGTTATATCACTCTGCCCACCAAACATGTTATATCACTCTGCCCACCAGACATGTTATATCACTCTGCCCACCTGACATGTTATATCACTCTGCCCACCAGACATGTTATATCACTCTGCCCACCTGACATGTTATATCACTCTGCCCACCTGACATGTTATATCACTCTGCCCACCAGACATGTTATATCACTCTGCCCACCAGACATGTTATATCACTCTGCCCACCAAACATGTTATATCACTCTGCCCACCTGACATGTTATATCACTCTGCCCACCAGACATGCGTATGCCTACTGTACACTACAGTATCAGTATCACTGAGATTGAATAAAAGGCATAACCACTGGTCTAAACTGGCCAGAGACACACAGAGAGTGTGATGCAGTGCATTTAGGCTGCTAATTTAATCTCTTCGACCAGATTCAAGACTGGTGGTGATACAAGACGTTTCTTGTGTAGACCCTCAGTCTGTAAAAAGTGAGACTGATCATTGAGAGAAAACAAGGGAAAACTCTTGGAACCTCTTGTCTTCATCTTTATGAGACGGACGTATGTGTGTGAGCTGTGTTCTTAAACAGACAACAACGTCTGACAAGAGAAATCTTATCATTCTGACAAGTGAATTGTTGATTGATATTTTTTTTTTTAACACTGTGATCATTCTTTTAATTATTTTAATTTTAAATATTAGCTGCTATAATTGCTGATGATAAACAATGATTTAAGCTCTTTCTTATTTTCATCATCATGTTATGCTATATGTTATAATCAGAGAAGAAGCAATACTGAATGTGCAGTGTATGTTAGGCTGACCCCTGCTGACAGCCAGTGGCAGTAGCAACAGCTTGCAATATAAATTAATTTCTAGTTCAAAGGACCACACTTCTGTATCCCTGCGTTTCTATTATCATGTGTTTGACTCCGACCCTATGTAAACCATGATTGAATCAGGTTGGATGTCAGTTTACATTGGGATAGTTTGTGTGAATCATTTATTTGTACAATAAACTTAAATCATTATCCACTTTAAGGCGACGGTGACTTTTCTTAGGTGTCCATATAGTTGCCTGCGATATTTCTGCCAGTCAGTCTTCTTGAATCGTCAATGCTGTGTTGTGTCCTTATTGTAGCCTACAGTTGAATACAGTGGAGTTTTCGCATACGTTCGTGTTGCCTACAGGATTGTTTGCTTAGTGAGCGTCGTTAGCTCGTGCACGGAACACATCTTATTCCACAGCCCTCGTAGCTTCATTTTTAACTTCATCCTTGAAATGGAGTGTCGTGTGTTATCTATTCAGAGTCATGTTGTCAGGGGATACGTCGGGAATAAATCGGCAACATTTCCATTGCAGGTAAGAAATGAATATGTTTACGTTACTTGCTGGGGGTTTTCAATGTATGCATTCGACAACTCTGATCGACTAGCCTGGCTACATGCTGAGAAAGAGGAGATACAGTATCCAAGGGTTAGGAGAGATTCGCAAAACTGGTTAGATTAGCAGAATTAGCTCAATTACATGGGTGTACAGTAACCTGTAGTGTATTTGGCGAATAGAAGAGATTGGAGAAGCTCTGAATAACGTTAGTCATTCAGAATAACAATAGTACAGACTATACTTGCCAGAGGATTTTATTTATTTTATTTCACCTTTTATTTAACCAGGTAGGCCAGTTGAGAACAAGTTCTCATTTACATTTGCGACCTGGTCAAGATAAGGCAAAGCAGTGCGACAAAAACAACACAGAGTTACACTGGGTATAAACAAACGTACAGTCAGTAACAACAATAGAAAAATACAGGATACAGTGTATCACGAGCCTCTTATAATGAAGTGTCACATCTTTTCCACAGACTGCTCATAGTGCCTCAACCAACCATGTCTCAGACATAATGAATCAATGCAATGGGGTTTATGTTGTTGTACTCAAATGATTGTGTGTTCATGAAGAAAGATACGTCATAAACCCACAAAAGTGATGCAATATTTGCAAGCATTGTTATGATTTGCTTGTCTCCCCTCACAGGTGCTTGGGTTCGAAGTGGACTCCATCAACTCAGTGCAATTCTCCAATCACACAGGTGTGTGCAGTGCAGTAACTCTGTGCTCGTTTTTCAATATAACATTTGACAGAAACAGCTGAGGCATCAATAGGCTATGTATAAAAAGTACACTAGAATAAAATGTTATCAAGAATGAAATCCTATCCCACACAATTTGGTCTTATGTAGGAACATTAGAAATTGTGTTGTTTTCATATTGGATAAAAGTAAAGAGGTAGAAAATGGTACATCATAGAGTACAGTTGAGGAACAACGGGAAAGTAATTCTGCTTTGAAAGCTGATGAACCCCACTTTTTGAGAAAATGGCCTTTGAATGTTTTGGTATACCTACTGGAGAGCTCTTCTTTGTCTACACTCGTTCAGCATCGTTCACACTCTCTTAAGCCTTAGCCACACACATCTCTTCTTAGGGCTGCAATCCCGTTAACGGGTTTGATATGACAACAGCCAGTGAAAGTGCAGGGCACCAAATTCAAAACAACAGAAAACTCAAAATTAAAACTCCTCAAACATACATGTATTTTATACGGTTTTAAAGGTAATCTTGTTGTTAAACCCACCACATTGTCCGATTTCAAATAGGCTTTACAGCAAAGCACCACAAAGGATTATGTTAGGTCACCACCAAGCCAGAGAAAAACACAGCCATTTTTCCAGCCAAAGAGAGGAGTCACAAAAAGCACAATTAGAGATAATATTAATCACTAACCTTTGATGATCTTCATCAGATGACACTCATAGGACTTCATGTTACACAATACATTTATGTTTTGTTTGATAAAGTTCATATTTATATAAAAAAAATCTGAGTTTACATTGGCGCGTTACATTCACTTCCAAAAACATCCAGTGATTTTTGCATAGCCACATCGATTCAACAGCAATACTCATCATAAATGTAGATGAAAATACAAGTTATACACATGGAATTATAGATCTACCTCTCCTTAATGCAACCGCTGTGTTAGATTTCAAAAAACTTTATGGAAAAAGCAAACCATACAAGACGGCGCTCAGATTATGCACGATGTTGAAGTCAACAGAAACCAGAAATAACATTATAAATATTCCCTTACCTTTGATGATCATCATCAGAATGCACTCCCATTAATCCTAGTTCCACAATAAATGCTTGATTTGTTCGATAATGTTCATTATTTATGTCCAAGTAGCTACTTTTGTTAGGGCTTAGGTATACAAATCCAAATGCTCGTGCAGGTCCCGCATAACATTAATTAAAAGTTATATTACAGGTCTTAGAAACATTTCAAACTAAGTATAGAATCAATCTTTAGGATGTTTTTATCATAAATCTTCAATGAAGTTCCAACCAGAAAATTCCTTTGTGTGTAGAAAAGCCATGGAACGCAGGTTGATAATGTGAAATGCGCGTGACCAGGAAATGGCTCCGACTCATTCAGCTCTTATTCAGCCCCACAACACAGTAGAAGCCTCATTCAAGTGTCTAAAGACGGTTTACATTAGTGGAAGCCCTAGGAAGTGCAACTTCATCCATATCCCACTGTGAATTCAATAGGGGCTGGGTTAAAAAATTGACCACACTCAGGTTTCTCACTTCCTGTTTGGATTTCTTCTCAGGTTTTTTCATCCAAGCTACTCAATAGTGTCTCCGCAGCCATAAGAAGTTACGGATTCACATGTGAGGCCATGTGATAAACAGTGAGTAAGGTAGTGTAGTGAACAACCAAAGATTTCAAGACTAAAGACTGAATACTATGACTATCGATATGTCTGTATACAGCTGTCACAGTGACATTGTGATCATTGTCGGACAACAGTAGAAAAGTATAAACACTCAAATGACAGGCTGCATGACATCAGCAGCCTGGTGGTCCAAAATAGCATATCCGGTGTATTTTAACACCAATAAACCAATCTGTTTAAAAATGAATTTAGTAAATGTCAATCTAGCAAACCAGGCAATTAAAAGCATCTTTCTAAACAATGTTTTGGTTAGTTTCTAGCATGTTAAGTTAGCTAGCCAGGTCAAATAATGACCATACCGTATAGCTGACAATGCCTTAACTTTAGATAATTTGTATTCATTATTACACAGAAATAAACTCACAACAAGGTCATTATTTCCAAGTTAATGGCGAGCTAATTCCAGAAAATAGTTTACGGTTATGAGTGTGACAAAACAAAAGCAGGGCATTATCTCGTTGGCCTAACATTATATCCTAATTTCACTTTGGTGACGATCATGTTATTCTTCACATTACTGTCTCTGGTAAACGCACACTATATCAAATAAAATCTAAGTTTATTTTTCACATGCACATGATACAGAAGGTGTAAACAGTACAGTGACATCATAAACATTATTTTGAAATGGTTACTTGCATAATGGAGTCTTTTGTTTACACGTGTAGCTAGCTAGCTAAACAGTGAACCATAATCCCAACTCATAACATTATTATCCTGCATGAATCTACAGGTAGCTAAAACTAATCAATCATGTTCAATGTTAGCTATCTAACATTAGAGAATAACTAGCAGTACAAATGGCTCTGAGATACGAATAATATTATTACACAGATCATACACGTAACATTAGCTAGCTAGCTAACAGTACACTTTAACTTGCAATGAAAATACATTTCTGACCATTTTAAACCTATAATATCTGAAAATGTAGCTATCTAGACTCTAGCTAGATGCTTCTCCCTCTCTGTCACGGATGCCATGTTTGCCCTTAAGCTTGAAGATGTAATCTGGAGACAGGTGTTTTATACAACAACTTTCTGTGAGTTCTCTTTTCGACTCCTTCTGCATATTTGCAAACAAATGCATGAATTCTCCATCCCTTTATACACTGCTTCCACTGGGCATTCCACTGATTTCAAAACTCTGTCCACCAGAAAGTGGAGAGCATTAAAAAACACTTTTGCAGTTCTTTGTGATATCTCTCAAAAAAGCAGCATTACAAAGGATTACTTACACGTACAGCACAGTTGTGTTATAGACGGAAGCATGCTACATGGCAGACCAATCCAAACTCATCTCTTGGCATGTCCAGCCCACTCATTTCAGCCAATCATGGCTAGCGGGAAGATTCCTGTCTTTTTCCGAGGCTAAACCAAGTAAAATCGGTATTTAATTTGTTTTATTTGTATTTTCATATGGCATACAAGTTTGTTATTAAGGAACATTATAATTTGTATTTTTAAATGTTTAAAAATGTCATTTTTGGATGAAAAACGTTCCCGTTTTAAACAAGATATTTTGTCACAAAAAGATGCTCGACTATGCATATAATTGATAGCTTTGGAAAGAAAACACTCTGAATTTTCCAGAACTGCAAAGATATTGTCTGTGGATGCCCTAGAACGGGAGCTACAGGCAAAACCAAGATGAAACGGCAACCAGGAAATCAGCAGGATTTTTGAGGCTCCGTTTTCCATTGTCTCCTTATATAGATGTGAATGCGAGAGTAATGAGCCTGCCCTTTCTGTCATTTCCCCAAGGTGTCTGCAGCATTGTGACGTATTTGTAGGCATATCATTGGAAGATTGACCATAAGAGACTACATTTTCCAGGTGTCCGCCCGGTGTCCTCCGTCGAAATTGGTGCGTCTTTTTCAGCTGCTGGTATTTTTCCATGCGATTCTGAGGGGAAAGCAGGCTTCCATGAACTGCATATCAATGAAGAGATATGTGGAAAAACACCTTGAGGATTGATTCTAAACAACGTTTGCCATGTTTCTGTCAATATTATGGAGTTAATTCGGAAAAAGTTTGACGTTTTGGTGACTGAATTTTCGGTTCGTTTCGGTAGCCAAATGTGATGTACAAAACGGAGCGATTTCTCCTACACAAAGATTCTTTCAGGAAAAACTGAACATTTGCTATGTAACTAAGTTTCCTCATTGAAAACATCCGAAGCTCTTCAAAGGTAAATGATTTTATTTATTTGGTTATCTGGTTTTTGTGAAAATGTTGCGTGCTAAATGCTACTCAAAATGCTAAACTAGCTTGCAATACTCTTACACAAATTAGTGATTTGCTATGGTTCAAAAGCATATTTTGAAAATCTGAGATGACAGTGTTGTTAAGAAAAGGCTAAGCTTGAGAGCAGGCACATTATTTTCATTTTATTTGCGATTTTCAGAAATCGTTAACGTTGCGTTATGCTAATGAGCCTGAGGCTTTATTCACGATCCCGGATCCGGGATGGGGAGTATCAAGAGGTTTTAAGAATAAATTCATTTTAACAATGATGGCCTACCAAAAGGCAAAAGGCCTCCTACAGGGATGATACATACAGAGAGACACAAGGCAGCAACACATGACAACACAGCATGGTAGCAACACAACATGACAACAACATAGTAGCAACACAACATGGTAGCAGCACAGAACATGGTACAAACATTATTGGGCACAGACAACAGCACAAAGGGCAAGAAGGTAGAGACAGCAATCCATCAAGTAAAGCAACCACAACTGTCAGTGAGAGTGTCAATGATTGAGTCTTTGAATGAAGAGATTGAGATAAAACTGTCCAGTTTGAGTGTTTGTTGCAGCTCGTTCCAGTCGCTAGCTGCAGCGAACTGAAAAGACGAGCGACCCAGGGATGTGTGTGCTTTGGGGACTTTTAACAAAATGTGACTGGCAAAGATCACATGTTCCAGAAGGCATTTCTGCCCCCCTTCCCCCAAAAAACACATGTTCAAATGCCTCCTGTGCGGTAGTGAAATGCCTCGTTTCCTTAAACGAGTCACTTATGGAATGTATCCCTGGTTGTGGGATTCTATTTGGCCCATATCAGTAGCCAATATAATCTCGGCCCACATTCAAGATTCCAGTGACTGTATTCAGTAACCACGGTGTGTAGCACTAGCCTCACCCTCTTCATTTTTGGTGAGCCCAATTTTTTTTAATCCCTCCCCCCAATTTGAGGGTTTCCACCCATCTGTTGTAAAGTTCAACAGTGTTCACTCGCAGAGAAGAATTGAGCCTTTTGTGCTCATTCAAAATGTGGTTTTGGCTCTAACTAGTGCAATTCCCAAAACTATTTTTCTAAAGTTAATTCATGAAAGACAATGTTTGGAGTAAAATGAAGCAGTGAACTCGTACATTACCCTGCAGTCTGTAAACAATTCCTCTTTCGGCATTACATGAACTCGGAGAAAGTACTTGTGTATCTGAGCAATTGCACTTACATTAAATACAGTAAGGTGTTGGAGATAGTCCTACAGTTAATGATTGATAATCTGTTAACTGTACAGAAAGAAGGGAGATACTGAACTGTTAAGTAATGGGTTCATAGAGTACATGCCATTCACTCAGAGATTGAACCCTGGGATGGTTGCATTTTAACTATTAGTAGGCTACATGATCTATGTTGGATCATGACTTGACCTCCCAATATGGGGCTTGGGAGTGGATGAAAAGTTTTTTGTTGTTGTTGCCATGAATCCTTTGATGGTGAGATGTTAAGATCAATGTCAAGTTAGGCCTACAGCCCTCAGCCCAATCTGTTTTAATGGAGCGAGCTAAAGAAAGAGCCCTGTTGTTCCTCTACTGTTCCTCCCCACAGCCCCCCTTAGAAATGTTTGAAAATGTATTAAGAATTTAAAAAACTGATATCACATTTTACGTAAGTATTCAGACCCTTTACTCAGTACTTTGTTGAAGCACCCTTTGACAGCGATTACAGCCTCGTCTTCTTGGGTATGACGCTACAAGCTTGGCACACCTGTATTTGGGTAGTTTTTCCCATTCTTTTCTGCAGATTCTCTCAAGCTCTGTCAGGTTGGATGGGGAGTGTCACTGAACAGCTATTTTCAGGTCTATCCAGAGATGTTCGACTGGGTTCAAATCCGGCATCTGGCTGAGCCACTCAAGGACTTGTCCCAAAGCCCCTCCTGCATTGTCTTGGCTGTGTGCTTAGGGTTGTTGTCCTATTGGAAGGTGAACCTTCTACCCAGTCTGAGGTCCTGAGCGCTCTGGAGCAGGTTTTTGCCAAGGATCTCTCTGTACTTTGCTTTGTTCATCTTTCCCTCAATCCTGACTAGTCTGCTAGTCCCTGCTGCTGAAAAACATCACCACAGCATGATGCTGCCACCACCATGCTTCACCGTAGGGATGGTGCCAGGTTTCCTCCAGACGTGACGCTTGGCAGTCAGGCCAAAGAGTTATATCTTTGTTTCATCAGACCAGAGAATCTTGTTTCTCATGGTCTGAGAGTCCTTTAGGTGCCTTTTGGCAAACTCCAAGCGGACTGTCATGCGCCTTTTACTGAGGGATTGGCTTCCGTCTGGCCACTCTACCATAAAGGCATGATTAGTGTAGTGCTGCAGAGTTGGTTGTACTTCTGGAAGGTTCTCTCATCTCAAGAGGTACTCTGGAGCTCTGTGAGTGACCATCAGGTTCTTGGTCACATCCCTGACCACGGTCCTTCTCCCCCGATTTCTCAGTTTGGCCAGGCGGCCAGATCTAGAGGTCTTGGTGGTTCCAAACTTCTTCCATTTAAGAATGATGGAGGCCACTGTGTTCTTGGGGACCTTCAATCCTGCAGAAATGTTTTGGTACCCTTCCCCAGATCTCTGCCTTGACACAATCCTGTCTCAGAGCTCGACAGACAATTCCTTCGACATCATGGCTTGGTTTTTGCTCTGACATGCACTGTCAACTGTGGAACCTTTATATAGACAAGTGTGTGCCTTTCCAAATCATGTCCAATCAGTTGAATTCGCCACAGGTGGACTCCAATAAAGTTGTAGAAACATCTCAAGGATGATCAACGGAAACCGGATGCACCTGAGCTCAATTTCGAGTCTCATAGCAAAGGGTCGGAATTCTTATGTAAGGTTTTCTCCTGTCATTATGGAGTCTTGTGTGTAGATTAAGGATATTTATATAAATAATAATTTAATCCATTTTAGAAATAAGTCTGACGTAACAAAATGTGGAAAACGTCAAGTGGTCTGAATAGTTTCCGAATGCGCTGTATATACCAATTATTTGATGGTCCGACCGCATTCTCTCCCCTATCGGCACACTTAACTTTTGGTACCAGCGAAAATGACATGGGAAAGTAGTCAAGACAAGGCTTCATTGAGCCTCCGCCATGTACAGTTGAAGTCGGAAATTTACATACACCTTAGCCAAATAGATTTAATCTCAGTTTTTCACAATTCCTGACATTTAATTCCTGACAGTCCCTGTTTTAGCTCAGTTAGTATCACCACTTTATTTTAAGAATGTGAAATGACAAAATAATAGTAGAGAGAATAATGTATTTCAGCTTTTATTTCTTTCATCAAATTCCCAGTGGGTCACAAGTTTACATACACTCAATTAGTATTTGGTAGCATTGCCTTTAAATTGTTTAACTTGAGTCAAACTTTTCGGGTAGCCTTCCACAAGCTTCCCACAATAAATTGGATGAATTTTGGCCCATTCCTCCTGACAGAGCTGGTGTAACTGAGTCAGGTTTGTAGGCCTCCTTGCTCACACACGCTTTTCAGTTCTGCCCACAGATTTTCTATGGGATTGAGGTCAGGGCTTTGTGATGGCCACTCCAATACCTTGACTTTGAGGTCCTTAAGCCATTTTGCCATAACTTTGGGAGTATGCTTGGGGTCATTGTCCTTTTGGAAGACCCATTTGCGACCAAGCTTTAACTTCCTGAGTGATGTCTTGAGATGTTGCTTCAATATATCCACATAATTGTACTGATGATGATACCATCTATTTTGTGAAGTGCACCAGTCCCTTCTGCAGCAAAGCACCCCCACATCATGATGCTGCCACCTCCGTGCTTCACAGTTGGGATGGTGTTCTTCGGCTCTCCTCAGCCAGAGCATCCAGTGTGCGCTCTGAACACTCCAAGAGTGAAACGCTCTGAATTTACAAATTGAATTTATTAACACACCCGTAGTATAAACCAGACTTTAGTCTTAAAATCTTAGTTTTTTTTAGTACATGGCCTCACATGTGAATCCTTACACAGAACACAAACCGGCTGCACGCGTGCTCCATCGTGAATACATGTATTTTGTCCCCCCACACCAAACACGATCACAACACGCAGGTTAAAATGTCAAAACAAAACAATTATATTAATTTGGGGACAGGTTGAAAAGCATTAAACATTTATGGCTAGCTAGCAAGTGCAAGCTAACTAATTTGTCCTATTTACCTAGCTTGCTGTTGCTAGCTAATTTGTCCTGGGATATAAACATTGACTGGTCATTTTATCTGAAATGCACAAGGTCCTCTACTCTGCCAATTAATTCACACATAAAACAGTCAACCAAATCGTTTCTAGTCATCTCTCTTCCTTCCAGGCTTTTTCTTCTCTTGACTTTATATTGCGTTTGGCAACTTTCATAAATTAGGTGCATTACCGGCTCTGACCTCGTCGTCTTTCAGTCACCTACGTGGGTACAACAAATGAGGAGATGGCACGTGGGTACCTGCTTCTATAAACCAATGAGGAGATGGGAGAGGCAGGTCTTGCAGCGCGATCTGCGTCAGAAATAGAACTGATTTCTATTTTATCCCATGGCAATGCAGACACTCATTGTGTGGGTGCAATAATTTAATAACACAGATTAATAAGTTAATAACACAGATTTCTCTTAAGCTAAAGCTTAAGAGGGTGTGGACGATGCTGAATGGGTGTAGACAAAGAAGAGCTCCCCAGTAGGTGTTCCAAGACATTCAAGCGCCATTTTTCTCAAAATTGAGGTTACAAGTTTATCAACTTTCAAAGCAGAATTACTTTACCATTGTTCCTCAACTGTAGTGTATGATTTACCAATTTCTTGCTCTGAGTCTCTACTTTTGTCTAATGTAAAAACACCATTTCAAATTTTGCTACATAAGACTGAATCGAGCCACGTCACATTTGTAGTTTATTTCTTTATCAACTGTTTTTTTTTGTTTTTTTTTTTTGTTTTTTTTTAATTACAATCCCTACCATGCACAGTATTTGGTGTTCCATTATTCGACTCCTCTATGGAAACGTTGCATTATTTAGAATAGCCACGGAATAGTCTTGGTGTCTCGGAACAGTTGGCTATCAATGTACAGTTGATCAACTACAAGAGCTACACACTTCCCTTTTAAGTCTATTAACCTTGAAGAGTGGGTCCAAACTTTGTGCCGTTCTGCAATTTCCTTTGGGAACTGATCATTCATTCCTATTTTCGTGCCAGTGACTATTTTGCCCAGGGTTTTTAACCATTATTTTATCTTTTGAAGAATGCAAATTTGGCAACGATTGGGCGCTCGTATCGCTGTATCCTGTGTCTGAAACAGTGTACACGTTCAAATTTGATTTTGTCGACAGTTGGGCCTGGGATCTATAGCGCTTTAAGGAGGAATTCTTTCACCGCGCTTTCAGACTCTTCCCCCTCATTTTATTTAATACCAGTAAGTACCAGATTTTCTCACATGGATCTAGTCTGTATACCAAGTAAGGCTTCTCTCAGAAACATGTTGTCCTTTTTTAAGTTCATTAACATCTGTTTCAATAGTATTGATTGTACCTTTTTTAGTTTGTTTGTTTCTTTCTCCATTGTCACATGTTTTGAAGTACTCATTTCGAGGCTCTCCTTTAAGTCTTTACTGACACGTTCAAGCCCAATTTGATCATTTATTGACTTTAGCAGGTGGGTTTCCAATCTTACTGTACCAGGTGGTGAAAAGCATAAATCATCAGTGTCTGTAGAGGAATCTCGTAGTTTTCACATGGAGTTTGGTTCTGTTTTTGTTTTCCATGGTTCCTCTCAGACATGTTTTGACCTCTACTGCTTCCGTAATATTTATCAAATTAACTTCTCTAGCCTTATACATTTTTGGGGGTTGTTATCCAGCTTGAATATTATTGCCATGAGTAGATGGTGTAGTGCTACTATTTAGTCTGTTTTAGAGATAATGAATATTGAGATTTCTCATGAGGCATTCTGTACCGCCATCTTCAGTCCGCAATCACATCTGGGATGGTTGCATTTGAACTATTAGTAGGCTACATTATCTATGTTAAATAATGACTTGACCTCCCAATATGGAGTTTGGTAGCTGATGAAAGGACAAAATCTTCTGCCATGAATCCTTTCATGGTGAGAAGATCGATATCAAGTTAGGCCTACAGCCCTCAGCCCAATCTGTTTAATGGAACAAGCTATAGGAGCCCTGTTGTTCCTCTACTTTTCCTTTTCATCCCAGAAGTCCCCCTTATCCTCTCTGTTCTTGGGTCTGGGCCAAGGGGGCCTCCACTAAACTCAGTGGGAAGCCTGTGTGTTTCTTGGTTGAAACATTTATTTTTCCCCTCATACATTCTGCTGGAATGTCTCTTCATGATTCAACAAAATAGGCCTAGCTTGTGGTCACCATATTTGTTATCTTGCGCACAGTGTAGTTAGTATCTAATTTGATAGTTCAGTGAGTTGCTCTCCTGTCTGTTTAATGTTTTCTAGAGTAACCGGTAGAGTTATCTGGCTGAAGTGAAACCTGAATGTGTGTCAGTGAGTTCACTACCTACAGGGAGGACTAACAGAAAGATGTTGGGGAGGACAAGGAAGGACTGTAAAGAGGGAGAGCGATATTGTGGGATAAAAGCAGACAGACATTTTGTAGCCCAAACACTTCACTTTGGCCTCCAATAAGGTCTGTGCTCAAACCTAGATTCCTTTGTGTGCAAATCACTTTTTGCCATCAATAAGTGATTTGGGTAATGGTGTAAGTGCAGCATTTTCTTGGAGTTTCACCCCACTGTGTCCCCTCCCTGTCACAAACGCTAGCACAGGCACTCTACACACGTACATGTTGTATTGTAGATATATAGTGGTGTAATAATATTATATGATGTAATGTTTTATTTTATGTGATGTATCTGCCTTGGCAGCATTTTAATGGGGATCCCTAATAAATACAAATGACTGACCAACTGTTTAAGTCCTAGGGGGTGCTCATGATTAACTATAATTTCCATTAAATGTGTTCAACTCATGTTCAGGGTTAGAAGTGAATAAACACATTCCTTAGACGTTTGAACTTTGAAACCCGAGACTGTATTATTTTTGCCCCAGCAGGGGGTTTATTAGAACTGTTTAGAGATTAGATTCGTTGCTGGGCCTGTTTCTTGGCTTGTTTTCTTCAATGAGCTGCTATGTCCTCAGCCCAATGTCAAAGGGAGAGATGCTAGTGAATGATTGATGCAGGTAACTGAATGTCTAGCAATGGAGATTGTTATCAGTCTTCCTCTGTCAGCATGTTTGATTATCTCTCAGCCTCTTTATCTCTCCCAAAAATCTACCAAATCCATACCTGAATAACTGCTTGCTGACTTCTACTTCACGTTGCCTGCTGCTGGTCATAAGAAGAACTGATCACATACAGACAATATATTGATTGATGACTGAGAGATCAGTGTTTCTATAATTACCTCAGCAACCAAATCTGCCTCTGGAATTCCTTAAAAAACATCTTGCCAACTTACCAGTCCACACTCTCCCTCCATAAACAACAGCCCCCTTTGTTGTTGGAACTTTTAATTCAGGAAAATAGCAGGCATCGGCAGACTTAAGTCTGTTGAGTATGCTTTGTCTTAAGGTGATCCCTCACCTCTGACACTTAACCTCTCTTGTTTCCAAGGTTACGCTCATTGGAAAGGGCAAGTGCTGACGGCAGAGGAGCTTAACGTTCTCTATGAGGGTATCAAACTCAACAACGTCAACCATTATGACTACATCCTCACGGGTGAGACTTGCAGCTGTTTCTATTGTCAATATGGTTCTGCCATTTATAAGCAGTTTTGTAAAATAACATTTCGAGGATAGTATGTATGATTGTTACGGCTGTGTTGATATTTAACCCCCTAAGGTCGATGGCCGCACCCTGCGGAAATCAAATTAGTTTAATACAAACTTGCATTGGATGCGCCTCAATCCACTACATCCGCCTATGCTGCCCTTCCGCATCTGCGGTGAAAGGTGACAGAGCTAGAGTAGTGTTTGTCAGACCATGAGACATCCCGAAAACCGGTCTTCTCACAAAGTCATCTGTAGCATCGTAATGGTTTGGCCCAGAAAATATAATGAACCCTCTCTCACAAACATGATGGTGTTCTCCGTTTTGCTCTGACGCCCACAAGCGTCTTGGGACTCGTCTGAAGTCGGTACAGCCGATCTGCCAACTTCTGTCTGTAATGGTACGAACAGTTTGGGCTACACATTAATATGACCCCCTCGGTGCAAAGGTGAGACTCACGAACACATTGTTTAGCTCTAGTATGCCCACAGGCCTCACAAGACTCGTCTGATGGTGAACATATGCCAGTTCAAAACATAAATGGAAGTATAAATGGAGACTGTTTAGTATGGGATTAAGGTCTGGGGAGTTTCCTGGCCATGGACCCAAAATATCGATGTTTTGTTCCCCGAGCCACTTATCACTTTTGCCTTATGGCAAGGTGCTCCATCATGCTGGAAAGGCATTGTTCGTCACCAAACTGTTCCTGGATGTTTGGGAGAAGTTGCTCTCGGAAGATGTGTTGGTACCATTCTTTAGTCATGGCTTGTTCTTAGGCAAAATTGTGAGTGAGCCCACTCCCTTGGCTGAGAAGCAACCCCACACATGAATGGTCTCAGGATGCTTTACTGTTGGCATGACACAGAACTGATGGTAGCGCTCACCTTGTCTTCTCTGGACAAGCAATCGGAAAGGGGATTCATCAGAGAAAATGGCTTTACCCCAGTCCTCAGCAGTCCAATCCCTGTCATTTTTGCAGAATATCAGTCTGTCCCTGATGTTTTAACTGGAGATTAGTGGCTTCTTTGCTGCCCTTCTTGACACCAGGCCATCCTCCAAAAGTCTTCGCCTCACTGTGCGTGCAGATGCTAGGCCCCTTTAGTTCCAGTGAAGGGAAATCTTAACGCTACAGCATACAGTGACATTCTAGATGATTTTGTGCCTTTCCTGTTTCATCATGACAATGCCCCTGTGCACAAAGCGAGGTCCATACAGAAATGGTTTGTCGAGATCGGTGGGGAAGAACTTGACTGGTCTGCACAGAGCCCTGACCTCAACCCCATCAAACACCTTAGGGATGAATTGGAATGCTGACTGTTAGCCGATCCTAACCGCCCAACCTCACTAATGCTCATGCCTCAATGGAAGCAAGTCCCCGCAGCAATGTTCCAACATCTAGTGGAAAGCCTTCCCAGAAGAGTGGAGGCTGTTATAGCAGCAAAGGGGGACCAACTCCGTATTAATTCCCATGATTATGGAATGAGATGTAGTGTAGCAGTAAGGACAAATATAATTTGTCATCAAATAATAATAATAATTATTACCATTATTAAATATTTTTTTGTTACTTCAAGGAGTCTTAAAATTCCAAATTGCCCAGTTTAGACTCTTACGGGTTAACCTATGCTCTGTAACGATTGGAATACATTTATTTATTTTTAAAGTTTACACATGAGGTTTGTGACCTTTGCGTAACTCAGATCTCTTCTTCCCCAAGGGTACACCAGGGACACCTCTTTCTTAGAGACAGTGGTGGACATTGTTCAAGAGCTGAAGAGGTTGAATCCCAAACTGGTATATGGTGAGTAACTATTGCTACACAGATGTGTATCCCATACACTGTAGCTACGCTCAGCAAGGTTGTGGATGGATGTAGAGCTTGGGTGTGAGTGTATTCCATAGTTTCTTTCTTTTGTGTTATCAGTGTGTGATCCAGTGATGGGAGACCAAGGCTCTATGGTTAGTATCCATGCTTTTATAGCACTTTTTATTATAGGTTTATCCATGCGTATAATCCATTCTTATTATTATTGTTCTAGTCCTGTTCAAACCAACCATGAACATTCTACCCTCTTCTTTTCCAGTATGTCCCTGAGAATATACTGCCTGTTTACAGAGACAAAGTCGTAGCCGTGGCTGATATCCTCACACCCAACCAGTTTGAGGCTGAGTGAGTACAGTGACTGATATCCTCACACCCAACCAGTTTAAGGCTGAGTGAGTACAGTGACTGATATCCTCACACCCAACCAGTTTGAGGCTGAGTGAGTACAGTGGCTGATATCCTCACACCCAACCAGTTTGAGGCTGAGTGAGTACAGTGACTGATATCCTCACACCCAACCAGTTTGAGGCAGTGTGAGTACAGTGACTGATATCCTCACACCCAACCAGTTTGAGGCTGAGTGAGTACAGTGGCTGATATCCTCACACCCAACCAGTTTGAGGCTGAGTGAGTACAGTGACTGATATCCTCACACCCAACCAGTTTGAGGCTGAGTGAGTACAGTGACTGATATCCTCACACCCAACCAGTTTGAGGCTGAGTGAGTACAGTGACTGATATCCTCACACCCGACCAGTTTGAGGCTGAGTGAGTACAGTGGCTGATATCCTCACACCCAACCAGTTTGAGGCAGTGTGAGTGCAGTGGCTGATATCCTCACACCCAACCAGTTTGAGGCTGAGTGAGTACAGTGGCTACTAGGATACATCGGGTTACATGCATTAAGTTGCTAAGTGCTACACAACATGTCATAATGTAGCTGTTACAGTAATGGGACCATCAATGCTTACGACAGTCGTACTAACTCAGAGAGAAACTTGGTTGCTGTTCTTAGCCCTTTGTAAAGTGAAGTAGTAAGGCCGGAGGGGGTGTGGTATATTACATTTACATTACATTTACATTACATTTAAGTCATTTAGCAGACGCTCTTATCCAGAGCAACTTACAAATTGGTGAATTCACCTTCTGACATCCAGTGGAACAGCCACTTTACAATAGTGCATCTAAATCATTTAAGGGGGGGTGAGAAGGATTACTTTATCCTATCCTAGGTATTCCTTGAAGAGGTGGGGTTTCAGGTGTCTCCGGAAGGTGGTGATTGACTCCGCTGTCCTGGCGTCGTGAGGGAGTTTGTTCCACCATTGGGGGCCAGAGCAGCGAACAGTTTTGACTGGCTGAGCGGGAACTGTACTTCCTCAGTGGTAGGGAGGCGAGCAGGCCAGAGGTGGATGAACGCAGTGCCCTTGTTTGGGTGTAGGGCCTGATCAGAGCCTGGAGGTACTGCGGTGCCGTTCCCCTCACAGCTCCGTAGGCAAGCACCATGGTCTTGTAGCGGATGCGAGCTTCAACTGGAAGCCAGTGGAGAGAGCAGCAACCAAACCTTTCCCAACCCTTTAAGCGGAGGAGCGGGGTGACGTGAGAGAACTTGGGAAGGTTGAACACCAGACGGGCTGCGGCGTTCTGGATGAGTTGTAGGGGTTTAATGGCACAGGCAGGGAGCCCAGCCAACAGCGAGTTGCAGTAATCCAGACGGGAGATGACAAGTGCCTGGATTAGGACCTGCGCCGCTTCCTGTGTGAGGCAGGGTCGTACTCTGCAGATGTTGTAGAGCATGAACCTACAGGAACGGGCCACCGCCTTGATGTTAGTTGAGAACGACAAGGTGTTGTGCAGGATCACGCCAAGGTTCTTAGCGCTCTGGGAGGAGGACACAATGGAGTTGTCAACCGTGATGGCGAGATCATGGAACGGGCAGTCCTTCCCCGGGAGGAAGAGCAGCTCCGTCTTGCCGAGGTTCAGCTTGAGGTGGTGATCCGTCATCCACACTGATATGTCTGCCAGACATGCAGAGATGCGATTTGCCACCTGGTCATCAGAAGGGGGAAAGGAGAAGATTAATTGTGTGTCGTCTGCATAGCAATGATAGGAGAGACCATGTGAGGTTATGACAGAGCCAAGTGACTTGGTGTATAGCGAGAATAGGAGAGGGCCTGAACAGAGCCCTGGGGACACCAGTGGTGAGAGCGCGTGGCGAGGAGACAGATTCTCGCCACGCCATCTGGTAGGAGCGACCTGTCAGGTAGGACGCAATCCATTGCGTGGGCCGCGCCGGAGATGCCCAACTCGGAGAGGGTGGAGAGGAGGATCTGATGGTTCACAGTATCGAAGGCAGCCGATAGGTCTAGAAGGATGAGAGCAGAGGAGAGAGAGTTAGCTTTAGCAGTGCGGAGCGCCTCCGTGATACAGAGAAGAGCAGTCTCAGTTGAATGACTAGTCTTGAAACCTGACTGATTTGGATCAAGAAGGTCATTCTGAGAGAGATAGCGGGAGAGCTGGCCAAGGACGGCACATTCAAGAGTTTTGGAGAGAAAAGAAAGAAGGGATACTGGTCTGTAGTTGTTGACATCGGAGGGATCGAGTGTAGGTTTTTTCAGAAGGGGTGCAACTCTCGCCTCTGAAGACGGAAGGGACGTAGCCAGCGGTCAGGGATGAGTTGATGAGCGAGGTGAGGTAAGGGAGAAGGTCTCCGGAAATGGTCTGGAGAAGAGAGGAGGGGATAGGGTCAAGCGGGCAGGTTGTTGGGCGGCCGGCCGTCACAAGAAGCGAGATTTCATCTGGAGAGAGAGGGGAGAAAGAGGTCAGAGCACAGGGTAGGGCAGTGTGAGCAGAACCAGCGGTGTCGTTTGACTTAGCAAACGAGGATCGGATGTCGTCGACCTTCTTTTCAAAATGGTTGACGAAGTCATCTGCAGAGAGGGAGGAGGGGGAGGAGGATTCAGGAGGGAGGAGAAGGTGGCAAAGAGCTTCCTAGGGTTAGAGGCAGATGCTTGGAATTTAGAGTGGAAGAAAGTGGCTTTAGCAGCAGAGACAGAGGAGGAAAATGTAGCGAGGAGGGAGTGAAAGGATGCCAGGTCCGCAGGAGGCGAGTTTTCCTCCATTTCCGCTCGGCTGCCCGGAGCACTGTTCTGTGAGCTCGCAATGAGTCGTCGAGCCACGGAGCGGGAGGGGAGGACCGAGCCGGCCTGGAGGATAGGGGACATAGAGAGTCAAAGGATGCAGAAAGGGAAGAGAGGAGGGTTGAGGAGGCAGAATCAGGAGATAGGTTGGAGAAGGTATGAGCAGAGGGAAGAGATGATAGGATGGAAGAGTAGAGAGTAGCGGGGGAGAGAGAGCGAAGGTTGGGACGGCGCGATACCATCCGAGTAGGGGCAGTGTGGGAAGTGTTGGATGAGAGCGAGAGGGAAAAGGATACAAGGTAGTGGTCGGAGACTTGGAGGGGAGTTGCAATGAGGGTAGTGGAAGAACAGCATCTAGTAAAGATGAGGTCGAGCGTATTGCCTGCCTTGTGAGTAGGGGGAAGGTGAGAGGGTGAGGTCAAAAGAGGAGAGGAGTGGAAAGAAGGAGGCAGAGAGGAATGAGTCGAAAGTTAGACGTGGGGAGGTTAAAGTCGCCCAGGACTGTGAGAGGTGAGCCGTCCTCAGGAAAGGAGCTTATCAAGGCATCAAGCTCATTGATGAACTCTCCGAGGGAACCTGGAGGGCGATAAATGATAAGGATGTTAAGCTTGAAAGGGCTGGTAACTGTGACAGCATGGAATTCAAAGGAGGCGATAGACAGATGGGTAAGGGGAGAAAGAGAGAATGACCACTTGGGAGAGATGAGGATCCCGGTGCCACCACCCCGCTGACCAGAAGCTCTCGGGTGTGCGAGAACACGTGGGCGGACGAAGAGAGAGCAGTGGGAGTAGCAGTGTTATCTGTGGTGATCCATGTTTCCGTCAGTGCCAAGAAGTCGAGGGACTGGAGGGAGGCATAGGCTGAGATGAGCTCTGCCTTGTTGGCCGCAGATCGGCAGTTCCAGAGGCTACCGGAGACCTGGAACTCCACGTGGGTCGTGCGTGCTGGGACCACCAGATTAGGTGGCCGCGGCCACGCGGTGTGGAGCGTTTGTATGGTCTGTGCAGAGAGGAGAGAACAGGGATAGATAAACACATAGTTGACAGGCTACAGAAGAGGCTACGCTAATGCAAAGGAGATTGGAATGACAAGTGGACTACACGTCTCGAATGTTCAGAAAGTTAAGCTTACGTAGCAAGAATCTTATTGACTAAAATGATTGAAATGATACAGTACTGCTGGAGTAGGCTAGCTGGCAGTGGGTGCGTTGTTGACTTTGTAGGCTAGCTGGCAGTGGCTGCGTTGTTGACACTACACTAATCAAGTCGTTCCGTCGAGTGTAATAGTTTCTACAGTGCTGCTATTCGGGGGCTAGCTGGCTAGCTAGCAATGTTGATTACGTAACGTTACGTTAAAAGAACGACAATAGCTGGCTAGCTAACCTAGAAAATCGCTCTAGACTACACAATTGTCTTAGATACAAAGACGGCTATGTAGCTAGCTAGCTACGATCAAACAAATCAAACCGTTGTACTGTAATGAAGTGAAATGAAAATGTGATGCTACCTGTGGAGCGAAGCGGAATGTTGACCGGGTAGTTGAAGTTCAATTCGGTAGACGTTGGCTAGCTGTTGGCTAGCTAGCTAGCTAGCAGTATCTCCTACGTTAAGGACGACAAATAGCTGGCTAGCTAACCTCGGTATATGGCCCATATACCACGGCTTAGGGCTGTTTTTATGCACGACTCAATGTGGAGTACCTGGATACAGTCCTTGTATGGAATGCTGACCACAGACGCGGTATATGGCCCATATACCACGGCTAAGGGCTGTTCTTAGGCACGACTCAATGTGGAGTACCTGGATACAGTCCTTGTATGGAATGCTGACCACAGACGTGGTATATGGCCCATATACCACGGCTAAGGGCTGTTCTTAGGCACGACTCAATGTGGAGTACCTGGATACAGTCCTTGTATGGAATGCTGACCACAGACGTGGTATATGGCCCATATACCACGGCTAAGGGCTGTTCTTAGGCAGGACTCAATGTGGAGTACCTGGATACAGTCCTTGTATGGAATGCTGACCACAGACGTGGTATGTTGCCCATATCCCACAAGTCCCATGAGGGGCCTTATTGCTGTTATAAACTGGTTTCCAACGTAAGTAGACATTGTGTTTGTCATGCCCATGGTATGCGGTCTGATATACCACGACTTTCAGCCAATCCGCATTCAGGGCTCAAAGCACCCAGTTTATAATAACTCTTATAGGTCACAAACTCTTTCTTCCCTAATGTTTTATTCATAAAGCAGCAGACCAAACCTTTCCCCAACCCTTTAAGGGAACTGAGTCCTGGTTTATGTATTCAGAATCACACACAGCTTGACTTGATTTGCCTGCAAAATACACCCTCTGGACTAATGTGGAATTACAATGGGCATGTGTGCAAGTATGTCTAGCACCTCTGTGCCTGTACTGTAACCTCTCTGCGTGTGTCTCTTAGGCTGCTGACGGGGAGGACGATCAGCACAGAAAAAGACGCTCTTGACGTGGGTTCCATTGTCCATTATAGAGCTATTACACATGATGAGGATTTTAATCTTGACTTGTAATGAAGGCTTCTTGCCCTCTCAGGTGATGGAGCTGCTCCATCAGATGGGTCCTGATACGGTGGTCCTCACCAGCACAGACCTGACCTCTTCTCATGGGGACCAGTTCCTGGTGGCCCTTGGTAGCCAGAAAATGGGTAAGGCAAGGGCTGGGATGGAGGGTGAAAGTTTTACTTGCCAACGTGTTAAAGGGTAACAGACTCCTACTGTGTCCTTTCCTCAGTTAGGACAGATGGGAGCAAGTCCACCCAGAAGATTCGTATTGAGATGCCCAAGGTGGATGCAGTGTTTGTGGGCACGGGGACCTGTTCACTGCCATGCTGCTTGCCTGGAGCCACCACCACCCCAATGACCTGAAGGTCAGTAATACCCCCAGTAGGGGGTTTATTAGAAATGTTTAGAGATTAGATTCATTGCTGGGCCTCTTACTTGCTCAGTTGTGAATGGCTTGTTTTCTTCAATGAGCTGCTATGTCCTCAGCCCAATGTCAAAGGGAGATATGCTCGTGAATGATTGATGCACGTAACTGAAATTCTAACAATGGAGATTGTAATCAGTCTTCCTCTGTCAGCATGTTTGATTGTCTCGCCCAACAATGTACCAAATCCAAACCCTGAATAACTGCTTGCTGACTTCTACTTCACGTTGACCCCTGCTGGTCATAAGAAGAACTGATGACTATTGATTGATTGACTGAGAGATCAGTGTTTCTATAATTACCTCAGCATCCAAATCTGCCTCTGGAATTCTTTAAAAAACATCTTGACAACTTACCAGTCCACACTTTCCCTCCATAAACAACAGCCCCCTTTGTTGTTGGAACTTTTTATTCAGGATAATAGCAGGCATCGGCAGACCAATCTGTTGAGTAAAGTGGAGTATGCTTTAGGTCTTAAGGTGATCCCTCACCTCTGACCCTTAACCTCTCTTGTTTCCAAGGCTATGCTAGTTGGAAAAGGCAAGTGCTGACGGCAGAGGAGCTTAACATTCTCTATGAGCATATCAAACTCCACAACATAAAATTGTCAGTTTTAAGATAGAGATGTTTTTTTTGTTGCATTGGATGGGTATAAATCCGCCTATGTCACCCTTCCGCATCTGTGGTGAAAGGTGATGGAGCTGGATAGGTCAGATTACGAGACATCCCGAAAAAACGGTCTTCTCACAAAATCATCTGTAGTGTCCAAATGGCTTGGCATAGAACATTTTATGACCTCTCTTCGGAAAGATGAGACTCTCACGAACACCATGGTGTTCTCTGTTTTGCTTTAACTACCTGTAGGTCAGTAACACAGGGGACTGGGGAGTTTATCAATGCAGAGATGACAACCAAGCTACATTATCCTTAATAATGTAATACATGTGGTTTGATCCATGGATTAGCCTATCTTTTCTAACATACATGTCTCTCTTAGGCTGCCTGTGAGAAGACTGTCTCAGTCCTGCACCATGTTATCAAGAGGACCATCACCTATGCCAACGGTGAGATGATATACAAGTCTCTACTTGCCTGTTTGTAGGACTGTCTAATCTACACAACAAACGCAACATGCAACATTTGAAGATTTTACTGGGTTCCAGATCATAAGGAAATCGGTCAATTGAAATAAATTAATTAGGCCCTGATCTATGGCTTTCACATGACTGGGAATACAGATGTGCATCTGTTGGTCACAAATACCTTTAAAAAAAATGTTTAAATAGGGGTGTGGATCAGAAAACCAGTCAGTATCTGTTGTGACCACCATTTGCCTCATGTAGCACGACATATCCTTCACGCTGTTGATTGTGGCCTTTGGAATGTTGTCCCACTCCTCTTCAATGACTGTGCAAAGTTGCTGGATATTGGTAGGAACTGGAACACACTGTTGTACACGTCAATCCAGAGCATCCCAAACGTGCTCAATAGGTGACATGTCTGGTGAGTATGCAGGCCACTGAAGAACTGGGACATTTACAGCTTTCAGGAATTGTGTACAGATCCTTGCGACATGAGGTGATGGCGGTGGACGAATGGCACGATAATGGGCCTCAGGATCTCGTCACGGTAACTCTGTGCATTCCAATTGCCATTGATAAAATGCAATTGTGTTCGTGGTCCATAGCCTATGCCTGCCCATACCATAACCCCACCTCCACCATGGGGCACTCTGTTCTCAACGTCAGCAAACTGCTCGCCCACACGACGCCATACACACTGTTTGCCATCTGCCCGGTACAGTTGAAACCGGGATACAGGTGTGGGGGGCTGCCTTAATCGACATCCACGTCATCAGTGCCCAGGGAACTGTGGGTGACTGCCTTGCTGAGGGGCAGGATGACATGTTTTTACCTTGTCAGGTCGGGGACTTGATCCAGCAACCTGTCGGTTACTGGCCCAACGCTCCTACCCGCCAGGTTACCTGCCGCCCCCTGTGGCCATTGAAGGAGAGCATTTGCTCACTGAAGTCGGTTATGACGCTGAACTACAGTCTGGTCAAGACCCTGGGAAGAGCGACGAGCACGCACATGATCTTCATTGTGTTATGACACAACTACAAATTTTAGTGGCTTTTTATTGTCCCCAGCACAAGTAGCACCTGTGTAATCTGTCAGGTTCAATGGATTACCTCGGCAAAGGAAAAATGCTCACTAATGTAAACAAATTTGTGCTCAACATTTGAGAGAGAGCTTTTTGTGCATATGAAACATTTTTGGGATTTTTAAGAATTTCATCTCATGGGACCAACTCCTTTTACATGTTGCGTTTTATTTTTTGTTCAGTGTATATTCCAGTCTAACATCTCTCCTCCTCTCCATCAGAGATGGCCGGCCCTGGTAAGAGACCCAACCCTGCTCAGTTGGAGCTGAGGATGGTCCAGAGCAAAAAAGACATTGAGGACCCGGACATCGTAGTGGAGGCCACCATCTTATAACACCCAACGCCTCATAAATAGACATATAGGACTTTTACATCATGAGGTGTCATCTTGCCTTGTAGGATCTTGTAGAGAGCACTGTTTTCATGATGGACATCAGACTATTTGACCTGCACACCACACACACACTTACTTAGTCACTGCCATGTGTCCTTACTATGACATAAGCATTGTCACCCATTTGAAAACATAGATGGTCTTAGAGCAGGGTTGTTTAACTTTTCTCAGCTTGAGATCAGGTTGAGAAATTGACCGTCCTTCCGTGACCCAATTAATCCTCTAACGACCCAAATTAAGAATAGTGTGTAATTTTATAGATGTATTCTCATAACTCACAACCCACCTCTCACATTACCCAGGGCCTACTTTGGGTCCCGACCCATAGTTTCAGAAACCCTATCTTAGAGGAACACACACAGGTTGTGGATATTACCATACATCAGAATAGTGAAGTGACTGTATGGATACCTGATTGGCCCTCAATAAGGCCTAGGTATTTGCATGGGCCCTGAATTTCCCCTGACAATGTGAGCTGACCAGGAAAATCTCTGCGCTTCGGTTATGGGTTGGTGATACATCATAGGCTTTTATCAGATCCAGTGAGGCATTATATTTGTGCTACCATGAAGCATGTTATGCAGTACTAATCCGTGCACGTTTTCTCATAAGATTTTCAATTGTCCATTTAAAAAAAAATATTTTAGGCAAAAAGTATAATATTTCATAGATTGACAATTGTACGTTTTTGTTTTCATACTTTTTATGATGTGAATGATTCATACATGTATTGGACTATTAATGTACTTTGTCCTAATAATAATGCTTGTCATTCTTAAATGTCTTATACATTTCTAACTGAGGTAACAATATTTGCACAGATAATCATGATAAACATGTTTATTATTAATGTTAATCATTGAATGCTTTTCATGGTCTTGATTGTCTTACCAGTTTCATATCGTTACTAGAACACAGGCCTATGTTGGTATGAAAAAGTACAATTTGGCCTTAGCGTCGTTTAGAGGAATACCGTCGTTGAATGTTTTGTATCTATGCCTGCAAAGGTAATGAAATAAATATTTATTATACAATGTTAGAAAGATAAGTGCCAAAGCTGAAGCTCTGATAAATGATGAGGAATAATAAAATATTTTAATTAAACCCACCGGTCTCTTGTAGTTGGGCCTCTGTGCCTCATGTTCCTGTTGCTATGTGTCCCTTGAGTGGGATTACAGTGAGATCAGTAGTGGTCTGTTCTACAGTCCTATAAGAGAATGTGAATAGGGGCAGGCTTTAGTTTCGTTTTGCACTATTAATTGATCCCACAGGTATTGGTGCCTGGAAATGAATGATCTATGCCACCAGTGAATCTGTATTTTCTATATTATTTTGTTTGTGCTTGAACTAATGGAAATGACGATGCCACAAAAGGTGAATGTTGGAGATTAAATAAATTGGAGGAATATTACAGAGAATCATTTTACCGTCTGGGTGGGGGCCTGTATTCTGGTGAGATTATAGGGTCAGGTTTCACAGCATCACAGTTCGCTGCACTAATCCCAATGTGGATAGCCTGCAACGACCCAAATAAACAGGCACGCCAAGTAAAGATGATCACTCTGCTGTGTCAAGGGAACTCAAACCAAAATGACGAGTCATGCTTTTTGATTGGGGTGTCTGCCCAGCAACAACACTGTCTGTAGTTACACCACCAACACCTGAGCCCCACTGGATGTAGAGGAGGTTGTGGTTAGTTACAGTAACCAGCAGAGGGCCTCTGAGACACAGTTATCTCCCTGATCCATCCCTTGCTACTCAGGCCTGGGCTATACAGAGGACCATGAATAATCATAAGGGGATAGCATGAATCTTCTTGACTGTGGCTAACAATGAAGCAATACAATGCAACATTCCCAGAATTGTCTTTTAAAAAGTCTCTCTCCATCTGTCTGTATCTGAACTGCTGTGTCTCAGTTCATGGGAACTGCTAAATGATAGGGACCGGACAGGAAGTTTGATATCTTCTCTGCTCTGATTTTCTTTTGAGGGAGGGATGGTGCTCTCTAGTGATGGGTCGTTGATGCTTGTCACCATTGCTTTTTATTTACACTAGATGACTGACGTGGCGCTGTTTTAAGCCACCGTGCCTCCATCTTGGCACTCTGCCATTGTAAAATAATATGTTGTAAGCTGTAGAAATGCATCTATTCATGTATACATTTGTGTTTGCCATTTTTATTCTATTACAGACACCTTAAAGCATAATTTTAAATTATATGTGAGATAAACATAAAAATAGATAAACATCTTTTTTTTTAAAGTTATGTTACTTTCCCCCCTACTAAAAAATAAATAATAATAATTAAATACATATAGTTTCGTTTAGCTTTTATCCCCTCTGGTTGCACATGTGACATGCTGGTAAAATTTTGGTAAAACTGATTTAAGTTTGCCTGCATTAAAGTCCCCGGCCACTAGGAGCACCGCTACGAATAATATAGATGAGAACTCTCTTGGTAGATAGTGTGGTCTACAGCTTATCATAAGGTACTCTACCTCAGGTGAGCAATACCTCGAGACTTCTTTCATATTAGACATTGCGCACCAGCTGTTATTGACAAAAAGACACACCCCCACCTCTCGTCTTACCAGACGTAGCTTCTCTGTTCTGCCGGTGCATGGAAAATCCCACCAGCTCTATATTATCCGTGTCGTTGTTCAGCCACATCTCGGTGAAACATAAGATATTACAGTTTTTAATGACCCCGTTGGTAGGATAATCGTCGGTCATCAATTTTATTTTATAACTTCTGGTGTCCAGAAGTTATTTTCAGCCATAAGAGACAGTAGCAGCAACATTATGTTCAAAATAAGTTCAAATAAAACTAACAAAATAGCACGGTTGGTTCAGAGCATGTAAAAAGTCCGCCGTCCACTTCGGCGCCATCTTATCACTGATCAAGCTGTTTAAATCAGCTTCTTGATAGGCCACACCTGTCAGGTGGATGGATTATCTAGGCAAAGCAGAAATGCTCACTAAAAGGGATGCAAACAAATTTGTGCACAAAATTTAAGATAAATACGCTTTTTGTGTGTATGGACAATTTCTGGGATCTTTTATTTCAGCTCATCAAACATGGGACCAACACTTTACATGTTGCGTTTAGATTTTTGTTCAGTATACATTGATTTGCTTTGAAATGTCTAGCCAGCGTATTATGATAGCTAGCTAGATGTTGGTTTAGATAAATGAATGTAGCTTGCTAGCTAGTTAACTAAGTTAGCTATGTTACAGCTGCTCGAGTTCTTAGCAAGGTATCCTATTAAATGTTGCCCCAGCAGCCTGTGCTTGCTTGTAGTTTGCACATCCAGGTACTGAGCACCACACCACAACTAAACTGTACTGTTGTCTACACAAAAGAAAGTAAATAGTGATTCACCAGCTGATGTTTTATAAACAAGTGACTGGTCCAGTGAGTAACGCTAGCTACCTGTTGACACCCATTCTCAAAGGGATCCACCTGCTGTGTACTGGGCACTGTTTTCCCGCAGTTCTGTCAATGAAGGTGAGAGCAGGTATTCGGGCAGGCGGGAGCGAAGGATACTCTCTGCTAGCGATGTTGTGTTTGATATTGAAGCTCTGAGGCATGCATCAAAATTGCTAAGCAGTTTACTTTGGAGAAGTGTGCCTGTATCACTTTTATCAGAAGCACAAAGCTTTGTTTCGTCGAACAACCACCGCCTTGGTTTGTGTTACGAATCCCTTTTGGCCCGACAGTCTAGGGGGGATGGTAATGAGACCCGTAACATAACTCATGCAAATTATTATTGTGACAAAGTAAAAGTGTGAACGAAATAACCACGACAACAGAAATCTACCGTCAAACTCCAGGTTTATTTATAAACACGCGGTAATGGGGGGAGCAGGAAAAGGGGCTGAGCTGGACCCAAGGAAAGAAACAATAAGTATTCAAAAACACCCCTAAGCTAGACTAGCCTACTTTAACAACAGCTAACTAACTAACCAAAAATACAGTGGGTGGTCCGCCCAGTTCTAACTAGTGTATTTAACAAATACTCACAGGTGATGACAAAGTGCTATGAGGTGCTTAAACAAAAGAGAGGTTAAGACACAAAGTGAGAGTGAAACACAGAGACCTACAGACATGGCATTTACAGAGAGATTGAGCTCTAGAACAAACAAATTATGGGGTTTTTAAACCACGGGGAAGGAACTGTGATAGGTTAGGAAATAGGAGGAGGTGTGTCTTCTGATTGATGATTGATTGTTGACTGATTGGGGAGTGATGATTTTCACCTGTGAGGGGAGAAGGAGAGAAAAGAAACACACACACAGGATACACACACACACACAGGATAACTGTATCCGTAACACTCCCACCCTTAAAAGAGCAACCCTAGGGGTTGCAACTACAGTATTTCAATGAATACTCACAACAAAGCAACAACCTTGCAAAACATACAGAAATCATTTTCACACACGAGACAAAGCATCTGCCAACACATTATCAGAACCCTTTTTGTGGCGGATCTCCAAATTATAATTTTGTACAATCAGCGCCCAACGCATCAGGCGCTGGTTCTGGTTGTACATTCGGTGGAGAAAAACTAAGGGGTTATGGTCAGTATATACAATCACGGGTACTACCTTTCCTCCGGCAATATCGTTACCCATTATAAAGGTCACACCTTTCACTGGCAACATAGGGCGTACCCCCACTCTGAATATTCCACTGGTTAACTCAGAGTGTACTTTCACAAAGTGCAATGGCACTGGGACAAAACCCATTTCAATACCCTGCACTAACACACTGGAACCAGTTCTCCCACTTAAAAAGATGAGAGAGGCCTGTAATTTTCATCATAGGTCCACTTCAACTATGACAGACAAAATGAGGGGAAAAAATCCAGAAAATCACATTGTAGGATTTTTTATTAATTAATTTGCAAATTATGGTGGAAAATAAGTATTTGGTCACCGACAAACGAGCAAGATTTCTGGCTCTCACAGACTCCTCTGTCCTCCACTCGTTACCTGTAGTAATGGCACCTGTTTGAACTTGTTATCAGTATAAAAGACACCTGTCCCCAACCTCAAACAGTCACACTCCAAACTCCACTATGGCCAAGACCAAAGAGCTGTCACAGAAACAAAATTGTAGACCTGCACCAGGCTGGGAAGACTGAATCTGCAACAGGTAAGCAGCTTGGTTTGAAGAAATCAACTGTGGGAGCAATTATTAGGAAATGGAAGACATACAAGACCACTGATAATCTCCCTCGATCTGGGGCTCCATGCAAGATCTCACCCCGTGGGGTCAAAATGATCACAAGAACGGTGAGCAAAAATCCCAGAACCACACGGGGGGACCTAGTGAATGACCTGCAGAGAGCTGGGACCAAAGTAACAAAGCCTACCATCAGTAACACACTACGCTGCCAGGGACTCCTGCAGTGCCAGACGTGTCCCCCTTCTTAAGCCAGTACATGTCCAGGCCCGTCTGAAGTTTGCTAGAGAGCATTTGGATGATCCAGAAGAAGATTGGGAGAATGTCATATGGTCAGATGAAACCAAAATATAACTTTTTGGTAAAAACTCAACTCGTCGTATTTGGAGGACAAAGAATGCTGAGTTGCATCCAAAGAACACCATACCTACTGTGAAGCATGGGGGTGGAAACATCATGCTTTGGGGCTGTTTTTCTGCAAAGGGACCAGGACGACTGATCTGTGTAAAGGAAAGAATGAATGGGGCCATGTATCGTGAGATTTTGAGTGAAAACCTCCTTCCATCAGCAAGGGCATTGAAGATGAAACGTGGCTGGGTCTTTCAGCATGACAATGATCCCAAACACACCGCCCGGCCAACGAAGGAGTGACTTCGTAAGAAGCATTTCAAGGTCCTGGAGTGGCCTAGCCAGTCTCCAGATCTCAACCCCATAGAAAATCTTTGGAGGGAGTTGAAAGTCTGTGTTGCCCAGCAACAGCCCCAGAACATCACTGCTCTCGAGGAGATCTGCATGGAGGAATGGGCCAAAATACCAGCAACAGTGTGTGAAAACCTTGTGAAGACTTACAGAAAACGTTTGACCTCTGTCATTGCCAACAAAGGGTTTATAACAAAGTATTGAGATAAACTTTTGTTATTGACCAAATACTTATTTTCCACCATAATTTAAAAATACATTCATTAAAAATCATACAATGTGATTTTCTAGATTTTTGTTTTCTCATTTTGTCTGTCATAGTTGAAGTGTACCTATGATGAAAATTACAGGCCTCTCTCATCTTTTTAAGTGGGAGAACTTGCACAATTGGTGGCTGACTAAATACTTTTTTGCCCCACTGTATATACTGTACTCAATACCATCTACTGCATCTTGCCTATGCCATTCTGTACCATCTCTCATTAATTTATCTTTATGTACACATTCTTCATCCCTTTACACTTGTGTGTATAAGGTAGATGTTGTGAAATTGTTAGGTTAGATTACTCATTGGTTATTACTGCATTGTCGGAACTAGAAGCACAAGAATTTTGCTACACTCGCATTAACATCTGCTAACCATGTGTGTGTGACAAATAAAATTTGATTTGAGCATTGGCTCTCGCACCAACCAGTTCCGAGACAGCTTCTACCCCAAGCCATAAGACTGCTAAATAGCCAAACTACTAAAGAGTGAATTAATGGTACCCAAACTATCTGCACTATCTTGCACTGGCCTTAAGCACACTCACTCGACTTTATATGCACATTCACTTCCACACCCTGTCACTTCCACACACATCTAAACACTACATGCATATGGGGTGGCAGGGTAGCCTAGTGGTTAGAGTGTTGGTCTAGTAACTGAAAGATTGCAAGTTCATATCCCCAAGCTGACAAGGTACAAATCTGTCGTTCTGCCCCTGAACAGGCCAGGCTGTCATTGAAAATAAGAATTTGTTCTTAACTGACTAAAATAAAAATATCGACACAAACAAACATACTTTTACTCTCATCAATTGCTGCTACTCTTGTTATTTATTTTACACGTCTTAGTATCTATCCTGATGCCGAGTCACTTTACCCTGCCTTCATGTACATATCTACCTCAAATACCTTATTATTATCTATCCTGATGCCTAGTCACTTTACCCTGCCTTCATGTACATATCTATCTCAAATACCTTATTAGTATCTATCCTGATGCCGAGTCACTTTACCCTGCCTTCATGTACATATCTACCTCAAATACCTTATTATTATCTATCCTGATGCCTAGTCACTTTACCCTGCCTTCATGTACATATCTATCTCAAATACCTTATTAGTATCTATCCTGATGCCTAGTCACTTTACCCTGCCTTCATGTACATGTCTACCTCAAATACATTGTTAGTATCTATCCTGAAGCCTCGTCACTTTACCCTGCCTTCATGTACTTGTCTACCTCAAATACAGGAAGTACCAGTACCATATCAATGTGCAGAAGTACAAGGTACTTGAGGTAGATATGTACATATTATCTGCCCTGTCTTCATGTACATATCTACCTCAAGTACCTCGTACCTCTGCACATTGATCTGGTACTGGTACTTCCTGCATAGAGCTCCATTCTTGTGTATTTAATTGTATTCCTCTTGTGTTAGTTACTATTCTGCATGGGTTCGTAAGCAAGCATTTCACTGTAAAGTCTACACTAGTTGTATTCGGTGCATGTGATAGATTCTATTTTATTTTGAAGGTCCGGCTAGGAGGACTCCGGTATACCAGAGGCAGGGGCAAAAACTCCAATAATAGTTTTATTTCCCTTTTGAGCCACATTCAAAAGTCACACAAGCTTGAAGATGTCTTGCTCGAGGAGGGGGAGGGGGGGCGTTCATGCAGGAACCAATGGGATGCTCGATGAGGATGTTCATGCAGGAACCAATCGGATGATCGAGGTGGGGGGCGTTCATGAAAGAACCAATGAGATGCTCGAGGGGGGGCGTTCCTGCATATGCAGGAATGCCCACATGCTTGAACGCCCCGAATTGCGGCCCGCAATCACACACTACTGGAGCTTCAACGACTAAACAATAGCAACCATCCTGAGTGAATTAGCTAGCTACTGAGAATAATTTATATAGGGATCAAGGTGGCAGCACTTGTGAAACTCCGAGCATCTGCAAAACTGAAACAAATCCGGAGATCCAACCCACGGCGAAATCAGGTAACGTCAACTTTAGCTAGCGTTTCACCCCGTATTACAGCAAGGGTTAAAATTAACGTTAGCTGGCGTTGTCTTGCTGTTGGGTAGCTAGCTAACGCAATATAGTTAGAAGAAAAACATTTATTGTGAAGTTGTATACCTTCCATGCTACAGCAATACAATCTCGTATTAGTTTTATAACTAGTTAACTAGATTGGTCTCCTCATGCATCATGATTTGATGTTTGTAGTTACGTTTGCTGACCAATCGTCTAGCTAGTGAGTTTCAAGCTTGCTATGCAGCTAAGGTTGTTCTGTGCGAAGTGTATTGATAAAGAATTCGCAAACTGCATATCACAAACATCTTCGTGCTAAAATAATATGCAATTCCTGATACCCTCTGGGTTCCGGTGACACGGCATGTGTTCTTCGGTGTCAGTAGCGCTGACTTGGCATGCGTACGTTGTCGTACCACCTCGGGGTTACTTTAGTGCAAACTCTCCTGCGTGCCTTTGCGGTTCTGAACGGTGTAAAAATCCCCTTTATGCTATTGCACCAGTAAAAGGAATCTCCTTGAGTGAATTTAAAAAGCACTTTTTTGAAATGTTTAACTAAGAACATTCTGTTTGTGTTTTAACTATTAGAAACATCACCATGTGGATGGATATATTCGTAAGTATGTAAATATTAAAGGTGCTTAGTTTTATTGGTAGTTGTAGCCCTTGATCGTGACTCTCATACTGTTTTCACTTAGGATTTATGGTATTTTGCTTTAAAAGAATGTGGGCATTGTTTACGACACCCTTTCAAATAGGCCCGTTTTTACCCCGTTCTTGCCCGCATACACATTTTTGTACCGCCCATGCCAGAATGCAGGTGCTGCTGAGTGGTAATAGTGTTGTGCAGATGTGGGTGAGTGTTTTATTTTAGTAAATCCATTTAATATACACCATAAAAAAGAAATACATTATTCATTTGTTGTTTGTTAGGTTGCTAAGAAGGTAGGCCATCATTGCATATAATTTGTTCATAACTGACTTGCCTAGTTAAATAAATGTTAAATAAACATTAAGACTAATAAAATGTATTTTCGTTTTTATTGAGATTTAAATGATAATTTCAAACAATTTAGTTAGTTAGCAAGGTGGGAAAATCATCCGTTCTGCCCTTGAGCAAGGCACTTAAGTTTTAAATTAATCATTTTTATTGGTCACATACACATGGTTAGCAGATGTTTGTTTTTTTAAACAAGCATTTCACTACACTTGTAATAACATTTTCCTAAGGACTAGAAGAAGCGAGGCAGCCCTCTCTGTCAGCACCATCTTCTGTTATCTTACGTAATTGTCCCAATTGGGTGACAACCATACAACCGATATACACATAACATGAAACAATGAGATCGATTTAAAAAATGATTAATCAGTCTGCAAAATTTCAGCAATAAATATGCATTTCATGTACATATTCAGAAAATGTATGGCCTGTGGGATAAATGTGTTCCTGTATCTGTTGCTCTTGACTCTGGGAAGTCTAAACCGATGACCTGAGGGGAAGTGTGCAAAATGGTCTCGGAGAGGGTGACCAGGACAGTCTAGGATACTGTTAGCTCTCCTCACCACTTGCTTTCTGAATGAGAGCTGTGCCTGTTGCAACCCGATGACCTGGCCGGCCACCTTAACCACACCGTCCAACCTATTTCTGTCGCAAACATTAAGATTGCCAGGCCACCATCGAGAACATCAATGAAACTCCTGTAACAGAGTGCCATCATTGTCTTACTGACATAAGACGAGTTCATATTTAAAATAAAAAAAGCTGCTGCTGTGCCTTACAGGTGGCATCTGTGTTCTCCTCACACGTCAATACGTTGTCCAACACTGTTCCCAGGCACTTGTAGGTACTGACCAGCTCAATGCCATTTCCCATAACCACAGTCGGTGTGGGGTTCAGTGGCTGCCTTCTAAAGTCATTTGCCATGTCTTTAGTTTTGGAGGCATTCATTTGGAAGAGGCAGTTCTCACACCATGACACAGTCATCTACCACAGGCCATGCTCCCTCATGACACAGTCATCTACCACAGGCCATGCTCCCCCATGACACAGTCATCTACCACAGGCCATGCTCCCCCATGACACAGTCATCTACCACAGGCCATGCTCCCCCATGACACAGTCATCTACCACAGGCCATGCTCCCCCATGACACAGTCATCTACCACAGGCCATGCTCCCTCATGACAGTCATCTACCACAGGCCATGCTCCCCCATGACACAGTCATCTACCACAGGCCATGCTCCCTCATGACAGTCATCTACCACAGGCCATGCTCTCCCATGACACAGTCATCTACCACAGGCCATGCTCCCCCATGACACAGTCATCTACCACAGGCCATGCTCTCCCATGACAGTCATCTACCACAGGCCATGCTCTCCCATGACACAGTCATCTACCACAGGCCATGCTCCCCCATGACACAGTCATCTACCACAGGCCATGCTCCCCCATGACACAGTCATCTACCACAGGCCATGCTCCCCCATGTCACAGTCATCTACCACAGGCCATGCTCCCCCATGACACAGTCATCTACCACAGGCCATGCTCCCCCATGACAGTCATCTACCACAGGCCATGCTCCCCCATGACACAGTCATCTACCACAGGCCATGCTCCCCCATGACAGTCATCTACCACAGGCCATGCTCTCCCATGACACAGTCATCTACCACAGGCCATGCTCCCCCATGACATAGTCATCTACCACAGGCCATGCTCTCCCATGACAGTCATCTACCACAGGCCATGCTCCCCCATGTCACAGTCATCTACCACAGGCCATGCTCCCTCATGACACAGTCATCTACCACAGGCCATGCTCTCCCATGACACAGTCATCTACCACAGGCCATGCTCCCTCATGACAGTCATCTACCACAGGCCATGCTCTCCCATGACACAGTCATCTACCACAGGCCATGCTCCCCCATGACACAGTCATCTACCACAGGCGTGGTTCCCCATATTTGCTGCGACAGTCATTAGTATGTACAGTAGAGGAGAGGGCACACAACCTTGTGGGGAACCGGTGGACACGACCCCATTTAAAACAGCCCTAGCATATTTTGAGTTAAATTATGTTACATCCAAATTAAGTTATTTTGTTCAACAGACAAGACACACCTACCCCAATCAGTCAACACACATTTATTTTATAGTAAGAATATAACAGAATAAAATTCAAATAATATTTTTTCCCATTTAATTGTCACAGGAACGTGTGGAATCACTGTCATATCAAAAGTGATATTCAGAGCCCGAGCTGATGCTTTTTTTTGATGGATGTTTCATTTCATTCCTACCCTCTCACTTTGTGAGGGAAGGGTCTTATCTTAATGCCGATAGAAATGAATAGCAATTCTATTTTCGAAAGCATTTGATTCTCGTGTTCATTTCTCACAACCTTCAAGGGGTTTTGGAGTTACCTACAATCACAGGCTTTTGTTTGGGAGTAGGCTCGGTGACTGAGTGAAGCGCAAAATAAATCACTTGTTCAACGACATACATATGGCAAAATGTTCTAATAAACGTGCCAACATGTTTAAGGAAAGCAGACAGTGGACTACCTGTGCTATTTAGCTATCTGTGACTCCGAACACCTGTGTAAACAGAAGACAGACGCCACAAACGTGTTGTCACTGAAAAATACTGTTGGCTGAAACTGTGTTGCGACGATGTTCCACAAGTGTCTATTTTGCACTTGTGAAATTATTTTGATGTGATACGAAAGGAGAGGGTTTTATGTTTTTAGAACCAGAATCTATTCATGTTTAGACAGAGCTTTCGGTGTTTTGTCATCCAGAGCCAATTCACCTCTAAACAGAACACGTAATGTCCTAGGACAATAAGGACTAATGTTAGACTCCTTTAGTCCATTAATGGGCTAGCCTATTAGTAACATTTGTTGTACAACAACGTTTTTTTGTTAATCACAATGTATGTTTTAATGTGTATGTGTTAATGTGTATGTGTTAATGTATGTTTTTGTTTTATTATTATTAGACAGTAGTTGCCATTGTTTTTAATTTGGACATGTAGCAACAGCTGTACAGTAGCAACAGCGGTATCTTAGCAACCTTTGATTTTCTGTCCCCATAATTTTAGATTACATATCTTGTTCATATGCACCTTCTCACCCCCAAAAGACATCAAGCATCATCTACGGGCATATCGGGACATTTTGACACAGCAGTCTCCCCCACAGGGGCACATATGGCAGTCAGGGAAATAAAACAACGCTATAAAAATACTCAAATGTTTTTGGTGGAAAGGTACCTATTTCCTGACTCAAAACTGACAGTACTTTTGACAAAATACCTCATTTGGCTTTACGCTTTCAATAAAACAACTAATTTGTCCACACTTAACAGATTTCTGAATCATGAGTTCACTGGCAACGGAGCAGAGTGACGCTTGCATCCAGCAAGGGTCAGAGTGCAAACTCCACGGAACTAGTTTCAATGTATGGAATCACATGGTAGTTTCTGGATTTTGGGTACACTTCTCCTTTGACTGAAGCTACAACCTTCAGGCTATATTTCTGCGATTGCAGGGTGTGTTACACGCTGAACATGTCATGGTAGCACTGAAAAGGACTTGGCACGGAGTAAAGTAACATTGAGGGAATGTTTAATTAGTCAAACGTTTCCACTTTAGCATTGTCATTGCAGGAGAGGTGGCTGGACCTACGGAGAAGGACTTGGAGGGGGATAGTAAGACCAGGCTTAATCCCATTACCCTTGAGAAGTGAATGAATGGTGACTGGGGGTAGACCAAGGCAACTCTAAGCTCATCACTGAGCTCAGGTCCCTGGGACAGAACACCTCCCTCTGCAACTGGATCCTGGACTTACTGACGGGCCTCTCCCAGGTGGTGAGGGTAGGCAACAACACATCCGCCACGCTGACCCTCAACACAGTGTGGGGCCCCCCCTCAGGGGTGTGTTCTTAATCCCCTCCTGTACTCTCTGTTCACCCACAACTGCGTCATTGCGCACAACTCCCAACACCACCATTGTTTGCTGACTACACAACGGGGACGTAATCACCGATGACGATGAGACAGCCTGTAAGGAGGAGATCAGTGACCTGGCAGTGGGGCCAGGACAACAACCTCTCCCTTAATGTCAGCAAGACAAAGGAGCTGATTGTGGACTAAAGGAAATGGAGGGACGAGCGCGCTCATATCCACATTGACTGTAGTGGAGCAGGTTGAGAGCTTGAAGTTCCTCTGGGTCCACATCACTAAGGAATTAACATGGTCCACACACACCAACACATTTGTGAAGAAGGCACGACAACACCTCTTCCCTCTCAAGTCTGGAACCTACAGGACCCTGAACAGCTTCTACCCCCCCCCCCCCCCCCAGGGAATAAGACTGCTAAATAGTCTGTGTAGTTATTTACTTAAATAGTTAACCATTTGCAGTGCCCCACTTTTGACTCATCACATACGCTGATGGTTCTGCTTATTATCTATCCTGTTGCCTAGTCACTATTTCCCTACCCGCACTACCGTTCAAAGGAATGGGATTCACTTTGAAATGTCCTTGTTTTTGAAAGAAAAACACTTATTTTTTTGTCCATTTTAAAATAACATCAAATTGATCAGAAATACAGTGTAGACATCGTTAATGTTGTAAATGACTATTGTAGATGGAAACGGCAGATTAAAAAAAAAAAAAATCTAAATTTAATGGAATATCTACATGGGCTTACAGAGGCCCATTATCAGCAACCATCACGCCTCTGTTCCAATGACACGTTGTGTTAGATAATCCAAGCTTATCATTTTAAAAGGCTAATTTATCATTAGAAAACCCTTTTGCAATTATGTTAGCACGTCTGAAAAATTCTGATTAAAGAAGCAATAAAACTGGCCTTCGTTAGACTAGTTGAGTATCCGGAGCATCAGCATTTGTGGTTTTCGATTACAGGCTCAAAATGGCCAGAAGCAAAGAACTTTCTTCTGAAACTCGTCAGTCTATTCTTGTTTTTAGAAATGGAGGCTAATTCCATGCGAGAAATTGCCAAGAAACTGAAGATCTCGTACATTACATTTACATTTAAGTCATTTAGCAGACGCTCTTATCCAGAGCGACTTACAAATTACGATGCTGTATCCTACTCCCTTCACAGAACAGCACAAACGGGCTCTAACCAGAATAGAAAGAGGAGTGGGAGGCCCCGGTGCACAACTGAGCAAGAGGACAAGTACATTAGTGTCTAGTTTGAGAAACAGATTCCTCAGAAGTCCTCAACTGGCAGCTTCATTAAAAAGTACCCACAGAACACCAGTCTCAACATCAACAGTGAAGAGGCGACTCTGGGATGCTGGCCTTCTAGGCAGAGTTGCAAAGAAAAATCCATATCTCAAAGTGTCTCGTAAAAATAAAAAATTAAGATGGGCAAAAGAACAGACACTTTCTGTACATATCTTCACTGTACATATCGACCTCAATTACCTCGTACCCCTGCACATTGACTCAGTACTGATACCCCCTGTATATAGCCAAGTTATCTTTACTCATTGTGTATTTATTCCTTGTTATTATTTTTCTATTATTTCTCATTATTTTCCCTCTGCAAGTAAGTATTTCACTGTTAGTCTACACCCGTTGTTTACGAAGCAGGTCCTTGTGGTGAATTAGAAAGCACACTGAAAGGGAGAGCCAAGACAGACAGCTCGCCTGTTCACTGCGCTCTAAGACGTAGACACGCATGCACAGGGCGGGCACAATAATCCTATAGTCTCGTAACCAACAGTTATGGACAATAAATGTAAAGACACACTCCAGCTATTTCTGAACTTCTCCTGTTTTAAAACAATATCCCACTAATGACTACAGTAATGTGCACCATGGTGAAATCGCTCTGCCATTTCCCAGTTGCTAGCATTTTTTAAATAGTTTTCCTATTTTCAGTTTTTGACAAAACAAGCAACTATAGTGTAGAAAATCATTGCAGCATCTTACCCGCTGTGAAATATATTTTCCATAACCAAAAATGTTGTATTTTCAGCTGTTTTGAAGCTGGTGGACACATCTTAAAGTAAAAGATGAGAAAAGAACGGGGAAACAGAAATAGAGCACAGAACAGACTTACCACTTCTTAGACTTTCCTTCAATGAGTGACTGATCTATAACTCACATTTCTATGTGAATTTGATCAGGTCGCCCGGAAAGTTACGCATTTCAGCTTTCATGGCGACAGGTGGCCTAGTGGTTAGAGCATTGGGCCAGTAACTGTAAATCGTACCCCAGAGCTGACGAGGTAAAAATCTGTCGTTCTGCCCCTGAACAAGGCAGTTAACCCACTGTTCCCCGGTAGGCGTCATTATAAGTAAGAATTTGTTCTTATCTGACTTGCCTAGTTAAATAAAAGTGTTAGGGTTGATAAATGTATTGAGCAAAATTAGTGTTTTTGGACACAACAGCAAGCTTCAAGAAGTGGGCCATTTTAAGGCGATTGTCTGACAGTGCCCATCTATCCCCACGTGTCCCATGTCATGAGGATAACTGAACCACCTATTGAGGTGTGCATCACATCAGTGGTACTTTGACAGGCTTTCTGTCTCTCGTCTCCTGCTTGTGTGAATCATAATTTGACACGTGGTACTGTATGTTCAACCCAAGGGGTTGCTCTGCTCTCTCTGCCTAGTCTGGCTATATGATGAGCCTTCTTTACTTTGAATAGCTTAGTAGGAAATCAACTAAATGTATTAGACAATACATACATTTTCCTAAGTTAATCTATTACTTTATTTAATATCTGATTTATTTAAGTTAAATTGAAGTAAATGTATTGAACTAAATGTGTTGAAGACATGAACAAAATGCATCAGTGATCTGTATTTTCCTGCAACTTTCTGAAGAGGTGTGTGTGTGTGTGTGTGTGTCTACCACGTTGTGTAGCCGTTAGCGATGATGCTAATGTCATAAACAGTCTTCTGGTAGATGGAAATGCTTTACAAAATGCCTATGCCTACCTGGCAGAACGGAGTCATGATTATTTGCATAAAACCAGTGGTCATTTGTTTTGCAAACTCTGCAATCACATGAGTGCTACAGAAATATCGCTATCCAGACCAGCCCGTCTCTGGCACAGTTGAATTAAAGGGTAACTATTACCCAAAAATCTAAATTTCTTACATTGGTCAACATTTCAAAAGTGGTGTCCTGATGTGGTATTGTTTTGTGGAGCGGAAACCTGAACTGGGGGAAACAGAAACCTGGGAGAGGAAAAAAACGGAATGCGGGGTTAAATGAAACGGAATCAGGCAAGAATCGAAACCGATTTTTAAATAGAATAGATAACCATAACCCCCAGTGAACCTGCTGCCAGGTGATCGAGGACAGGCAGCAGTTATTTTCCTACGCAACTTTAACCCAGTGTCTGTCATCCTCTCCCAGGCATGTGCGAGGGGCTGGTGTGGAGCCCGAGCTCAGGTTGGGGTGGAGCCCGAGCTCAGGTTGGGGTGGAGCCCGAGCTCAGGTTGGGGTGGAGCCCGAGCTCAGGTTGGGGTGGAGCCCGAGCTCAGGTTGGGGTGGAGCCCGAGCTCAGGTTGGGGTGGAGCCCGAGCTCAGGTTGGGGTGGAGCCCGAGCTCAGGTTGGGGTGGAGCCCGAGCTCAGATGACCTACTATGTGATGCTTTGAGGGTAGTCCTGAGGCAGTGATAACCAACCCTTGTCCTGCAGATGATCCTGGAACAAGGTGTGTTACATTGTTCCCTTTCAGCCCTGGTTGACTTGAAAGACAGACTGATGGAGAGAGGGAAAGAGAAACTGGAAACTAAAGATGCAGAAAGATCACATATAATACCCATAACCCTAGTGTGTTACACCGGGGTCTGTTACCATGGCAACTATGTGATGATATGGTCCTTTTGAGGATGTCAAAGGGGGTGGATTCTTTCAGGTGATCCAATTATTATTAGTATTATTTATTTATTTTTCTCACTAAGTGTACAAATGCACACCGGAAGCATTTTATTCCAATATTTATTCCAGTGAGTTGGATAATAAATTGATCCAGTGGTCACACCTGAACTGTGTGTGTGTGTGTGTGTGTGTGTGTGTGTGTGTGTGAGAGAGAGAACGTGCTCTTTACTTTCTCTTACCTCAATGCACATAGCCTTGTCCTTTGGTCTCAGTTGGAAGCTTTGACTACAAGGATACACAGGCAGCTCTCACTCTGATACTCTGGTTAATGCCCTAAATGTAGGTGATTTTATTACTGCATTTCAATGCCTTTCTATTTTTCACCTGGTGGGACGTGGGGAGATTCCCTCCCAAATGATGTCTATCTCAAAGTGGCTAGGAATTGACTTGTTTGGCTCCCTGGTCCCAGTCTTGTGTCTATTCCCAACCACGTGCTTTCTTTATCCCACTGGTTTGACTGGCAGTTCCTCACAGATGCCCCAAATCCACCCCTAGATCTGCCTGGACCATCTGGGCCTTACCACAGATTCCAATTTGTCCCTCACACATACACACAGTCCTAATGTTTGGACACACCTGGGCTCGACCTTTCCTGTAGCCTATATCTGAGATGATTGGGTGGGGGTAGTCCTAACCAATATGGCATTAACATGATATTTTTATATAGAGCTTTTCATAGAACCTCAAAGTGCCTCGAGCATCAAAAAAACAAAGCAATACATCATGAGAGGTCAAGTCTTTGAAAGCTGCATGCAGAGGAGAGGGTCATTTCATGACTACAACAGGTGACCTTAGTGAAGTCCTAACCAACTTTGTAACCCCACAGAATGTGGAAAAAGTCAATGGGTGTGCGTGCTTTCTGAATACATGATCTGTAGCACATGGTTTCGAAGTGTCTCAGGATTGGGGCTAAGGGATCATTTCAGACTGTGTGAGAGAATAGTCTGTCTCTGTAACAGTATCCCACCACTCTCCCTTCCTCTGGGGTCATGGTCGTAACTCTGTTTGTTCCAGATGGTGTCTGGCCAGCCAGAGCGAGACGGGATCTTCAGGCTGTGTGAGAGAATAGTCTGTCTCTGTAACAGTATCCCACCACTCTCCCTTCCTCTGGGGTCATGGTATTAACTCTGTTTGTTCCAGATGGTGTCTGGCCAGCCAGAGCGAGACGGGATCTTCAGGCTGTGTGAGAGAATAGTCTGTCTCTGTAACAGTATCCCACCACTCTCCCTTCCTCTGGGGTCATGGTCGTAACTCTGTTTGTTCCAGGTGGTGTCTGACCAGCCAGAGCGAGACGGGATCTTCAGACTGTGTGAGAGAATAGTCTGTCTCTGTAACAGTATCCCACCACTCTCCCTTCCTCTGGGGTCATGGTCGTAACTCTGTTTGTTCCAGATGGTGTCTGACCAGCCAGAGCGAGACGGGATCTTCAGACTGTGTGAGAGAATAGTCTGTCTCTGTAACAGTATCCCACCACTCTCCCTTCCTCTGGGGTCATGGTCGTAACTCTGTTTGTTCCAGATGGTGTCTGGCCAGCCAGAGCGAGACGGGATCTTCAGGCTGTGACGATACCAGTATCGCAATGTTTTTTTTTTCCATGGCAAAAACGAAAACATAAAGCAACTCTTTTTTTTTTTTGGGGGTTCTTTAAAACCCTGTTATATGTCAAATATTTTGTTCTATAGCCTGGAAAATGAATAAATGTTGACTCTGGATGACAACAATGTCAGGGCTGTTTTCCTAAAGGAGTTGCTAAGATGCTAAGGAATACGGCTGTACTGGCATGGGCCCGGCCCTACTCAGCAGCTGTCGGGGTAGTCACCTAAGGAGTTGGCTCGGCTACCTCCTGTCTGAAGAGGTGGAACCAGTACCAAGATTCCTCCTAGTGCAAAGGGCCAGCTGGCTACTGATGTGAATGTAGCCTACTATTAATTCATTACGAGGAATTTAACGTATTTAGGAATCCTATCTGTGAAGAAGCCAATCCACTAATGGAGTATGTGGACTAGTCACTCAGTAGCCTATGTGAGCTGCTCACTAAGGAGTGTTTTAACTAGAACCTCTATTTACTGTTGGGTTATTTAATTGCCATGGTTTAAATAACGAGCAGACACTTCTGGATAGAGCAGACGCACTAAATCCAATGTTAGTTATTTGTCACATGCGCCGAATACAACTGGTGTAGACCTTACAGTGAAATGCTTACTTACAAGCCCTTAACCAACAATGCTTTTAAGAAGTTTTAAGAAAAATAAATGTTACGTAGAAAATCATGGTAACAAATAATGAAAGAGCAGCAGTAAAATAACAATAGTGAGGCTATATACAAGGGGTACAGAGTCAATGTGCACCGGTTAGTCAAGGTATTTGAGGTAATATGTACATGTAGGTAGAGTTAAAGTGACTATGCATAGATAATAAACAGAGAGTAGCAGCAGCATAAAAGAGGGGTCTGGGTAGCCCTTTGATTAGCTGTTCAGGAGTATTATGGCTTGGGGGTAGAAGCTGTCAAGCCTTTTAGACCTAGACTTGGCGCTCCGGTACCGCTTGCCATGATGTAGTCTATGACGGGTGGCTGGAGTCTGACATTTTTTTAGGGCCTTCATCTGACACCGCCTGGTATAGTGGTCTTGAATTTCAGGAAGCTTGGCCCCAGTGATGAACTGGGCCGTACGCACTACCCTCTGTAGTGCCTTCCGGTCTGAGGCCGAGCAGTTGCCATACCAGGTAGTGATGCAAACAGTCAGGATCTGAGGACCCATGCCAAATCTTTTCAGTCTCCTGAGGGGGAATTGGCTTTGTCGTGCCCTCTTCACGACTGTCTTGGTGTGCTTGGACCATGTTAGTTTGTTGGTGATGTGGACACCAAGGTTCTTGAAGCTCTCAACCTGCTCCACTACAGCCCCGTCGATGAGAATGGGGGCGTGCTTGGTCCTCCTGTTCCTGTAGTCCACAATCATCATCTTTGTCTTGATCACATTGAGGGAGAGATTGTTGTCCTGGCACCACACGGCCAGGTCTCTGACTTTCCTGTAGGCCTACCACCGTTGTGTCATCCGTAAACTTAATGATGGTGTTGGAGTCGCGCCTGGCTGTGCAGTCATGGGTGAACAGGAAGTACAGGAGGGGACTGAGCACGCACGCCTGAGGGTCCCCCCTGTTGAGGATCAGCGTGGCGGATGTGTTGTTACCTACCTTTACCACCTGGGGGTGACCTGTGAGGGCACTTGTTGAACGCTGAGCTGTAGTCAATGAATAGCATTCTCACATAGGTGTTCCTTTTGTCCAGGTGGGAAAGGGCAGTGTGGAGTGCAATAGAGATTGCATCATCTGTTGGGGCTGCATGCAAATTGGAGTGGGTCTAGGGTTCCTGGGATAATGGTGTTGATGTGAGCTATGACCAGCCTTTCAAAGCACTTCAGGCTACAGACGTGAGTGCTACGGACCGGTAGTCATTTAGGCAGGTTACCTTAGTGTCTTTGGGCACAGGGTCTATGGTGGTCTACTTGAAACATGTTGGTATTACAGTCTCAGACAGGGAGAGGTTGAAAATGCCAGTGAAGACACTTGCCAGTTGGTCGGAGCACATGTCCTGGTAATCTGTCTGACCCTGCGGCCCTGTGAATGTTGACTTGTTTAAATGTCTTACTCACATCGTCTGTGGAGAGCGTATTCACACAGTCGTCCGGAACAGCTGATTCTCTCATGCATGTCTCAGTGTTACTTGCCACGACGTGAGCATAGAAGTAATTTAGCTCGTCTGGATAAAGATAAACTCTCTCTTGGTAAATAGTGTTCTACCTCAGGCAAGCAAAACCTTGAGACTTCCTTACTATTAGACTTCGTGCACTAGCTGTTGTTTACAAATATACACAGACCACCACCCCTTGACTTACCGGAGGCGGCTGTTCTACCTTGCCGATGCAGCGTAAACCCCACAAGCTGTATGTTATTAATGTCGTTGTTCAGCCACGACTTGGTGAAAAATAAAATATTACAGTTTTTATTAATGTCCCGTTGGTAGGATATTTGTGATCGTAGTTAGTCTATTTTGATTGTGGTGTACTCTAATAGGACTGATGGTAGTGGCAGATTACCCACTTTCCGTCAGATCCTTACAAGGCACCCTGACCTACGTCCCCGATATCTCTCTCTTTCTCCTGCGAATCTCTGGGATTTGGGCCTTGTCGGGTGTCTGAAGGAAATCCTTTGTCTGCCCCGTTTAAATAAATAAAAACACTTCTTCCAGTACGAGGTGAGTCGTCGCTGTCCTGATATCTAGAACCTCTTTTCTTCTTCTTCCAGTACGAGGTGATTAATCGCTGTCCTGATATCTAGAACCTCTTTTCTTCTTCTTCCAGTACGAGGTGAGTCGTCGCTGTCCTGATATCTAGAACCTCTTTTCTTCTTCTTCCAGTACGAGGTGATTAATCGCTGTCTTGATATCTAGAACCTCTTTTCTTCTTCTTCCAGTACGAGGTGATTAATCGCTGTCTTGATATCTAGAACCTCTTTTCGGTCATAAGAGATGGTGGCAGAAACATTATGTACAATATAAGTTACAAATAATGCAAAAAAAACATGCACAATTGGTTAGGAAACCGTAAAAACGTCAGCCATCTCCTCCGGTGCCATTATTCACCTGTTAGTAGTCCCCTCCTGATCTACGAGAATGGCAGACATTCTATTGTACATTCGACGGTATCTAGGCCTATCCCTGTGATCTAAGCCAATTGTGAGGGTAACACTTAAGGTCCCTCCCAGACCTTTGTAAGCCACACACAAATTAGCCTTGAAAACCGTGTTTGTGATCTAGAGACTCTGGTCAGATTTCAGCAGGCCATGACAAACCCACCATCGCAGATCCCTGGTTGTTTGAATTTGTTTACAGGCCAAATAGCACCATGACCTGCTGTGTAGTGGCTTCACACTCGGTCAGTGATGTTTTTTTGTTGTTTGTTTAACCTTTGTTTAACTAGGCAAGTCCGTTAAGAACAACTTCTTATTTTACAATGACGGCCTACCCCGGCCAAACCCTCCCCTAACCCGGATGACGGTCTGGGCCAAGTCTCAGTCTTTTGCAGACTCCATCAGCCCAGATGTGACTCCAGATAACAGCCGGTTGTGATACAGCCCGGCATCGAACCAGGGTGTCTACAGTGACGCCTCTTGCACTGAGATGCAGTGCCTTAAACCGCTCCGCCCACCCGGGAGCCGGTGGTTCAATACAGCAAGTAGACCTGCGACCTTCTCAGAGCTGTGAGAAGACAACCGATTCTTAGAGCTTATTTGTACTGAGGAAGGATCCGTGTTTGTGATCTAGAGACTCTGGGGTCGTTCCATGTCATTTCAGCAGGCCATGACAAACCCACCATCTCAGATTGTTCTGAAATAATTTCTGTATTTAGAAGTCTGATTTAGCTGAAGCCAGGAGCTGAAGGTGATGATGATGATATCTCTCAAGGAAGAGGAGAGCTAGACTACGCAGCACTAGCAAGGTTATATATATATTTTATTATTATTATTATATGAATCCTATCACATATAATGGCCAATTTGGGTGCAGCCAGATTCATTTCTCAGAGATCTAATTATATTTAAACAGATTAATGTTGCAGGAATGTCTTTTCTGTTTCTAACAGAACAATCTGAGATGGTGTCAGTCCAAGTCCCCTTTCTGGTGCTTTTTGAGGTGGAATGACCGCCTGCTAGTTCTGCCACTCGTTCAAATGATTCTACACACGAACAGACATACATATCATCACACTTGTACACAGTCTCTCTTCCTCCCTCTCTGGCTAGCTGGTGTTTTTTGCCCCTGAGAAATGGAGACGACATGGTTGTCCTGTCCTGTGAGGGAACAATATACTGATATACTCACTGATACACACCCTTAAGTCACATTCTATCCCCTATGGGATGAGAGCATGCAGCCTCCAGGCATTGTCTGGTCTTATAACCCAAACCAGAGCTTAAACACCTCGGAGAACAGAAGGGAAAGATGAGAGACAAGTGAAGAGATGGAGAGGTAATGGGAAGTTGAATGTGAGATTAGAGGGATGAAGGGGAGGATGAGTAGGAGTTAGTCGAATAGAGGGATGTAATAGAATGAAAAGGAGAGGTGGAGTGTGCAGAGGAAGCTCTTGGTATTCAGGGTTGAGCCTGTCTTCAGTGCATGAAGACTGATCTGTTTCTGATTTCAGCTGCATAATGGAATTGTCTTGGCAATGACAGGGGAGTACAAACTGATCCGGGACCAGGCTAGCCTGCACGGGAGGTCACGGTGGACTGGAGGGCTGTGTGATGTTGTGACTCAGTGCTCTGTTTGAGTGAGCATTGGCCTAAATCACAAAGACTAGTCACTGTACTCACACACACACACACACTGAAACGCATGCATTTGCTGTGACACAAAATGTAATCCTCCTTGTCTGTCAAACACTGTCACTTCAGTCTGTGATGGACCTATACTCATACTCTTCTGTGACACACACACACACACAATATAGCACATTCTCATGCTCTGCCAGAAAGATTTAGTGAGAAACTGTAAGTTTTCCCTCTGGTCTCTGATAGCTTCCAGTTCAGTAGATTCTGGTTGGTATTGAGGTTGGCTACACCAGCGTCCTGGTTACCTCTTCCTGTTGTGCAACTGTACTGTATGGTTTACAGTAGACTTTTTCTGTCTCCTGTCCTTATATTAACCTCTGGCACTCTCTGTCTCAGATCTGTAATACTGAGTGAAGGGCTGTGCGAGAGGGACTCAAAGAGAACCCACCTCGCTTGGTAAGAATGAAAGAAACTTTATCTTCTCAAATCACTTTCAAAACCAACCACACACATCCTCCCTTTTTTGAAATGGATTTCTTTAATATTCTCTCTGAGCAACCACATCCAATGTAGCAACCTGGGCTTCATTTCTGCATTTACAACCACATCTAATGTAGCAACCTGGGCTTTATTTCTGCATTTACAACCACATCCAATGTAGCAACCTGGGCTTCATTTCTGCATTTACAACCACATCTAATGTAGCAACCTGGGCTTTGTTTCTTTTTTTGACTAATTTCTCCTCTTCTGTTATTTTTTTTAATGTCTTTCTCCATGACACCTTTTATCTTACCTACCTCCTCCCTGCCTCTCTCCTTCCTCCTGCACCCACCCTCTCCCCTCCCCCAGGTTGTCGTAGTGTGCAGAGGAGAGAAGTGGTCCTCAGTAGTAGCAGCAGCCATGGGCCTGGCAGCTTACCTGAAGACCCAGTTTGTTCTGCAGCTCCTCCTGGGTTTTGTGTTCGTGGTGAGCGGCCTCCTCATCAACTTCATCCAGTTGTTGACGTGCGTCCTGTGGCCCATCGACAAGCAGCTGTACCGCAGGATCAACACCAGGCTCTCCTACTCCCTCTGGAGCCGTGAGTCACCACGCTGCAATTGTCCCGTGTCTGTGTAAGATCCTGGTGTTTGTGTGTGGGTGTGTGTTTGACTAGGTATTTGTGAGATCCTGGTGTTTGTGTGTGGGTGTGTGTTTGACTAGGTATTTGTGAGATCCTGGTGTTTGTGTGTGGGTGTGTGTTTGACTAGGTATTTGTGAGATCCTGGTGTTTGTGTGTGGGTGTGTGTTTGACTAGGTATTTGTGAGATCCTGGTGTGTTTGTGTGTGGGTGTGTGTTTGACTAGGTATTTGTGAGATCCTGATGTGTTTGTGTGGGTGTGTGTTTGACTAGGTATTTGTGAGATCCTGGTGTTTGTGTGTGGGTGTGTGTTTGACTAGTTATTTGTGAGATCCTGGTGTGACCTCGTTAATATGTAATGCGTTGTGTGTATAATATGAAGTCTATTTGTCACACCTCAAAGGGAGAACTTGTAACAGAATGGATCTTGTGATATTGACAACTGTGATTCAGTTGACTAGTAGAGGCAATAATTTATATTTGTGGCCATGGAGTTGTTTTGTATGAGACTGTGTAACAGAAAGCAAGTTGTGTCCTGATGTTGACAGAGTAGATTTAGTGGTGACAGAGTTCATACTGAATAACCTCCCAACTAGCACCTTTTTTTTATGGCCAATGTTTCGATCCAACAAGGATCTTGGTGGGGTAAAGTTGACCAGAGAGCTGTGAATAGATGTGACTGTGTTGACCCTGTTGTCCTGTACAGAGCTGGTGATGCTGCTGGAGTGGTGGTCAGGAACACAGTGCACCCTCTACACAGATCAGGCCACAGTGGACAAGTTCGGCAAGGAACACGTCATCATCATCCTCAACCACAACTATGAGATTGACTTCCTGTGCGGCTGGACTATCTGTGAGCGATACGGAGTCCTAGGGGTCAGTAATGATCTCCAACCCTCACTGGCTCGCTCCAATTCTCTGTCACTCTATTGGCCTGTCCTGTTGACTTGTCCCTTGTTTTCAGTGCAGATAAACAGGACAGTAGTTGAGGGAGCCACTGTAGACCATTGAGGTGGACCGGCGTTCTTCACATCTCTCCCTTTTTTTCTGACCTGATGATCCATCTTTGTTTACCCAGAGTTCCAAGGTGCTGGCCAAACACGAGCTGCTGAAGGTGCCTCTGATTGGCTGGACCTGGTATTTCCTGGAGATCGTGTTCTGCAAGAGAAAGTGGGAGGAGGACAGAGAGACCGTGTTCAGAGGGCTAGAAAGACTCAGAGACTACCCTGAGTTTATGTGGGTGAGTATAGCTCCTTCGTTATAGGGCAACATTTCTCTATCCTGGCCAAGATTACTCAGGCTCCTTAGTCATAGGGCTACATTTCTCTATCCTGGCCAAGATTGTTCAAATTCTTGTCATTCAGTCGGCTCTTAACCTGTCTGGCCCACCCGGGACGCAACCGCACCCCCTGCCAACAATAAATGCAAATGTGCTACGCCAAATGCTAATAGCACTTGTTAAAACTCAAACATTCATTAAAATTCACATGCAGGGTAGTCAATTCAAGCTACACTCGTTGTGAATCAAGCCAACGAGTCAGATTTGTAAAATGCTTTTCGGCGAAAGCATGAGTAGCTATTATCTGATAGCAGGCAACACGCCGAAATACCAGAAGGGACGTAAACAAAGGAATTAGCGTAGCCGGCGCTACACAAAACGCAGAAATAAAATATAAAACATTCATTACCTTTGACGAGATTCTTTGTTGGCACTCCTATATGTCCCATAAACATCACAATTGGGTCTTTTTTTCGATTAAATCGGTCCTTGTGTCCCCAAAATGTCAATTTATGAACACCGTCAGATCCAGTAAAAACACATTTTTTTAAACGCGACGTTATTTTTAAAAATTAAAAAAGTTGCCTATAAACTTTGACAAAACACTTCAAACTACTTCTGTAATCCAACTTTAGGTATTACTAAACGTTAATAAACGATCAAATTGATCACGGAGCGATCTGTATTCAATAAGCACGAGTTTGGGAAACATAACTAACTTTTCCGGTTCCATTGTTTACAGCTGTGGACTTGACAACCGGATGTGGCTATTACTCAGATGACCAGCGATTTAGTTGAACCGAAGTCACAACACTGGCGACATCGTGTGGAAGCTGTAGGAACTGTAATCTCACCCTTAACTTTTTTTCCTTCCAATAGACAATACATGGGCTGGCGGATTGATTTTTTCTTCGTCGATTTAGTGACCAGGTTTTCTGGCGATTTTGACCACGGAACTCGTTCTGTTATAGTCACAGACTCCATTGAACCAGTTCTAGAAACTTCAGAGTGTTTTCTATGCACACATACTAATCATATGCATATATTATATTTCTGGCATGAGTAGCAGGACGTTGAAATGTTGCGCGATTTTTAACAGAATGTTGAAAAAAGTAGCCCGATCTCTAAGAGGTTTAACTGCCATTTGAAACACCTCAAATACAATGTACATTAGGCCCAGATGGCAGGGAATCTACACACAGGATTTATCCTTGAGCACCTAGCTTCAGTCTGTTATAACAAGTCATTGGACTAGGTCCAGGAGTTCAGTCTTGTCCCGATCAGGTCTGGTTACTGTATCTCTGGTGCCATTCAACTGGCCGAGACACCACAGGAATATAGGACAGTGTGATTCTGGCCTTCTTCCTCTCTTTGGAGAGGTTTAGACACGTGCTGTCGCTCGGGCTGCAAGATTCCACGTCTGACGCTCGTTACCGGTTACCGGGAACTACCAGAGGGCTTCGGCAAATTAAGTGGTCTGATCTGATTTTTAGTGACCCCTCGAAAACCCCCCACCAACTCAACTCTGACACGGGGACAGGTCAGCTCTGACACGGGGACAGGTCAGCTCTGACACGGGGACAGGTCAGCTCTGACATGTTGAGTGTTTACTGTGTCTTTGAAATGGGCCCACTCTAAATTCAAAACCCTTACATCAGCTGATGTCACAAATGTTATATGTTCCGGCGCCGACAGAGATGGCCGCCTCACTCGAAACTATGCACTTTTTTTTGTTTTTTTACGTGTTATTTCTTACATTAGTACCCCAGGTCATCTTAGGTTTCATTACATACAGTCGAGAAGAACTACTGAATATAAGAGCAGCGTCAACTCACCATCAGTACGACCAAGAATATGACTTTCGCGAAGCGGATCCTGGGTTCTGCCTTTCACCCAGGACAACGGAATGGATCCCAGCCGGCGACCCCAAAAAACGACTTTGTAAAAAAGGGAAACGAAGCGGTCTTCTGGTCTGACTCCGGAGACGGGCACATCGTGCACCACTCCCTAGTATACTTCTCGCCAATGTCCAGTCTCTTGACAACAAGGTTGATGAAATCCGAGCAAGGGTAGCATTCCAGAGGGACATCAGAGACTGTAACGTTCTTTGCTTCACGGAAACATGGCTCACTGGAGAGACGCTATCGGAGTCGGTGCAGCCAGCTGGTTTCTCCACGCATCGTGCCGACAGAAACAAACATCTTTCTGGTAAGAAGAGGGGCGGGGGCGTATGCCTTATGGCTAACGAGACGTGGTGTGGCCACAACAACATACAGGAACTCAAATCCTTCTGTTCACCTGATTTAGAATTCCTCACAATCAAATGTCGACCGCATTATCTACCAAGCAAATTCTCTTCAATTATAATCACAGCCTCATATATTCCCCCCCCAAGCAGACACATCGATGGCTCTGAACAAACTTTATTTGACTCTTTGCAAACTGGAATCCATACATCCTGAGGCTGCATTCATTGTAGCTGGGGATTTTAACAAGGCTAATCTGAAAACAAGACTCCCTAAATTGTATCAGCATATCGATTGAGCTACCAGGGCTGGCAAAACCTTGGATCATTGCTATTCTAACTTCCACAACGCATATAAGGCCCTGCCCCGCCCTCCTTTCGGAAAAGCTGACCACGACTCCATTTTGTTGATCCCTGCCTACAGACGGAAACTAAAACAAGAAGCTCCCACGCTGAGGTCTGTCCAACGCTGGTCCGACCAATCTGATTCCACACTCCAAGACTGCTTCCATCACGTGGACTGGGATATGTTTCGTATTGCGTCAGACAACAACATTGACGAATATGCTGATTCGGTGTGCGAGTTCATTAGAACGTGCGTTGAAGATGTCATTCCCATAGCAATGATTAAAACATTCCCAAACCAGAAACCGTGGATTGATGGCAGCATTCGCGTGAAACTGAAAGCGCGAACCACTGCTTTTAATCAGGGCAAGGTGACCGGAAACATGACCGAATACAAACAGAGATGAGAGGAGGCCACCTTAACGGGAGTGTTGTCTAAACCTGTTGTTTGCTTCTTGTCTATCTGTTTGTATTTTTAAAACTTTGTTTGTCTTAGTGTGTATTTTTTTTAAGCTCAATGTATCTCACTGTCTCTTTCTTACTCTCTCTCTGTAGTTCCTGCTGTACTGTGAAGGCACTCGCTTCACAGAGAAGAAGCACCAGATCAGTATGGAAGTGGCAGAGAGTAAAGGCCTGCCCAAGCTCAAATACCACCTGCTGCCCAGAACCAAAGGCTTCACCACCGCTCTCAAATGCCTCCAGGGCACAGGTGTGGCATGCATTCAAGTGCGCACACACACACACACACACACACACCAGGGTTCTCCCCAAAGAATGGAAGACGGGCGCCGCGCCACCTTGTGATGACTGGCCGCGCCACCTTGTGATGTCTGGCCGCGCCACCTTGTGATGTCTGGCCGCGCCACCTTGTGATGTCTGGCCGCGCCACCTTGTGATGTCTGGCCGCGCCACCTTGTGATGTCTGGCAAGCGCGCTGGCCGCCACCTTGTGATGTCTGGCCGCGCCACCTTGTGATGTCTGGCCGCGCCACCTTGTGATGTCTGGCCGCGCCACCTTGTGATGTCTGGCCGCGCCACCTTGTGATGTCTGGCCGCGCCACCTTGTGATGTCTGGCCGCGCCACCTTGTGATGTCTGGCACCACCTTGTGATGTCTGGCCGCGCCACCTTGTGATGTCTGGCCGCGCCACCTTGTGATGTCTGGCCGCCACCACCTTGATGACTGGCCGCGCCACCTTGTGATGACTGGCCGCGCCACCTTGTGATGACTGGCCGCGCCACCTTGTGATGTCTGGCCGCGCCACCTTGATGTCTGATGACTGGCCTGCGCCCACCTTGTGATGTCTGGCCGCGCCACCTGTCTGGCCGCGCCACCTTGTGATGTCTGGCTGCGCCACCTTGTGATGTCTGGCCGCGCCACCTTGTGATGTCTGGCCGCGCCACCTTGTACATATTTGTTTTGTTTTTTTTATCATTTAAGGCCAGGCACCATACTCTAATAGGTTTGGGTTTTTTTTGCTCTAGATTGCAGAAATTGTCAGTTACAGCTGTTCAAAAACACTGTACTTTGCAGCAGCACCTTTTAAAACCATCCTGGGGAGAACCCTACACACACTGATTTTCTGTTCTTGTGTCTGTCATCTTCTGTTTTTAGTGTCTGCTGTGTATGACGTCACACTGAACTTTAAAGACCACCAAGTCCCCACTCTGCTGGGCATCATCAACGGCAAGAAATACATGGCAGATATGAGAATCAGGTGGGAACAGATCAATAGATACGACCCTGTGATTATTACTGGGGCTGTTTCAAATGGAAGCCCATGATGCTCTGTTAGCCCCGTTGGCACTGTTCCAAGCACATTGGTGTTTATCAGAGAGAGACAATGGACTGCTTAACTCAGCTGGAGTCTTGTGCTGCTGGGGTAGTCATGGGTAATGCTGCTGGGGTAGTCATGTTCTGTCCTAACCAACACACATGGGTAATGCTGCTGGGGTAGTCATGTTCTGTCCTAACCAACACACATGGGTAATGCTGCTGGGGTAATCATGTTCTGTCCTAACCAACACACATGGGTAATACTGCTGGGGTAGTCATGTTCTGTCCTAACCAACACACATGGGTAATGCTGCTGGGGTAGTCATGTTCTGTCCTAACCAACACACATGGGTAATGCTGCTGGGGTAGTCATGTTCTGTCCTAACCAACACACATGGGTAATGCTGCTGGGGTAGTCATGTTCTGTCCTAACCAACACACATGGGTAATGCTGCTGGGGTAGTCATGTTCTGTCCTAACCGACACACATGGGTAATGCTGCTGGGGTAGTCATGTTCTGTCCTAACCGACACACATGGGTAATGCTGCTGGGGTAATCATGTTCTGTCCTAACCAACACACATTGGTGGAGACAGGAGGAGGGAGAGAAAGGGTGGAGAGAGGGCAGTGAGGTCACAGAAAAGCTGCGGTGAAAAGCATGACTCTGACTCATATCCCGGAGACCATCATTAAATACCAGGGTTAGTATCAGGCTTCTGTTACAACATCAGCTGACACTGTAAGATTACAGAGAGCCCTCAACTCTTACAGGGAGGACACTATACTGTAAGATTACAGAGAGCCCTCAACTCTTACAGGGAGGACACTATACTGTAAGATTACAGAGAGACCTCAACTCTTACAGGGAGGACACTATACTGTAAGATTACAGAGAGACCTCAACTCTTACAGGGAGGACACTATACTGTAAGATTACAGAGAGACATCAACTCTTACAGGGAGTTGGGGGGGATCCCAAGTGGCGCACCGGTCTAAGGCACTGCATCTCAGTGCTAATTTGTAAGTCGCTCTGGATAAGAGCGTCTGCTAAATGACTTAAATGTAAATGTAGAGGCGTCGCTACAGACCCTGGTTCGATTCCAGGCTGTATCACAACCGGCCGTGATTGGGACTCCCATAGGCATCATTGTAAATAAGAATTTGTTCTTAACTGACTTGCTTAGCTCAATAAAGGTTAAATAAAATAGACTAAACTGTAAGATTACAGAGAGCCATTTGCAGGGGTTAAAATTACCCGTCAATGTAACGTATTCCCATCATATGGGTTCTGGAGAGGTTGTTTTGAGATCAGTGTGGATCTGCAATGAAAATCCTGGTTTGGAGTCTGGTTTGGACATTAATAAATATATTCTCAAATATTGTATTTTCTCTGTTACGTTGTGTGCCCTGAACTGACATGCACATTGAGGCCCATTTCTAGAGGTGGAAATTATATATTAGATGGTGTCAGCATGATTTAATTTAAATTTAATTTTGGAGTATAATGTCCCTTTTAAAAAGTAAACAGAACTGAGTTTCTCAGTGCTTCATAAAAATGATCCCGGGGAAGACCCCGTGATCAAGGGATGGGATTTGGCCAAACTCGCAGTTTGATACATGATGAATTGATCCTCTTTGCCTAAATGCATGATGGTCATGACTTCCTGACGTGGAAGGGGAGGTTATTAACTTGAGCCCAAACGATTGATCTGAGATTAAGTTTTCAGTCATGGGATTTCTTGTCTTCTTTCAGCCCAGCATATGTCTAATTGCGTCACGTAAAAGCACAACTTTTCAGTCATAGAAACCATTTGAATAACAACATTCAGAGACCTTCAAAGGCTCTGTTTCATTGCCTTTTTTATTAGATGGCCAAGACACCTCCCCTGCATGAATGAGCCCTGTGTGAGGTTCAACAGGAAACGTAGCCTGCATGAATGAGCCCTGTGTGAGGTTCAACAGGAAACGTAGCCTGCATGAATGAGCCCTGTGTGAGGTTCAACGGGAAACGTAGCCTGCATGAATGAGCCCTGTGTGAGGTTCAACAGGAAATGTAGCCTGCATGAATGAGCCCTGTGTGAGGTTCAACAGGAAACGTAGCATGCATGAATGAGCCCTGTGTGAGGTTAAATGGGAAACGTAGCCTGCATGAATGAGCCCTGTGTGAGGTTAAATGGGAAACGTAGCCTGCATGAATGAGCCCTGTGTGAGGTTAAAGGAAAGTAGCCTGCATGAATGAGCCCTGTGTGAGGTTCAACAGGAAACGTAGCCTGCATGAATGAGCCCTGTGTGAGGTTCAACGGGAAACATAGCCTGGTGTGGCAAAAACAGATGCTTGTTTTATGGTCCAGTCCTACTTTTACTGTATGAGGAACCCCCATCTGAACCTTGAGTCAGTTTGCTCCCTGGTGGTGAGATGTTGCTACAGCAGACGCTCAATCTCCTGCATTCTGTTGCCACAGCAGACGCTCATTCTCCTGCATTCTGTTGCCACAGCAGACGCTCATTCTCCTGCATTCTGTTGCCACAGCAGACGCTCATTCTCCTGCATTCTGTTGCCACAGCAGACGCTCATTCTCCTGCATTCTGTTGCCACAGCAGACGCTCATTCTCCTGCATTCTGTTGCCACAGCAGACGCTCATTCTCCTGCATTCTGTTGCCACAGCAGACGCTCATTCTCCTGCATTCTGTTGCCACAGCAGACGCTCATTCTCCTGCATTCTGTTGCTACAGCAGACGCTCATTCTCCTGCATTCTGTTGCCACAGCAGACACTCATTCTCCTGCATTCTGTTGCCACAGCAGACGCTCATTCTCCTGCATTCTGTTGCCACAGCAGACGCTCATTCTCCTGCATTCTGTTGCCACAGCAGACGCTCATTCTCCTGCTATCTCCTGCATTGTGTTGACTGCCTGTCTCCTCTTCTCTGGCCTGCAGGCGGTTCCCTGTAGAGGAGATCCCAGAAGATGAGAAGGAGTGTGCCAACTGGCTTCATAAACTCTACCAGGAGAAGGTAAGGCTCTTTTGGTGCTTGTGGTTTAACTGAATAGTGTTAAATGTAGAGACGCTTTCTTACCTGTAGAAGTCAGGCATATAAACTCATATCAGATGAGTTACACCTACTTTTATTTTGAAGTAACAGCACAATGTTTTACCAGGTTTGGTAGTAGCCACCTACTGTACCTTGACATTGGCTCTCTCCAGGATGCTTTGCAGGAGCACTACCATAAGGAGGGCACTTTCCCGGGTCCCACCATCACCCCTCCTCGCCGGTTGTGGACGCTACTCAACTTCCTGTTCTGGGCGGCCCTGCTGCTCTCACCCCTCATCAACTTCGCCTGCGGGGTGGTGGTCAGCGGCTCCCCCCTCCTCATCCTCGGCTTCAGCCTCTTCCTCATCGTAGGTGAGTAGAGGGTACACAACAGCCGCAAGCACTTCCTCTTCACTGTTGCCGTGGCCTGGGACCTTGATCCAATAACAATGAGCTTTATACAGTAGCTAACTCCAACATACACATGAATGTAACTGAAATGTAGACTAATGTGTATTGTTCCTGACAACAAAGTTACATATCAGTAAATATTATAATTTTGTGTGGTTTTTTTTGCCTCTTGAGATTTGGTCCATCATCTCTGTTTTTTCTTTTTGGTCCTCTTCAGCCTCCATAGCCATCCGGCGCCTGATCGGTGTCACCGAGGTAAAGAAGACAGGCTCCAGTTACGGCGACGAGGGGTCCAAGAAACAGAACTAGACCTCTACCTCCCCCCTGTTGGTTGCTGTACGGTCCTCCTGCGGTTGCCCTCCCTCTATTCTGTTGTCCTGCAGGTGCAGTCAGCACGTCGGGGAGAGCGCCAAACCATTACACATAGAGATAAAACAGATAGATCTGGAGGAGGCCAAACCATTACACATAGAGATGAAACAGATAGATCTGGAGGAGGCCAAACCATTACACATAGAGATAAAACAGATAGATCTGGATGGGGCCAAACCATTACACCAAGAGATAAAACGGATAGATCTGGAGGAGGCCAAACCTTTACACCTAGAGATAAAACGGATAGATCTGGATGGGACCAAACCATTACACCTAGAGATAAAACAGATAGATCTGGATGGGACCAAACCATTACACCTAGAGATAAAACAGATAGATCTGGATGGGACCAAACCATTACACCTAGAGATAAAACAGATAGATCTGGAGGGGGCCAAACCATTACACATAGAGATAAAACAGATCTGTAGGGTGCCAAACCGTTACACCTAGAGTTACCATATATAGATCTGGAGGGAGCCAAACCATTACACCTAGAAATAAAATGGATAGATCTGTAGGGTACCAAAACATTACACAGAGATCTGTAGAAAGAGAGAGAGAGCGTTATAACCATGGAAGGAGTGTCGAGAGAGAAAGGAAGACTGTCTGGAGCCAGCTCTCTGTAGAGTAGGAGAGGGTAGAAGGAGAGGCTATGACCAGGCTCTTTGCCCCCTTAACAACTCCCTCGGATGTCCCCGGCCACGCCCACTCTTCACCTCCTGACCACTGGGGTCCTCACCACTGGACAACTCGTCAGCTCACCACACAGAAACAAGCCCACTTCCTGTTCTGAGCTCACCACTTCCTTTTCCTGTCACATGCTCTGGTCCTTTTTTCCTTCTTTTTTTTAGGTGGTGTTACTCGTGTTTAGGTGGTGTTACCTCTTGTAACAACATACAGTACATCTCCCCCTCGTTCTACCAAATGACTGGACTTCGAATGGGAACCAGTTTCTTGAGGCTCAGCCTGGTTTCCACTTTGCTTTTAACCTCTAAGAAATAGGTGTTTATTTTTCACTGTGCTTCCTATCTCTGCTGTGGGAGCCCGCCCCCTTTTATATTTGTTGTCCAGATTCAAAATCAAATATAATGGGGCGTTTCCATGATTCTACAAGTCTATGCATTCTGGTCACTGTTGAATATTACCACGGCACTTAGCCCAGATGAAAATATGTACAACAGCAGAGATGGGACTTCCAGTGTTTTAAATACTGAGGCAGGTTTCTGTGTGTTAAGACTACAGTAAGGGCTCTGTATTCATTAACTACACACTAATTAACTACTTACTAACATTTTGTTATCTTTGACATGATATTCGACTCCACTGTTCCAACGCCCTCAAGTTCTGACTAATTATTATTTTATGTAGGTTTTTTTCCGCATTCTCCCATGCTTTGCTCGCACACACATTAACATACCATGTTATGACGAGCCAGTTCCTGTTTTCTCTTCTTCTGTTGTCTCCACTCTGTTATACACAGCTCAACCACTCCCGGTGTCTATACACAGCTCAACCACTCCCGGTGTCTATACACAGCTCAACCACTCCTGGTGTCTATACACAGCTCAACCACCCTCCATGTCAGTGTGACTCTTATAATAACCAACTCCAGTCAAAACAGACTATAACCCCACCTACCCTTTTATAGTTGAAATGCACTAGCTACTGATTCTCTCCAGCTGTAGACTAGTAATGTTTGCCTCTGCAAGGGTGATTGTTTGATTGGTTACACCGTTCCTATCTCATAGGCTAGGGTGATTTGATTGGTTACTAAATTCCATTCCTACCTCATCTCTTCCTCTACTAAAGTCTTGGTGCACTGTGGGTAGTTGAATATTCTCCATGTTAGTTCTGGCATGTTTATTATGCCCTGGTGTATGTTGACATGGTGCAGGAGCAAAAGGATCTTATTGAATTGCAATTACATGTGTCATTTAACAGAAGCTCTAATCCAGAGCAATTTACAATACCGTCCCTAACAGTACTGTTCTACATCTCAGTAGCCAGCGATACGTTACTAAAAGCTGCTTCCAGGTCCTGAGCTGCACAGGAAGGAGGTTTTTGCCCCGTTGTTTATTCTTTTGCTGCTATTCCCTGCATGCTACAGCACCACCCTGAGCTCAGGAACTGCAACTGCACTTGCTTTCCAACACACCTGCACCTGCTTTCCAACACACCTGCACCTGCTTTCCAACACACCTGCACCTGCTTTCCAACACACCTGCACTTGCTTTCCAACACACCTGCACCTGCTTTCCAACACACCTGCACCTGCTTTCCAACACACCTGCACCTGCTTTCCAACACACCTGCACCTGCTTTCCAACACACCTGCACTGCTTTCCAACACACCTGCACTTGCTTTCCAACACACCTGCACCTGCTTTCCAACACACCTGCACTTGCTTTCCAACACACCTGCACTTGCTGCTTTCCAACACACCTGCACTTGCTTTCCAACACACCTGCACCTGCTTTCCAACACACCTGCACCTGCTTTCCAACACACCTGCACCTGCTTTCCAACACACCTGCACCTGCTTTCCAACACACCTGCACTTTTCCAACACACCTGCACTTGCTTTCCAACACACCTGCACTTGCTTTCCAACACACTTGCACCTGCTTTCCAACACACCTGCACTTGCTTTCCAACACACCTGCACCTGCTTTCCAACACACCTGCACTTGCTTTGAACACATCGCACATTGTTTATCTATTTACACTCTGAGTGTAAATGGGAGGGTGCTGATTTTCCTTTACAAACGGGGATTGGCATGAAAGCAGGTGTCAGATTACAGGTGACTGGTACTTCCTGAGTGCAACATGCAAACATAGCAGCAACACGTCGTTGTCATCATCCCCTGTCTGGAGAAGACACCCAGTTTGTTACAACATCACCAGCTTTTCACCGTGTGTTGTTTAATGTCCTTTGTTCTTATTTTATTATAACGTTTAAATGTTGTTGTTTTTTAACCAGGACAGATTCATGCAAGCCTTAACAGAGTGCAGCTTCATTATATTGTGTGAACTTAGGCAGACCACGCTTCCTCAGCCCCCTTATAGTACATTTGGATTGGCAAGTGGTGTGGGAGACTGAATTAGTAAGGTTCACATACATCTGCCCTCTGTTAAAAAATAAAAACTCGTGTTTATTTCTCAATATAGAATCCTGGAAACAAGTATTTTTTGGGGGGGTTAGTTGATAAGGCATAGTTAGTGTTAAGGCTGAAGATATGGGGGTTCCATGAGAATCTGCTTATTGTTACAGTAATAGTTAAGAGGGCCCCATTTTTAGTGTCCCATGATGCTTCTGTGTTCGATACATCTGTTACAACTCCTGTTAAATCTCTCAACTGTCAATACACCTGTTTTCAGTAGCTTAAGAGAGATCTGGGCCCATATCCACAGAGTCTAACTGTAGGAGTGCTGATCTAGGATCTTTCCATATATTCTTATTAATTCTGATCTAAAAGGCTAAACTGATCCTATATCAGCCCTCCTGCTCTGAGAAGCTTTGTGGGTACGGGCCCTGTTCTAAGTTGTGGGGCATACGTTTTATCTCATCTCCAGTGTCCTTCCCATACTGTAATTCCAAACTACAGTACCCATCAGGCACTGGTGCAGTCCCACCACTCCCTCAGGTATCTATCAGTCAGCTGTGTTTACACAGGCAGCCCAATTCTGATATTTTTTTCACTCGTCGGTCTTTTGACCAATCGGATGAGCTCTGAAAAAGATTTGACGTGGAAAGGCCAATTAGTGGAGAAACGACCCAAATTGGGCTGCCTGTGTAAACGCAGCCTGTGGTGTATCTATTCCAGAGCAACAGGACAAATGCAGAGAAGTTAACACTATTTGACATTTTCTAACACTGGTTTGTACTGCAAAAAAATCCCACTAATTTCTGATTTTCTTATTTTTGTTAAAGTTCTCGAAACTAAAGAAACAAGCAACGTTAGAAATTCAACACTGAAATTTGAACCTTTTTTGGCATGAAAGTTGTTAAAGTTGCATCTCGACTCAACTTACATTTGTCTTTTTTCTAAGTCTATTTGTATCTGTTGTTTCTTTAAGTAAACAATTAAGAATATTAAAGGATTTAATCAGGCAATTCTTATTCTTTCAGTTTGTTTGAACTATGCAGCAGAACCACACTGTCTTCAGACCGATGACGTCGTTCTAATGAGACCGCGGTGTCATTGTCTTAGGTCAACTGATAGTTAATGGCAGAACCACACAAAGCAGGCCCGTTTAGCTGTGTTTACACAGGCAGCTAATTCTGATCTTTTGTCCAATTGTTCCAAAAGACCAATTAGTGGGGGTATAAATCAGAATTGGGACGGCCTGTGTAAACGCGGCTATAATACAATATACATACTGTGCATTCGGGAAAGTATTCAGACCCCTTGACTTTTTCCACATTCTTACGTTAGACTTATTCTAAAATTGATTAAATAAAACATTTTCCTCATCAATCTACACACACTACCCCATAATGACAAAGTGAAAACAGGTTTTTAGAAATACTTGCAAATGTCTAAAAACCAACAACTGAAATACCTTATTTAGAGAAGTATTCAGACCCTTTGCTATGAGACTCGAAATTGAGATAATGTGCATCTTGTTTCCATTGATCATCATTGAGATGTTTCTACAACTTCATTGGAGTCCACTTTAGTCAATTCAATTGATTGGACATGATTTGGAAAGGCACACACCTGTCTACATAAGGTCCAATGGTTGACAGTGCATGTCAGAGCAAAAACCAAGGGTACCAAAACATTTTGAAGGTCCCCAAGAACACAGTGGCCTCTATCATTCTTACATTGAAGAAGTTTGGAACCACAAAGGCACTTCCTAGAGCTGGCTGCCTGGCCAAACTTGAGCAATCGGGGAAAAGGGCATTGGGAGGTGACCAAGAACCCGATGGTCACTCTGACAGAGCTCCAGAGTTCCTCTATGAAGATGGGAGAACCTTCCAGAAGGACAACCATCTCTGCAGCACTCCACCAATCAGGCCTTTATGGTAAATTGGCTAGATGGAAGCCACTCCTCAATAAAAGTCACATGACAGTCCACTTGGAGTTTGCCAAAAGGCACCTCAAGGCTCTGACCATGAGAAACAAGATTATCTGGTCTGATGAAACCAAGATTGAACTCTTTGGCCTGAATGCCAAGCGTCACATCTGAAGGAAACCAAAGGTGAAGCATGGTGGTGGCAGCTGTGGGAATGTTTTTCAGCAGCAAGGACTGGGAGACCAGTCAGGATTGAGGGAAGATGAACGGAGCAAAGTGCAGAGAGATCCTTGACGAAAACCTGCTCCAGAGCGCTCAGACTGGGGCGAAGGTTCACCTCCCAACAGGGCAACGACCCTCAGCACACAGCCAAGACAACGCAGGAGTGACTTCGGGACAAGTCTCAATGTCCTTGGGTGGCCCAGCCAGAGCCCGGACTTGAACCCGATCGAACATCTCTAGGGAGATCTGAAAATGGCTGTGCAGAGATTCTCCCCATCCAATCTGAAGCATCTTGAGAAGATCTGCAGAGATTAATGGGAGAAAGTCCCAAAATACAGGTGTGCCAAGCTTGTAGCCTCATACACAAGAAGACTCTAAGCTGTCATCGCTGCCAAAGGAGCTTCAACAAAGTACTGAGTAAAGGGTCTGAATACTTATGTAAATGACATGTTTCAGGTTTTTATTTTTAATACATTTGCAAACATTTCTAAAATTGTTTTTGCTTTGTCATTATGGGTTATTGTGTGTAGATTGATGAGGGGAAAACAACTATTTAATCCATTTCAGAATAAGGGTGTAACGTAACAATGTGGAACAAGTGAAATGTATATGTACATTAATAAATGGCTAATGACATCACACTTAAAACATGTCTATAAAGGCACAACATCAATATACACCTCTTAGAGAGGGAAACCAATTACTTGGAACAAATTCTTATTTACAATGACGGCCTACCCTAACCCAGACAGCACTGGGCCAATTGTGCGCCGCCCTATGGGACTCCCAATCACAGCCGGGTGTGTAATAGCCTGGAATCGAACCAGGGTCTGTAGTGAGGCCTCTTGCACTGAGATGCAATGCCTTAGACCGCTGCGCTTTGTGAATTATTTTGTTTAAAAAAAATGTATTCAGATTTTTAAGGGTGTGCTGCAGCACCCTCAGCACACCCATGGTTATGCCCATAACATGATACAGACACCCCCATACTGTAAAATATGAAGAGTGGTACTCAGTTTTGTGTTGGATTTGCCCCAAACATAACGCTTTGTATTCAGGATATAAAGTTAATTTCTTTGCCACATTTTTAGCAGTTTTACTTTGGTGCCTTATTTTGAACTGGATGCATGTTTTGGAAATGTTTAATTCTATACAGGTTTCCTTCTTTTTACTCTGTTATTTGTGTTATTATTGTGGAGTAACTTTAATGTTGTTGATCCATCCTCAGTTTTCTCCTATCACAGCCATTAAACTCTGTTACTGTTTGGCCTCATGGTGAAAACCCTTGAGCGGTTTCCTTTCTCTCTGGCAACTGCGTTAGGAAGGGCGCCTGTATTTCTGTAGTCACTGGGTGTATTGATACAACATCCAAAGCCATATTAATAACTTCAATGTCTGCTTTTTTATTTTACTCATCTAGTAATAGGTGCCCTTCTTTTCGAGGCATTGGAAAACCTTCCTGGCCTTAATGGTTAGATCTGTTTTTGAAATCCACTGCTCGACTGAGGGACCTTATAGATAATTGTGTGTGTGGGATACAGAGATGAGGTAGTCATTCAAACAATCATGTTAAACACTATTATTGCACACAGAGTGAGTACATGTAACTTATTATGTAACTTGTTAAGCATATTTTTACTCCTGATCTTAATTAGGCCTGCCATAACAAAGGGGGTTGAATACTTATTGACTCAAGACATTTCAGATTTTCATTTTGTATTAATTTGTAAACATTCTAAAAACATAATTCCAATTTGACATTATGGGGTATTGTGTGTAGGCCAGTAACACAAAATCTCAATTTAATCTTTTTTAAATTCAGGCTTTAACATAACAAAATGTGGAAAAAGTCAAGGGGTGTAAATACATCTGAAGGCCCTGTATGTGTCAGTCCATGTAATTTGCTGTGTGAAGAAATAGTTAGACACAGTGGGGCAAAAAAGTATTTTGTCAGCCACCAATTGTGCAAGTTCTCCCACTTAAAAAGATGAGAGGCCTGTAATGTTCATCATAGGTACACTTCAACTATGACAGACAAAATGAGAAAAAAATCCAGAAAATCGCATTGTAGGATTTTTTATGAATTTATTTGCAAATTATGATGGAAAATAAATATTTGGTCACCTACAAACAAGCAAGATTTCTGGCTCTCACAGACCTGTAACTTCTTCTTTAAGAGGCCCCTCTGTCCTCCACTCATTACCTGTATTAATGGAACCTGTTTGAACTTGTCATCAGTATAAAATACACCTGTCCACAACCTCAAACAGTCACACTCCAAACTCTACTATGGCCAAGACCAAAGAGCTGTCAAAGGACACCAGAAACAAAATTGTAGACCTGCACCAGGCTGGGAAGACTGAATCTGCAATAGGTAAGCAGCTTGGTTTGAAGAAATCAACTGTGGGAGCAATTATTAGGAAATGGAAGACATACAAGGCCACTGATAATCTCCCTCGATCTGGGGCTCCACGCAAGATCAAAGGGTCAAAATGATCACAAGAACGGTGAGCAAAAATCCCAGAACCACACGGGGGACCTAGTGAATGACCTGCAGAGAGCTGTGACCAAAGTAACAAAGCCTACCATCAGTAACACACTACGCCGCCAGGGACTCAAATCCTGCAGCGCCATACATGTCCAGGCCCGTCTGAAGTTTGCTAGAGAGCATTTGGATGATCCAGAAAATGATTGGGAGAATGTCATATGGTCAGATGAAACCAAAATAGAACTTTTTGGTAAAAACTCAACTCATCGTGTTTGGAGGACAAAGGATGCTGAGTTGCATCCAAATAACAAAAAAAATACAAATACATAATAAAATTTCACAACTAATCGCATTAGTAGTGTACAAAGTCAGAGGTGTGCTATTTGATAGATTCCCCGCTCCCCCTACCTCGGGCTTCCAGAGGGGAGACCTGAGGTCAACCTACCCCTGCTACCGCTACCTCGGGCTTCCAGTGGGGAGACCTGAGGTCAACCTACCCCCGCCCCACTCCCCATCTTGTACTTCTGAGTGGGAGACCTTCTATTGAACGATCACATGAAATGACATTGAAGAGTGTAGAAGAGTGTAGACAAAGCTTGGGGGGTGACCGTTTCCTTGAATACTGAGCCTAAATGAATGGAAGTGATAGCCAGGTTGAATGAGTATACTTCAGGGAAGTCCAACACCAGAGAGAGAGGGTCTAAATGGCTTCCAGACACAATGGTTAGTTACTGATTTATTTCAAAGCTTTTCAGCGTATTGTTTTTAGTTGTCTCACATTGTATTTATATTTGTTTATTGTTGACTTCATGGTTTGCTTAAGCAGAGAAGGGAACACACCTCGATCCACATCAACGGGACTGTGGTAGAGAGTGTCAGCAGTTTTAAGTTCCTCAGCAACCACATCGCCAAGGACCTGACATCGACCAGCAACACCACTCTTGTCAAGAGGGCTCAACAGCGTCCCTACTTCCTAAGGCGGCCGAAGAACATACTACCACTGCACCATCGAGAGCGTCCTGACCGGTTGCATCACGGTCTGGTACAGGAGTTTCTCCACGACCGCAAGGGTCCGTGTTCACAATGCCCTCTAGTACATCGCTGGGTCCGTGTTCCATCCATGACATCTACTTGAAATGGTGCCTAAGGAAGTCCTGCAACATCAGCAAGGACCCCACACTTCATCAAGGACCCCACACTCCCCAGTTCTCTCCATTATTGGAGCATGACGTCTGATACCAACAGGCTGAGACAGTTTTTTTTTTGTGTGTTTTTTTGTCAGTTAAGAACAAATTCTTATTTTCAATGACGGCCTAGGAACAATGGGTTAACTGCCTGTTCAGGGGCAGAACGACAGATTTTGTACCTTGTCAGCTCGGGGATTTGAACTTGCAACCTTTCGGTTACTAGTCCAATGCTCTAACCACTAGGCTACACTGCCGCCCCAGTTTCTATCTACTAGCCATCAGACTGCTGAACACTTTAAACAGACTGATCACCTGCTCTGATTCTTCTCACCTTAGCACACCCTAAACCTAACACTGGCCTTAACCTAACACTAATTCTAAACTTAACCCTAGATCATAAACCTAACACTAATTCTAACCTTAACCCTAAACCCAACTGGTTGTTTTTTGACTATTCTTGTGGGGAAAAGTGTAACTAAACACTCTCACACACACACACACACACACACACTGGATCTCTGGGCTCTTGAGTGGTGCAGCGGTCGAAGGCACTGCATCTCAGTGCAAGATGTGTCACTACAGTCCCTGGTTCATATCCAGGCTGTATCACATCAGGCCATGATTGGGAGTCCCATAGGGTGGTGCACAATTGGCCCAGCGTTTTCTGGGTTTGACCACTTGGGAGCAAAAGTACTACTTAAGTAGTTTTTTGGGGTATCTGTACTTTACTTTACTTTTTGTATTTTTGCCCACTTTTACTTCACTACATTCCTAATGAAATTGTTTTACTTTTTACTCCATACATTTTCCCTGACACCAAAAAGTACTTGCTACATTTTGACAGGAAAATGGTCCAATTCACACACTTATCAAGAGAACATCCCTGGTCATCCTTTCTGCCTCTGATCTGGCAGACTCATTAAACACAAATGTTTTGTTTGTAAATTATGTCTGAGTTTTGGCATGTGCCCCTGGCTATCTGTCCAAAAAAAAAATATATATATTGTGCCTTCTGGTTTGCTTAATATAAGGAATTTGAAATGATTTATACATTTACTTTTGATACTTAAGTACATTTAAAATCAAATACCTTTACACTTTTACTCAAGTAGTATTTTATTGGGTGACTTTTCACATGTTCTATTAAGGTCTCTTTACTTTTACTTTTTCCATCACTGTCCAGCATAGAAGCCAGGATGTCCATGTGTCAACCAGGTCCCCATGCCTTTGTCATGGTCATCCGCTGAAACTCACACAAAGGCAGGGAGTGGACAGTAGAGGGCCTCCTCGAGCTTCTAAACCACAGTGTGGAGGCACATGACACTGAGGGGCAGGTCACTAAATGAGCACATAGCGAGACATGGGTTTTCTCCATATAGGCAACATGGGCAGCTGCTCAGGGCGGCATCTTGCCGGGGGCAGCACAGGGCGCCCGCACAAAAAAAAAATATATATATTATAATATTCAGAATAGTGACATTTGCGCGATTGGTTTTCTATTGCTCATTTGCAAGTCACGTCAATGATATCATGTCACCATGTGGGACTGTGGGTCAATTAACCTTGTCGGAGTGGGAGCCCTGATTCTAGTTTGTGAGCTAGGCAGGCTACTGCCTGGGAAGGTCTCCCACTCAGAGGTACAAGATGGGGAGGGGGGCGGGGGTAGGTTGACCTCAGGTCTCCACACTGGAAGTCCGAGGTAGGGGGGCGGGGGTAGGTTGACCTCAGGTCTCCCCTCTGGAAGCCCGAGGTAGGGGGAGCGGGGGAATCTATCAAATAGCACACCTCTAACTTTGTACACTACTAATGCGATTAGTTGTGAAATTTTATTATGTATTTGTATTTTTTTTTATTTCACCTTTATTTAACCAGGTAGGCTAGTTGAGAACAAGTTCTCATTTACAACTGCGACCTGGCCAAGATAAAGCAAAGCAGTGCGACACAAACAACAACACAGGATTACACATGGAATAACATGGAATAAAGAATAAACAAGTCAATAACACAGAAGAAAAAAATAAAGTCTATATACAGTGTGTGCAAATGGCGTGAGGAGGTAGGCAACAATTAGGCCATAGTAGTGAAGAAATACAATTTAGCAGATTAACACTGGAGTGATAAATGAGCAGATGATGATGTGCAAGTAGAGATACTGGTGTGCAAAAGAGCAGAAAACTAAATAAAAACAGTATGGGGATGAGGTAGGTAAAATGGGTGGGCTATTTACAGACGGACTATGTACAGCTGTAGCGGTCGGTTAGCTGCTCAGATAGCTGATGTTAAAGTTAGTGAGGGAAATATAAGTCTCCAGCATCAGCGATTTTTGCAATTCGTTGCAGTCACTGGCAGCAGAGAACTGGAAGGAAAGGCGGCCAAATGAGGTGTTGGCTTTGGGGGTGACCAGTGAGATATACCTGGTGGAACGTGTGCTACGGGTGGGTGATGTTATCGTGACCAGTGAGCTGAGATAAGGCGGAGCTTTACCTAGCATAGACTTATAGATGACCTGGAGTCAGTGGGTCTGGTGACTAGAGCATACAGGTCGCAGTGGTGGGTGGTATAAGGTGCTTTGGTAACAAAACGGATGGCACTATGATAGACTGCATCCAGTTTGCTGAGTAGAGTATTGGAAGCTATTTTGTAGATGACATCGCCAAAGTCAAGGATCGGTAGGATAGTCAGTTTTACGAGGGTAAGTTTGGCGGCATGAGTGAAGGAGGCTTTGTTGCGAAATGGAAAGCCAATTCTAGATTTGATTTTGTATTGGAGATGTTTAATATGAGTCTGGAAGGAGAGTTTACAGTCTAGCCAAACACCTAGGTATTTATAGTTGTCCACATATTCTAGGTCAGAACCGTCCAGGGTGGTGATGCTAGTCGGGCAGGTGGATGCGGGCAGCAAACGGTTGAAAAGCATGCATTTAGTTTTACTAGCGTTTAAAAGCAGTTGGAGGCCACGGAAGGAGTGTTGTATGGCATTGAAGCTCGTTTGGAGGTTAGTTAGCACAGTGTCCAAAGAAGGGCCAGAAGTATACAGAATGGTGTCGTCTGCATAGAGGTGGATCAAGGAATCACCCTCAGCAAGAGTGACATCATTGATATATACAGAGAAAAGAGTCGGCCTGAGAATTGAACCCTGTGGTACCCCAATGGAGACTGCCAGTGTTCCGGACAACAGGCCCTCCGATTTGACACACTAAACTCTGCCTGCAATGCAGTTGATGAACCAGGTGAGGCAGTCATCAGAGAAACCAAGGCTATTGAGTCTGCCGATAAGAATACGTTGATTGACAGAGTCGAAAGCCTTGTCCAGGTCGATGAAGACGGCTGCACAGTACTATCTTTTATTGATGGCGGTTATGATATCGTTTAGTACCTTGAGCGTGGCTGAGGTGCACCCGTGACCGGCTAGGGAACCGGATTGCACAGCGGAGAAGGTACGGTGGGATTCTAAATGGTCAGTGATCTGTTTATTAACTTGGCTTTCGAAGACTTTAGAGAGGCAGGGCAGGATATATATAGGTCTATAGCAGTTTGGGTCTAGTGTGTCACCCCCTTTGAAGAGGGGGATGACCGCGGCAGCTTTCTTATCTCGGACGATATGAAAGAGAGGTTGAACAGACTGGTAATAGGGGTTGCAGCTCTTTCAGAACATCTGCTATCTGGATTTGGATTTGGGTGAAGGAAAAGCTGGGTGGGCTCGGGCAAGGAACTGCGGTGTTGGTGTAGCCAGGAGGAAAGCATGGCCAGCCATAGAGAAATGCTTACTGAAATTTTCAGTGGTGATAGTGTTACCAAGCCTCCGTGCAGTGGGCAGCTGGGAGGAGGTGCTCTTGTTCTCCATGGACTTTACAGTGTCCCAAAACCTTTTGGAGTTAGAGCTACGAGATGAAAATTTCTACTTGAAAAAGCTAGCCTTCGCTTTCCTTTGTGTGTTTCTTGTTGGAAGTGCAATAATCAGGCTCTCTTCTTCTTAACTGTTTTTTCTATTTGTGTGATATAAGATTTGTGCAATTTAGTTTTATGTTAGCAAAGGTGTATTTTTTTTTTAAACCAGGCATGTCAGTGAAACCTTTTTGGGATAGGGGGCAGCATTTTCACTTTTGGATGAATAGTGTGCCCAGAGTGAACTGCCTCCTACTCTGTCCCAGATGCTAATATATGCATATTATTATTAGTATTGGATAGAAAACACTATGAAGTTTCTAAAACTGTTTGAATGATGTATGTGTGTATAACAAAACTCATATGGCAGGCAAAAACCTGAGAAAAATCCAACCAGGAAGTGGGACATCTGAGGTTTGTAGTTTTTCAAAGCTTGGCCTACCAAATACACATTGAGATATGGATAAAGTGGCACTTCCTATGGCTTCCACTAGATGTCAACCGTCTTTAGAAACTTAAAAGGGGATTCTACTATAAAGGAGGGGCTCATGAGACCTTCTTGAAGTCAGTGGTCTGGCATAGTGCCTTGGTCTCATGACGCACGCTCCTGACAGAGTTACTTCTCGTTCCAGTGTTTTTCTGAAGACACAGGAATTCTCCGGTTGGAACATTATTGATGTTTTATGTTAAAAACATCCTAAAGATTGATTCCATACATCGTTCGACATGTTTCTAAAGGACTGTTTTTGTCTGGATGAAGTGCCTGCGCCTCATGAAGATGGATTACTGGGCTGAACACGTTAACAACAAGTGGCCATTTGGACATAAATTATGGAACGTATGGAACAAATCAGTCATTTATTGTTGAACTGGGATTCCTGGGAGTCCCTTCTGATCAATATAATCAAAGGTAAGTGAATATTTATGGTGTTGTTTCTAACTTTGTTGATTCCAAAATGGCGGATATTCCTGTTTTGGCTTCTGAGCGCCGTTCTCAGATTATGCTTCTTTTAAAAAAAATCTGACACAGTGGTTGCATTAAGGAGAAGTCTATGTTTAATTATGTGAATAACACTTGTATTTTTTTATCAATGTTTATTATGAGTATTTCTGCAAAATCACCGGATGTTTTGGAATCAAAATATTACTGCACGTAAGGCGCCAGGGTAAACAGAGATTTTTGGATATAAATATGCACATTATCAAACAAAACATACATGTATTGTGTAACATGATGTTCTATGAGTGTCATCTGATGAAGATCATCAAAAGTTAGTGATTCATTTTATCTATATTTCTGCTTTTTGTGACTCCTGTCTTTGGCTGGAAAAATGGCTGTGTTTTTTCGACTTGGCTATGACCTAACATAATCATATGTTGTGCTTTCGCTGTGAAGCATTTTTGAAATTGGACACAATGGGTAGATTAACAAGTTGTGTATTTTTCATTTGCTGTTTTGGACTTGTTAATGTGTGAAATATTTTTGAATTTCGCTCGCTGCCTTTTCAGCGGAATGTTGTCGCCCTGCGCTAGAACAAATTCTTATTTATAATGACAGCCTAGAAACAGTGGGTTAAATGCGTTGTTCAGGGGCAGAACACCATATTTTTTACCTTGTCAGTTCAGGGATTTGATCAAGCAACCTTTCAGGTATTGGCCCAACGCTCTAACCACTAAGTTTCCTGCTGCCTGTCTTTTTTGTTTGGATTTATATACTAAAATTTGTTTCCATTTGTCTTTGTTACTTCTTTTTGTTATTTATGAGTCTTATTTTTGTATATTTTTAAATTTAAATAGTTTAAAATGTTAGGATAATTTATTTGTGTTGTCCACATGTCTGAATAAAAATTAGAGTTAGAGCAGAATGGTGCTTTTTTTGGCGGGTGGAGGGGCGCTGAAAGGGGGATTTGCCCAGGGAGCCATACAAGTTAGACCCGCCACTGCCAGGGACAATATCATCACTCAGAACCTAGAGCTGCCGAGGATGATAGATGAAATGGTGGAAGGAAACAGTGAGGGCAGTGGTCTTGGTTATGTTGTCCTGAATTCAATTTTTTCAATGGCCGTTGAGGTAAAGAGGTCAGCAGAGGACAAGCCTGAGACGGATGAAGGTGTAGAGACAGAGGGACACACTCAGATCTTTTTACCAGATAATTCCCCCAAAACCTCTATCCTTACATTTGAATTGGTTCTGTGCCAAATGTGAAATCATGCAAATAGATTATATGATTATGTGAGGGCTCCACTAAGGACAGCAACTGGGACTAAGGACAGCAACTGGGACTAAGGACAGCAACTGGGACTGCTAATGGAACTGGTTCTGTGAGGGCTCCACTAAGGACAGCAACAGGGACTGCTATAGGAGCTGGGTCTGTGAGGGCTCCACTAAGGACAGCAACAGGGATTATTACTATATGAGCTGCAGCAGGGACTCTGCCGGGGAGTTTTCTGATATGAGAGGAGGCCAGAGAGAACAGAGTGGAGTCACATTAACAAGGATCTACATGGAAGATAAACTGGGATTGAGGAATAAACATTACAAGCACAGACTCAGTTCAACATTCAATTTAATTACAAGTTCAATGTGGAATAAACCAAACCAATGCAGCTGTTTTTATGTCAATATTACATCATTTCTGGGTAACAATTAAGTGCCTTACTGTGATTGTTTGAATGAATTGACAAAAATGGCGAAAAATAGTTTCTCAAGCAATAATTTTTCTAGGACTGTCTGGGAGCAATCTAGCTGTTATTGGAAGATAGGTTTGGAACTCTTTTTCTTATTGGTTTATTGACGAATTTACTGCCTGGTGATGTCACCAGGTATTTAAAAACTCCCACCAAAATAGGTTGAAATGTCAGGCAGTCCTTTCAAACAGCTGTTACACTAGAAGGGCATTATCATGTTCACAATTTCACAGTATTATTCCAACCTCATGATGTGGAAATATGAATAAAATCAAGTTTCTGATTGCACAGCGCCTTGAAAATACTATTGATCAATGATCAAGATGTGCATGGCATCAAAGGGTGTGATTTGAGCAAACATTTATAAAATGGAGCAAATGCTTCCCATGACACTTTCAGAAACAGCACTTGGTTTCTATGATTTAATGTACTGTGTTCAACTAATGTTTTCCATGAGATCAACATTACTTTGGATAAAATATTGTTTATTTAAAGTAATCATTTGTTTTTAACAATGTAATGTGTTAAGGGAATTTTTATCTATAATGACTAATTATGTATACATTTCAATCAGGATGTACTAATCAGAATACAATTATGGTACTGTATATGTACTAATCAAAATACTAAATGTTACTGTATATGTATGAATTTTCTTATCTGATCCCAGTACTGAAGTGAATGTGGTCAAGAGTTTAGTAACAATGACAGTCTGTTCATTGGTACAAATGAATCAGACTGGCTAGAATGCTTATCTACACAAGAAAACCTTGACTCGTAAATTATATTAAATTGGTAGGGAGACGGATGTGGGAAGGCTTGAGACACAGCCTTGGTACTGGAACGGAGGTGTGTGAACGTGGGCAAAAGTTAGAACAATGACGGTCTGTTCCTTTGTACAAATTAATGAACTATCTCCAGATGGCAGGGACGGACTATCTCCAGACTGTCTAGAATGCTTAACTACACTGACTGACCTTGGCTTTAGGCGAGGAGGGAAGGCTTGAGAACTATAGGGCCTCTCTACCAGTGTCAAGAAGAGATAGAACATTTAGAAAACGCTGACGTCATTTTCAGTTTATAACCTGTGGTAAAATGTGTATGAAGGCAGTACTCTCTTGAATTAAACGCTGTTACCTGACTTTTAAGACCGGGGCTCTGTCCATTCTTATAAGATAAGGGTCTTACAAACCCTTACATACATTGACAGAGTGTTTAATTTTGATTGGGAAATAAAACAGAGGAATTTAGAATTCCTTCAACAAATGACAACAATAAATATGACCAATAATGGCTCCATTGGTTATGGTAAGAGTAAAAGTAGCATTACTTTTCATAGAAATAGAAAAAAATACTCATATTCAAAATCAAAATGATACAAATCATATATTTAAGAGAGATTGAAATGTACTGCGGGGGGGATGATCCAACTCAAGGTGTCATAAAAAAATAATTTCCCCCACCTCACAAAGTATTTTTTTTTTCACATGACCCTCCACTTGTACTGTAAAATTAATTGAACACCCTCCCCCTCATAGAATTAACTCAAAATAATGTTTATGACCACAAATAACAATAACTGTAGCGACCCTGTGTTTATAAACTTGGATATAAACTTCAACACTTCAGCATGTGTTTGTGGCACTGTCAATGCCATGCAGGGCTACATGCCAGAAGTTTGAGGGATTGCTGACCACCACAAACGAGCTCACTCTCCCTGCCTGTTTCATTACACTACGATCAGAGCCAGTTGAAGACAATGATTAGCTAGGGAGAAATCAGATTAGCTTGGGAGAAATCAGATTTTCAACATTTTGAAACCATATTTCTAATTATATCCAATATATGCAACACATTTTCAACCAACAGTTTTCTGTGCAACAGCTTTCTCGCACCACACAACCAATAAACAAAGCATACTGACTTTGAGCACTTCAACTTGAGAGGTCAAAGAAAACCCCCCGCGGGCCAAATTCGACCAACAGGCCGCCAGTTGGGGAACCCTGATTTAAGGTGTCTTATAGCCAGGTTTCTATTCAATTGGCGACCGATTTTCATGTGAATATTCTAAAATCTTCAGAAAAACAATATGACTGACCTTCATGTCCTTTAGTAAAAAATAGGCGCTGGACAACATGACAGGGAAGATTTACATTTACCGGACATTTGAGAAATGTAATGGACATCCATATGCATTCAGATCCAACCTGGTACAGCCTAACATAATGATGGTCCATCTCACGGTTCAGTTGTCAGTAATTTGAGCACTAAAAGTATCAGAGCATTGAATGCAAAGGCCTATTGGTTTATATGCCCACTGTATGATATTAATATTTTAATATAAATACATTACCAGTCAAAAGTTTGGACACACCTACTCATTCAAGGGTTTTTCTTATTTGGACTATTTTCTACATTAAAATATATTTTATATAACAGTCTTGAAGGAGTTCCCACATATGCTGAGCACTTGTTGGCTGCTTTTCCTTCACTCTGCAGTCCATCTCATCCCAAACCATCTCAATTAGGTTGAGGTTGGGTGATTGTGGAAGCCAGGTCATCTGATGCAGCACTCCATCACTCTCCTTCTTGGTCAACTATCCCTTACACAGCCTGGAGGTGTGTTGGGTCATTGTCCTGTTGAAAAACAAATGATAGTCCCACTAAGCACAAACCAGATGGGATGGCGTATCGCTGGAGAACGCTGTCGTAGCCATACTGGTTAAGTGTGCCTTCAATTCTAAATATATCACAGACAGTGTCACCAGCAAAGCACTCCCACACCATCACACCTCCTTCTCCATGCTTCACACATGTGGAGATAATCTGTCCACTTAATCATATTGAAGATGAGTCTTCAATAAAGATGTAAAGGTCGAGACCGAGTCTGCGTCTCTCACATGGATAGGCAGACTATTCCATAAAAATTGAGCTCTATAGGAGAAAGCCCTGCCTCCAGCTGTTTGCTTAGAAATTCTAGTGACAGTAAGGAGGCCTGCATCTTGTGACCGTAGCGTACGTGTAGGTATGTATGGCAGGACCAAATTGGAAAGATAGGTAGGAGCAAGCCCATGTAATGCTTTGTAGGTTAGCAGTAAAACCTTAAAACCAGACCTTGCCTTAACAGGAAGCCAGTGTAGAGAGGCTAGCACTGGAGTAATATGATACATTTTTGGGGGTTCCAGTCAAGATTCTAGCAGCCGTGTTTAGCACTAACTGAAGTATATTTGGTGCTTTATCCAGGTAGCCGGAAAGTAGAGCATTGCAGTAGTCTAACCTAAAAGTGACAAAAGCATGGATACATTTTTCTGCATCATTTTTGGACAGAAAGTTTCAGATTTTTGCAATGTTACGTAGATGGAAAAAAGCTGTCCTTGAAACAGTCTTGATATGTTCATCAAAAGAGAGATCAGGGTCCAGAGTAATGCAGAGGTCCTACAGAGTTTTATTTGAGACGACTGTACAACCATCAAGATGAATTGTCAGATTCAACAGAAGATCTCTTGGTTTCTTGGGACTTAGAACTAGCATCTCTGTTTTGTCCGAGTTTAAAAGTAGAACATTTGCCGCCATCCACTTCCTTATGTCTGAAACACAGGCTTCCAAGGAGGGCAATTTTGGGGCTTCACCATGTTTCATCGAAATGTACAGCTGTGTGTCGTCCGCATAGCAGTGAAAGTTAACATTATGTTTCCGAATGACATCACCAAGAGGTAAAATATATAGTGAAAACAATAGTGGTCCTAAAACGGTGCCTTGAGGAGCATCAATATTTACAGTAGATTTGTCAGAGGACAAAACATCCACAGAGACAAACTGATAACTCTCTGACAGATAAGATCTAAACCAGGCCAGAACTTGTCCATGTAGACCAATTTGGGTCTCCAATCTCTCCAAAAGAATGTGGTGATCGATGGTATCATAAGCAGCACTAAGGTCTAGGAGCACGAGGACAGATGCAGAGTCTCGGTCCAATGCCATTAAAAGGTAATTTACCACCTTCACAAGTGCAGTCTCAGTGCTATGATGGGGCCTAAAACCAGACTGAAGCGTTTCGTATAGATTGTTTGTCTTCAGGAAGGTTGTGAGTTAGCTTTTTCACATTTTTTTGAGAGGAATGGAAGATTCGATTTAGGCCGATAGTTTTTTATATTTTCTGGGTCAAGGTTTGGCTTTTTCAAAAGAGGCTTTATTACTGCCACTTTTAGTGAGTTTGGTACACATCCGGTGGATAGAGAGCCGTTTGTTATGTTCAACATAGGAGGATCAAACACAGGAAGCAGCTCTTTCAGTAGTTTAGTTGGAATTGGGTCCAGTATGCAGCTTAAAGGTTTAGAGGCCATGATTATTTTCATACAAGAGATATAGTATTAAAAAACTTGACTGTCTCAATTGATCCTAGGTCCTGGCAGAGTTGTGCAGACTCTCAGACAACTGAGCTTTGGAGGAATATGCAGATCTAAAGAGGAGTCCGTAATTTGCTTTCTAATGATCATGATTTCTTCATCAAAAAGTTCATGAATTTATCACTGCTGAAGTGAAAGCCATCCTCTCTTGGGGAATTCTGCTTTGAAGTTAGCTTTGCTACAGTATCAGAAATACATTTGGGATTGTTCTTATTTTCCTCAATTAAGTTGGAAAAATAGGATGATCGAGCAGCAGTGAGGGCTCTTCGATACTGCATGGTACTGTCTTTCCAAGCTAGTCGGAAGACTTCCAGTTTGGTGTAACGCCATTTCCGTTCCAAATTTATGGAAGCTTGCTAGTTTCTTATGACAAATGTTTTTTGTTTTTAGGGGTGCGACTGCATCTAAGGTATTACGCAAGGTTAAACTGAGTTCCTCAGTTAGGTGGTTTACTGATTTTTGTACTCTGACATCCTTGGGTACGTGGAGGGAGTCTGGAAAGGCATCTAGGAATTTTTGGGTTGTCCGAGAATTTATAGCATGGATTTTGATGATCCTTGGTTGGGGTATAAGCGGATTATTTATTGCGATTGCAAATGTAATAAAATGGTGTTCCGATAGTCCAGGATTATGAGGAAAAATAAGATCCACAACATTTATTCCACAGGACAAAACTAGGTCCAGAGTATGACTGTGGCAGTGAGTAGGTCCGGAGACATGTTGGACAAAATCCACTGAGTCGATGATGGCTCCGAAAGCCTTTTGGAGTTGGTCTGTGGATTTTTCCATGTGAATATTAAAGTCACCAAAAATGTGAATATTATCTGCCATGACTACAAGGTCCAATAGGAATTCAGGGAACTCAGTGAGAAATGCTGTATATGGCCCAGGAGGCCTGTAAACAGTAGCTATAAAAAGTGATTGAGTAGGCTGCGTAGATTTCATGAGTAGAAGCTCAAAAGACGGAAAGGTCGTTTAAAATGATTTTTTATTGAAAATTGCTATGGTAAATGTTAGCGACACCTCCGCGGGGGTAACCAGGAGGTGAGGCCTCATTTAACACAGTAAATTCATAAGGCTTAAGCCATGTCTCAGTCAGGCTGATCACATCAAGATTATGATCAGTGATTAGTTGATTGAGTATAACTTTCTTGGAAGTGAGGGATCTAACATTAAATAGCCCTATTTTGAGATGTGAGATAACACAATCTCTTTCAATAATGACAGGAATGGAGGAGGTCTTTATTCCAGTGAGATTGCTAAGGCGAACACCGCGCCTCCAACTAGGATGGAGTTGTCACTCCTCAGCAGGCCAGCCTTGATCCAAAGGACAGATTTCCACTGGTCTAATGTCCATTGCTCGTGTTTCTTTGCCCAAGCAAGTCTCTTCTTATTATTGGTGTCCTTTAGTAGTGGTTTCTTTGCAGCAATTCGACCACGAAGGCCCGATTCATGCAGTCTACTCTGAACAGTTGATGTTGAGATGTGTCTGTTACTTGAACTCTGTGAATAATTTATTTTGGGCTGTAATTTCGGAGGCCGGTAACTCTAATGAGCCTCTGCAGCAGTGGTAACTCTGGGTCTATCTTTCCTGTGGTGGTCCTCATGAGAGCCAGTTTCATCATAGCGATTCATGGTTTTTGCGACTGCACATGAAGAAACTTTCAAAGTTCTTGCGATTTTCCAGATTGACTGACATTCATTTCTTAAAGTAATGATGGACTGTCGTTTCTCTTTGCTTATTGGAGCTGTTCTTGCCATAATATGGACTTGATATTTTACCAAACAGGCCTATATTCTGTATACCACCCCTACCTTGTCACAACACAACTGACTGGCTCATGCACATTAGGAAGGAAAGAAATTCTACAAATGAACAAGGCATACCTGTTGATTTAAATGCATTCCAGGTGACTACCTCATGAAGCTGGCTGAGAGAATGCCAAGAGTGTGCAAAGCTGTCATCAAAGCAAAGGGTGGTTACTTTAAAGAATCTCAAATATAAAATATATTTTGTTTTCTTTAACACTTTTTTGGTTACTGCATGATTCCATATTTCACTATTGACTGGTACTTATATATATATATGTATATATATACACTGCTCCAAAAAATAAAGGGAACACTAAAATAACACATCCTAGATCTGAATGAATTAAATATTCTTATTAAATACTTTTTTCTTTACATAGTTGAATGTGCTGACAACAAAATCACACAAAAATTACTTCAATGGAAGTGTGTGTGGCCTCCACGTGCCTGTATGACCTCCCTACAACGCCTGGGCATGCTCCTGATGAGGTGGCGGATGGTCTCCTGAGGGATCTCCTCCCATACCTGGACTAAAGCATCCGCCAACTCCTGGACAGTCTGTGGTGCAACGTGGCGTTGGTGGATGGAGCGAGACAGGATGTCCCAGATGTGCTCAATTGGATTCAGGTCTGGGGAACGGGCGGGCCTGTCCATAGCATCAATGCCTTCCTCTTGCAGGAACTGCTGACACACTCCAGCCACATGAGGTCTAGCATTATCTTGCATTAAGAGGAACCCAGGGCCAACCACACCAGCATATGGTCTCACAAGGGTCTGAGGATCTCAGCACATGGAGGAGGGCTGTGCGGCCCCCCTAAGAAATACCACCCCACACCATGACTGACCCACCGCCAAACCGGTCATGCTGGAGGACGTTGCAGGCAGCAGAACGTTCTCTACGGCGTCTCCAGACTGTCACGTCTGTCAAATGTGCTCAGTGTGAACCTGCTTTCATCTGGAGTCTGTTTCTGACCTTTTGAGCAGACACATGCACATTTGTGGCCTGCTGGATGTCATTTTGCAGGGCTCTGGCAGTGCTCCTCCTTGCATAAAGGTGGAGGTAGCGGCCCTCCTACGGCCTCCTCCACGTCTCCTGATGTACTGGCCTGTCTCCTGGTAGCGCCTCCATGCTCTGGACACTACGCTGATAGACACAGCAAACCTTCTTGCCACAGCTCGCATTGATGTGTCATCCTGGATGAGCTGCACTACCTGAGCCACTTGTGTGGGTTGTAGACTCCGTCTCATGCTACCATTAGAGTGAAAGCACCGCCAGCATTCAAAAGTGACCAAAACATCAGCCAGGAAGCATAAGAACTGAGAAGTGGTCTGTGGTCCCCACCTGCAGAACCACTCCTTTATTGGGGGTGTCTTGCTAATTGCCTATGATTTCCACCTGTTGTCTAATCCATTTACACAACAGCATGTGAAATGTATTGTCAATCAGTGTTGCTTCCTAAGTGGACAGTTTGATTTCACAGAAGTGTGATTGACTTGGAGTTACATTGTTTTGTTTAAGTGTTCCCTTAATTTCTTTGAGACCTAATATCTGATTCAGAAGTCAAAGCTATTGATAAGATTTCCATAAAAGAGACACACACATAGTCAGACAGAAAAGCACTAAAAGTAATTAAGTAACAGTAAATTGCTAATTCGTAGAAAGACACGCACATAGGATTTAAAATTAAATAGAGAAAGGCATAGATAAGTGATCAAATACCATAGCTACTAAGTATCGGTAAGGAGTACGAATGGGTGGAAATGCCTCAAAAGAAGCCCCGGAACTAACGGGAGACGAGCGTTATATGGAACAGAAAGACAAGAGAAACATCGATTTCAGTCTAAGATGGAGAAAGAAATACGATTTTGATGGCTGTCTAAATGTAGAAAAGCTGGAATCCCTTATAAAACAGATACATAAGGAATGTGGAAATAATGTGAAAAAGCAGAATGAACAGGGGTTATACACAGACAGAATCTGCCTAGTTACACGTGACAGTGTTAAGCCCGTATTAATCATTCGCTAAATTTGTTTGCGCCCAAATCTATTTTAAAGGAAACGATAAGGAAATAGGTCTACACTTTATGGATTTACAGAAGAGCCTACCCTGCGTACACCAGCGGTTGCTGGTAACGTTGCTACCAACCATGGTAGGCCAAATACTGGTATTATGGTTGTGTCTCAACCTGCCTACAGCAAACTCAGGTGAGAGCCTTTCCTTTGTTTGGCTAGACTTAAAGCCCTAAATCAAACGCCGTTTTGAAAGTAAAAATAACAACCATCCAAAAACGCTATTTTATTTTCAACTTGAATGTGACAATGTAGGTTGGAGTTCCGTGGTTATCGCCAAAACTGAGTGTCAGGATCTGCAGCCATGGAAGGGTTGATGATGATATATACAAAATAAACAAACGTAATCGTAGTTAATGTGTTTTGTCCCAAATAGAGAAACAATATTTTCTTGGAGGCAAAACCAATGTGGAGCGTACACAAAGCAGGCTACTTTAGACTGCCAAGGCAAGCACACTCATTGTTTAAAGAAATGCACCTTTTGTTGTAGCTAAATCTCTTAACACGAGGCTACAATCACTTCCCCTGAATATCTTACTAAATTACCGGAACACATTATTACTGTTTAAAAGTCAATTTAACCTTTTTTTTTTTGTATTCCGGGTCAGTATGGCGTATTGTGTCTCGTCCGTGATCTCGAAAGTGACTTTCATTTATAACCTGCACCAGTACAGTCTGCCTGGATATAAGTGAGGATGTGTACAACGGGATTTTTCAGCCAATCGCGCTTGTCCAAAGTAGATTTCGTTCACTTAGATTGTTTTTTCTTCTATTGAGGTATCAAGAAGTTACTGCTAGGCTATGTCTGATTGTTTTAAATATGTATACCGTTTCAAATAGGATTGTTCATATTTCTACCTTATTGGTAACGTATTTGATTCCCATGACATGCGCAGGTGAGTCATTATTTCCACTCAGAGGGTAATATCACATCAAATATAAATATTTAACCTATGACTTGATTCGAAAGAATATAATTTGGGTACCAAGGTACTGAATGTGCAATAGGCCTAGCCATTATGCCCAGTGGACATTTCAATTAATTATATATAATAATTGATTCTTGAAGAATACAATTCTTCATAAAGTTAGTTAACGTTATCGTTTTACCCAGATTGGCTATACCTGTATTTCAAGGCTTTGGTCCATTGTTTCCATTTGTTTTTGTAAACAAACATACCTGATATCAAAGTAGGACTCGGTTGTCAAAAGGCTTACCGTCTTCATTGTTATCCTATTAGTGCTAACATGATTTTAATAAGTAATTATGCGTGTGTTTACATCCGTTTAATTATAAAACCTAATTTTACGTCTTGTGTTCAAAGAGAGAAACGGATTTGGCATTATTTATATTTTCTAAGGGGCAGAACACGGGTCGTACACAAAACAGGCTACTTTAGACTGCTAAGGCAAGCACACTCATTGTTTAAAGAAATGCACCTTTTGTTGTAGCTAAATCTCTTAACACGAGGCTACAATCACCTCCCCTGAATATCTTACTAAATTACCGGAGCACATTATTACTGTTTAAAAGTTAATGTAACCTTTCTTATATTCAGGGTCAGTATGGCGTATTGTGTCTCGTCCGTGATCTCGAAGTGACTTTCATTTATAACCTGCACCAGTACAGTCTGCCTGGATATAAGTGAGGATGTGTACAACGGGATTTTTCAGCCAATCATGTGTGTCCGATGTTTATTCATCGAGTTTCCTGGAAATTGGATTGTGCATCGACTTCAGATTTTAAATGACTGCTAAAACTAGGCTATTTCTAATAGTTTCAAATATGATTGTTCATATTTGACCACTATTGGTATTCCCATGACATGCGCAGGTAAGTATTTTTTCTCTCACTCAAATGGTACCTAAAATATTGTAATATATATATATATATATATATATATAGCCTACTCATTGATTTAAAAGAATTTGACCTATAAATAGGATACCAAGGTATGTGCAATACGCCTAGAACTGTAGTCTAATAGACACTTAAATTCACAGTATTTAATCATTGATTCTTGAACACATGCCTCGTAAGTACAACTGCCTTAGCCCATTAGACTATACCTAAATAAATATAATGTTGTCCTCCATTGTTTCCATTTGTTTTTGTAAACACACGATGTTCAAGGTCAAGTTTTATTTGTCACATGACACGTCTAACTAGCAAGCCCTTCCCAACAGAAGGAGTATTCAATATAAAACAAAGTATAATAGGAAAATGAACATAAAAACATGAGATAAATAGAAGAGGCAGCTACAGGATCAATGCCAATGCCAAATGAACAATGTGCAGGGATACTGGAGTAGTGAGGTAAATATGTACATGTAGGCAGGGATTGGGAGAAAGTGACTTGTAGCGTGATAAATAATATTATAATAAACAGTATGGCAGCAGTATAAGTGGTGTGACTGATTGTGTGTAAGAGAGTCACCTGATCAAATCTAATGTTATTTGTCACATGCGCCGAATACAACAGGTATAGATAGACCTTACTTACTTACAAGCCCTTAACCAAAAATGCAGTTTTAAGAACATTTAAAGAGCAGCAGTCAAATAACAATAGCAAGGCTATATACACGGGGTACCGGTACAGGGTCAATGTACAATGTGCGGGGACACTGGTCAGTCGAGGTAATTGAGGTAATATGTACATGTAGGTAGAGTTAAAGTGACTGCATAGATAATAAACAGAGAGTAGCAGCATCGTAAAAGAGGAGGCATGCAAATTGTCTGGGTAGCCATTTGATTAGCTGTTCAAGAGTCTTATAGCTTGGGGTTAGAAGCTGTTGAGAAGCCTTTTGGATCTTTTGGATATCAATGTCCCAGGTTTTAACAGTTGACCAGGTAGGTCATAAATGGCCTGTTCACTGTTATGCTACTAGTGCTACCATGATTATTATACTGTTATGCTACTAGTGCTACCATGATTATTATACTGTTATGCTACTAGTGCTACCATGATTATAATACTGTTATGCTACTAGTGCTACCATGATTATTATACTGTTATGTTACTAGTGCTACCATGATTATTATACTGTTATGCTACTAGTGCTACCCTGATTATTATACTGTTATGTTACTAGTGCTACCATGATTATTATACTGTTATGTTACTAGTGCTACCATGATTATTATACTGTTATGTTACTAGTGCTACCATGATTATTATACTGTTATGTTACTAGTGCTACCATGATTATTATACTGTTATGTTACTAGTGCTACCCTGATTATTATACTGTTATGTTACTAGTGCTACCCTGATTATTATACTGGTATGTTACTAGTGCTACCATGATTATTATACTGGTATGTTACTAGTGCTACCATGATTATTATACTATATGTTACTAGTGCTACCTGTTATGTTACTATGATTATTATACTGTTGTTACTAGTGCTACCATGATTATTATACTGTTATGCTACTAGTGCTACCATGATTATTATACTGGTATGTTACTAGTGCTACCATGATTATTATACTGTTATGTTACTAGTGCTACCATGATTATTATACTGTTATGTTACTAGTGCTACCATGATTATTATACTGTTATGCTACTAGTGCTACCCTGATTATTATACTGGTATGTTACTAGTGCTACCCTGATTATTATACTGGTATGTTACTAGTGCTACCATGATTATTATACTGTTATGTTACTAGTGCTACCATGATTATTATACTGTTATGCTACTAGTGCTACCATGATTATTATACTGATTATTATACTGTTGTTACTAGTGCTACCATGATTATTATACTGTTATGTTACTAGTGCTACCCTGATTATTATACTGTTATGTTACTAGTGCTACCATGATTATTATACTGTTATGTTACTAGTGCTACCATGATTATAATACTGTTATGCTACTAGTGCTACCCTGATTATTATACTGGTATGTTACTAGTGCTACCATGATTATTATACTGTTATGTTACTAGTGCTACCCTGATTATTATACTGGTATGTTACTAGTGCTACCATGATTATTATACTGTTATGTTACTAGTGCTACCATGATTATAATACTGTTATGCTACTAGTGCTACCCTGATTATTATACTGGTATGTTACTAGTGCTACCATGATTATTATACTGTTATGTTACTAGTGCTACCCTGATTATTATACTGGTATGTTACTAGTGCTACCATGATTATTATACTGTTATGTTACTAGTGCTACCATGATTATTATACTGTTATGTTACTAGTGCTACCATGATTATTATACTGGTATGTTACTAGTGCTACCATGATTATTATACTGGTATGTTACTAGTGCTACCCTGATTATTATACTGGTATGCTACTAGTGCTACCCTGATTATTATACTGGTATGTTACTAGTGCTACCATGATTATTATACTGTTATGTTACTAGTGCTACCATGATTATTATACTGTTATGCTACTAGTGCTACCCTGATTATTATACTGGTATGTTACTAGTGCTACCATGATTATTATACTGGTATGTTACTAGTGCTACCCTGATTATTATACTGGTATGTTACTAGTGCTACCCTGATTATTATACTGTTATGTTACTAGTGCTACCATGATTATTATACTGTTATGCGACTAGTGCTACCCTGATTATTATACTGGTATGTTACTAGTGCTACCATGATTATTATACTGGTATGTTACTAGTGCTACCCTGATTATTATACTGGTATGTTACTAGTGCTACCCTGATTATTATACTGGTATGTTACTAGTGCTACCATGATTATTATACTGGTATGTTACTAGTGCTACCCTGATTATTATACTGGTATGTTACTAGTGCTACCATGATTATTATACTGGTATGTTACTAGTGCTACCCTGATTATTATACTGGTATGTTACTAGTGCTACCCTGATTATTATACTGTTATGTTACTAGTGCTACCATGATTATTATACTGTTATGCTACTAGTGCTACCCTGATTATTATACTGGTATGTTACTAGTGCTACCATGATTATTATACTGTTATGTTACTAGTGCTACCCTGATTATTATACTGGTATGTTACTAGTGCTACCCTGATTATTATACTGGTATGTTACTAGTGCTACCATGATTATTATACTGTTATGTTACTAGTGCTACCATGATTATTATACTGTTATGTTACTAGTGCTACCATGATTATTATACTGGTATGTTACTAGTGCTACCATGATTATTATACTGGTATGTTACTAGTGCTACCCTGATTATTATACTGGTATGTTACTAGTGCTACCCTGATTATTATACTGTTATGCTACTACTGATTATTATACTGTTATGCTACTAGTGCTACCCTGATTATTATACTGGTATGTTACTAGTGCTACCATGATTATTATACTGGTATGTTACTAGTGCTACCCTGATTATTATTATACTGGTATGTTACTAGTGCTACCCTGATTATTATACTGGTATGTTACTAGTGCTACCATGATTATTATACTGTTATGTTACTAGTGCTACCCTGATTATTATACTGGTATGTTACTAGTGCTACCATGATTATTATACTGGTATGTTACTAGTGCTACCATGATTATTATACTGGTATGTTACTAGTGCTACCATGATTATTATACTATACTGATTATTATACTAGTGCTACTACCCTGATTATTATACTGGTATGTTACTAGTGCTACCCTGATTATTATACTGGTATGTTACTAGTGCTACCCTGATTATTATACTGGTATGTTACTAGTGCTACCCTGATTATTATACTGTTATGCTACTAGTGCTACCCTGATTATTATACTGGTATGTTACTAGTGCTACCATGATTATTATACTGGTATGTTACTAGTGCTACCATGATTATTATACTGGTATGTTACTAGTGCTACCCTGATTATTATACTGGTATGTTACTAGTGCTACCCTGATTATTATACTGGTATGTTACTACCATGATTATTATACTGGTATGTTACTAGTGCTACCCTGATTATTATACTGGTATGTTACTAGTGCTACCATGATTATTATACTGTTATGTTACTAGTGCTACCATGATTATTATACTGTTATGTTACTAGTGCTACCATGATTATTATACTGTTATGTTACTAGTGCTACCATGATTATTATACTGGTATGTTACTAGTGCTACCATGATTATTATACTGGTATGTTACTAGTGCTACCCTGATTATTATACTGGTATGCTACTAGTGCTACCCTGATTATTATACTGGTATGTTACTAGTGCTACCATGATTATTATACTGGTATGTTACTAGTGCTACCCTGATTATTATACTGGTATGTTACTAGTGCTACCATGATTATTATACTGTTATGCTACTAGTGCTACCCTGATTATTATACTGGTATGTTACTAGTGCTACCCTGATTATTATACTGTTATGCTACTAGTGCTACCCTGATTATTATACTGGTATGTTACTAGTGCTACCATGATTATTATACTGTTATGCTACTAGTGCTACCCTGATTATTATACTGTTATGTTACTAGTGCTACCATGATTATTATACTGTTATGCTACTAGTGCTACCCTGATTATTATACTGGTATGTTACCTACCCTGATTATTATACTGGTATGTTACTAGTGCTACCCTGATTATTATACTGGTATGTTACTAGTGCTACCCTGATTATTATACTGGTATGTTACTAGTGCTACCCTGATTATTATACTGGTATGTTACTAGTGCTACCATGATTATTATACTGTTATGCTACTATGTGTGCTACCCTGATTATTATACTGGTATGTTATGTGCTACTATTATTATACTGGTATGCTACTAGTGCTACCCTGATTATTATACTGGTATGTTACTAGTGCTACCCTGATTATTATACTGTTATGCTACTAGTGCTACCCTGATTATTATACTGGTATGTTACTAGTGCTACCCTGATTATTATACTGGTATGTTACTAGTGCTACCCTGATTATTATACTGGTATGTTACTAGTGCTACCCTGATTATTATACTGGTATGTTACTAGTGCTACCCTGATTATTATACTGGTATGTTACTAGTGCTACCCTGATTATTATACTGGTATGTTACTAGTGCTACCCTGATTATTATACTGGTATGTTACTAGTGCTACCCTGATTATTATACTGGTATGTTACTAGTGCTACCATGATTTCAGTAAGTAATTGTGTGTGTTTATGTAACAGTAATGCTTCCGTTTCCATCCATTAATTCATACCTGTGCTTGTTTTTTTTTTCTTCTAGCTACCCATTCCCTGAAGTATTTCTACACAGCGCTCCCACAATCTACTGGCCTTCCAGAGTTCAGCGCTGTTACTTATCTGGATGAGGAACCAATTTATTTCTATGACAGTTCTACAAAGGAAGTGGTAGCTCGACAGGAGTGGGTAAAAGAAGCCGTGGATCCAGACTTCTGGAGAAGAAATACACAAATTCTTAAGGAGACCGAGAAGGTGTTCAAAAACAACATGGACACTGCTAGAGATCGCTTCAACCAGACAAGTTAGCAGGCCATCATCAGAGCATGTTTTGATTAGATGTCTAACCGTAAACACTCTTTGAATATTGAAGGATCAATGTTACTATGTTGTTCCCATTTAGGTGCCCATACATTGCAGGTAATGTACAGCTGTGAGTTGGTTGAGGCAACTGGTGCTACAGAGGGACATGAACAGTATGGATATGGAGGAGAGGATTTCCTGTTATTTGATCTGAAGAATGAAAGATGGATTGCACCTCTTCGGCAGGGACACGTCACCAAAATAAAGTGGGATGCTAATATTCCTAAACTTAAAGCCAAAATTCACTATCTAACCCACACATGTATTGAATGGCTGAACAAATATGTTTCCAATCGGAGACGCATGCTGCAGAGGACAGGTATTGTCATTATTATTATGACCTAGTATGTTTTTACACAATTTTAGTAGGTTTACTATTTCCATGTCTTGGAGATTCTAATTACATGTATACATACAGTTAGATCTTTCAAACAAACTTGTCCAGTAGCCTTCCTCTTGAATAGTGTACAGCCAGATAATGTCATCTGAAGAACAAAATAACACTATAGAGATGTATGTATTTGATCAATATCCTGATGTCTGTGTATTTGCTTTCCACAGCCCCACCGGAGGTAACTTTGCTTCAGAAAGAACCCTCCTCTCCTGTGACCTGCCATGCAACAGGCTTCTATCCGAACGCAATCATGCTATTTTGGAGAAGAGATGGGGTAGAAATCCATGATGATGTGGTGCATGAAGAGACCCTGCCTAACGGGGATGGGACGTATCAGAAGAGAACCCATCTCACTGTGTCCCCTGAAGACCTACAGAAGCACGACTACAAATGCACTGTCAAACACAGCGGCAATGATGTGGTTCTGTCTGCTAACAGGGACAGCATTCGTGGCAACAGCAGGAATACTCAGGGTTAGTAGTACTCCTATTATCTAAGTCAGTTCTCAAGGACCAATTCAAGTTTTTGTTTCTAAATATTACATCTAAATGTTATGTTCTAGACTTCTATATGTTATAAATCTATTAGCAAACCAGTTGTATATGGCAGCCTCTGTCACGCCTTGGTCTTAGTATTTTGTGTTTTAGTTAATTAGTTAGTCAGGCCAGGGTGTGACATGGGTTTATTGTTTGTTGTATTCTTAGTGGTTTTTTTTAGTTATTGGGATTGTAGCTGATTAGGGGTGTGTGTTACATAGGTTTGGCTGCCTGAGGCGGTTCTCAATCAGAGTCAGGTGATTCTCGTTGTCTCTGATTGGGAACCGTATTTAGGTAGCCTGGGTTTCGCTTTGTATTTCGTGGGTGATTGTTCCTGTCTCTGTGTAGTGTTCACCAGATAGGCTGTAATAGGTTTCACGTTCCGTTTTGTTGTTTTGTATTTATTAGTTATTTCATGTATAGTTCCGTTGTTTGTTTCACTAATAAACATGAGTAACCAACACGCTGCATTTCGGTCCGACTTTCTTGCGACAAACGAAGAACGTCGTTACAGCCTCTTTTCAAACGTGCATTCTTATTGGCCACTGTGAAAAGTGATGTCATCCTCTGCCCCTAGAGTCTGATCAGTTTTAATCACAATTAACACAAAACTTGATTCATTGTCTCATCAGTGTCTTCACTAATAGTGTGATGTGTGTCATGAAATCAAATGTATTCACAATTGAGCAATTCTTCTTTGATCTCAGGGGTTTCCATCATCAGCATCACTATCATCAACTTGATATTGGTCATATTGGCCTTCAGTGTGATTGGTATGTCAAGCCCTCTTCACCACTATAGACACCAGCAGACACACGAATGTGGCAACAACTTAAAACGTCCAGTGCATCAGTACATTTGAATGTCAATAATACACAACACCATAGTGTTACATGTATTTTGTTTTGTCATTGAAATGATTGAAACAGATTGATATGATTTAGATTACCAATGATGATGAGAGAAGGAATGAACTAATTGCCACATCTTTTTCTCCTATTATCCAAGTGTTTGTCTTAATGAGAATGAGGGTCTGCAAAGGAAAAGGTAAGTTCCCACCTATTCTTTCAAGCACTATGTCCCTGTTGATAATATAGCAAAATGAGGGGTTTGAAACTACTTTACTCAATTGCTGCAGTGTCTACTAAACAATATAGTGATCATTATATGGAATTTAACAAATATTCTGACATTTAACTCTTAGTTTATTGGAATAACATTCATTTTCAGTCTTACACGGGGAAAGGTTAGTCAGTTTTGAATTTCTGAAGCTATAATAGTGTTAATCTTTCCACTATCCTTCTAGAACCAACAGCTGGAAAGGAAAAACAGTGTCCAGGTAAGTACTGAACTGTGTTGTGCTGTATGCAATAGAGGAGTGAATCCTTTACGAAGGGTTTCATATCAGTCAGTAACCTACTCAACTATACTCAACTTTCCTCACTGAAAAGGTGAGGTGGAAGTTATTGTGAAATGTTCCTTTTTTCCCAATTCTCAGTAAGTCACCTGGAGAAGAATGTTCTTCCGCTCAACAATTGTGAGTATTCAGATTTCTATTTTACTCAAATATGACCTTTCGGCAGTTAAGAAATTCAGTCTGGTAGTTGTTTCCATTTTCATTAAGAGTATAATTTGAGGAACATTAAAGAGTTTTGCAAAAATTACGTAAATAATCCATCAAGGCATTTCCTCCATTACTGATTGAAATAAAAAACAACAACATTTATTTCCCCCTAGCAAAACCTGCTGAAATGGAGAAATCAAAATGTGAGTACTGCCAGGCAGAGTTATTGTCAGTGATAATACAGTACCTTGCGAAAGTATTCGGCCCCCTTGAACTTTGCAACCTTTTGCCAAATTTCAGGCTTCAAACATAAAGATATAAAACTGTATTTTTTTGTGAAGAATCAACAACAAGTGGGACACAATCATGAAGTGGAACGACATTTATTGGATATTTCAAACTTTTTTAACAAATCAAAAACTGAAAAATTGGGCGTGCAAAATTATTCAGCCCCTTTACTTTCAGTGCAGCAAACTCTTTCCAGAAGTTCAGTGAGGATCTCTGAATGATCAAATGTTGACCTAAATGACTAATGATGATAAATACAATCCACCTGTGTGTAATCAAGTCTCCATATAAATGCACCTGCACTGTGATAGTCTCAGAGGTCCGTTAAAAGCGCAGAGAGCGTCATGAAGAACAAGGAACACACCAGGCAGGTCCGAGATACTGTTGTGAAGAAGTTTAAAGCCGGATTTGGATACAAAAAGATTTCCCAAGCTTTAAACATCCCAAGGAGCACTGTGCAAGCGATAATATTGAAGTGGGAGTATCAGACCACTGCAAATCTACCAAGACCTGGCCGTCCCTCTAAACTTTCAGCTCATACAAGGAGAAGACTGATCAGAGATGCAGCCAAGAGGCCCATGATCACTCTGGATGAACTGCAGAGATCTACAGCTGAGGTGGGAGACTCTGTCCATAGGACAACAATCAGTCGTATATTGCACAAATTTGGCCTTTATGGAAGAGTGGCAAGAAGAAAGCCATTTCTTAAAGATATCCATAAAAAGTGTCGTTTAAAGTTTGCCACAAGCCACCTGGGAGACACACCAAACATGTGGAAGAAGGTGCTCTGGTCAGATGAAACCAAAATTGAACTTTTTGGCAACAATGCAAAACGTTATGTTTGGCGTAAAAGCAACACAGCTCATCACCCTGAACACACCCACTGTCAAACATGCTGGTGGCAGCATCATGGTTTGGGCCTGCTTTTCTTCAGCAGGGACAGGGAAGATGGTTAAAATTGATGGGAAGATGGATGGAGCCAAATACAGGACCATTCTGGAAGAAAACCTGATGGAGTCTGCAAAAGACCTGAGACTGGGACGGAGATTTGTCTTCCAACAAGACAATGATCCAAAACATAAAGCAAAATCTACAATGGAATGGTTCAAAAATAAACATATCCAGGTGTTAGAATGGCCAAGTCAAAGTCCAGACCTGAATCCAATCGAGAATCTGTGGAAAGAACTGAAAACTGCTGTTCACAAATGCTCTCCATCCAACCTCACTGAGCTCGAGCTGTTTTGCAAGGAGGAATGGGAAAAAATGTCAGTCTCTCGATGTGCAAAACTGATAGAGACATACCCCAAGCGACTTACAGCTGTAATCGCAGCAAAAGGTGGCGCTACAAAGTATTAACTTAAGGGGGCTGAATAATTTTGCACGCCCAATTTTTCAGTTTTTGATTTGTTAAAAAAGTTTGAAATATCCAATAAATGTCGTTCCACTTCATGATTGTGTCCCACCTGTTGTTGATTCTTCACAAAAAAATACAGTTTTATACCTTTATGTTTGAAGCCTGAAATGTGGCAAAAGTTCGCAAAGTTCAAGGGGGCCGAATACTTTCGCAAGGCGCTGTACATTGTATATTGATAAGTGGCCCCTCCACTCACTTGTATGTCTTCAATGTACTTTCCGTACTGAAACCTGGGAAATTGAAGCAGGGAAGTACAGACTCAGCAATATGACATCACCATACACGGTGGGGAGCCTAGATGGTCTGTGGTGGAGACACTTCATAAGTCACCCAACTATTCTGGTGATGTCACTAAGTCTTCCATTAATGCATTCTTGTTTAAATGTCCCCGGTGTCAGTAGGGAAAGTAGAAACCTTTGTGATTTTCACAGTTTAATGTTGACATGTTAAAATAAGAAATATGCTGCTTTTCAGTGAGCCATTCAACTGATACTCTCCAGTGCCCGACTCAAGATATGACAGGTAAGAATATTTATTCCTGTATTTGTATAGCTTCATAGTTGGAGTTGAAAATGGGTTCTTCAATGAACAATCTGAAACCAGTCAATGAATGCAAAGGAATCTAAATGTCACTTTAAATGCACCAATGACTTGATGCAGACTCCCCTTCAAGGTATTTTGTGGACCTGAAGACACTGTAGAGTTTTGAGTTTATTAGTCATCCAGTCCTCTTATAGGTTCTTAAAAATAAACTCTGGATGGTCGCCCCCCCCATAAATTATTTTCAGTTTGTCGTTTATTTATCCACACATCACATGTATAAATGTTGCTCTGTTTTATTTATTTATTTTAATTTTACAGTTGTTTTACCAGGTAAGTTGACTGAGAACACGTTCTCATTTACAGCAATGACCTGGGGAATAGTTACAGGGGAGAGGAGGTGGATGAATGAGCCAATTGTAAGCTGGGGATGATTAGGTGACTGTGATGGAATTTATCCAGGACACCGGGGTTAACACCCCTACTCTTACGATAAGTGCCATGGGATCTTCAATGACCTCAGTCAGGACACCCGTTAAACGTCCCATCCGAAATACGGCACCCTACACAGGGCAGTGTCCCCAATCACTGCCCTGGGGCATGTTAGCTGGTTGAGCATGGCTGTTGCAATGCCAGGGTTGTGGGTATGATTCCCACGGGGGAGTAGTAGGAAGAAATCATGAAAATGAATGCAGTCACTACTGTTAGTTGATCTGTATAAGAGTGTCTGCTAAAGGACTCAAATGTGAAGCATAATCATGGAGGGTGATGGAAATAAAAATCCGATAGCTTGTGGGGGGGGGGATCTTACTCAAATGCACACAATACTGGGAATTTTGTCAATAGATTATGTTCATTTACAGGAAATGCTTTTTAAATGTTATGAAAAATATCCAACTAATATTATAGTGCAATCCATTGAAGTAATTAATCTTCCACTGTTTTAAGGTGAATTTTGTTCAGGAAAGTTCAGGATAAATGTTTTCATATTTAAGGTTCCGACAGAACGTCCAACAGAAGCATAACAATTTCCTCAAGCTCCTATGACTCTGGAGACTCTACGTAAGTATCCATTATATTGTGATCCTTTTATTGAACAAAATCAGCATGTAAAGTAAATGTTTTGAATCCTGTGTGACAGATGAACTTGTGCATTGATTTTGTACATGGATATAACTTTCGAAGTGCTGTGCTTTGTTCTCTGATTTCATTTAAAAAAAAATGTATCTATGCTTTCCCCCTAGAACTCCTCTTTTCAAGAATCGTAAGTTGGGATCTGTTTAACATCTTATTTGCTGTATGTTCTTGAATAGTTTTAATATTTTTTAATTACACAAATCTGCTTTAATAACATATCTGCTAATAGTGCTGATAGTATATTCTCTTTCCTATGTTTTTAGTCTAGGTCGACTGCAGTTGGAGGGCTGTCTTCTTTTGTGATCTTGGACACCTGAATTATCCGTGTAGTTACAAAATATATCAGTGTTTGGAATTGTTATTTCAGTATATTGGCTACGGTCACGCCTTGGTCTTAGTATTTTGTGTTTTTAGTTAATTAGTTGGTCAGGCCAGGGTGTGACATGGGTTTATGTTATTGTGTTGTCGTATTGTTTTTTTTCTCTGATGGGGAACCGTATTTAGGTAGCCTGGGTTTCACTGTGTATTTCGTGGGTGATTGTTCCTGTCTCTGTGTAGTGTTCACCAGATAGGCTGTAATTAGGTTTCACGTTCCGTTTTGTTGTTATTTATTTATATCAGTTATTTCATGTATCGCGATTCATTCATTAACTTCTTGAAACTCCCCATCCCGGATCCGGGTTTGTGACTAAAGCCTTAGGCTCATTAGCATAACGCAACGTTAACGATTTCTGAAAATCGCAAATAATCATATACCTTTTATATATATTGGAATCATATACCTTTTAAGAGGAGGGATTACCTTAATGTATGTCAAGTAGAGGCACTATGGGCTCAGGTACATCTGCCTCACCAGGCACCCATATTGGTAGGATATGTGTATAGACCTCCTAGCTCTCAAGGTGTCCTATCTGGATGACTTATGCACTGGGTTTGACCAGGCCACAGATAGCAACAGAGATGTATTTATCTTGGGAGATATTAATATAAATTGGAAGGATCACAATAATTTGAATAGAACATAATTGATGAGATATGCCAAGAATTGTGGTTTGAAACAAATGGTTAATGATACTACTAGGACATCAAATTCCAGCCTTACTGCCCATATTGCAATAGTAAGGGGCACTTCCTTGGCTCATGCCCCAGGGTAAAAATGCTCACTCAAACTCAATTGAAGGCCTGGATCACTTCAGGCGAGCGATGCTACAAGTGTGCCCGTAGCCATAAGGTGGAGACCTGCACATTGAGGAAACCCTGCAACCGCTGTAAAGAAATCCATCTCACCGTTTTGCATGATCTAATTCCCCAAGCACAGAAGGAGCAGAGTATGCTCATGGTAGGAGCTGCAAAGGAGCTGTACCTCGACCAGCAGAACCGGTCTCCAAAGGTCATGTTGAAGGTGGTCAAGGTCACTGCAAAGTGAAGGGAGAAGCATTGATACATTCGCCGTTCTAGATGATGGGTCAGAAAGAACAATCATTCTCACGGCGGCCACCTGTCAGCTTAACCTGGAGGGGACCCCCGAGACCCTTAATCTCAGAACGGTGCGACATGATGTTATCCAAATGAAAGGCTCTGCTGTAACCTTTAGCATTTAACCTTCAGGAAACGGATGTGGCCTATAACGTCACCAATGTCTTCACGGCAGATGGCTTGAAACTTGCAGAGCACTCCTGCCCGGTAAGTGTTCTACAGAAACAATATCCTCATCTACGAGGCTTGCCTCTTCCTAACCTGGTCAGAGTAGCACCACTTATCCTGATTGGGTCAGACCACCCACATCTCATCACCCACATCTCATCACCCCGACTGAGCCTATATGAGGGCCCATTGCTGTCCATACATCCTTGGGTTGGGCTGTGCAAGGTCCATCCCATCTACTTCTCTCCACCCAAGCTGTACAGTCACAGCAAGTCCTCTTCACCAGAAGCAATCCAGATCCATTCCCCTGTGCAGCCACTGACCTTCGGAATGTTGAGATGCTCTGGAAGATGGACACCTTCTCCAGCCAGAAGCTACAGGAGGTCACTCGCTCGAAACATGACTCCTTATGCATTAGACCTCCTGGAGAAGAGCACCACCACCACCGAAATGGATGGTGTTCGCAGGTATGCAACCCCACTGCTACGGGTGCCCAACCATCCTCTGGCAACCACGACACGGGCTGTACTCCCACTACTGCGTGGAACGGGGTGACGCCTGGTGAAGAATCCTGAGCTTGCAGAAGTTCATAACCGAGAGATTCATAACCTTGTGAAGGCAGGCTACTTCACTGAAGAGTGAAATGAGAAACGTCATTGTTTGCTAACTGATTGACTTTGATAATGGGAATTTGTTGGAAGAAATTATAGTTGAAATGATTAATTATGTATACATTTAAATTAGAACCATTTATTTTAATACTATTATGTTATGGTATGAAATGTAGGGGTTCTTGGTTATACTAGGACTGAAAATGTAAGTAAAACAAATTAATTGTCTGTACCTTGCGGGTTTAAGGGAGAGGGAGGGCATATCTCTTTAGACAGATAAAAATGTTTGTTTGATGTTCCATTAGTGGAGAAGAATATATATTTTAGACAGATTGGAATGTTTGTTTTATGAGGGGAGTAGAAGACAATCTCCAGACCTGATGACACTGCGCTATTGTGTGGATCGGAGAGTGTGAGAAACTGATGACGTCATTTTATGTTCTCTCTTTAAAATGTAATGTTCTTTGCATTTTGAGGGAGTACTCTCTTGAATTAAACGCTGTTACCTGACTTTTATGGCCGGGGCTCTGTCCATTCCTATAATAATATGGGTTTTACAATCCCAAAGAATGCATTGACAGAGTAATTCATTCTGATTGGGAAACAATACAGGAATATAGAATTCCTTTAACAGGATTATAGATTGTATAACCATTCACTGTTTGTATTCTTTCATGATTTATGATAAATAGTTATGAGCCTAAATGACTCTCGGATGATTACTATGGACTTCTTAATGAACTGAACTGTTCAATTCCCTAAATTATGTTAATAATTCCTGCCTCAGTCTCATCCATTCCTCTGTCACCTGACACGTTCACCTTCACTGTCAGTCATCCTACCTGTCCAGCTACCCACACAGATTCCACTAATCTTTCAGCGATGCTTAAAAGCCAGATCAATGCCAGTGGGCTAGACCGACCATAATATTGTGACCATAACCATGAACACCAAGATTCCAAAGAAACCCCCTAGAATTGTGGTTAAGAGACATTTGAAAACATTTAATCATGAGTTATTTCTAAATGATTTGGCTGCTGTACCCTGGGAGTTGATTTATCTAGAGGATGATTTAAATCACGCTATAGAATGTTTTATTGATTTGCTCACTGACGTAATGGACCATCATGCCTCTATAAGAAAGAGTACAGTTGGTGCTCGTCCATCTCCATGGATTGATGATGAACTGGGTGAGGCTTTTTGCAAAGAAATATGGCAAAGGTCTTAGCAGCCAAGTCAAAATTAGAAATTGATGAACAGAATTATAGAACATTACGTAATAATGCATTTAAATTGAATCGAAAGGAAAAAAGTTATTTTACAAAAATGCTTTTATTGATTATAAAAATGATTATAAAATGGTAAGGGCTTACTTGGTGCATCTATCTCATCATGCCCATCTAGTGTGGAGGTTGACGGTAGAATAATAACAAAGCCAGTTGATATTGCCAATCATTTTGCAGATTTTTTTTACAAAGAAAATTAATTTACTGAGCAACAATGTAAACATACATTCTTCCAAACAAGCTATTGTCCAATGGATTGATGATCATATTATGAGCAATAAGATCTGCTCTTTTAGTCTACAAACGGTGTCAGTAGAGGAGGTGTTAAACCTATTGAAGTCATTACCTGATGGTAAATCTACAGGTTATGGTCTTATGGACAATTTTTTGATTCGCTGTGCTGCTCCCCAGATTGCAGTTCCACTGAGATAAATATTTAATTGGTCACTGGAAAAGGGGATGTTTGCAAATTTGCAAATGTATTGAAGCATGTGAAACTGTCCTATTCCGAAAGACTGCAAAGAACCCATTACTCCTGCTAATAGTCGACCAATTAGTCTTCTCACTACACTCAGTAAGATATTGGAGGGTATTGTGAGTAGACAAATATGGGAGCACACGGAAAAGAATGATCTGATTACAACCAATCAGCATGCTTATCTCAAAAAAACATTCCACTACCACTGCATTGGTTGGCATGACTGATCAGTGGCCCAATGCTATGGATAATGGCAGATTTGTTGGTGTACTATTTTTAGATTTCAGTGCAGCATTTGATTTAGTGGATCATGAAATAATTTTGACAATCGATGCATTATGGTTTTAAGGAGGTAGCATTGAATTGGGTACAGTCATATCTAACTGACAGGAAACAGTCCACCTATATCAATGGTTCATTTTCTTCCCCTCATGTGTTAAACTGTGGAATACCGCAGGGCAGCTGCCTTGGGCCACTTCTCTATTTAATATATACCAACGACCTTCCCTATGCCTTAGCTGAAACTCAAGCTACTATATTTGCTGATGATACTACAATTTATGCAGTAAGACCATCGGTTTAACAGGTACAGCAAGCTTTACAAGGAAATTTGGAGAATATTAGGGAGTGGGTTTGCCGAAACAAACTTGTTTTAAACACCAAGAAAACCATAGTTATGTTGGTCTGTTCCACAAGGAAAAGGCCAAAACAGCATGGGATACAATTAAGTATGGGAGGAGTACAAATTGAAGAAGAACTATTGGGAATGGAGCTAGACAACTATTTATCATTGTCGTCTCAAATAACTAATCTATGTATAAAAAAAACAGCATGCATATTTTATATTTACCAGGAAAAATTGTTCAGCAAATAACACAGCATTAATTGAGAGTCAGGTGAACTACTGTTCTGTGGTCTGGGGAAATGCATCATCTAGTGAAGTTAGGAGGCTGCAGAATGCACAGAACAAAGCAGCAAGGATTGTTTTAAGGTGGAGATATGGTTCTTCTGTTGCAGTCATGCGCAGTGTTCTTGGTTGGTCATCAATGAACAAGGTAATTGAAAGGAACATGCTTATTTTATTTCATAATATACAATAATATACATAATTTAAAATGGCCAAACTAGCTATCCCCCCACTGCTCCCCATATGAACATTTTATTCCCCCTCAACTGACATTAACCCTGCCCCCAATGAACATTTATCATTGTTCCAGTTGTAAATATGTATATATTATTATTTTATTATTGTCCCATTCACTTCTCTTGACCTGCACAGTTGGAGCTCGGAGCTTAAGAATTTCACAGTACCCTGCAATTACATCTGTGACCCTGTGCATGTAACTAATAAACTCTAAACTAAAACTCCTTCCCACTCAACCCACATGACGTTCGTTCCCCTCTGGCGGACCTCTCGCTGATGACAAAGCATCATGGTGAGTACTGTGGGCCGAGACAAGGCTCCTCAGTCTGGGTCATTCCACTATTAATGCTGAAACAACAACAATGATAAAAGAAGCCTCGTCAGCGAACCCAAATGTATATTTTGTCTTTTGAAAAGCCCCGAACAAGCCAAGGGCTGTAGAGGCTACTGGGCACAGAAAGATGCAACAAACACAACTGAAAGCAGCATTTTCAAATATTGTAGTCAGCTCCTCCCCCTCCCCCCACTCTATCTAGTAAAAACTCATATTTTACCAAAATAATTAAAGAGGACTAGAGCCATCCTTTTAAAATAAGGGGTCTACTCAAACTTACCATGTCTGGTTTTAGGCGGGGATATGATGGAGAAAAAAGCAGCCCTGGCAAACTCTGCAATCTTATTAAGAAGCAGAGAGAGAGCGGTCTGGCCAAATAGCAGTACGAGTATGGAGGGGAGAGGACAGTGAACAGGCCATGCCTTTAAAAGCCTGTCTGAATATTTCTAAAGTACTGTTGTGGTAGAGCGAGGGCCAAAGTTCAAACCATCATAAAGAGCTATTTTAGTCTGCTTCTTTCATGTAATTCATGCTTTTCATATTTGTCTCCATTGGAGTTATTTTTCAGATGACTCACTGAATATTATAATAATAATACATGGGATTTATGGTTTTCATGGACCCAAAATTGCCTACCATGCAAACTTGTATTCAAACTTTAAAATGTCAGACTTCATTTGGCCTAATAAAAAAATGTATCAACCCCTACAAAAATCTGCATTAATTCTAATCCACAATAATTAACATTTCCTGTATCAATGTGAATGCAAAAATCCTTTATTTCAAAGGACCAAAATAATACATTTGAAACAAGCATTCAAAGGCCTTGGGTCAAAATGTATCTCATAACAACTACATCTGTTCCTGTTAACATGTTAAAATAAATTCAATGTGACTGAGTAAAAGACTCAAAATAAAGTTCTCAATATGTTAAATGAATTGAGTTTCAGTAGTATGGCACCAATTTGGAATAACAGAAGAGTCCAACTTTTTTTGTGACATGTGAGAGGTCATGTACAGTGCATTCGGAAAGTATTCAGACCCCTTCACTTTTTCCACATACTGTACAGCCTTATTCTAAAGATGATTAAAATGTTATCTTTCCTCATCAATCTACTCACTATACCCCATGACACAGCATAAACAGGTTTGAAAAATCACCTTTACATACAATACCTGTCAATACCAGTCAAAAATTTGGACACACCTACTTCTTTTTTCTTTATGTTGACTATTTTCTACCTTGTAGAATAATAGTGAAGACATCAAAACTATGAAATAACACATATGGAATCATGTAGTAACCAAAAAAGTATTAGACAAATTAAAATATATTTTATATTTGAGATTCCACAAAGTAGCCACCCTTTGCCTTGATGACAGATTTGCACACTCATCATCCATTTAAGAATGATGGAGGCCACTGTGTTCTTGGGGACCTCCAATGCTGCAGAAATGTTTGGTACCCTTCCCCAGATCTGTGCCTCGACACAATCCTGTCTCTGAGCTCTACAGACAATTCCTTCGTCCTCATGGCTTTGTTTTTGCTCTGACATGCACTGTCAACTGTGGGGCCTTATATAGACAGGTGTGTGCTTTTCCAAATCATGTCCAATCAATTGAATTTACCACAGGTGGACTCCAATCAAGTTGTAGAAACATCTAACTGATGATCAATGGAAACAGGATGCACCTGAGCTCAATTTCGAGTCTCACAGCAAAGGGTCTGAATACTTGGACAAGAGGAATACCTATGTGAGAATGCTGTTCATCGACTACAGCTCGGCATTTAACACCATAGTACCCTCCAAGCTCGTCATCAAGCCTGGGTCTCGACCCCGCCCTGTGCAACTGGGTACTGGACTTCCTGACGGGCCGCCCCCAGGTGGTGAGGGTAGGCAACAACATCTCCACCCCGCTGATCCTCAACACTGGGGCCCCACAAGGGTGCGTTCTGAGCCCTCTCCTGTACTCCCTGTTCACCCACGACTGCACGGCCACGCACGCCTCCAACTCAATCATCAAGTTTGCGGACGACACAACAGTGGTAGGCTTGATTACCAACAACGACGAGACGGCCTACAGGGAGGAGGTGAGGGCCCTCGGAGTGTGGTGTCAGGACAATAACCTCACACTCAACGTCAGCAAAACTAAGGAGATGATTGTGGACTTCAGGAAACAGCAGAGGGAACACCCCCCTATCCACATCGATGGAACAGTAGTGGAGAGGGTAGTAAGTTTTAAGTTCCTCGGCATACACATCACAGACAAACTGAATTGGTCCACTCACACAGACAGCATCGTGAAGAAGGCGCAGCAGCGCCTCTTCAACCTCAGGAGGCTGAAGAAATTCGGCTTGTCACCAAAAGCACTCACAAACTTCTACAGATGCACAATCGAGAGCATCCTGGCGGGCTGTATCACCGCCTGGTACGGCAACTGCTCCGCCCACAACTGTAAGGCTCTCCAGAGGGTAGTGAGGTCTGCACAAAGCTTCACCGGGGGCAAACTACCTGCCCTCCAGGACACCTACACCACCCGATGTTACAGGAAGGCCATAAAGATCATCAAGGACAACACCCACCCGAGCCACTGCCTGTTCACCCCGCTATCATCCAGAAGGCGAGGTCAGTACAGGTGCATCAAAGCGGGGACCGAGAGACTGAAAAACAGCTTCTATCTCAAGGCCATCAGACTGTTAAACAGCAACCACTAACATTGAGTGGCTGCTGCCAACACACTGACTCAACTCCAGCCACTTTAATAATGGGAATTGATGGGAAATGATGTAAAATATATCACTAGCCACTTTAAACAATGCTACCTAATATAATTTTACATACCCTACATTATTCATCTCATATGTATATGTATATACTGTACTCTATATCATCTACTGCATCCTTATGTAATACATGTATCACTAGCCACTTTAACTATGCCACTTTGTTTACATACTCATCTCATATGTATATACTGTACTCGATACCATCTACTGTATCTTGCCTATGCGGCTCTGCACCATCACTCATTCATATCTTTATGTACATATTCTTTATCCCCTTACACTGTGTATAAGAAATTAGTTTTGGAATTGTTAGTTAGATTACTTGTTGGTTATTACTGCATTGTCGGAACTAGACGCACAAGCATTTCACTACACTCGCATTAACATCTGCTAACCATGTGTATGTGACAAATAAAATTTGATTTGATTTGATATTTATGTAAATAAGTATTTTTTTGCAAACATTTCTAAAAACCTGTTTTCACTTTGTCATTATGGGGTATTGTGTGTAGATTGATGAGGGGGAGAAAATGTAATTCATTTTACAATAAGGCCGTAACATAACAAAATGTGGAAAAAGTCAAGGGGTCTGAATACTTTCCGAAGGCACTGCACGTATAATGCAAATGGAGTCAACACAAGAGTTCGATAAGCAGCAGTGTTTTAAAACAAGTGAAATGACGCAGACCTTTACATACCTGTATTTCTCAAAACCATTGCTGTTTGTTTACACTTTTATTTAATCATATTGTTAATAGGCCACATCAATCATATTAAATATATCAAACATTTTAATAGTAAAAAAAGAAAGGGGAAAGAAACCAAGTTGATTCTGAAACCACATGTGTATCACATTTCAACTTAAAACACAATAAATGACAATAATGGTAATAATAACAAAAATAATGACGATAATTATTGTAACAACTACAAGGAAATCTCTTTTCAGCATCTCCATGAAGAAATAATTATATTTAGCACTACTGCCCAATTATTTAGTATTTACATAAAACATTCAACATGGTATCCTTCCAGAAGAGATCATTTGGTTTTCAGATTTGTCAGTGAACTGTCATTAGATCAACATCATAAGACTGAAATAGTGGCTGGCAATGTTTAGATTCTGACGATATACTGTACTTCCCATCTCATCAAGATGGTATCTTGTAATGTATGTTAGAGGAATGAATCACAAATGAATAAATACTGAATTCAAAGCAGCCTTCGGCTAGTTCAGAGTCAGTTGACCTTAGTATTGGACAAACACTCACAGAGGTACAAGACGTCAACGACATCAACAAAATGATAATTCAAGTGAACAAAAATATGACAATTGTACAGAAGTGTGAGGACATCAACTGATCAACTGAAATATAATACCGCAAAAATAGAACAAAAAGACAATTGTTACAGATTTCCCGACCTCAAATACTAAAACGTAAAAGAAGGTCCATCTGTATAATTTTTTGGGGGGACGTAAATAACCCTAGTTTCCCTGACCGACTACCGTATCTGCATCACTGGGTGCTTGAAATAAAGTGCAGGATATTCTAGACCTGTTTTTCCTTTACATTACTTAATGTTCTAAAACAATTTATTAACGTTCCCGAATAGAGGAAACTCATGAGCACGTTGGACGTTGCATTTGAAGGTTCCATTCCTGTTGTATGACAACTCATGACACCGATCATGATGTCATGTGTCACAACAAATCATAAATGTGATGGTGCCGTAAGCATCTATACATGCAGGGTTAGGTGGTGTCTCCATGACTACCAATGACCATGTTGTAATTCCACCAGGACTAAAAATATATATATATTTTACATTTAAAAACAGAAACAACAATTCTAAGACTAAGATTATTTTCTTCTGAGTTATTTTAAAAACAGAATAAAACTCAACTTTAGCGCTCCGACGTCATATTGTAAACAAAGGGCTCAAATGAGAATTATGTTATTATGAAACATCAAACCCAACCAAACAAAAGTACCAAACATATTTAGGCCTAAGTGTTGCTTTTGTTGTCAACTAGAGTAACAAGCTGGTCCAGTGGTAGGGTGGGTGGGTGGGACCCTCCAGTCAGTTAGTGTCCCCTGGAGGTCCCCAGTCAGAGGTAAAAGCCTGAGGTCTGGGGTTCTGGACAGTGTCAGGGCAGGGGAGTTGGCCGTTAGAGGGCACCACTCCTATTGGGCAGAACACAGCCTCCCGAGTACGTCCCGTTAAGAATGCAGCCATTTTCCATCTGAGAAAAGAGGAAGAAGACATGGAGACAATGAAGGGAACCTGCCTTTCAGCTTGTGAATGGTATGATGTTGATGGTTGACTACCAGGAGCAGATTGACACCTGAAATGCCAATGACTGCATTGTCAGCAATGTTGGCAATTGAACTTCTTGGTGACAGGGTGCAGTATTTTCACGTCCGGATGAAATGCATGCCAAATTCAACTGCCTGTAGATTTGGATAGAAAACACTCTGAAGTTTCTAAAACTTTTTGAATCATGTCTGTGAGTATAACAGAACTTATTTAGCAGGCGAAACCCCGAGGACAAAACATTCAGATTTTGTTTTGTTTTGAGGTCACTCTTTTCAATGGGATTTCATTGGGAATCCAGCTTTCTAAGGGACCTTCTTGCAGTTCCTATCGCTTCCACTGGATGTCAACAGTCTTTAGAAATTGGTTGAGGTTATTCCTTTGTGTAATGAAGAAGTACGGCCATCTTGAATTAGGGTCATTTGTAGTGTACTGTTAGATAGAGGCGCGTGACCAGAAAGCTAGCTACAGTTTGTTTTCCTCCTGTATTTAACACAGATCATCCCATCTTCAATTGTATCGATTATTTACGTTAAAAAATACCTAGAGTTGTATTACAAAAGTCGTTTGAAATGTTTTGGCAAAGTTTACAGGTAACTTTTGAGATATTTTGTAGTCACGTTGCGCAAGTTGGAACCAGTGTTTTTCAGGATCAAACGCGCCAAATAAATGGACATTTTGGATATATATCGACAGAATTAATCGAACAAAAGGACCATTTGTGATGTTTATGGGACATATTGGAGTGCCAACAAAAGAAGCTCATCAAAGTTAAGGCATTAATTATATGTTTATTTCTTCGTTTTGTGTTGCGCCTGCAGGGTTGAAATATGGTTTCTCTCTTTGTTTACGGAGGTGCTATCCTCAGATAATAGCATTGTTTTCTTTCGCCAAAAAGCCTTTTTGAAATCTGACATGTTGGCTGGATTCACATCAAGTGTAGCTTTAATTTGCTATCTTGCATGTGTGATTTAATGAAAGTTAGATTTTTATAGTAATTTATTTGAATTTGGCGCTAGCCCACATATCCCAGAGAGTTCAATAAAGAGCTGTTGAAAGATACATTCTCAATATCAAACATCATCAATCTAAAAAAAATATTTGAACTTACGCTTATTCATTTTGTGATTTGCAGTATTAATTATGGAAGTTATTTGTGAAAGAATGGTGATGTTAATTTATCTAAACACATTGCGGCCCTGAAAAGCACCTCCTGTCCTGGTGTGAACTATGGAACCTTACTGTCTCTACAGAACCCTTTGTCTTAAATTTACAATCAAATGCTTGTCAGTTCCCTTTAAATGGCCATTAATTAAATGCTACTCTTAGAAAAAAAATGTTCCAAAAGGGTTCTTCAGCTGTCCCCATAGGACCACTCTTTTTGATTCCAGGTAGAACCCTTTTTGGTTCGAGGTAGAACCCTTTTGAGTTCCATGGAACCCAAAAAGGTTCTACCTGGAACAAGAAGGGTTCTACCTGGAACAAAAAATGGTTCTACCTGGAACCAAAAATGGTTCTTCAAAGGGTTATCCATATGGGGACAGCCGAAGAACCCTTTAAAGGTTCTAGATAGCAACTTTTTTCTAAGAGAGTACTGACCCTGAACAGACAGAACAAGTGCCACAAAAGGGGTGCAATAATTACATTTTTTTATTTTTTATTGTTGAATAATCATGAGTGGAGAAATAATTATGTTATTGTTGACAGGAGGAGGAGGAGTGAAAGTAAGAATCTGTCAAGGAACAGTTAGCACCAGATGTCAAAGTTAGAGGGCTTCTACTGTGTGTTGTGTCTTACTGTATGAGTGGCCATTTATATAAACTCCATTATGTTCACTGGAGACACTGCAAGGCCTCTGTGGCCCTCTGTTAGGGACCATTGTCCCAGCTTTGTTGTATCCGCCACTGTTCCTCAATCAATATGAAGATTTTAGGAAGAGGTGTACAGATGTAGAATCTTAATTTGATCACCCAGTTGCAAGATAACTTTCCTGCAATGCAGGACATTTAAAATGTGTAGTGTATGAGGTTTAAAAAGGCTTCTGATTTTCCCTTACTCAAAATGTATCAACCCCTACAAAAATGTCCATTAATTATAATCCACATAAGAATAAAAAATCCCCGCTGTCGCAAACTGGCTCAAATTAAGATGCTACATGTATAAAGGCTGATGAACCCTTATGTAAATAATCTAGTTCTTAGGCAGTGCATATTCAACTAGCAGACCCATAACCTTAACCCTTACCTTAACCTCCGCCCTAACCTTAACACTACCATTTACCATTAATCGTAAACCAGCCAGAACCTTAACCAATTTCTAATCCTATCCATAATGTCCACCCTAATGCCACTGTCAGGATCTCTCACCCAAAGGAATAGAATTAGAAGACTGAGTGTACATAACATTAGGAACACCTTCCTAATATTGAGTTGCAGCCCCCTCTTTTGCCCTCAGAACAGCCTCAATTTGTTGGGACATGGACTCTACAAGGTGTCGAAAGCATTCCATAGGGATGCTGGCCCATTTTGACCTTAATGCTTCGCACAGTTGTGTTAAATTGGCTGGACGTCATTTGGGTGGTGGACCATTCTTGATACACATGGGAAACTGTAAAGCGTGAAAAACACAGCAGCATTGCAGTTCTTGACACAAACTGGTGCACTTGGCACCTACTACCATACCCCCGTTCAATCGCACTTAAATCTTTTGTGTTGCTCATTCACCCTCTGAATGGCACACACACAATCCATGTCTCACTTGTCTCAAGGCTTAACATTCCTCATTTAACCTTTCTCCTCCTTTCATCTACACTGATTGAAGTGGATTTAACAAGTGAAATCAATAAGGGATCATAGCTTTCACCTGGATTCACCTGGTCAGTCTGTTATGGAAAGAGCAGGTGTTCTTAATGTTTTGTATACTCAATGCATGAATATATAATCCCTGTGGTCTCACCTTACTGTGGTTGGGGTGGTGAGGGATGTCAGAGGTCACCATGCCATTGGCCTCCAGTGAAGAGTGTCCAACCACAAGGATCTGCTCTACTGTAGCTGAGGGAGGAGGGCACTGTACCTGAGCCAAGGGAGGGGGCAGCTTCTCCTGCTGCAGCTGCTTGTGGTTCATCCTCTGGTAGGACGAAACGGCAGCCCCGGTCCCGTGGTGCTGCTCGTTCCCCCCATATGTACATCTGTTGATGGTATAGTCCATGCCGGGAACATCAGCCATAGTGTAATTCATACAAGCGTCTAAGGTGGTGTGTGTGAGGAGAGGTACCTGGCCATCGTTAAGGCAGGGGTTGCTGTTCAGGGTGGTTTTCCCAGAGGGGTTGCTGTTCAGGGTGGTTTTCCCAGGGGGGTTGCTGTTCAGGGTGGTTTTCCCGGGGGGGTTGCTGTTCAGGGTGGTTTCCCCAGGGGGGTTGCTGTTCAGGGTGGTTTTCCCAGAGGGGTTGCTGTTCAGGGTGGTTTTCCCAAAGGGGTTGCTGTTCAGGGTGGTTTCCCCGGGGGGGTTGCTGTTCAGGGTGGTTTCCCCAGGGGGGTTGCTGTTCAGGGTGGTTTGCCCAGAGGGGTTGCTGTTCAGGGTGGTTTGCCCAGAGGGGTTGCTGTTCAGGGTGGTTTGCCCAGGGGGGTTGCTGTTCAGGGTGGTTTGCCCAGGGGGGTTGCTGTTCAGGGTTGTTTGCCCAGGGGGGCAGTAACTATTGTCCTGCCATTGCTGTTTGCCAGCTGGGAGATGCTCTGTGTGTGTGTTTGGAATGCCACACACTCCGTTGAGATTAGCGCCTGGATGTTTGGCATGGCTGTGAGGGAGCGGTCTCTGGACCAGGGCCTGCTGCTGCTGGAGGTAGTGTTGACGTTCGTGGGCTTGCCGCCAGTGATGGTCCCCATCCGGCTCTGACGCCTTTCCATTTAACAGAGTCTGGGGGGTGTGACAGTCGTCAACCGGTACCCCTGTATTGGCTAGAATGTGTAGGGATGTCCATTCTCCGTTGTGTATTGGCTGACTCTGCAGTCCATTCACCACTGGATGGGGCAAGTGGTTGCTATGCTGGACCCAGTCTTGGACCGCCCTCCCTGGCTGCATGTTGAGGTGCTTCTGCATCTGCTGAACTATGGGGGCATTATGGGAAACGTACTGAGGGTACACATTGGTGGCAGAAGTGGGATTACTTTCAACAGGAGCCTTTGTTGTTTTTGTGGTGGTTTCTGGGGCATTTGTTCCTGGGATAGTGGAGGGTACTTGGTCCCCGTCCTCTGCCCAATCTGTCTTTGCCTCCAGGGAGTCGTGGATGTAGGACAGGATTTCATCGTTGGTCAGCAGGTCATCCAGGGTGGGAACCCGCTCAGGGTGCATCTCCACCCGGATCATCCTCTCGTCCAGCAGCAGCAGCTCCAGGTCCTCAGCGCTCAGTCCCAGGCCCTCCAAAGCCCCAAACAGTTCCCCGTTGGAACAGTTCTCCCCATTTCCTCCATCCCCATCCCAGGCCACCCCACCCCCCGGACTCCCCAGAGACAGGGAGTCCAGGGTTGCCAGCATAGGGTCAAAGCTCGACGCCGGTTCTGGAAGGCCAGGACCCACCACTCCGTTGGACGACTCATCCCAGCCCTGGAGCAGGGCGGTGGGGTCGGAGTCAGAGAAACCAACCCGGTCTCCGAACAGACTGCTGTGGAAGGACAGCTGGGGCTCCAAGGCCGGCTGGCAGACATATACAGACTCAGCCTGACTCATCAGCGCCCCCAAGAGGGAGCCCGGGTCCAGGCCATCCCTGGACACCCTGTCAATCCGGCCCTTCTTGGACTTGTTGACGTTCTTCTCGGAGCCCTGGGTGCTGTGGTTGAAGCGTCCAATTGGATGGCTGGACTGGTAGAGCAGGGCCTCTCCCGTGGCGAAGGTAAAGGGGAGGTGCATGGAACGTTTACGTAGGTGTTCGCCTCCTTCCTCCTCCCTAAAAGGATAGAAAACAGACAGGTCTCAGACTCTTTCTCGAACCCACTACCCTGGCATTTCACGTACCATGCCTAACTGAACTATAGAGCACCATGTTCTACTAGAACAGCTACAGAGCACCATGCAAACGAACTGAAATACAGAGAACCATGTTCTACTAACTGAGCTACAGAGGACCATGTTCTACTAACTAAACTACAGAGAACCATGCCTACTAACTAAACTACAGAGCACCATGCCTACTAACTGAACTACAGAGGACCATGTTCTACTAACTGAACCATGCCTACGAACTAAACTACAGAGAACCATGTTCTACTAACTAAACTACAGAGGACCGTGTTCTACAAACTAAACTACAGAGGACCATGCTCTACTAACTGAACTACAGAGGACCATGTTCTACTAACTGAACCATGCCTACGAACTAAACTACAGAGAACCATGTTCTACTAACTAAACTACAGAGGACCGTGTTCTACAAACTGAGCTACAGAGAACCATGTTCTACTAACTGAACTACAGAGGACCATGCTCTACTAACTGAACTACAGAGGACCATGTTCTACTAACTGAACCATGCCTACTAACAAAACTACAGAGAACCATGTTCTACTAACTAAACTACAGAGGACCATGCTCTACTAACTGAACTACAGAGGACCATGTTCTACTAACTGAACCATGCCTACGAACTAAACTACAGAGAACCATGTTCTACTAACTAAACTACAGAGGACCGTGTTCTACAAACTGAGCTACAGAGAACCATGTTCTACTAACTGAACTACAGAGGACCATGCTCTACTAACTGAACTACAGAGGACCATGTTCTACTAACTGAACCATGCCTACTAACAAAACTACAGAGAACCATGTTCTATTAACTGAAATACAAAGAACAATGTTCTACTAACTGAGTAACAGAGGACCATGTTCTACTAACTGAGTAACAGAGCACAATGCCTACTAACTGAACTACAGAGAACCATGTTCTACTAACTGAACTACAGAGGACCATGTTCTACTAACTGAACTACAGAGGACCATGTTCTACTAACTGAAATACAGAGGACCATGTTCTACTAACCAAACTACAGAGAACCATAACTACTAACTAAACTACAGAGCACCGTGCCTACGAACTGAACTACAGAGGACCATGTTCTACTAACCAAACTACAGAGAACCATACCTACTAACTAAACTACAGAGCACCATGCCTACTAACTAAACTACATAGAAAAATGTTCTGCTAACTGAAATACAGAGAACCATGTTCGACTAACTGAAATACAGAGAACCATGTTTTACTAACTGAGCTACAGAGGACCATGTTCTACTAAATAAACTACAGAGCACCATACCTATTAACTAAACTACAGAGCACCATGCCTACTAACTAAACTACAGAGCACCATGCCTACTAACTGAAATACAGAGAACCATGTTCTACTAACTGAAATACAGAGAACCATGTTTTACTAACTGAGCTACAGAGAACCATGTTCTACTAACTGAGCTACAGAGGACCATGTTCTACTAACTGAACCATGCCTACTAACTAAACTACAGATAACCATGTTCTATTAACTGAAATACAGAGAACCATGTTCTACTAACTGAGCTACAGAGCACAATGCCTACTAACTAAACTACAGAGAACCATGTTCTACTAACTGAACTACAGAGGACCATGTTCTACTAACTGAATTACAGAGGACCATGTTCTACTAACTGAGCTACAGAGGAGCATGTTCTACTAACTGAGCTACAGAGGACCATGTTCTACTAGAACAGCTACAGAGGACCATGTTCTACTAACTGAGCTACATAGGAGCATGTTCTACTAACTAAACTACAGAGAACCATGCCTACTAACTAAACTACAGAGCACCATGCCTACTAACTGAACTACAGAGGACCATGTTCTACTAACTGAACCATGCCTACGAACTAAACTACAGAGAACCATGTTCTACTAACTAAACAACAGAGCACCATGCCTACTAACTGAACTACAGAGAACCATGTTCTACTAACTAAACTACAGAGGACCGTGTTCTACAAACTGAGCTACAGAGAACCATGTTCTACTAACTGAACTACAGAGGACCATGTTCTACTAACTGAATTAATAGAGGACCATGTTCTACTAACTGAACCATGCCTACTAACAAAACTACAGAGAACCATGTTCTTCTAACTGAACTACATAGCACCATGCCTACTAACTGAAATACAGAGGACCATGTTCTACTAACCAAACTACAGAGAACCATACCTACTAACTAAACTACAGAGCACCATGCCTACTAACTGAACTACAGAGGACCATGTCCTACTAACTGAAATACAGAGGAACGTGTTCTAGTAACTGAGCTACAGAGCACCATGCCTACTAACTAAACTACAGAGAAAAATGTTCTGCTAACTGAAATACAGAGAACCATGTTCTACTAACTGAAATACAGAGAACCATGTTCGACTAACTGAAATACAGAGAACCATGTTTTACTAACTGAGCTACAGAGGACCATGTTCTACTAAATAAACTACAGAGCACCATACCTACTAACTAAACTACAGAGCACCATGCCTACTAACTAAACTACAGAGCACCATGCCTACTAACTGAAATACAGAGAACCATGTTCTACTAACTGAAATACAGAGACCCATGTTTTACTAACTGAGCTACAGAGCACCATGCCTACTAACTAAACTACAGAGCACCATGCCTACTAACTAAACTACAGAGCACCATGCCTACTAACTAAACTACAGAGCACCATGCCTACTAACTAAACTACAGAGCACCATGCCTACTAACTGAAATACAGAGAACCATGTTCTACTAACTGAAATACAGAGAACCATGTTCTACTAACTGAAATACAGAGAATCATGTTTTACTAACTGAGCTACAGAGCACCATGCCTACTAACTAAACTACAGAGCACCATGCCTACTAACTAAACTACAGAGCACCATGCCTACTAACTGAAATACAGAGAACCATGTTCTACTAACTGAAATACAGAGAACCATGTTTTACTAACTGAGCTACAGAGCACCATGCCTACTAACTAAACTGCAGAGCATCATGCCTACTAACTGAACTACAGAGGACCATGTTCTACTAACCAAACTACAGAGCACCATGCCTACTAACTGAACTACAGAGGACCATGTCCTACTAACTGAAATACAGAGACCCATGTTTTACTAACTGAGCTACAGAGCACCATGCCTACTAACTAAACTACAGAGCACCATGCCTACTAACTAAACTACAGAGCACCATGCCTACTAACTAAACTACAGAGCACCATGCCTACTAACTAAACTACAGAGCACCATGCCTACTAACTGAAATACAGAGAACCATGTTCTACTAACTGAAATACAGAGAACCATGTTCTACTAACTGAAATACAGAGAATCATGTTTTACTAACTGAGCTACAGAGCACCATGCCTACTAACTAAACTACCTGCTTTCCAACACACCTGCACCTGCTTTCCAACACACCTGCACCTGCTTTCCAACACACCTGCACCTGCTTTCCAACACACCTGCACCTGCTTTCCAACACACCTGCACTTGCTTTCCAACACACCTGCACCTGCTTTCCAACACACCTGCACCTGCTTTCCAACACACCTGCACCTGCTTTCCAACACACCTGCACCTGCTTTCCAACACACCTGCACCTGCTTTCCAACACACCTGCACCTGCTTTCCAACACACCTGCACCTGCTTTCCAACACACCTGCACCTGCTTTCCAACACACCTGCACCTGCTTTCCAACACACCTGCACCTGCTTTCCAACACACCTGCACCTGCTTTCCAACACACCTGCACCTGCTTTCCAACACACCTGCACCTGCTTTCCAACACACCTGCACCTGCTTTCCAACACACCTGCACCTGCTTTCCAACACACCTGCACTTGCTTTCCAACACACCTGCACTTGCTTTCCAACACACCTGCACTTGCTTTCCAACACACCTGCACTTGCTTTCCAACACACCTGCACCTGCTTTCCAACACACCTGCACCTGCTTTCCAACACACCTGCACCTGCTTTCCAACACACCTGCTCCTGCTTTCCAACACACCTGCACCTGCTTTCCAACACACCTGCACCTGCTTTCCAACACACCTGCACCTGCTTTCCAACACACCTGCACCTGCTTTCCAACACACCTGCACCTGCTTTCCAACACACCTGCACCTGCTTTCCAACACACCTGCACTTGCTTTCCAACACACCTGCACTTGCTTTCCAACACACCTGCACCTGCTTTCCAACACACCTGCACTTGCTTTCCAACACACCTGCACTTGCTTTCCAACACACCTGCACCTGCTTTCCAACACACCTGCACTTACTTTGAACACATCGCACATTGTTTATCTATTTACACTCTGAGTGTAAATGGGAGGGTGCTGATTTTCCTTTACAAACGGGGATTGGCATGAAAGCAGGTGTCAGATTACAGGTGACTGGTACTTCCTGAGTGCAACATGCAAACATAGCAGCAACACGTCGTTGTCATCATCCCCTGTCTGGAGAAGACACCCAGTTTGTTACAACATCACCAGCTTTTCACCGTGTGTTGTTAATGTCCTTTGTTCTTATTTTATTATAACGTTTAAATGTTGTTGTTTTTTAACCAGGACAGATTCATGCAAGCCTTAACAGAGTGCAGCTTCATTATATTGTGTGAACTTAGGCAGACCACGCTTCCTCAGCCCCCTTATAGTACATTTGGATTGGCAAGTGGTGTGGGAGACTGAATTTAGTAAGGTTCACATACATCTGCCCTCTGTTAAAAAATAAAAACTTGTGTTTATTTCTCAATATAGAATCCTGGAAACAAGTATTTTTTGGGGGGGGTTAGTTGATAAGGCATAGTTAGTGTTAAGGATGAAGATATGGGGGTTCCATGAGAATCTGCTTATTGTTACAGTAATAGTTAAGAGGGCCCCATTTTTAGTGTCCCATGATGCTTCTGTGTTCGATACATCTGTTACAACTCCTGTTAAATCTCTCAACTGTCAATACACCTGTTTTCAGTAGCTTAAGAGAGATCTGGGCCCATATCCACAGAGTCTAACTGTAGGAGTGCTGATCTAGGATCTTTCCATATATTCTTATTAATTCTGATCTAAAAGGCTAAACTGATCCTATATCAGCCCTCCTGCTCTGAGAAGCTTTGTGGGTACGGGCCCTGTTCTAAGTTGTGGGGCATACGTTTTATCTCATCTCCAGTGTCCTTCCCATACTGTAATTCCAAACTACAGTACCCATCAGGCACTGGTGCAGTCCCACCACTCCCTCAGGTATCTATCAGTCAGCTGTGTTTACACAGGCAGCCCAATTCTGATATTTTTTTCACTCGTCGGTCTTTTGACCAATCGGATGAGCTCTGAAAAAGATTTGACGTGGAAAGGCCAATTAGTGGAGAAACGACCCAAATTGGGCTGCCTGTGTAAACGCAGCCTGTGGTGTATCTATTCCAGAGCAACAGGACAAATGCAGAGAAGTTAACACTATTTGACATTTTCTAACACTGGTTTGTACTGCAAAATAAATCCCACTAATTTCTGATTTTCTTATTTTTGTTAAAGTTCTCGAAACTAAAGAAACAAGCAACGTTAGAAATTCAACACTGAAATTTGAACCTTTTTTGGCATGAAAGTTGTTAAAGTTGCATCTCGACTCAACTTACATTTGTCTTTTTTCTAAGTCTATTTGTATCTGTTGTTTCTTTAAGTAAACAATTAAGAATATTAAAGGATTTAATCAGGCAATTCTTATTCTTTCAGTTTGTTTGAACTATGCAGCAGAACCACACTGTCTTCAGACCGATGACGTCGTTCTAATGAGACCGCGGTGTCATTGTCTTAGGTCAACTGATAGTTAATGGCAGAACCACACAAAGCAGGCCCGTTTAGCTGTGTTTACACAGGCAGCTAATTCTGATCTTTTGTCCAATTGTTCCAAAAGACCAATTAGTGGGGGGGTATAAATCAGAATTGGGACGGCCTGTGTAAACGCGGCTATAATACAATATACATACTGTGCATTCGGGAAAGTATTCAGACCCCTTGACTTTTTCCACATTCTTACGTTAGACTTATTCTAAAATTGATTAAATAAAACATTTTCCTCATCAATCTACACACACTACCCCATAATGACAAAGTGAAAACAGGTTTTTAGAAATACTTGCAAATGTCTAAAAACCAACAACTGAAATACCTTATTTAGAGAAGTATTCAGACCCTTTGCTATGAGACTCGAAATTGAGATAATGTGCATCTTGTTTCCATTGATCATCATTGAGATGTTTCTACAACTTCATTGGAGTCCACTTTAGTCAATTCAATTGATTGGACATGATTTGGAAAGGCACACACCTGTCTACATAAGGTCCAATGGTTGACAGTGCATGTCAGAGCAAAAACCAAGGGTACCAAAACATTTTGAAGGTCCCCAAGAACACAGTGGCCTCTATCATTCTTACATTGAAGAAGTTTGGAACCACAAAGGCACTTCCTAGAGCTGGCTGCCTGGCCAAACTTGAGCAATCGGGGGAAAAGGGCATTGGGAGGTGACCAAGAACCCGATGGTCACTCTGACAGAGCTCCAGAGTTCCTCTATGAAGATGGGAGAACCTTCCAGAAGGACAACCATCTCTGCAGCACTCCACCAATCAGGCCTTTATGGTAAATTGGCTAGATGGAAGCCACTCCTCAATAAAAGTCACATGACAGTCCACTTGGAGTTTGCCAAAAGGCACCTCAAGGCTCTGACCATGAGAAACAAGATTATCTGGTCTGATGAAACCAAGATTGAACTCTTTGGCCTGAATGCCAAGCGTCACATCTGAAGGAAACCAAAGGTGAAGCATGGTGGTGGCAGCTGTGGGAATGTTTTTCAGCAGCAAGGACTGGGAGACCAGTCAGGATTGAGGGAAGATGAACGGAGCAAAGTGCAGAGAGATCCTTGACGAAAACCTGCTCCAGAGCGCTCAGACTGGGGCGAAGGTTCACCTCCCAACAGGGCAACGACCCTCAGCACACAGCCAAGACAACGCAGGAGTGACTTCGGGACAAGTCTCAATGTCCTTGGGTGGCCCAGCCAGAGCCCGGACTTGAACCCGATCGAACATCTCTAGGGAGATCTGAAAATGGCTGTGCAGAGATTCTCCCCATCCAATCTGAAGCATCTTGAGAAGATCTGCAGAGATTAATGGGAGAAAGTCCCAAAATACAGGTGTGCCAAGCTTGTAGCCTCATACACAAGAAGACTCTAAGCTGTCATCGCTGCCAAAGGAGCTTCAACAAAGTACTGAGTAAAGGGTCTGAATACTTATGTAAATGACATGTTTCAGGTTTTTATTTTTAATACATTTGCAAACATTTCTAAAATTGTTTTTGCTTTGTCATTATGGGTTATTGTGTGTAGATTGATGAGGGGAAAACAACTATTTAATCCATTTCAGAATAAGGGTGTAACGTAACAATGTGGAACAAGTGAAATGTATATGTACATTAATAAATGGCTAATGACATCACACTTAAAACATGTCTATAAAGGCACAACATCAATATACACCTCTTAGAGAGGGAAACCAATTACTTGGAACAAATTCTTATTTACAATGACGGCCTACCCTAACCCAGACAGCACTGGGCCAATTGTGCGCCGCCCTATGGGACTCCCAATCACAGCCGGGTGTGTAATAGCCTGGAATCGAACCAGGGTCTGTAGTGAGGCCTCTTGCACTGAGATGCAATGCCTTAGACCGCTGCGCTTTGTGAATTATTTTGTTTTAAAAAAATGTATTCAGATTTTTAAGGGTGTGCTGCAGCACCCTCAGCACACCCATGGTTATGCCCATAACATGATACAGACACCCCCATACAGTAAAATATGAAGAGTGGTACTCAGTTTTGTGTTGGATTTGCCCCAAACATAACGCTTTGTATTCAGGATATAAAGTTAATTTCTTTGCCACATTTTTAGCAGTTTTACTTTGGTGCCTTATTTTGAACTGGATGCATGTTTTGGAAATGTTTAATTCTATACAGGTTTCCTTCTTTTTACTCTGTTATTTGTGTTATTATTGTGGAGTAACTTTAATGTTGTTGATCCATCCTCAGTTTTCTCCTATCACAGCCATTAAACTCTGTTACTGTTTGGCCTCATGGTGAAAACCCTTGAGCGGTTTCCTTTCTCTCTGGCAACTGCGTTAGGAAGGGCGCCACTGGGTGTATTGATACAACATCCAAAGCCATATTAATAACTTCAATGTCTGCTTTTTTATTTTACTCATCTAGTAATAGGTGCCCTTCTTTTCGAGGCATTGGAAAACCTTCCTGGCCTTAATGGTTAGATCTGTTTTTGAAATCCACTGCTCGACTGAGGGACCTTATAGATAATTGTGTGTGTGGGATACAGAGATGAGGTAGTCATTCAAACAATCATGTTAAACACTTATTGCACACAGAGTGAGTACATGTAACTTATTATGTAACTTGTTAAGCATATTTTTACTCCTGATCTTAATTAGGCCTGCCATAACAAAGGGGGTTGAATACTTATTGACTCAAGACATTTCAGATTTTCATTTTGTATTAATTTGTAAACATTCTAAAAACGTAATTCCAATTTGACATTATGGGGTATTGTGTGTAGGCCAGTAACACAAAATCTCAATTTAATCTTTTTTAAATTCAGGCTTTAACATAACAAAATGTGGAAAAAGTCAAGGGGTGTAAATACATCTGAAGGCCCTGTATGTGTCAGTCCATGTAATTTGCTGTGTGAAGAAATAGTTAGACACAGTGGGGCAAAAAAGTATTTCGTCAGCCACCAATTGTGCAAGTTCTCCCACTTACAAATATGAGAGGCCTGTAATGTTCATCATAGGTACACTTCAACTATGACAGACAAAATGAGAAAAAAATCCAGAAAATCACATTGTAGGATTTTTTATGAATTTATTTGCAAATTATGATGGAAAATAAATATTTGGTCACCTACAAACAAGCAAGATTTCTGGCTCTCACAGACCTGTAACTTCTTCTTTAAGAAGCCCCTCTGTCCTCCACTCATTACCTGTATTAATGGAACCTGTTTGAACTTGTCATCAGTATAAAAGACACCTGTCCACAACCTCAAACAGTCACACTCCAAACTCTACTATGGCCAAGACCAAAGAGCTGTCAAAGGACACCAGAAACAAAATTGTAGACCTGCACCAGGCTGGGAAGACTGAATCTGCAATAGGTAAGCAGCTTGGTTTGAAGAAATCAACTGTGGGAGCAATTATTAGGAAATGGAAGACATACAAGGCCACTGATAATCTCCCTCGATCTGGGGCTCCACGCAAGATCAAAGGGTCAAAATGATCACAAGAACGGTGAGCAAAAATCCCAGAACCACACGGGGGGACCTAGTGAATGACCTGCAGAGAGCTGTGACCAAAGTAACAAAGCCTACCATCAGTAACACACTACGCCGCCAGGGACTCAAATCCTGCAGCGCCATACATGTCCAGGCCCGTCTGAAGTTTGCTAGAGAGCATTTGGATGATCCAGAAAATGATTGGGAGAATGTCATATGGTCAGATGAAACCAAAATAGAACTTTTTGGTAAAAACTCAACTCATCGTGTTTGGAGGACAAAGGATGCTGAGTTGCATCCAAATAACAAAAAAAATACAAATACATAATAAAATTTCACAACTAATCGCATTAGTAGTGTACAAAGTCAGAGGTGTGCTATTTGATAGATTCCCCCGCTCCCCCTACCTCGGGCTTCCAGAGGGGAGACCTGAGGTCAACCTACCCCTGCTACCGCTACCTCGGGCTTCCAGTGGGGAGACCTGAGGTCAACCTACCCCCGCCCCACTCCCCATCTTGTACTTCAGAGTGGGAGACCTTCTATTGAACGATCACATGAAATGACATTGAAGAGTGTAGAAGAGTGTAGACAAAGCTTGGGGGGTGACCGTTTCCTTGAATACTGAGCCTAAATGAATGGAAGTGATAGCCAGGTTGAATGAGTATACTTCAGGGAAGTCCAACACCAGGAGAGAGAGGGTCTAAATGGCTTCCAGACACAATGGTTAGTTACTGATTTATTTCAAAGCTTTTCAGCGTATTGTTTTTAGTTGTCTCACATTGTATTTATATTTGTTTATTGTTGACTTCATGGTTTGCTTAAGCAGAGAAGGGAACACGCCTCGATCCACATCAACGGGACTGTGGTAGAGAGTGTCAGCAGTTTTAAGTTCCTCAGCAACCACATCGCCAAGGACCTGACATCGACCAGCAACACCACTCTTGTCAAGAGGCCTCAACAGCGTCCCTACTTCCTAAGGCGGCCGAAGAACATACTACCACTGCACCATCGAGAGCGTCCTGACCGGTTGCATCATCGGTCTGGTACAGGAGTTTCTCCACGACCGCAAGGGTCCGTGTTCACAATGCCCTCTAGTACATCGCTGGGTCCGTGTTCCATCCATGACATCTACTTGAAATGGTGCCCAAGGAAGTCCAATGCTCTAACCACTAGGCTACACTGCCGCCCCAGTTTCTATCTACTAGCCATCAGACTGCTGAACACTTTAAACAGACTGATCACCTGCTCTGATTCTTCTCACCTTAGCACACCCTAAACCTAACACTGGCCTTAACCTAACACTAATTCTAAACTTAACCCTAGATCATAAACCTAACACTAATTCTAACCTTAACCCTAAACCCAACTGGTTGTTTTTTGACTATTCTTGTGGGGAAAAGTGTAACTAAACACTCTCACACACACACACACACACACACACTGGATCTCTGGGCTCTTGAGTGGTGCAGCGGTCGAAGGCACTGCATCTCAGTGCAAGATGTGTCACTACAGTCCCTGGTTCATATCCAGGCTGTATCACATCAGGCCATGATTGGGAGTCCCATAGGGTGGTGCACAATTGGCCCAGCGTTTTCTGGGTTTGACCACTTGGGAGCAAAAGTACTACTTAAGTAGTTTTTTGGGGTATCTGTACTTTACTTTACTTTTTGTATTTTTGCCCACTTTTACTTCACTACATTCCTAATGAAATTGTTTTACTTTTTACTCCATACATTTTCCCTGACACCAAAAAGTACTTGCTACATTTTGACAGGAAAATGGTCCAATTCACACACTTATCAAGAGAACATCCCTGGTCATCCTTTCTGCCTCTGATCTGGCAGACTCATTAAACACAAATGTTTTGTTTGTAAATTATGTCTGAGTTTTGGCGTGTGCCCCTGGCTATCTGTCCAAAAAAAAAATATATATATATTGTGCCTTCTGGTTTGCTTAATATAAGGAATTTGAAATGATTTATACATTTACTTTTGATACTTAAGTACATTTAAAATCAAATACCTTTACACTTTTACTCAAGTAGTATTTTACTGGGTGACTTTTCACATGTTCTATTAAGGTTTCTTTACTTTGACTTTTTCCATCACTGTCCAGCATAGAAGCCAGGATGTCCATGTGTCAACCAGGTCCCCATGCCTTTGTCATGGTTATCCCTGTAAACTCACACAAAGGCAGGGAGTGGACAGTAGAGGGCCTCCTCGAGCTTCTAAACCACAGTGTGGAGGCACATGACACTGAGGGGCAGGTCACTAAATGAGCACATAGCGAGACATGGGTTTTCTCCATATAGGCAACATGGGCAGCTGCCCAGGGCGGCTACTTGCCGGGGGCAGCACAGGGCGCCCGCACAAATTTTTTTTTTTTATATTATAACATTCACAATAGTGACATTTGCACGATTGGTTTTCTATTGCTCATTTGCAAGTCACATCAATGATATCATGTCACCATGTGGGACTGTGGGTCAATTAACCTTGTCGGAGTGGACGCCCTGATTCTAGTTTGTGAGCCAGGCAGGCTACTGCCTGGGAAGGTCTCCCACTCAGAAGTACGAGATGGGGAGGGGGCGGGGGTAGGTTGACCTCAGGTCTCCCCACTGGAAGCCCGAGGTAGGGGAAGCGGGGGTAGGTTGACCTCAGGTCTCCCCTCTGGAAGCCCGAGGTAGGGGGAGCGGGGGAATCTATCAAATAGCACACCTCTAACTTTGTACACTACTAATGCGATTAGTTGTGAAATTTTATTATGTATTTGTATTTTTTTTTATTTCACCTTTATTTAACCAGGTAGGCTAGTTGAGAACAAGTTCTCATTTACAACTGCGACCTGGCCAAGATAAAGCAAAGCAGTGCAACACAAACAACAACACAGGATTACACATGGAATAACATGGAATAAAGAATAAACAAGTCAATAACACAGAAGAAAAAAATAAAGTCTATATACAGTGTGTGCAAATGGCGTGAGGAGGTAGGCAACAATTAGGCCATAGTAGTGAAGAAATACAATTTAGCAGATTAACACTGGAGTGATAAATGAGCAGATGATGATGTGCAAGTAGAGATACTGGTGTGCAAAAGAGCAGAAAACTAAATAAAAACAGTATGGGGATGAGGTAGGTAAAATGGGTGGGCTATTTACAGACGGACTATGTACAGCTGTAGCGGTCGGTTGGCTGCTCAGATAGCTGATGTTAAAGTTAGTGAGGGAAATATAAGTCTCCAGCATCAGCGAATTTTGCAATTCGTTGCAGTCACTGGCAGCAGAGAACTGGAAGGAAAGGCGGCCAAATGAGGTGTTGGCTTTGGGGGTGACCAGTGAGATATACCTGGTGGAACGTGTGCTACGGGTGGGTGATGTTATCGTGACCAGTGAGCTGAGATAAGGCGGAGCTTTACCTAGCATAGACTTATAGATGACCTGGAGTCAGTGGGTCTGGTGACTAGAGCATACAGGTCGCAGTGGTGGGTGGTATAAGGTGCTTTGGTAACAAAACGGATGGCACTATGATAGACTGCATCCAGTTTGCTGAGTAGAGTATTGGAAGCTATTTTGTAGATGACATCGCCAAAGTCAAGGATCGGTAGGATAGTCAGTTTTACGAGGGTAAGTTTGGCGGCATGAGTGAAGGAGGCTTTGTTGCGAAATGGAAAGCCAATTCTAGATTTGATTTTGTATTGGAGATGTTTAATATGAGTCTGGAAGGAGAGTTTACAGTCTAGCCAAACACCTAGGTATTTATAGTTGTCCACATATTCTAGGTCAGAACCGTCCAGGGTGGTGATGCTAGTCGGGCAGGTGGATGCGGGCAGCAAACGGTTGAAAAGCATGCATTTAGTTTTACTAGCGTTTAAAAGCAGTTGGAGGCCACGGAAGGAGTGTTGTATGGCATTGAAGCTCGTTTGGAGGTTAGTTAGCACAGTGTCCAAAGAAGGGCCAGAAGTATACAGAATGGTGTCGTCTGCATAGAGGTGGATCAAGGAATCACCCTCAGCAAGAGTGACATCATTGATATATACAGAGAAAAGAGTCGGCCTGAGAATTGAACCCTGTGGTACCCCAATGGAGACTGCCAGTGTTCCGGACAACAGGCCCTCCGATTTGACACACTAAACTCTGCCTGCAATGCAGTTGATGAACCAGGTGAGGCAGTCATCAGAGAAACCAAGGCTATTGAGTCTGCCGATAAGAATACGTTGATTGACAGAGTCGAAAGCCTTGTCCAGGTCGATGAAGACGGCTGCACAGTACTATCTTTTATTGATGGCGGTTATGATATCGTTTAGTACCTTGAGCGTGGCTGAGGTGCACCCGTGACCGGCTAGGGAACCGGATTGCACAGCGGAGAAGGTACGGTGGGATTCTAAATGGTCAGTGATCTGTTTATTAACTTGGCTTTCGAAGACTTTAGAGAGGCAGGGCAGGATATATATAGGTCTATAGCAGTTTGGGTCTAGTGTGTCACCCCCTTTGAAGAGGGGGATGACCGCGGCAGCTTTCTTATCTCGGACGATATGAAAGAGAGGTTGAACAGACTGGTAATAGGGGTTGCAGCTCTTTCAGAACATCTGCTATCTGGATTTGGATTTGGGTGAAGGAAAAGCTGGGTGGGCTCGGGCAAGGAACTGCGGTGTTGGTGTAGCCAGGAGGAAAGCATGGCCAGCCATAGAGAAATGCTTACTGAAATTTTCAGTGGTGATAGTGTTACCAAGCCTCCGTGCAGTGGGCAGCTGGGAGGAGGTGCTCTTGTTCTCCATGGACTTTACAGTGTCCCAAAACCTTTTGGAGTTAGAGCTACGAGATGAAAATTTCTACTTGAAAAAGCTAGCCTTCGCTTTCCTTTGTGTGTTTCTTGTTGGAAGTGCAATAATCAGGCTCTCTTCTTCTTAACTGTTTTTTCTATTTGTGTGATATAAGATTTGTGCAATTTAGTTTTATGTTAGCAAAGGTGTATTTTTTTTTTTAAACCAGGCATGTCAGTGAAACCTTTTTGGGATAGGGGGCAGCATTTTCACTTTTGGATGAATAGTGTGCCCAGAGTGAACTGCCTCCTACTCTGTCCCAGATGCTAATATATGCATATTATTATTAGTATTGGATAGAAAACACTATGAAGTTTCTAAAACTGTTTGAATGATGTATGTGTGTATAACAAAACTCATATGGCAGGCAAAAACCTGAGAAAAATCCAACCAGGAAGTGGGACATCTGAGGTTTGTAGTTTTTCAAAGCTTGGCCTACCAAATACACATTGAGATATGGATAAAGTGGCACTTCCTATGGCTTCCACTAGATGTCAACCGTCTTTAGAAACTTAAAAGGGGATTCTACTATAAAGGAGGGGCTCATGAGACCTTCTTGAAGTCAGTGGTCTGGCATAGTGCCTTGGTCTCATGACGCACGCTCCTGACAGAGTTACTTCTCGTTCCAGTGTTTTTCTGAAGACACAGGAATTCTCCGGTTGGAACATTATTGATGTTTTATGTTAAAAACATCCTAAAGATTGATTCCATACATCGTTCGACATGTTTCTAAAGGACTGTTTTTGTCTGGATGAAGTGCCTGCGCCTCATGAAGATGGATTACTGGGCTGAACACGTTAACAACAAGTGGCCATTTGGACATAAATTATGGAACGTATGGAACAAATCAGTCATTTATTGTTGAACTGGGATTCCTGGGAGTCCCTTCTGATCAATATAATCAAAGGTAAGTGAATATTTATGGTGTTGTTTCTAACTTTGTTGATTCCAAAATGGCGGATATTCCTGTTTTGGCTTCTGAGCGCCGTTCTCAGATTATGCTTCTTTTAAAAAAAATCTGACACAGTGGTTGCATTAAGGAGAAGTCTATGTTTAATTATGTGAATAACACTTGTATTTTTTTATCAATGTTTATTATGAGTATTTCTGCAAAATCACCGGATGTTTTGGAATCAAAATATTACTGCACGTAAGGCGCCAGGGTAAACAGAGATTTTTGGATATAAATATGCACATTATCAAACAAAACATACATGTATTGTGTAACATGATGTTCTATGAGTGTCATCTGATGAAGATCATCAAAAGTTAGTGATTCATTTTATCTATATTTCTGCTTTTTGTGACTCCTGTCTTTGGCTGGAAAAATGGCTGTGTTTTTTCGACTTGGCTATGACCTAACATAATCATATGTTGTGCTTTCGCTGTGAAGCATTTTTGAAATTGGACACAATGGGTAGATTAACAAGTTGTGTATTTTTCATTTGCTGTTTTGGACTTGTTAATGTGTGAAATATTTTTGAATTTCGCTCGCTGCCTTTTCAGCGGAATGTTGTCGCCCTGCGCTAGAACAAATTCTTATTTATAATGACAGCCTAGAAACAGTGGGTTAAATGCGTTGTTCAGGGGCAGAACACCATATTTTTTACCTTGTCAGTTCAGGGATTTGATCAAGCAACCTTTCAGGTATTGGCCCAACGCTCTAACCACTAAGTTTCCTGCTGCCTGTCTTTTTTGTTTGGATTTATATACTAAAATTTGTTTCCATTTGTCTTTGTTACTTCTTTTTGTTATTTATGAGTCTTATTTTTGTATATTTTTAAATTTAAATAGTTTAAAATGTTAGGATAATTTATTTGTGTTGTCCACATGTCTGAATAAAAATTAGAGTTAGAGCAGAATGGTGCTTTTTTTGGCGGGTGGAGGGGCGCTGAAAGGGGGGATTTGCCCAGGGAGCCATACAAGTTAGACCCGCCACTGCCAGGGACAATATCATCACTCAGAACCTAGAGCTGCCGAGGATGATAGATGAAATGGTGGAAGGAAACAGTGAGGGCAGTGGTCTTGGTTATGTTGTCCTGAATTCAATTTTTTCAATGGCCGTTGAGGTAAAGAGGTCAGCAGAGGACAAGCCTGAGACGGATGAAGGTGTAGAGACAGAGGGACACACTCAGATCTTTTTACCAGATAATTCCCCCCAAAACCTCTATCCTTACATTTGAATTGGTTCTGTGCCAAATGTGAAATCATGCAAATAGATTATATGATTATGTGAGGGCTCCACTAAGGACAGCAACTGGGACTAAGGACAGCAACTGGGACTAAGGACAGCAACTGGGACTGCTAATGGAACTGGTTCTGTGAGGGCTCCACTAAGGACAGCAACAGGGACTGCTATAGGAGCTGGGTCTGTGAGGGCTCCACTAAGGACAGCAACAGGGATTATTACTATATGAGCTGCAGCAGGGACTCTGCCGGGGAGTTTTCTGATATGAGAGGAGGCCAGAGAGAACAGAGTGGAGTCACATTAACAAGGATCTACATGGAAGATAAACTGGGATTGAGGAATAAACATTACAAGCACAGACTCAGTTCAACATTCAATTTAATTACAAGTTCAATGTGGAATAAACCAAACCAATGCAGCTGTTTTTATGTCAATATTACATCATTTCTGGGTAACAATTAAGTGCCTTACTGTGATTGTTTGAATGAATTGACAAAAATGGCGAAAAATAGTTTCTCAAGCAATAATTTTTCTAGGACTGTCTGGGAGCAATCTAGCTGTTATTGGAAGATAGGTTTGGAACTCTTTTTCTTATTGGTTTATTGACGAATTTACTGCCTGGTGATGTCACCAGGTATTTAAAAACTCCCACCAAAATAGGTTGAAATGTCAGGCAGTCCTTTCAAACAGCTGTTACACTAGAAGGGCATTATCATGTTCACAATTTCACAGTATTATTCCAACCTCATGATGTGGAAATATGAATAAAATCAAGTTTCTGATTGCACAGCGCCTTGAAAATACTATTGATCAATGATCAAGATGTGCATGGCATCAAAGGGTGTGATTTGAGCAAACATTTATAAAATGGAGCAAATGCTTCCCATGACACTTTCAGAAACAGCACTTGGTTTCTATGATTTAATGTACTGTGTTCAACTAATGTTTTCCATGAGATCAACATTACTTTGGATAAAATATTGTTTATTTAAAGTAATCATTTGTTTTTAACAATGTAATGTGTTAAGGGAATTTTTATCTATAATGACTAATTATGTATACATTTCAATCAGGATGTACTAATCAGAATACAATTATGGTACTGTATATGTACTAATCAAAATACTAAATGTTACTGTATATGTATGAATTTTCTTATCTGATCCCAGTACTGAAGTGAATGTGGTCAAGAGTTTAGTAACAATGACAGTCTGTTCATTGGTACAAATGAATCAGACTGGCTAGAATGCTTATCTACACAAGAAAACCTTGACTCGTAAATTATATTAAATTGGTAGGGAGACGGATGTGGGAAGGCTTGAGACACAGCCTTGGTACTGGAACGGAGGTGTGTGAACGTGGGCAAAAGTTAGAACAATGACGGTCTGTTCCTTTGTACAAATTAATGAACTATCTCCAGATGGCAGGGACGGACTATCTCCAGACTGTCTAGAATGCTTAACTACACTGACTGACCTTGGCTTTAGGCGAGGAGGGAAGGCTTGAGAACTATAGGGCCTCTCTACCAGTGTCAAGAAGAGATAGAACATTTAGAAAACGCTGACGTCATTTTCAGTTTATAACCTGTGGTAAAATGTGTATGAAGGCAGTACTCTCTTGAATTAAACGCTGTTACCTGACTTTTAAGACCGGGGCTCTGTCCATTCTTATAAGATAAGGGTCTTACAAACCCTTACATACATTGACAGAGTGTTTAATTTTGATTGGGAAATAAAACAGAGGAATTTAGAATTCCTTCAACAAATGACAACAATAAATATGACCAATAATGGCTCCATTGGTTATGGTAAGAGTAAAAGTAGCATTACTTTTCATAGAAATAGAAAAAAATACTCATATTCAAAATCAAAATGATACAAATCATATATTTAAGAGAGATTGAAATGTACTGCGGGGGGGATGATCCAACTCAAGGTGTCATAAAAAAATAATTTCCCCCACCTCACAAAGTATTTTTTTTTTCACATGACCCTCCACTTGTACTGTAAAATTAATTGAACACCCTCCCCCTCATAGAATTAACTCAAAATAATGTTTATGACCACAAATAACAATAACTGTAGCGACCCTGTGTTTATAAACTTGGATATAAACTTCAACACTTCAGCATGTGTTTGTGGCACTGTCAATGCCATGCAGGGCTACATGCCAGAAGTTTGAGGGATTGCTGACCACCACAAACGAGCTCACTCTCCCTGCCTGTTTCATTACACTACGATCAGAGCCAGTTGAAGACAATGATTAGCTAGGGAGAAATCAGATTAGCTTGGGAGAAATCAGATTTTCAACATTTTGAAACCATATTTCTAATTATATCCAATATATGCAACACATTTTCAACCAACAGTTTTCTGTGCAACAGCTTTCTCGCACCACACAACCAATAAACAAAGCATACTGACTTTGAGCACTTCAACTTGAGAGGTCAAAGAAAACCCCCCGCGGGCCAAATTCGACCAACAGGCCGCCAGTTGGGGAACCCTGATTTAAGGTGTCTTATAGCCAGGTTTCTATTCAATTGGCGACCGATTTTCATGTGAATATTCTAAAATCTTCAGAAAAACAATATGACTGACCTTCATGTCCTTTAGTAAAAAATAGGCGCTGGACAACATGACAGGGAAGATTTACATTTACCGGACATTTGAGAAATGTAATGGACATCCATATGCATTCAGATCCAACCTGGTACAGCCTAACATAATGATGGTCCATCTCACGGTTCAGTTGTCAGTAATTTGAGCACTAAAAGTATCAGAGCATTGAATGCAAAGGCCTATTGGTTTATATGCCCACTGTATGATATTAATATTTTAATATAAATACATTACCAGTCAAAAGTTTGGACACACCTACTCATTCAAGGGTTTTTCTTATTTGGACTATTTTCTACATTAAAATATATTTTATATAACAGTCTTGAAGGAGTTCCCACATATGCTGAGCACTTGTTGGCTGCTTTTCCTTCACTCTGCAGTCCATCTCATCCCAAACCATCTCAATTAGGTTGAGGTTGGGTGATTGTGGAAGCCAGGTCATCTGATGCAGCACTCCATCACTCTCCTTCTTGGTCAACTATCCCTTACACAGCCTGGAGGTGTGTTGGGTCATTGTCCTGTTGAAAAACAAATGATAGTCCCACTAAGCACAAACCAGATGGGATGGCGTATCGCTGGAGAACGCTGTCGTAGCCATACTGGTTAAGTGTGCCTTCAATTCTAAATATATCACAGACAGTGTCACCAGCAAAGCACTCCCACACCATCACACCTCCTTCTCCATGCTTCACACATGTGGAGATAATCTGTCCACTTAATCATATTGAAGATGAGTCTTCAATAAAGATGTAAAGGTCGAGACCGAGTCTGCGTCTCTCACATGGATAGGCAGACTATTCCATAAAAATTGAGCTCTATAGGAGAAAGCCCTGCCTCCAGCTGTTTGCTTAGAAATTCTAGTGACAGTAAGGAGGCCTGCATCTTGTGACCGTAGCGTACGTGTAGGTATGTATGGCAGGACCAAATTGGAAAGATAGGTAGGAGCAAGCCCATGTAATGCTTTGTAGGTTAGCAGTAAAACCTTAAAACCAGACCTTGCCTTAACAGGAAGCCAGTGTAGAGAGGCTAGCACTGGAGTAATATGATACATTTTTGGGGGTTCCAGTCAAGATTCTAGCAGCCGTGTTTAGCACTAACTGAAGTATATTTGGTGCTTTATCCAGGTAGCCGGAAAGTAGAGCATTGCAGTAGTCTAACCTAAAAGTGACAAAAGCATGGATACATTTTTCTGCATCATTTTTGGACAGAAAGTTTCAGATTTTTGCAATGTTACGTAGATGGAAAAAAGCTGTCCTTGAAACAGTCTTGATATGTTCATCAAAAGAGAGATCAGGGTCCAGAGTAATGCAGAGGTCCTACAGAGTTTTATTTGAGACGACTGTACAACCATCAAGATGAATTGTCAGATTCAACAGAAGATCTCTTGGTTTCTTGGGACTTAGAACTAGCATCTCTGTTTTGTCCGAGTTTAAAAGTAGAACATTTGCCGCCATCCACTTCCTTATGTCTGAAACACAGGCTTCCAAGGAGGGCAATTTTGGGGCTTCACCATGTTTCATCGAAATGTACAGCTGTGTGTCGTCCGCATAGCAGTGAAAGTTAACATTATGTTTCCGAATGACATCACCAAGAGGTAAAATATATAGTGAAAACAATAGTGGTCCTAAAACGGTGCCTTGAGGAGCATCAATATTTACAGTAGATTTGTCAGAGGACAAAACATCCACAGAGACAAACTGATAACTCTCTGACAGATAAGATCTAAACCAGGCCAGAACTTGTCCATGTAGACCAATTTGGGTCTCCAATCTCTCCAAAAGAATGTGGTGATCGATGGTATCATAAGCAGCACTAAGGTCTAGGAGCACGAGGACAGATGCAGAGTCTCGGTCCAATGCCATTAAAAGGTAATTTACCACCTTCACAAGTGCAGTCTCAGTGCTATGATGGGGCCTAAAACCAGACTGAAGCGTTTCGTATAGATTGTTTGTCTTCAGGAAGGTTGTGAGTTAGCTTTTTCACATTTTTTTGAGAGGAATGGAAGATTCGATTTAGGCCGATAGTTTTTTATATTTTCTGGGTCAAGGTTTGGCTTTTTCAAAAGAGGCTTTATTACTGCCACTTTTAGTGAGTTTGGTACACATCCGGTGGATAGAGAGCCGTTTGTTATGTTCAACATAGGAGGATCAAACACAGGAAGCAGCTCTTTCAGTAGTTTAGTTGGAATTGGGTCCAGTATGCAGCTTAAAGGTTTAGAGGCCATGATTATTTTCATACAAGAGATATAGTATTAAAAAACTTGACTGTCTCAATTGATCCTAGGTCCTGGCAGAGTTGTGCAGACTCTCAGACAACTGAGCTTTGGAGGAATATGCAGATCTAAAGAGGAGTCCGTAATTTGCTTTCTAATGATCATGATTTCTTCATCAAAAAAGTTCATGAATTTATCACTGCTGAAGTGAAAGCCATCCTCTCTTGGGGAATTCTGCTTTGAAGTTAGCTTTGCTACAGTATCAGAAATACATTTGGGATTGTTCTTATTTTCCTCAATTAAGTTGGAAAAATAGGATGATCGAGCAGCAGTGAGGGCTCTTCGATACTGCATGGTACTGTCTTTCCAAGCTAGTCGGAAGACTTCCAGTTTGGTGTAACGCCATTTCCGTTCCAAATTTATGGAAGCTTGCTAGTTTCTTATGACAAATGTTTTTTGTTTTTAGGGGTGCGACTGCATCTAAGGTATTACGCAAGGTTAAACTGAGTTCCTCAGTTAGGTGGTTTACTGATTTTTGTACTCTGACATCCTTGGGTACGTGGAGGGAGTCTGGAAAGGCATCTAGGAATTTTTGGGTTGTCCGAGAATTTATAGCATGGATTTTGATGATCCTTGGTTGGGGTATAAGCGGATTATTTATTGCGATTGCAAATGTAATAAAATGGTGTTCCGATAGTCCAGGATTATGAGGAAAAATAAGATCCACAACATTTATTCCACAGGACAAAACTAGGTCCAGAGTATGACTGTGGCAGTGAGTAGGTCCGGAGACATGTTGGACAAAATCCACTGAGTCGATGATGGCTCCGAAAGCCTTTTGGAGTTGGTCTGTGGATTTTTCCATGTGAATATTAAAGTCACCAAAAATGTGAATATTATCTGCCATGACTACAAGGTCCAATAGGAATTCAGGGAACTCAGTGAGAAATGCTGTATATGGCCCAGGAGGCCTGTAAACAGTAGCTATAAAAAGTGATTGAGTAGGCTGCGTAGATTTCATGAGTAGAAGCTCAAAAGACGGAAAGGTCGTTTAAAATGATTTTTTATTGAAAATTGCTATGGTAAATGTTAGCGACACCTCCGGGGGTAACCAGGAGGTGAGGCCTCATTTAACACAGTAAATTCATAAGGCTTAAGCCATGTCTCAGTCAGGCTGATCACATCAAGATTATGATCAGTGATTAGTTGATTGAGTATAACTTTCTTGGAAGTGAGGGATCTAACATTAAATAGCCCTATTTTGAGATGTGAGATAACACAATCTCTTTCAATAATGACAGGAATGGAGGAGGTCTTTATTCCAGTGAGATTGCTAAGGCGAACACCGCGCCTCCAACTAGGATGGAGTTGTCACTCCTCAGCAGGCCAGCCTTGATCCAAAGGACAGATTTCCACTGGTCTAATGTCCATTGCTCGTGTTTCTTTGCCCAAGCAAGTCTCTTCTTATTATTGGTGTCCTTTAGTAGTGGTTTCTTTGCAGCAATTCGACCACGAAGGCCCGATTCATGCAGTCTACTCTGAACAGTTGATGTTGAGATGTGTCTGTTACTTGAACTCTGTGAATAATTTATTTTGGGCTGTAATTTCGGAGGCCGGTAACTCTAATGAGCCTCTGCAGCAGTGGTAACTCTGGGTCTATCTTTCCTGTGGTGGTCCTCATGAGAGCCAGTTTCATCATAGCGATTCATGGTTTTTGCGACTGCACATGAAGAAACTTTCAAAGTTCTTGCGATTTTCCAGATTGACTGACATTCATTTCTTAAAGTAATGATGGACTGTCGTTTCTCTTTGCTTATTGGAGCTGTTCTTGCCATAATATGGACTTGATATTTTACCAAACAGGCCTATATTCTGTATACCACCCCTACCTTGTCACAACACAACTGACTGGCTCATGCACATTAGGAAGGAAAGAAATTCTACAAATGAACAAGGCATACCTGTTGATTTAAATGCATTCCAGGTGACTACCTCATGAAGCTGGCTGAGAGAATGCCAAGAGTGTGCAAAGCTGTCATCAAAGCAAAGGGTGGTTACTTTAAAGAATCTCAAATATAAAATATATTTTGTTTTCTTTAACACTTTTTTGGTTACTGCATGATTCCATATTTCACTATTGACTGGTACTTATATATATATATGTATATATATACACTGCTCCAAAAAATAAAGGGAACACTAAAATAACACATCCTAGATCTGAATGAATTAAATATTCTTATTAAATACTTTTTTCTTTACATAGTTGAATGTGCTGACAACAAAATCACACAAAAATTACTTCAATGGAAGTGTGTGTGGCCTCCACGTGCCTGTATGACCTCCCTACAACGCCTGGGCATGCTCCTGATGAGGTGGCGGATGGTCTCCTGAGGGATCTCCTCCCATACCTGGACTAAAGCATCCGCCAACTCCTGGACAGTCTGTGGTGCAACGTGGCGTTGGTGGATGGAGCGAGACAGGATGTCCCAGATGTGCTCAATTGGATTCAGGTCTGGGGAACGGGCGGGCCTGTCCATAGCATCAATGCCTTCCTCTTGCAGGAACTGCTGACACACTCCAGCCACATGAGGTCTAGCATTATCTTGCATTAAGAGGAACCCAGGGCCAACCACACCAGCATATGGTCTCACAAGGGTCTGAGGATCTCAGCACATGGAGGAGGGCTGTGCGGCCCCCCTAAGAAATACCACCCCACACCATGACTGACCCACCGCCAAACCGGTCATGCTGGAGGACGTTGCAGGCAGCAGAACGTTCTCTACGGCGTCTCCAGACTGTCACGTCTGTCAAATGTGCTCAGTGTGAACCTGCTTTCATCTGGAGTCTGTTTCTGACCTTTTGAGCAGACACATGCACATTTGTGGCCTGCTGGATGTCATTTTGCAGGGCTCTGGCAGTGCTCCTCCTTGCATAAAGGTGGAGGTAGCGGCCCTCCTACGGCCTCCTCCACGTCTCCTGATGTACTGGCCTGTCTCCTGGTAGCGCCTCCATGCTCTGGACACTACGCTGATAGACACAGCAAACCTTCTTGCCACAGCTCGCATTGATGTGTCATCCTGGATGAGCTGCACTACCTGAGCCACTTGTGTGGGTTGTAGACTCCGTCTCATGCTACCATTAGAGTGAAAGCACCGCCAGCATTCAAAAGTGACCAAAACATCAGCCAGGAAGCATAAGAACTGAGAAGTGGTCTGTGGTCCCCACCTGCAGAACCACTCCTTTATTGGGGGTGTCTTGCTAATTGCCTATGATTTCCACCTGTTGTCTAATCCATTTACACAACAGCATGTGAAATGTATTGTCAATCAGTGTTGCTTCCTAAGTGGACAGTTTGATTTCACAGAAGTGTGATTGACTTGGAGTTACATTGTTTTGTTTAAGTGTTCCCTTAATTTCTTTGAGACCTAATATCTGATTCAGAAGTCAAAGCTATTGATAAGATTTCCATAAAAGAGACACACACATAGTCAGACAGAAAAGCACTAAAAGTAATTAAGTAACAGTAAATTGCTAATTCGTAGAAAGACACGCACATAGGATTTAAAATTAAATAGAGAAAGGCATAGATAAGTGATCAAATACCATAGCTACTAAGTATCGGTAAGGAGTACGAATGGGTGGAAATGCCTCAAAAGAAGCCCCGGAACTAACGGGAGACGAGCGTTATATGGAACAGAAAGACAAGAGAAACATCGATTTCAGTCTAAGATGGAGAAAGAAATACGATTTTGATGGCTGTCTAAATGTAGAAAAGCTGGAATCCCTTATAAAACAGATACATAAGGAATGTGGAAATAATGTGAAAAAGCAGAATGAACAGGGGTTATACACAGACAGAATCTGCCTAGTTACACGTGACAGTGTTAAGCCCGTATTAATCATTCGCTAAATTTGTTTGCGCCCAAATCTATTTTAAAGGAAACGATAAGGAAATAGGTCTACACTTTATGGATTTACAGAAGAGCCTACCCTGCGTACACCAGCGGTTGCTGGTAACGTTGCTACCAACCATGGTAGGCCAAATACTGGTATTATGGTTGTGTCTCAACCTGCCTACAGCAAACTCAGGTGAGAGCCTTTCCTTTGTTTGGCTAGACTTAAAGCCCTAAATCAAACGCCGTTTTGAAAGTAAAAATAACAACCATCCAAAAACGCTATTTTATTTTCAACTTGAATGTGACAATGTAGGTTGGAGTTCCGTGGTTATCGCCAAAACTGAGTGTCAGGATCTGCAGCCATGGAAGGGTTGATGATGATATATACAAAATAAACAAACGTAATCGTAGTTAATGTGTTTTGTCCCAAATAGAGAAACAATATTTTCTTGGAGGCAAAACCAATGTGGAGCGTACACAAAGCAGGCTACTTTAGACTGCCAAGGCAAGCACACTCATTGTTTAAAGAAATGCACCTTTTGTTGTAGCTAAATCTCTTAACACGAGGCTACAATCACTTCCCCTGAATATCTTACTAAATTACCGGAACACATTATTACTGTTTAAAAGTCAATTTAACCTTTTTTTTTTTGTATTCCGGGTCAGTATGGCGTATTGTGTCTCGTCCGTGATCTCGAAAGTGACTTTCATTTATAACCTGCACCAGTACAGTCTGCCTGGATATAAGTGAGGATGTGTACAACGGGATTTTTCAGCCAATCGCGCTTGTCCAAAGTAGATTTCGTTCACTTAGATTGTTTTTTCTTCTATTGAGGTATCAAGAAGTTACTCTAGGCTATGTCTGATTGTTTTAAATATGTATACCGTTTCAAATAGGATTGTTCATATTTCTACCTTATTGGTAACGTATTTGATTCCCATGACATGCGCAGGTGAGTCATTATTTCCACTCAGAGGGTAATATCACATCAAATATAAATATTTAACCTATGACTTGATTCGAAAGAATATAATTTGGGTACCAAGGTACTGAATGTGCAATAGGCCTAGCCATTATGCCCAGTGGACATTTCAATTAATTATATATAATAATTGATTCTTGAAGAATACAATTCTTCATAAAGTTAGTTAACGTTATCGTTTTACCCAGATTGGCTATACCTGTATTTCAAGGCTTTGGTCCATTGTTTCCATTTGTTTTTGTAAACAAACATACCTGATATCAAAGTAGGACTCGGTTGTCAAAAGGCTTACCGTCTTCATTGTTATCCTATTAGTGCTAACATGATTTTAATAAGTAATTATGCGTGTGTTTACATCCGTTTAATTATAAAACCTAATTTTACGTCTTGTGTTCAAAGAGAGAAACGGATTTGGCATTATTTATATTTTCTAAGGGGCAGAACACGGGTCGTACACAAAACAGGCTACTTTAGACTGCTAAGGCAAGCACACTCATTGTTTAAAGAAATGCACCTTTTGTTGTAGCTAAATCTCTTAACACGAGGCTACAATCACCTCCCTGAATATCTTACTAAATTACCGGAGCACATTATTACTGTTTAAAAGTTAATGTAACCTTTCTTATATTCAGGGTCAGTATGGCGTATTGTGTCTCGTCCGTGATCTCGAAGTGACTTTCATTTATAACCTGCACCAGTACAGTCTGCCTGGATATAAGTGAGGATGTGTACAACGGGATTTTTCAGCCAATCATGTGTGTCCGATGTTTATTCATCGAGTTTCCTGGAAATTGGATTGTGCATCGACTTCAGATTTTAAATGACTGCTAAAACTAGGCTATTTCTAATAGTTTCAAATATGATTGTTCATATTTGACCACTATTGGTATTCCCATGACATGCGCAGGTAAGTATTTTTTCTCTCACTCAAATGGTACCTAAAATATTGTAATATATATATATATATATATATATATAGCCTACTCATTGATTTAAAAGAATTTGACCTATAAATAGGATACCAAGGTATGTGCAATACGCCTAGAACTGTAGTCTAATAGACACTTAAATTCACAGTATTTAATCATTGATTCTTGAACACATGCCTCGTAAGTACAACTGCCTTAGCCCATTAGACTATACCTAAATAAATATAATGTTGTCCTCCATTGTTTCCATTTGTTTTTGTAAACACACGATGTTCAAGGTCAAGTTTTATTTGTCACATGACACGTCTAACTAGCAAGCCCTTCCCAACAGAAGGAGTATTCAATATAAAACAAAGTATAATAGGAAAATGAACATAAAAACATGAGATAAATAGAAGAGGCAGCTACAGGATCAATGCCAATGCCAAATGAACAATGTGCAGGGATACTGGAGTAGTGAGGTAAATATGTACATGTAGGCAGGGATTGGGAGAAAGTGACTTGTAGCGTGATAAATAATATTATAATAAACAGTATGGCAGCAGTATAAGTGGTGTGACTGATTGTGTGTAAGAGAGTCACCTGATCAAATCTAATGTTATTTGTCACATGCGCCGAATACAACAGGTATAGATAGACCTTACTTACTTACAAGCCCTTAACCAAAAATGCAGTTTTAAGAACATTTAAAGAGCAGCAGTCAAATAACAATAGCAAGGCTATATACACGGGGTACCGGTACAGGGTCAATGTACAATGTGCGGGGACACTGGTCAGTCGAGGTAATTGAGGTAATATGTACATGTAGGTAGAGTTAAAGTGACTGCATAGATAATAAACAGAGAGTAGCAGCATCGTAAAAGAGGAGGCATGCAAATTGTCTGGGTAGCCATTTGATTAGCTGTTCAAGAGTCTTATAGCTTGGGGTTAGAAGCTGTTGAGAAGCCTTTTGGATCTTTTGGATATCAATGTCCCAGGTTTTAACAGTTGACCAGGTAGGTCATAAATGGCCTGTTCACTGTTATGCTACTAGTGCTACCATGATTATTATACTGTTATGCTACTAGTGCTACCATGATTATTATACTGTTATGCTACTAGTGCTACCATGATTATAATACTGTTATGCTACTAGTGCTACCATGATTATTATACTGTTATGTTACTAGTGCTACCATGATTATTATACTGTTATGCTACTAGTGCTACCCTGATTATTATACTGGTATGTTACTAGTGCTACCATGATTATTATACTGTTATGTTACTAGTGCTACCATGATTATTATACTGTTATGCTACTAGTGCTACCCTGATTATTATACTGTTATGTTACTAGTGCTACCATGATTATTATACTGTTATGTTACTAGTGCTACCATGATTATTATACTGTTATGCTACTAGTGCTACCCTGATTATTATACTGGTATGTTACTAGTGCTACCCTGATTATTATACTGGTATGTTACTAGTGCTACCATGATTATTATACTGTTATGTTACTAGTGCTACCATGATTATAATACTGTTATGCTACTAGTGCTACCATGATTATTATACTGTTATGTTACTAGTGCTACCATGATTATTATACTGTTATGCTACTAGTGCTACCCTGATTATTATACTGGTATGTTACTAGTGCTACCATGATTATTATACTGTTATGTTACTAGTGCTACCATGATTATTATACTGTTATGTTACTAGTGCTACCATGATTATTATACTGTTATGCTACTAGTGCTACCCTGATTATTATACTGGTATGTTACTAGTGCTACCCTGATTATTATACTGGTATGTTACTAGTGCTACCATGATTATTATACTGTTATGTTACTAGTTCTACCATGATTATAATACTGTTATGCTACTAGTGCTACCATGATTATTATACTGTTATGTTACTAGTGCTACCATGATTATTATACTGTTATGCTACTAGTGCTACCCTGATTATTATACTGTTATGCTACTAGTGCTACCATGATTATTATACTGTTATGTTACTAGTGCTACCATGATTATAATACTGTTATGCTACTAGTGCTACCCTGATTATTATACTGGTATGTTACTAGTGCTACCATGATTATTATACTGTTATGTTACTAGTGCTACCCTTATTATACTGATTATTATACTGGTATGTTACTAGTGCTACCATGATTATTATACTGTTATGTTACTAGTGCTACCATGATTATAATACTGTTATGCTACTAGTGCTACCCTGATTATTATACTGGTATGTTACTAGTGCTACCATGATTATTATACTGTTATGTTACTAGTGCTACCCTGATTATTATACTGGTATGTTACTAGTGCTACCATGATTATTATACTGTTATGTTACTAGTGCTACCATGATTATAATACTGTTATGCTACTAGTGCTACCCTGATTATTATACTGGTATGTTACTAGTGCTACCATTATTATACTGGTATGTTACTAGTGCTACCCTGATTATTATACTGGTATGTTACTAGTGCTACCCTGATTATTATACTGGTATGTTACTAGTGCTACCATGATTATTATACTGTTATGTTACTAGTGCTACCATGATTATTATACTGTTATGCTACTAGTGCTACCCTGATTATTATACTGGTATGTTACTAGTGCTACCATGATTATTATACTGGTATGTTACTAGTGCTACCCTGATTATTATACTGGTATGTTACTAGTGCTACCCTGATTATTATACTGTTATGTTACTAGTGCTACCATGATTATTATACTGGTATGTTACTAGTGCTACCATGATTATTATACTGGTATGTTACTAGTGCTACCCTGATTATTATACTGGTATGTTACTAGTGCTACCATGATTATTATACTGGTATGTTACTAGTGCTACCCTGATTATTATACTGGTATGTTACTAGTGCTACCCTGATTATTATACTGGTATGTTACTAGTGCTACCATGATTATTATACT